>NC_047027.1:4386839-5085108 GCF_902652985.1 Pecten maximus | reverse complement strand
TTTTAAAAACAAAAAACCTGTCTAAGATTACCTGTCTTTACCTCTTATGTAACATTAGGACAGGTGTACCTAAGCTTTCCTGATAACATAACAATAGTACATTTATTTGTACAAGGTAATCATTACTCCAGTCCTACTGTTGGTGATATGGCACCTATGTTCCTATCAACGAGCGGTTTATCCTGTATTTCTGGCAATCATAAATGGTATGTCTCCATGGTAGCCTTTTGAAATTTCAAGGGATAGATTTTTGCCATATTATGGAGAATGGTATTTGATTAAGAAAAAGTGTCAAAGGATCACTTCTGAAATAATTTCCAACAATTTCTGTTAAATGTTCTGTCGCTGAGAAAATTAAATTTTGATTTTTCATAATCAAAAGTACGCCTGTACACTTGTCCTTTCAGTTGTTATTTTGATAGAATCCTGTGGCAAGAGAAAAAAAAACTAGTTAAAAGATTCAGAATGATATACATCACAAACATTATGTACGCAATTTCAGCTCTGAAAAAAAGGATATGAAAAAAATACCTAGCTGGCTCTGACAGATCGGTGTGTAGGGTTTAGTTCAGTTTCCATTGTGTTACTCTCTAAATGCCCTTCTCCAACACGATCTGTACCTAACAATGTTGTTATATAGACGACTGGTTTCTGTGGGATATTCCTGTATACAATGTTGTTATATAGACGACTGGTTTCTGTGTGATATTCCTGTATACAATGTTGTTATATAGACTGGTTTCTGTGTGATATTCCTGTATACAATGTTGTTATATAGACGACTGGTTTCTGTGTGATATTCCTGTATACAATGTTGTTATATAGACGACTGGTTTCTGTGGGATATTCCTGTATACAATGTTGTTATATAGACTGGTTTCTGTGTGATATTCCTGTATACAATGTTGTTAAATAGACGACTGGTTTCTGTGTGATATTCCTGTATACAATGTTATATAGACTGGTTTCTGTGTGATATTCCTGTATACAATGTTGTTATATAGACTGGTTTCTGTGTGATATTCCTGTATACAATGTTGTTATATAGACGACTGGTTTCTGTGTGATATTCCTGTATACAATGTTGTTATATAGACGACTGGTTTCTGTGGGATATTCCTGTATACAATGTTGTTATATAGACTGGTTTCTGTGTGATATTCCTGTATACAATGTTGTTAAATAGACGACTGGTTTCTGTGTGATATTCCTGTATACAATGTTATATAGACTGGTTTCTGTGTGATATTCCTGTATACAATGTTGTTATATAGACTGGTTTCTGTGTGATATTCCTGTATACAATGTTATATAGACTGGTTTCTGTGGGATATTCCTGTATACAATGTTGTTATATAGACTGGTTTCTGTGTGATATTCCTGTTTACAATGTTGTTATATAGACGACTGGTTTCTGTGGGATATTCCTGTATACAATGTTGTTATATAGACTGGTTTCTGTGTGATATTCCTGTATACAATGTTGTTATATAGACGACTGGTTTCTGTGGGATATTCCTGTATACAATGTTGTTATATAGACGACTGGTTTCTGTGGGATATTCCTGTATACAATGTTGTTATATAGACGACTGGTTTCTGTGGGATATTCCTGTATACAATGTTGTTATATAGACGACTGGTTTCTGTGGGATATTCCTGTATACAATGTTGTTATATAGACTGGTTTCTGTGGGATATTCCTGTATACAATGTTGTTATATAGACTGGTTTCTGTGTGATATTCCTGTATACAATGTTGTTATATAGACGACTGGTTTCTGTGTGATATTCCTGTATACAATGTTGTTATATAGACTGGTTTCTGTGGGATATTCCTGTATACAATGTTGTTATATAGACTGGTTTCTGTGGGATATTCCTGTATACAATGTTGTTATATAGACGACTGGTTTCTGTGGGATATTCCTGTATACAATGTTGTTATATAGACTGGTTTCTGTGTGATATTCCTGTATACAATATTGTTATATAGACTGGTTTCTGTGGGATATTCCTGTATACAATGTTGTTATATAGACGACTGGTTTCTGTGTGATATTCCTGTATACAATGTTGTTATATAGACGACTGGTTTCTGTGTGATATTCCTGTATACAATGTTGTTATATAGACTGGTTTCTGTGTGATATTCCTGTATACAATATTGTTATATAGACTGGTTTCTGTGGGATATTCCTGTATACAATGTTGTTATATAGACTGGTTCTGTGGGATATTCCTGTATACAGTGTTGTTATATAGACGACTGGTTTCTGTGTGATATTCCTGTATACAATGTTGTTATATAGACTGGTTTCTGTGTGATATTCCTGTATACAATGTTGTTATATAGACTGGTTTCTGTGTGATATTCCTGTATACAATGTTGTTATATAGACGACTGGTTTCTGTGGGATATTCCTGTATACAATGTTGTTATATAGACGGCTGGTTTCTGTGGGATATTCCTGTATACAATGTTGTTATATAGACGACTGGTTTCTGTGGGATATTCCTGTATACAATGTTGTTATATAGACGACTGGTTTCTGTGGGATATTCCTGTATACAATGTTGTTATATAGACGACTGGTTTCTGTGGGATATTCCTGTATACAATGTTGTTATATAGACTGGTTTCTGTGTGATATTCCTGTATACAATGTTATATAGACTGGTTTCTGTGTGATATTCCTGTATACAATGTTGTTATATAGACGATTGGTTTCTGTGGGATATTCCTGTATACAATGTTGTTATATAGACTGGTTTCTGTGTGATATTCCTGTATACAATGTTGTTATATAGACTGGTTTCTGTGGGATATTCCTGTATACAAGGTTGTTATATAGACGACTGGTTTCTGTGTGATATTCCTGTATACAATGTTGTTATATAGACGACTGGTTTCTGTGGGATATTCCTGTATACAATGTTGTTATATAGACGACTGGTTTCTGTGTGATATTCCTGTATACAATGTTGTTATATAGACTGGTTTCTGTGTGATATTCCTGTATACAATGTTGTTATATAGACTGGTTTCTGTGTGATATTCCTGTATACAGTGTTGTTATATAGACGGCTGGTTTCTGTGTGATATTCCTGTATACAATGTTGTTATATAGACTGGTTTCTGTGTGATATTCCTGTATACAGTTGTGTAATATAGACGACTGGTTTCTCTGGGATATTCCTGTATACAATGTTATATAGACGACTGGTTTCTGTGTGATATTCCTGTTTACAGTGTTGTACTAAGTTGTTATATTGACAGAAGTTAAAAGGTGTGACTAGAACAAAGACTATCCAGTCATTGATGGATCACATTGATTTACTCGATACTTTTAGTCTGATTGCCCTCTTTTGTCCTTCCTCCTCGTTCCTTCCTCAGTCAACAAAGGTACATTGTAAAATAAACAGAAAACAGGCAGAAATATCACAGGACAGTCAATACAGTTCACATTGGCTGGAAGATCAACTGTATAGTGTGGTATTAAGTGATGACAGTCCAAATATCCAATGTTACAAGTACCAGTGTATTTATCAAACATTGTGATATTCCAATGTCTAATTCTAATTAATGTTTTATGTGTTAATAATAACTGAATCATGTTAAATGAATCTGCAAGAAAATAAGGTTTTATTGTAAACCATAAAAATAAATCACATTTTGAAATAAAAATCAAATTATCCAATTTTTAGCTGAAATTGAAGAGATTTTATCTTTTTTAAAGAAATCTGGAAACATAAATTAGGTAACTATTTAGCTTTTTATTCCTCTTTAAATGGATTTCTGAACCATAATTCAAATAAAGATAATAGAGATGATTTTCCTTTTTGAATTTTGTATTGAAGTGTGAAATAGTGCAAAAAACTTAACACGAAATTGAGAAAAATAGCAGTGTTGGATAATCCTAGAGTTGTAGTAGTAATGAGTGTGTATGAAGCCGGTGTCATGCATAATATGTACCTCCTGCATAATAAGTATCCGGATACTTTTTATTCTGCATAAAAAGTAACCGGATACTTTTTATACCCCTACCAAAACGTACCCCCCTTGCATAAAAAGTACCCCCCCTACCAAAAATCTTTAATATTGACTTTATCAATCTGAAATTGGGAAGATATGATAAGAGGACCCAAGGGATGTCATTTTCAATGTTTCTCACCCCATCCCACCAAATCCCCACCCCAGGGGCAAAAAAATGAAAAAAAATTTTTTTTGCTTAAACTTCCAAATATGACTAAGGATCAACATAGGAAACCTTCAAATGCATATCAAAGACAATTCGCAAATTCCCCACCCCCCGGATGCTTTTTATTCTTCTGCATAAAATGTACCCCCCGGATACTTTTTATTCTCCTGCATAAAAAGTACCCCCCTACCAAAAATCTTTAATTTTGACTTTATCAATCTGAAATTGGGAAGATATGATAAGAGGACCCAAGGGATGTCATTTTCAATGTTTCTCACCCCATCCCACCAAATCCCCACCCCAGGGGCAAAAAAAATGAAAAAAAAATTGTTTTTGCTTAAACTTCCAAATATGACTAAGGATCAACATAGGAAACCTTCAAATGCATATAAAAGACAATTCGCAAATTCCCCACCCCCCGGATACTTTTTATTCTTCTGCATAAAATGTACCCCCCGGATACTTTTTATTCTCCTGCATAAAAAGTACCCCCCCTACCAAAAATCTTTAATTTTGACTTTATCAATCTGAAATTGGGAAGATATGATAAGAGGACCCAAGGGATGTCATTTTCAATGTTTCTCACCCCATCCCACCAAATCCCCACCCCAGGGGCAAAAAAATGAAAAAAAATTGTTTTTGCTTAAACTTCCAAATATGACTAAGGATCAACATAGGAAACCTTCAAATGCATATAAAAGACAATTCGCAAATTCCCCACCCCCCGGATACTTTTTATTCTTCTGCATAAAATGTACCCCCCGGATACTTTTTATTCTCCTGCATAAAAAGTACCCCCCTACCAAAAATCTTTAATTTTGACTTTATCAATCTGAAATTGGGAAGATATGATAAGAGGACCCAAGGGATGTCATTTTCAATGTTTCTCACCCCATCCCACCAAATCCCCACCCCAGGGGCAAAAAAATGAAAAAAAATTGTTTTTGCTTAAACTTCCAAATATGACTAAGGATCAACATAGGAAACCTTCAAATGCATATAAAAGACAATTCGCAAATTCCCCACCCCCCGGATACTTTTTATTCTTCTGCATAAAATGTACCCCCCGGATACTTTTTATTCTCCTGCATAAAAAGTACCCCCCTACCAAAAATCTTTAATTTTGACTTTATCAATCTGAAATTGGGAAGATATGATAAGAGGACCCAAGGGATGTCATTTTCAATGTTTCTCACCCCATCCCACCAAATCCCCACCCCAGGGGCAAAAAAATGAAAAAAAATTGTTTTTGCTTAAACTTCCAAATATGACTAAGGATCAACATAGGAAACCTTCAAATGCATATAAAAGACAATTCGCAAATTCCCCACCCCCCGGATACTTTTTATTCTTCTGCATAAAATGTACCCCCCGGATACTTTTTATTCTCCTGCATAAAAAGTACCCCCCCTACCAAAAATCTTTAATTTTGACTTTATCAATCTGAAATTGGGAAGATATGATAAGAGGACCCAAGGGATGCCATTTTCAATGTTTCTCACCCCATCCCACCAAATCCCCACCCCAGGGGCAAAAAAATGAAAAAAAAATTTTTTTGCTTAAACTTCCAAATATGACTAAGGATCAACATAGGAAACCTTCAAATGCATATAAAAGACAATTCGCAAATTCCCCACCCCCCGGATACTTTTTATTCTTCTGCATAAAATGTACCCCCCGGATACTTTTTATTCTCCTGCATAAAAAGTACCCCCCTACCAAAAATCTTTAATTTTGACTTTATCAATCTGAAATTGGGAAGATATGATAAGAGGACCCAAGGGATGTCATTTTCAATGTTTCTCACCCCATCCCACCAAATCCCCACCCCAGGGGCAAAAAAAATGAAAAAAAATTGTTTTTGCTTAAACTTCCAAATATGACTAAGGATCAACATAGGAAACCTTCAAATGCATATAAAAGACAATTCGCAAATTCCCCACCCCCCGGATACTTTTTATTCTTCTGCATAAAATGTACCCCCCGGATACTTTTTATTCTCCTGCATAAAAAGTACCCCCCTACCAAAAATCTTTAATTTTGACTTTATCAATCTGAAATTGGGAAGATATGATAAGAGGACCCAAGGGATGTCATTTTCAATGTTTCTCACCCCATCCCACCAAATCCCCACCCCAGGGGCAAAAAAATGAAAAAAAATTGTTTTTGCTTAAACTTCCAAATATGACTAAGGATCAACATAGGAAACCTTCAAATGCATATAAAAGACAATTCGCAAATTCCCCACCCCCCGGATACTTTTTATTCTTCTGCATAAAATGTACCCCCCGGATACTTTTTATTCCCCTGCATAAAAAGTACCCCCCTACCAAAAATCTTTAATTTTGACTTTATCAATCTGAAATTGGGAAGATATGATAAGAGGACCCAAGGGATGTCATTTTCAATGTTTCTCACCCCATCCCACCAAATCCCCACCCCAGGGGCAAAAAAATGAAAAAAATTGTTTTTGCTTAAACTTCCAAATATGACTAAGGATCAACATAGGAAACCTTCAAATGCATATAAAAGACAATTCGCAAATTCCCCACCCCCCGGATACTTTTTATTCTTCTGCATAAAATGTACCCCCCGGATACTTTTTATTCCCCTGCATAAAAAGTACCCCCCTACCAAAAATCTTTAATTTTGACTTTATCAATCTGAAATTGGGAAGATATGATAAGAGGACCCAAGGGATGCCATTTTCAATGTTTCTCACCCCATCCCACCAAATCCCCACCCCAGGGGCAAAAAAATGAAAAAAAAAATTTTTTGCTTAAACTTCCAAATATGACTAAGGATCAACATAGGAAACCTTCAAATGCATATAAAAGACAATTCGCAAATTCCCCACCCCCCGGATACTTTTTATTCTTCTGCATAAAATGTACCCCCCGGATACTTTTTATTCCCCTGCATAAAAAGTACCCCCCCTACCAAAAATCTTTAATTTTGACTTGATCAATCTGAAATTGTGAAGATATGTTAAGAGGACCCAGGGGATGTCATTTTTAATGTTTCTCACCCAAAAAAAAATGTCCTTTTAAAAATGTAGTTTTTTGGCTATATATAGTCATCAGTCCTTTTTTGTTTCAGGAGAAATAAATGAAACCTTAATATGTATTAAATTCCACAACATCCCATGTGTTCTTTATTCTCTTAAAGTAATATAAAAGGTTGTCATGACAGCACTTATTGAAAGAAATTAAATCAATTGTACAGTACCTCTCTGGAGTACCATGGTAATTGCATGTCACACTGGTAATGAGTGACATCAATTAGGGTAGAGACGAGAAGTCTCCCCAGGTAAGGACCAGGGAGTTGACTGGACTGACAAATAGTTGAATCCTATTTACCTATAGATTGATATACAATTAAAATGACATGAAGTGCTATTGTCTAAGAGTTCCCCTAAGACAGGGAAGCCATGCATCCATTAACACCTTTACCATGGGAACAGGGTGGGGATAGGGTGGGGATAGGATGGGGCAGGGGATACAGGTGATCCCCAAGCTATAGGATTATATATACATTCACTTTCAAACGCACCACTGTGAACACAACATGGATCCAGATGAATATCGAGATATAGTGACATTTCTACAAAGTTCAACTTTGAAGAAGAAAATTTGGCCGTAATTACTATATAGAATTGTTATTTTTTAAATATCCATGTTCTATTGAATTTTTTTTTTATCTTAGAATAAGCATATAATGTTATGATATTTCTGGTTATAATTAATAGGCACTATCAGAAATTCTTCATATCCAGAAATTAAAATACTGACAAATATCGATAAATAATGTAAATTATTTTTTTTATCTGAATTATAGATGACACATTTAAGATTAATATGAGTCACTATCTGTTTACTCTGAAGTTACAGGTGATAACCATAGCAAGTTAATTTTTCCAAACTTGCTCAAAGATCAATATTGTAAAAAAAAAAAAAAAAAAAAATAAAAAAAAAAAAAAAAAAAATTTCTTTTATTTACACTAGGAAAAGTTTAAATAATATCAGTATATATGAGATATCATGTTATTCTGGAGTAAATGTCATTCTTGATATTCAGTCTTCTTTTTAAAGTACATATTTATTCTCAGTTTTTGAACATGATAAACAATATATATAATGTTCTTATATAGTACTATTGTGCCACACTTTTACTACATTTCCTTTCTTACATGTATAACAGTTGGCGGTATCTAAAACTGATGATTAAAAAATGGCTATAGATTGTTCAATTTTAATTGTTTGCATTTTTTAATATTTATATCAAGTAATAAACTAAATGTATTTACTAGTTTCTAAACTGAATATCTTTAGAACAATGAAATAAAGGCATTACAAGTTAATACTGTTTCTTTTAATACCTGATGATCAATTCTCGACTCTGTATCAAAGGACTCATATCCATCATTTCAGGTCACAATATCATAGCAATTAATACACTTTGTAAAAAATTTCAACAATAAACTTTAATAACATAACCAGGGTTTAATAAATGTATCAGTTTAATTGATCAGTTTAATTCATTTCAGATATCCTTATGTAAACTCTACAAATCAGTACATCACTAAATTATGTTAAATAGGATACTAGAAACTATGTAAATATAGGAACAATGCTATATATCGTGATCACATTTTAGATAGTATGGATACATTTGATCTTGTAGATATCAGGCGAGAATAAATCGAGAAGTACATTTATAAACTTGGCATATGGTCCAAATAATAAACAAGCAATGTTAACTTATTTTTTAGTATATTCAGATTTGGCTCCATTAGATAATATATGTGACAAAGAGATAAGTTACAAGTCAGATAGTCCAGAGACCTATTTACTTATAAGTATAAATCTATATGCAGAAAATCCAGAAATAGATAATAAGGACTTATTAATTTTTAGAATCAGCAACTCTTTACTAATTTATTATAAGAATTCAGTGTTAGGTGAATGACTATTGCTTATAATATATATGGCACAGAAAAAAAGAGATGGGTGAAGGAATTTTAGGAGAAGCAGTTAGAATCCAGATATAGACAAGTAGAACATATACAGTAATTAGAAAATGAATTAAAATTACTAAGAGAAAAGAATATTAATGGTACATATTATCCAAAAGTAAAAGCAAGATGGAAGGTTGATAAAAGTACTAAATATTTTTGTGATTGAGAGAAAAGACAGGAAAAACTAATTCTAAAAATCATAACAGATGTCTTACTTGAACACAAATTCTAATATGAAAAAATATAAATGATTGATATGATTAAAATAAACTGTTTTTAAAAGAATTGGAACTTTTTTCCATTTTTTATTATTTGACCTCAGTGATCTTAAACAAAAGTCAAGATAAAATTTAAGGAAAAGCAATAAGTTTTGTAGGCCACAAACATGGTGTCACTGTGCCAAATATCACTTTAATATTGTTTATTTGGTCACATATCGAAGGACATATAATTTTGAAGATGCATGAAACGTTTCAAGGCCGCATCATCAAAAATAACATAAATAAAAATGTTAATATCATAATAATACATGATACCGAACATTGTGCTGTTCATATTACACCAACATTTCGGTGATCATTATTTCAAAGATCAGTGTCACAGATCCAAAAACAGATTTAAAAAAATGTTTTTTGAACAACCATAACCTTGTCAACGTTTGTGCTATTTCATGCATGCTAATATGTGTCATGTATATTACAGTCAGTGCTAAACTTGTTCCATGCTATATGTTATAATAGAATGTGTCAATTAAGGTCTAGACCTCGTTAGGGGGGTTAAAAATAAAATCTTAAATTAAGTGATTTCTTTTATCGGATATGAAAGAGCATCATCAAAACAAATTCTTTCTAATAAGGTTCTTTAAGGAAGGAAAATCCAAGATGTATATGAAGAATCAAGAGGCCCATGTAACACTCTTAAACATTAATAATCTACTTTTTCAAAAAGAATGAGGAAAATTTAGGCACTCTTAAAAGTATTATGCAAAAAGATTTTATAAAAGGAAGATATATTGGTGAATGTAATAGATTAATTGCAGATTTGTTTGAAAAAAACAGAATAAAACTAGTATGATTGTATAATAAATAGGGACCACTACAGGTGTCCCCAAACTCCCCTGCAGTGGTAATGGTATTAATGTTCAGCATATATACCCCACACCCCATATATTAATTGTTGTTCATCATATCTCATAACCCCTAATTTTTAGCTCACCTGGTCCGAAGGACCAAGTTGAGCTTATGCCATACCGTGGCGTCCGTCGTCCGTTTTCATAACCCCAGATCGGAATTTGACCAAATTTGGTCAAAAGCATCCCTATGGGTTGGGGACTCAAAATTGTACAAATGGTAGGCTGACCCCCTGAGGTCTTAGGGGCAGGGCCAAAAGGGGTTGATTTGGCTAAATTGATATAAACGACTTCCCCTCTAAAACTAAGCAATGGATATTGCTCATATTTGCCTGATTGCATCTCGGGGTAGGGATTCAAAATTGTACAAATGGTGGGGCTTACCCCTTGGGGGGCTTAGGGGCGGGGCCAAAAGGGGTCAATTTGGCTAAATTGATATTAACAACTTCTCCTCTGAAACTATAAGTATTTCCCTCATATTTGCCTGGTAGCACCCCCTTGGGTTAGGGATTCAAAATTGTACAAATGGTGGGGTTGACCCCCCTGGGGCTGAGGGGCGGGGCCAGAAGGGGTCAATTTTGATAAATTAACATTAACAACTTCTTCTCTGAAACTAATTATAAGCAATGTAAATCTTTCATATTTGCCTGGTAGCATCCCCATGGGTCGGGGATTCAAAATTGTACAAATGTTTGGGCTGACCCCCCCAGGTCTGAGGGGTGGGGTCAAAAGGGGTCAATTTGCCTAAATTGATATAAACAACTTCTTCTCTGAATCTAAGCAATGGATATCAATCATATTCGCCTGGTAGCATCCCCTTTGGGTAGGGGCTGACCCCTCAGGGGGCTGAGGAGGCCAAAAGGGATCAATTTGACTACATTGACATTTTTAGAATTACAATAAAACCAATGTTCATGTACCCATATAAAATGCTTATGATATATTGACATAGCAATACCAGTGACAAATATAGTTCTTGTTTCATATCTCATGAAACTAGGTGAGCGATACAGGCCCTATGAGCCTCTTGTTATCTTAATCTGAAAATATCTAGATTTTGACCAATCAATGGCCTCTGTTTTGTTACCATTGTAACCAACAAAATGTTTCCATGTTGTTCGGCATACCTCATAACTCCTATGTACCAATTTTCACCTTAAACAGACGATATCTAAATTTCGACCAATCAGGGTCCTCAATTTGGTCACTGTGGCAGCCAATCTTTCTGAAAATGTAACCACGTTATTCGACATCCCTAAAAGCTCCTATGTACCAATTTTACAAAAACATGAAGACTTAAATCAAAAACACGAAAAGGGCTCTGGCGGCCATCTTTGATTTCCAACCATGAAAAACTAAAATGTGTGCACACACCCGCCCCTAATAAGTATGTCTCTGAATTTTCAGAAGATCCTCCCAGTAGTTTTTTAGGTCACCTGAGACCAAGTCTCAAGTGACCTATTCTAATCCCCTTTTGTCCGTCGTCGTCCGTCGTCGTCAGTCGTGCGCCTTCCGTCCGTAAACAATTTACATTTTCGACTTCTTCTCCAAAACCCCTTAACCAATTTCAATGAATTTTTTTTTCATTTTTTTGGCCCTTGGGTGGGGATTTGGTGGGATGGGGTGAGAAACATTGAAAATGACATCCCTTGGGTCCTCTTATCATATCTTCCCAGTTTCAGATTGATAAAGTCAAAATTAAAGATTTTTGGTAGGGGGGTACTTTTTATGCAGGAGAATAGAAAGTATCCGGGGGGTACATTTTATGCAGGGGAATAAAAAGTATCCGGGGGGTGGGGAAGTTGCGAGATGTTTTTTCTATGCATATGAAGGTTTCCTATGTTGATCCTTAGTCATATTTGGAAGTTAAAGCAAAAAATTTTTTTTTACATTTTTTTGCCCCTGGGGTGGGGATTTGGTGAGGTGGGGTGAGAAACATTAAAAATGACATCCCCTGGGTCCTCTTAACATATCTTCCCAATATCAGATTGATAAAGTCAAAATTAAAGATTTTTGGTAGGGGGGTACTTTTTATGCAGGAGAATAAAAAGTATCCGGGGGGTACATTTTATGCAGAAGAATAAAAAGTATCCGGGGGGTGGGGAATTTGCGAATTGTCTTTTATATGCATTTGAAGGTTTCCTATGTTGATCCTTAGTCATATTTGGAAGTTTAAGCAAAAACAATTTTTTTTTCATTTTTTTGGCCCTGGGGTGGGGATTTGGTGGGATGGGGTGAGAAACATTGAAAATGACATCCCTTGGGTCCTCTTATCATATCTTCCCAATTTCAGATTGATAAAGTCAAAATTAAAGATTTTTGGTAGGGGGGTACTTTTTATGCAGGAGAATAAAAAGTATCCGGGGGGTACATTTTATGCAGAAGAATAAAAAGTATCCGGGGGGTGGGGAATTTGCGAATTGTCTTTTATATGCATTTGAAGGTTTCCTATGTTGATCCTTAGTCATATTTGGAAGTTTAAGCAAAAAAATTTTTTTTCATTTTTTTTGCCCCTGGGGTGGGGATTTGGTGGGATGGGGTGAGAAACATTGAAAATGACATCCCTTGGGTCCTCTTATCATATCTTCCCAATTTCAGCTTGATAAAGTCAAAATTAAAGATTTTTGGTAGGGGGGGTACTTTTTATGCAGGAGAATAAAAAGTATCCGGGGGGAACATTTTATGCAGGGGAATAAAAAGTATCCGGGGGGTGGGGAAGTTGCGAGATGTTTTATCTATGCATATGAAGGTTTCCAGTGTCGATTCCAAGTCATATTTGGAAGTTTGAGCAAAAATTTTTTTTTCCATTTTTTTGGCCCTGGGGTGGGGATTTGGTGAGGTGGGGTGAGAAACATTAAAAATGACATCCCCTGGGTCCTCTTAACATATCTTCCCAATATCAGATTGATAAAGTCAAAATTAAAGATTTTTGGTAGGGGGGTACTTTTTATGCAGGAGAATAAAAAGTATCCGGGGGGGTACATTTTATGCAGGAGAATAAAAAGTATCCGGGGGGTGGGGAAGTTGCGAGATGTTTTTTCTATGCATATGAAGGTTTCCAGTGTCGATTCTAAGTCATATTTGGAAGTTTGAGCAAAAAAAAATATTTTCATTTTTTTTGGCCCTGGGGTGGGGATTTGGTGGGATGGGGTGAGAAACATTGAAAATGACATCCCTTGGGTCCTCTTATCATATCTTCCCAATTTCAGATTGATAAAGTCAAAATTAAAGATTTTGGTAGGGGGGTACTTTTTATGCAGGAGAATAAAAAGTATCCGGGGGGTACATTTTATGCAGAAGAATAAAAAGTATCCGGGGGGTGGGGAAGTTGCGAATTGTCTTTTATATGCATTTGAAGGTTTCCTATGTTGATCCTTAGTCATATTTGGAAGTTTGAGCAAAAAATTTTTTTTTCATTTTTTTGGCCCTGGGGTGGGGATTTGGTGAGGTGGGGTGAGAAACATTTAAAATGACATCCCCTGGGTCCTCTTAACATATCTTCCCAATATCAGATTGATAAAGTCAAAATTAAAGATTTTTGGTAGGGGGGGTACTTTTTATGCAGGAGAATAAAAAGTATCCGGGGGGTACATTTTATGCAGGAGAATAAAAAGTATCCGGGGGGTGGGGAAGTTGCGAGATGTTTTTTCTATGCATATGAAGGTTTCCTATGTTGATCCTTAGTCATATTTGGAAGTTAAAGCAAAAAATTTTTTTTACATTTTTTTGCCCCTGGGGTGGGGATTTGGTGAGGTGGGGTGAGAAACATTAAAAATGACATCCCCTGGGTCCTCTTAACATATCTTCCCAATATCAGATTGATAAAGTCAAAATTAAAGATTTTTGGTAGGGGGGTACTTTTTATGCAGGAGAATAAAAAGTATCCGGGGGGTACATTTTATGCAGAAGAATAAAAAGTATCCGGGGGGTGGGGAATTTGCGAATTGTCTTTTATATGCATTTGAAGGTTTCCTATGTTGATCCTTAGTCATATTTGGAAGTTTAAGCAAAAACAATTTTTTTTTCATTTTTTTGGCCCTGGGGTGGGGATTTGGTGGGATGGGGTGAGAAACATTGAAAATGACATCCCTTGGGTCCTCTTATCATATCTTCCCAATTTCAGATTGATAAAGTCAAAATTAAAGATTTTTGGTAGGGGGGTACTTTTTATGCAGGAGAATAAAAAGTATCCGGGGGGTACATTTTATGCAGAAGAATAAAAAGTATCCGGGGGGTGGGGAATTTGCGAATTGTCTTTTATATGCATTTGAAGGTTTCCTATGTTGATCCTTAGTCATATTTGGAAGTTTAAGCAAAAAAATTTTTTTTCATTTTTTTTGCCCCTGGGGTGGGGATTTGGTGGGATGGGGTGAGAAACATTGAAAATGACATCCCTTGGGTCCTCTTATCATATCTTCCCAATTTCAGCTTGATAAAGTCAAAATTAAAGATTTTTGGTAGGGGGGGTACTTTTTATGCAGGAGAATAAAAAGTATCCGGGGGGAACATTTTATGCAGGGGAATAAAAAGTATCCGGGGGGTGGGGAAGTTGCGAGATGTTTTATCTATGCATATGAAGGTTTCCAGTGTCGATTCCAAGTCATATTTGGAAGTTTGAGCAAAAAATTTTTTTTCCATTTTTTTGGCCCTGGGGTGGGGATTTGGTGAGGTGGGGTGAGAAACATTAAAAATGACATCCCCTGGGTCCTCTTAACATATCTTCCCAATATCAGATTGATAAAGTCAAAATTAAAGATTTTTGGTAGGGGGGTACTTTTTATGCAGGAGAATAAAAAGTATCCGGGGGGGGTACATTTTATGCAGGAGAATAAAAAGTATCCGGGGGGTGGGGAAGTTGCGAGATGTTTTTTCTATGCATATGAAGGTTTCCAGTGTCGATTCTAAGTCATATTTGGAAGTTTGAGCAAAAAAAAATTTTTCATTTTTTTTGGCCCTGGGGTGGGGATTTGGTGGGATGGGGTGAGAAACATTGAAAATGACATCCTCTGGGTCCTCTTAACATATCTTCACAATTTCAGATTGATAAAGTCAAAATTTAAAAAAAATTGGTAGGGGGGTACTTTTTATGCAAGGGGGGTACGTTTTATGCAGGAATAAAAAGTATCCGGATACCTTTTGGTAGGGGGGTACATATTATGCATGACACCGGGTTCAATGCTACATGAAAACATCACAGATCCGAATCCCTTTATTCGACGGGAACAACAGAAGAAGACCCTGTTATAACATAAATAAAACATAAGAACACTACGAAACATGATAAAAGATCAACGCTATACATTACACTGGACATATACTGAACTTACATAAAATGTACCACCCGTAACGGTTATAAGTAACATTACGAACTTGATTACATTATAAACCAGTAGATATGATAAATGACAGAATTCATTAATATCATCCAAAATACAATTCATCAATATATTAGAGTGAGAAAAATAACAAGTATTAAAAATACAATCGTACCTACCCTATCACTCTGACAGGGGTCTTTAGACACATACGGCATAGTTTTCTGCTACATATTATGGTTCTGTTGAAAAAATGAAGCAACAAAACTAAATATGATATTTAACAACCGACTTATAAAATTATTCATTAATGACAGTTTCCGTAATAGCAAAACGGGAACCACGCCCGATAATACGTTTACCAAATTAAAGATTTTTAACTTATATCAATATTCCAAATAATCTATAAAGATTACTTTGAATCAAGGTAACATACATTTAGAAATTAAACCAAAAACTAATAACGTTCCAGACACTTACTTTTCAACAAGTCCTGTTTCAAATCTGTCGTTAGCATTGTAATCAAAATCTATATTAGAGGTCTGTATAGTTCGCTGTCCAGTGCGCGAGTGACGGTGCGAGATACGTACAGGTACACGTACGAACATGCAATCACGTGACAAGGACAACACATAACACAGGTAACAAATAGCTAAGACACGTGGACAAGACAAACCGGTTGGACGAGTACAAGAACAGGTATATAAAAACAACAAACGTTGCACATACGTTGTGCATATAACATAATGATATATAATATATGTCAATGAAACATTAAAAACAACACTGCCACATACTCCCCCATCAAAAGAAATGACGTCCTCGTCAGTTTTCCCTCCTAGTTAAAAGGGATACGATAGCATCAGCTATCTGTGGTGACAGATCTAAAAATTCTCGTGACTTACCAAGCGCCATGAGATACCTGATCTTACGCTGCCAATCAGGCTCCTGGCCCGACATTACAAAGTCTCCAGAGGCAAGCCACTGAGGTGGCCGTCTAATACGCTGCGACCTCCTCAACGTCAGCTCTGCCTCGGGTTCATGAGGTTGCTCACCCTCCACGTCTGGGGGCGGATCGTCATCCACAACCTCATCGATCCAGTCAGCTATATCCGGAACGTCATCCTGCTGCACTGGAACATCCGGTTCTAACTCCGCTTCCGGTGTGAAGATATGGAGAACCACCGATGAAGTATCGCTTGGATCTTCAGGTTCCACCTCCATAGCTTCATTAGTCTTTTGTTCTGGTTGGAGCTTTCTTTTGCGTGGTGCAGGTTTTGGCCTTGTACATATAGGTGTGTCACTTTTACTCTCAGACGTTGGTAAATATCCAACGGGAAGCAAATGATTCCGGTGCATCGTCCTCTTCCGTCCAGTACCATCCTCCTGTTGGATAATGTACACCGGAATGTCGGCGTTGGGTTGACTCTCTACAATATATATTTCCTTTTCCCATGGATCTGCAATCTTGTGGCGGCCCTTAAATGCCAACACTTTTACAAGTACCCTATCCCCTGGCTCCAACGTAGCACCTCGGACTTTAACGTCGTAGCCCCGTTTTGTTTCCCCTGTGCCTGGTTAACGCTTGACGAAGCCAAATGATAGGCTTGCTTCAAACGTTGTCGTAACTCCTCCACATACGTAATGTACGAAGGTTCATCGGAGTTTTCCTCTTGATCATTAACGCTGAATGCGATATCGACTGGCAGCCTCGGGTGTCGTCCGAACATCAAGTAGTACGGCGAATATCCTGTAGTTTCGTGCCTTGTGCAGTTATATGCATTTGTGAAAGGTCCAATATAAGCTTTCCAGTTTCCCTTCTGATCCGGATCCAAAGTTCGAAGCATGTCTAGTAAAGTTCTGTTGAAACGTTCACACATACCATTGCCTTGTGGATGGTACGGGGTTGTTCTTGACTTCTCTATTCCTAACAGTAAGCATAATTCCTTGATAAGGTCTCCCTCGAAATCAGCGCCTTGGTCGGAGTGTATCCGTTTTGGCATTCCGTAGTGGACAAAGAAGTTGTTGTAGAGAAAATCTGCCGTGGTGTGAGCTGACATGTTCCGAGTTGGTACCGCTTGCGCATATCTAGTGAAATGGTCGGTTATCACTAAGAGATATTGGTAGTTTCCCTTTGCTGGCTCCAACGTCAGGAAATCAATACAGACAAGCTCCATTGGCTGCGATGTTTGTATGGTGACCAGTGGAGCGCGGGTTCTGGCTGGCGTCTTTGCTCTGGTACAACGGTCACACAGCCTGACCCACTCCTCCGCGTCTTTGCACATTCCTGGCCAATAAAACCTATCCTGAATGCTTGACGTTGTTCTATCACGCCCAGGGTGTCCTACATCGTCGTGCAAAGCCTTCAGTACCCCTCGCCTCAATGGTATCGGTAACACCAACTGGCGCTTGTCACCTGTTGCATTCTTGTACAGGACTCCCCTTACCAAAGCAAAGTTGTCAAAGTTCTTAGCATAAATCCGGAACTCGCTAGACTTGTTCACATGCTTCTTGGGTCTTTGATGATTCCTGACATAGGATAATATATCGGCAATTGCTTCATCCTCACTCTGAAGTTTCCTCATCTGAGCAGGGGTGTACTGTCCCAGGTCACGTCCAAAGTCAAAATCATCCAAAATGTCGGCAGACATGCACATGGTTTCCATATATGGCGAGTCCGTTATAACGGCGTTGCATACAGCATCTACACATTCCCTAGTGATGTGTCGAATATCCATGGTATGATAACTCTCAAGTCCTGGGTACCTTGATAAAGCATCCGCATCTAAGTTGCTCCTTCCAGGCTTGTAGCGTATATCAAAGTCATATGCCGCTAAAGATGACAACCAACGGTGACCTGCTGCATCCAACTTTGCCTTAGAAAGAACATAGGTCAAAGGATTGTTGTCTGTGTAGACCGTAAAGCGGTTCCCGTACAAGTAGTCATGGAATTTGTCGGTGATGGACCATTTCATAGCTAGAAATTCTAGCTTATGGGCTGGATAATTCCTTTCCGCTTTAGTAAGTCCACGACTGGCATAGGCTACTGGACGACATTCCCCTTGGTGATCCTGGTATAGAACAGCACCTAGCCCCATCGCATTGGCATCTGTATGGAGTTCAAACGGTTTTGTGTAATCTGCGAACACAAGAACAGGTGGTGATGACAACACATCCTTCAAGTCTCCAAATGACTTTCTTTCCTCATCTCCCCACTTCCACTGAACCTTCTTTTGTTTCTTTGTCTTCTGCTTCGTTTGAGTAGATGGAAGCAAATTAGTGAGCGGTCGTGCGATCCGAGCAAAGTTCTGTACAAATTTGCGGTAATATCCTGCAAATCCTAAGAATTTTCTGACATCTTCAGGTGTTGTTGGTGTAGGCCAGTCTCTAATCTTGGCTACCTTATCGGGCTCCGCTTCTACGCCTGCTTCAGAAACAATATGTCCAACATATTTCACCCGATTCTTGAAGAAACAACATTTCTTTGGGGAAAGCTTGAGATTACATTCTCTGAGTCGCTGGAAAACTTGGTCCAACCGACGAAGATGTTCCTCATAAGTATCAGAGAATATGATGAGATCATCAAGATAAATGAGACATATTTTCAAGTGTAAATCTCCGAGGCATTCCTCCATAAGCCGTTGGTACGTCGCTGGAGCGTTGGTCAATCCAAATGGCATCCTATTAAATTCGTAAAATCCCAATGCCCCAACGGTAAATGATAAAATGATACTGAAAAAAAACAGGAATAAATGCAATCAAATTAACCAATTTATCAAAACCCAAAAATCAGTGCCAAAATAAAGTTTAAAAAAAAAACAATGTAAAGTAATACAAAACCGGAAATAAATCAAGTGAGAAAAAAAACAAGAAATTACTCAACTTCCTAAAATTCAAAGTTCACATATGATTAAACTATTAAACATATATTGGTCTACAAGAAAATATCACAATGAAATTGTTATAAAAGTCAGAACGCGAATTCACATCAGCAAAACGAAAGTACAAAAGTTCATGAGTAAAAGTCTATGGAACACGAAACACTCATGACAGCTACAGTTCTTTCAGCCACGACATGGTCGTTACTGAGAACACAGATGAAATTTACCTGTGTCAAGTTCCAAAACAGCATACACACATATCACTCGACGAATAATCCATAGGATATGTCGATAGTATAATCACAACACGTTCTGTACCGGAAGCTGTACCGGAAGCTCTAGTTGCTGACCTCGCAGGTCAAGGACATGTATACCCAATTATGTACAGATATACACACCCAAAAAAGTTACATCAACTCACATCAAACACATATACAGGGAATGGTGAATAAAATATAATGGTTTTCTCTTCAGCATGAATTATAGATTCTTTAGTGGGAATTGTAAATTATGTAGATACTTGCGAGTGTTCAACCCTTACCAGCCATTGTCCCTAACGTCCCACAAAAAGGTTTAGGTATGATTACAGTCCCTAACGTCCCACAGAAAGGTTTAGGTATGATTACAGACCCTAACGTCCCACAAAAAGGTTTAGGTATGATTACAGACCCTAACGTCCCACAGAAAGGTTTTGGTATGATTACAGACCCTAACGTCCCACAGAAAGGTTTAGGTATGATTACAGACCCTAACGTCCCACAGAAAGGTTTAGGTATGATTACAGACCCTAACGTCCCACAGAAAGGTTTAGGTATGATTACAGACCCTAACGTCCCACAGAAAGGTTTAGGTATGATTACAGACCCTAACGTCCCACAGAAAGGTTTAGGTATGATTACAGACCCTAACGTCCCACAGAAAGGTTTAGGTATGATTACAGACCCTAACGTCCCACAGAAAGGTTTAGGTATGATTACAGACCCTAACGTCCCACAGAAAGGTTTAGGTATGATTACAGACACTAACGTCCCACAGAAAGGTTTAGGTATGATTACAGACCCTAACGTCCCACAGAAAGGTTTAGGTGTGATTACAGACCCTAACGTCCCACAGAAAGGTTTAGGTATGATTACAGACCCTAATGTCCCACAGAAAGGTTTAGGTATGATTACAGACCCTAACGTCCCACAGAAAGGTTTAGGTATGATTACAGACCCTAACGTCCCACAGAAAGGTTTAGGTATGATTACAGACCCTAACGTCCCACAGAAAGGTTTAGGTATGATTACAGACACTAACGTCCCACAGAAAGGTTTAGGTATGATTACAGACCCTAACGTCCCACAGAAAGGTTTAGGTGTGATTACAGACCCTAACGTCCCACAGAAAGGTTTAGGTATGATTACAGACCCTAATGTCCCACAGAAAGGTTTAGGTATGATTACAGACACTAACGTCCCACAGAAAGGTTTAGGTATGATTACAGACCCTAACGTCCCACAGAAAGGTTTAGGTGTGATTACAGACCCTAACGTCCCACAGAAAGGTTTAGGTATGATTACAGTCCCTAACGTCCCACAGAAAGGTTTAGGTGTGATTACAGACCATTGTCCCTAACGTCCCACAGAAAGGTTAAGGTATGATAACAGACCCTAACGTCCCACAGAAAGGTTTAGGTATGATTACAGTCCCTAACGTCCCACAGAAAGGTTAAGGTATGATTACAGACCATTGTCCCTAACGTCCCACAGAAAGGTTTAGGTATGATAACAGACCCTAACGTCCCACAGAAAGGTTTAGGTATGATTACAGTCCCTAATGTCCCACAGAAAGGTTAAGGTATGATTACAGACCATTGTCCCTAACGTCCCACAGAAAGGTTTAGGTATGATTACAGACCCTAACATCCCACAGAAAGGTTTAGGTATGATTACAGACCATTGTCCCTAACGTCCCACAGAAAGGTTTAGGTATGATTACAGACCCTAACATCCCACAGAAAGGTTTAGATATGATTACAGACCATTGTCTCTAACGTCCCACAGAAAGGTTTAGGTATGATTACAGACCCTGACGTCCCACAGAAAGGTTTAGGTATGATAACAGACCCTAACGTCCCACAGAAAGGTTTAGGTATGATTACAGACCCTAACGTCCCACAGAAAGGTTTAGGTATGATTACAGACCCTAACGTCCCACAGAAAGGTTTAGGTTTGATTACAGACCCTAACGTCCCACAGAAAGGTTTAGGTATGATTACAGACCCTAACGTCCCACAGAAAGGTTTAGGTATGATTACAGACCCTAACGTCCCACAGAAAGGTTTAGGTATGATTACAGACCCTAACGTCCCACAGAAAGGTTTAGGTATGATTACAGTCCCTAACGTCCCACAGAAAGGTTTAGGTGTGATTACAGACCATTGTCCCTAACGTCCCACAGAAAGGTTAAGGTATGATAACAGACCCTAACGTCCCACAGAAAGGTTTAGGTATGATTACAGTCCCTAACGTCCCACAGAAAGGTTAAGGTATGATTACAGACCATTGTCCCTAACGTCCCACAGAAAGGTTTAGGTATGATAACAGACCCTAACGTCCCACAGAAAGGTTTAGGTATGATTACAGACCCTGACGTCCCACAGAAAGGTTTAGGTACTATTACAGACCCTAACGTCCCACAGAAAGGTTTAGGTACGATTACAGACCCTAACGTCCCACAGAAAGGTTTAGGTACGATTGCAGACCCTAACGTCCCACAGAAAGGTTTAGGTACGATTACAGACCCTAACGTCCCACAGGAAGGTTTAGGTATGATTACAGACCCTAACGTCCCACAGAAAGGTTTAGGTATGATTACAGACCCTAACGTCCCACAGAAAGGTTTAGGTACGATTACAGAACCTAACGCCCCACAGAAAGGTTTAGGTATGATTACAGACCCTAACGTCCCACAGAGAGGTTTAGGTATGATTACAGACCCTAACGTCCCACAGAAAGGTTTAGGTATGATTACAGACCCTAACATCCCACAGAAAGGTTTAGGTATGATAACAGACCCTAACGTCCCACAGAAAGGTTTAGGTATGATTACAGACCCTAACGTCCCACAGAAAGGTTTAGGTATGATTACAGACCCTAACGCCCCACAGAAAGGTTTAGGTATGATTACAGACCCTAACGTCCCACAGAAAGGTTTAGGTATGATTACAGACCCTAACGTCCCACAGAAAGGTTTAGGTATGATTACAGACCCTAACGTCCCACAGAAAGGTTGAGGTATGATAACAGACCCTAACGTCCCACAGAAAGGTTTAGGTATGATTACAGACCCTAACGTCCCACAGAAAGGTTTAGGTATGATTACAGACCCTAACGTCCCACAGAAAGGTTTAGGTATGATTACAGACCCTAACGTCCCACAGAAAGGTTTAGTTATGATTACAGACCCTAACGTCCCACAGAAAGGTTTAGGTATGATTACAGACCCTAACGTCCCACAGAAAGGTTTAGGTATGATTACAGACCATTGTCCCTAACGTCCCACAGAAAGGTTTAGGTGTGATTACAGACCCTAACGTCCCACAGAAAGGTTTAGGTATGATTACAGACCATTGTCCCTAACGTCCCACAGAATGGTTTAGGTATGATTACAGACCCTAACGTCCCACAGAAAGGTTTAGGTATGATTACAGACCCTAACGTCCCACAGAAAGGTTTAGGTATGATTACAGACCCTAACGTCCCACACAAAGGTTTAGGTATGATTACAGACCCTAACGTCCCACAGAAAGGTTTAGGTATGATGACAGACCCTAACGTCCCACAGAAAGGTTTAGGTATGATTACAGACCCTAACGTCCCACAGAAAGGTTTAGGTATGATGACAGACCCTAACGTCCCACAGAAAGGTTTAGGTATGATTACAGACCCTAACGTCCCACAGAAAGGTTTAGGTATGATGACAGACCCTAACGTCCCACAGAAAGGTTTAGGTATGATTACAGACCCTAACGTCCCACAGAAAGGTTTAGGTATGATTACAGACCCTAACGTCCCACAGCAATGCTGAGATATTATTTCGTTAGGCTGCATCCAAGGTGTGTAATTTATGTGTGAGGTAATGTCTTGTGATAGTATTCAATCTTGTGATTGCAGCACTCGAGACTTTTTACATCCCCACATGTTGAGATTGATCATGGCGTTAGTGATCTATGTCGTGTACCAAGCTTCCTGTGTACTGCTGTTGTCACATCTTATACGCAACTGTATTTGTCATTTTCTTCTTTCTTTTTCCTTTTCTATTTTTTCCTGTGGAGAAAGAGACAAAAATCACACTTTGATCCTGCTGAAGAATCCTGTTTTTTGTATCAATCACTGAACACAGGAACAGGACCATCCCTAGTGTGGACTTCATACCACCATCCCCAGGAACACTAGTGTGGACTTCGTACCACCATCTCCTGGAACACTAGTGTGGACTTCGTACCACCATACCCTGGAACACTAGTGTGGACTTCGTACCACCATCCCCTGGAACACTAGTGTGGACTTCGTACCACCATACCCTGGAACACTAGAGTGGACTTCGTACCACCATCCCCTGGAACACTAGTGTGGACTTAGTACCACCATCTCCTGGAACACTAGTGTGGACTTCGTACCACCATCCCCTGGAACACTAGCTAGTGTGGACTTCGTACCACCATCCCCAGAAACACTAGTGTGGACTTCGTACCACCATCCCCAGGAACACTAGATTGGACTTTGTACCACCATCCCCTGGAACACTAGTGTGGACTTAGTACCACCATCTCCTGGAACACTAGTGTGGACTTCGTACCACCATCCCCTGGAACACTAGTGTGGACTTCGTACCACCATCCCCTGGAACACTAGTGTGGACTTCGTACCACCATCCCCTGGAACACTAGAGTGGACTTCGTACCACCATCCCCAGGAACACTAGAGTGGACTTCGTACCACCATCCCCAGGAACACTACTGTGGACTTTGTACCACCATCCCCTGGAACACTAGAGTGGACTTCGTACCACCATCCTCTGGAACACTAGTGTAGACTTCGTACCACCATCCCCTGGAACACTAGTGTGGACTTCGTACCACCATCCCCTGGAACACTAGTGTGGGCTTCGTACCACCATCCCAAGGAACACTAGTGTGGACTTTGTACCCCCATCCCCTGGAACACTAGTGTGGATTTCGTACCACCATCCCCTGGAACACTAGTGTGGACTTCGTACCACCATCCCCAGGAACACTAGAGTGGACTTCGTACCACCATCCCCTGGAACACTAGAGTGGACTTCGTACCACCATCCCCTGGAACACTAGTGTGGACTTCGTACCACCATCCCCTGGAACACTAGTGTGGACTTCGTACCACCATCCCCTGGAACACTAGAGTGGACTTCCTCTGGAGGGCTAAAACTTACCTTTGTTTCCTTAGTATCATTGGAGTAAAACACTCCATAGAGCCTGTAAATATTGTAAATGAGGAATAGTCATAACCATCACCGTTACTGATTATCTCCCCTTGTTAGAGGGAATGGGTACACCTCTCACCTCGACATGTACACTTTCCTATGTATCTCGCTAGTAATACTGTGGGTAGAATATTGGTAAGCCATCATCACTAACTTCAGAGAAAAAAAAGAAGGTATATGATTTCTGCATGACATGTATAAGTAATTACACAAGATTTCTGTGTGATTTCTTTATGGAAATGGAAAAAATAAATTAATTTCGACATTTTTATGAGATTGTTCCTGTCGCCGATTGATGTATTGTCACGAGACCTACTCTGTTTTGATAATCACGTGCTGACTCCGTAGAAGGTACCGTGTCACTCTGATTGCACGAGATGAGCAGGAAATCATTGTACTTGGTTTATCAAGGACAATCAGAGAACAAAGGTAATGAGTTAAAGTCAGGCGAGGAGTAAGTATTCATGTTCTGACTGACTTATCAGTTATCTAGGTAGTCCTAGTATGCCCTACAGAAAAAATTCAAATTCATTAACCGTTTGTCTGCGGTATCGGTTTGTACAGGAATGGCTTCAGGGGTGATTTGATTATGTACATCTAATTAAAATTAGTGTTGTTTTCAATATCATTACTTGAACAATATTTGTAATATATTGTTAAAGTGAAATGAAAATTTCTACTTGATGTTAAGGTGGTCTGTTCCAATGGTGTACTGTTAACATGGCTATTTTCGCGGGGGGCTAGTTTCGATTATGATTTTGGAAAGTAAACTATATGCATGGGAGTAATTTTCGCGATCACTATACCTTCATTTGTAGTTCCAGATTACGCAAAATTGATATCAAAATAATATGCGTGGGGGGAATTTTCGTGATCAAAAGGACGCATGAATTTCCACGTTTTCAGTATTTGAAGTTAAGTGCACAGGTAAACAACTTAATTTCTAATTTCCGAAACTTAATATTTCTATGACAATTCTCTGGTTACATGTTAGGTTACGAAGTTCAAAGCTTGCTGAAGGATCTCGGCAAAACACTACAATCTAAAGGAATTTTGAGCTTAAACTAACAGATACATTGGTATGTTTGCAAACACTTTTCACTAAGGAATTTCTAATTGCATAAATCTTTAAAAAATCCTATGTTTAGCAAGTAAGTTGTTCAGTCAATCTCACCTGTCTGGGAGCTGACAATTAACACTCTGACCTGGTAGTCTTTGTCACTGTTACCCAGAACAAACAGAGTCTTTAAAAATGGTAGTTTCTGCTCCTGTTTATCACTTACAACTGGTTTACTCTGTAAGTATAATGTGACCAGGTGGTTAGTCCTGCTGGATGTCTTTGGCAGTATGCTTCAGTGAGGTAGCACTCTAAGTAGATATCAGCTACTCATTATCACAAGACAAACACAAACATCATCTCAAAGCCTCCAAAATCACACACATACACTACACATATCTCACAAACAGGGAAGGCAGTCCTTAAATGATCTAAGATGTTGTTAAGACTTCAACAGTACAAAACCAAACCTTTCTTTAACTGGTAGGATTTTTGCCAAATACTCCTCAAAAGTAATTTGTTCTTTATATACATAACTGATTGTGTTATACGGCCACTTAATGTTGCCTGCTCTTAATTAAATCATTTTACTTTATCATATATTCTACATCCCGCAGAGCTCTGATTTTCTTGTCCGGGTCAGACAGATGTTTGTCTGCCTCCTTTCCCTTATAACTGTGTCGTTCACTAATGAGGACAGTGCATTCCTTGTAATTACGTGATCTCCGTATCATGCCCTGGCTATTTCCTGCCAAGGGAGGTAATCTGACTAATGAGGTATATCTATTAATGAGATAATTGTTAGGCGTGTTGAAATTATTTTAGACATCTGTCTACAATCTGATATTTTGAACGGAAATGCTGGAATGTTGCAATACAATTTTTTTTGTATGGTCAGTTATGTTTCACGGGTATGTAGAGATCAGTTGGTAGGTTATTAATGCAAGATAAGGTAAAGATTTGATGCTCCAAATCCCTACCTAGGGTGATAGTCCAATACATACCTAGGGTGATAGTCCAATACCTACCTAGGGTGATAGTCCAATACCTACCTAGGGTGATAGTCCAATACCTACCTAGGGTGATAGTCCAATACCTACCTAGGGTGATAGTCCAATACCTACCTAGGGTGATGGTCCAATACCTACCTAGGGTGATAGTCCAATACCTACCCAGGGTGATAGTCCAATACCTACCTAGGGTGATAGTCCAATACCTACCCAGGGTGATAGTCCAAATCCCTACCTAGGGTGATAGTCCAAATCCCTACCTAGGGTGATAGTCCAATACCTACCTAGGGTGATAGTCCGATACCTACCTAGGGTGATAGTCCAATACCTACCCAGGGTGAAAGTCCAATACCTACCTAGGGTGATAGTCCAATACCTACCCAGGGTGATAGTCCAATACCTACCCAGGGTGATAGTCCAATCCCTACCTAGGGTGATAGTCCAATACCTACCTAGGGTGATAGTCCAATACCTACCCAGGGTGATAGTCCAATACCTACCTAGGGTGATAGTCCAATACCTACCTAGGGTGACAGTCCAATACCTACCTAGGGTGATAGTCCAATACCTACCCAGGGTGATAGTCCAATACCTACCTAGGGTGACAGTCCAATACCTACCTAGGGTGATAGTCCAAATCCCTACCTAGGGTGATAGTCCAATACCTACCTAGGGTGATAGTCCAATACCTACCTAGGGTGATAGTCCAATACCTACCTAGGGTGATAGTCCAATACCTACCTAGGGTGATAGTCCAATACCTACCTAGGGTGATGGTCCAATACCTACCTAGGGTGATGGTCCAATACCTACCTAGGGTGATAGTCCAATACCTACCCAGGGTGATAGTCCAATACCTACCTTAAATTGGGTGATATCCCTACCTGGGGTGGTGATCCGATCCTTATCTTGGGTGGTTGTTCACCAGCTACTACAACATGATCCTTTCTCAATATGACTATGACTGGCTGTTCATGGGGTAATGAACTAAAAAACACCCAAATAACAGTGTATTACTGTTGATTTTAATTTAATGTTTTGCTATAAGAGATCAGACTCCCAACAGAGATGACCTTTGACCTTGAAAGGTAACACTCACATGTTACTCTTGAATCATTCCATCTCTCTTCTCTTTAAATGCATTATTTCTTCTGTAAAATCATGCATGTTGAGATTTTAAATGATTTTAATCCCTGATATCTGTTTTTAACATTGAAATGTCCACATACAACTTAAGTTTTTTTTCAAGTGAATAAAGAAAAGATGCAATTTATAAATCCAGGTTTTAAAAAGGTTTATTGGTGGAGGAGCCATTAAAACAGAAAGGTCTGTACAACGCGGTGACAATAAATGTGTCCAGGTTCTCAACACTTACGATAAAATCATGAAATATGGTAAAATGTTTTTAGATGAAATGTACTTTTAGTCTTAAATCTGAAAAGGAAAGTGACTTTTTTTTGTAGAAATTCAATTTAAAGAGTTTTAACAGTATGAGTCATTTCTAAAAGAAAATTTTCTGAATTTAGTAATGATGTTTGAGATTTTTGCAAAAGAAAAAATCTGAATGCACAAATATTACCGAGCCATTAGTGTTAAAGTGTATTTTTGGAGGTTATATGATTCAAACTTCATCTGTAAGGTTTTTTGTTTAAAAATTTCTAAAGATTTTGTGATATGAAAACAGGATTTGTTAAATTTGATGAAATATTTCAAGATTTTATGATAATTATTTCAATTTCTAGATACAGGAATCCTGGGAACATGATTTGACAATTTCTGAGAGAAAGTGTTAAAGATATTGTGATAGTTTGTACAACTTTCAGGTAGAAAAAAGATTTTTTTTTTTTTTTTATTATTTTTATATTAATCTTAATTATTGACATGAAGATAAAAATAAAGGATTTTTCTTTTTCACCGTGAATGTACGATGTGGTATAGAAAATACACTGATTTTGTTTGAATTTCACAAGATGTGTTAATGGATGTCAGTCATGCTTTCATGATTTCTGTGCAATAACTATGACTTCACAAAATTTCGTATAAAAATCAGAAGCAATAAACAGCCAATGTGTTTACACACAATGGTACGGCCCTCGTTATCAACACAGAGATGGAAAATGTGCGTAGAATATTGACGAGCGTTTTTAATCCGTTAATTACTTATGCCAGGTGTGTGTTACAGGTACTTATCATTACTTGTAATACACCAAGTGGGGCCTAGTCTGTGTGATTACTTGTAATACACCAAGTGGGGCCTAGTCTGTGTGATTACTTGTAATACACCAAGAAGGGCCTAGTCTGTGAAAGGGGATCAAATGGTGCTCCAATCTCAGACCTCAAATGACTTTAATAAAAGGGGATTAAATGGTACTCCAATCTCAGACCTCAAATGACTCTAATAAAAGGGGATCAAATGGTACTCCAATCTCACACCTCAAATGATTCTAATAAAAGGGGATCAAATGGTACTCCAATCTCAGACCTCAAATGACTAACAAAAGGGGATCAAATGGTACTCCAATCTCAGACCTCAAATGACTCGGGGGATCAAATGGTACTCCAATCTCACACCTCAAATGACTCGGGGGATCAAATGGTACTCCAATCTCACACCTCAAATGACTCTAATAAAAGGGGATCAAATGGTACTCCAATCCCAGACCTCAAATGACTCTAATAAAAGGGAATCAAATGGTACTCCAATCTCAGACCTCAAATGACTCTAATAAAAGGGGATCAAATGGTACTCCAATCTCAGACCTCAAATGACTCTAATAAAAGGGGATCAAATGGTGCTCCAATCTCAGACCTCAAATGATTCTAATAAAAGGGGATCAAATGGTACTCCAATCTCAGACCTCAAATGACTCTAACAAAAGGGGATCAAATGGTACTCCAATCTCAGACCTCAAATGATTCTAATAAAAGGGGATCAAATGGTACTCCAATCTCGGACCTCAAATGACTAATAAAAGGGGATCAAATTGTACCCAATCTCAGACCTCAAATGACTAATAAAGGGGATCAAATGGTACTCCAATCTCACACCTCAAATGACTCTAATAAAAGGGAATCAAATGGTACTCCAATCTCAGACCTCAAATGACTCTAATAAAAGGGGATCAAATGGTACTCCAATCTCAGACCTCAAATGACTAATAAAAGGGGATCAAATTGTACCCAATCTCAGACCTCAAATGATTCTAATAAAAAGGGGATCAAATGGTACTCCAATCTCAGACCTCAAATGACTAATAAAAGGGGATCAAATGGTACTCCAATCTCAGACCTCAAATGACTAATAAAAGGGGATCAAATGGTACTCCAATCTCAGACCTCAAATGACTCTAATAAAAGGGGATCAAATGCTACTCCAATCTCAGACCTCAAATGACTAATAAAAGGGGATCAAATGGTACTCCAATCTCAGACCTCAAATGACTCTAATAAAAGGGGATCAAATGGTACTCCAATCTCAGACCTCAAATGACTCTAATAAAAGGGGATCAAATGGTACTCCAATCTCAGACCTCAAATGACTCTAATAAAAGGGGATCAAATGGTACTCCAATCTCAGACCTCAAATGACTCTAATAAAAGGGGATCAAATGGTACTCCAATGTCAGACCTCAAATGACTCTAATAAAAGGGGATCAAATGGTACTCCAATCTCAGACCTCAAATGACTCTAATAAAAGGGGATCAAATGGTACTCCAATCTCAGACCTCAAATAACTCTAATAAAAGGGGATCAAATGGTACTCAAATCTCAGACCTCAAATGACTAATAAAAGGGGATCAAATGGTACTCCAATCTCAGACCTCAAATGACTCTAATAAAAGGGGATCAAATGGTACTCCAATCTCAGACCTCAAATGATTCTAATAAAAGGGGATCAAATGGTACTCCAATCTCAGACCTCAAATGACTCGGGGGATCAAATGGTACTCCAATCTCAGACCTCAAATGACTAACAAAAGGGGATCAAATGGTACTCCAATCTCAGACCTCAAATGATTCTAATAAAAGGGGATCAAATGGTACTCCAATCTCAGACCTCAAATGACTTTAATAAAAGGGGATCAAATGGTACTCCAATCTCACACCTCAAATGACTAATAAAAGGGGATCAAATTGTACTCCAATCTCAGACCTCAAATGACTAATAAAAGGGGATCAAATGGTACTCCAATCTCAGACCTCGAATGACTCTAATAAAAGGGGATCAAATTGTACTCCAATCTCAGACCTCAAATGACTTTAATAAAAGGGGATCAAATGGTACTCCAATCTCAGACCTCAAATGACTAATAAAAGGGGATCAAATGGTGCTCCAATCTCAGACCTCAAATGACTCTAATAAAAGGGGATCAAATGGTACTCCAATCTCAGACCTCAAATGACTCTAATAAAAGGGGATCAAATGGTACTCCAATCTCACACCTCAAATGACTAATAAAAGGGGATCAAATGGTACTCCAATCTCAGACCTCAAATGACTCTAATAAAAGGGGATCAAATGGTACTCCAATCTCAGACCTCAAATGACTAATAAAAGGGGATCAAATGGTGCTCCAATCTCAGACCTCAAATGACTCTAATAAAAGGGGATCAAATGGTACTCCAATCTCAGACCTCAAATGACTCTAATAAAAGGGGATCAAATGGTACTCCAATCTCAGACCTCAAATGACTAATAAAAGGGGATCAAATGGTACTCCAATCTCAGACCTCAAATGACTAATAAAAGGGGATCAAATGGTACTCCAATCTCAGACCTCAAATAACTAATAAAAGGGGATCAAATGGTACTCCAATCTCAGACCTCAAATGATTCTAATAAAAGGGGATCAAATGGTACTCCAATCTCAGACCTCAAATAACTAATAAAAGGGGATCAAATGGTACTCCAATCTCAGACCTCAAATGACTCTAATAAAAGGGGATCAAATGGTACTCCAATCTCAGACCTCAAATGACTCTAATAAAAGGGGATCAAATGGTACTCCAATCTCAGACCTCAAATAACTAATAAAAGGGGATCAAATGGTACTCCAATCTCGGACCTCAAATGACTCTAATAAAAGGGGATCAAATGGTACTCCTATATCAGACCTCAAATGACTCTAATAAAAGGGGATCAAATGGTACTCCAATCTCACACCTCAAATGACTCGGGGGGATCAAATGGTACTCCAATCTCAGACCTCAAATGACTCTAATAAAAGGGAATCAAATGGTACTCCAATCTCAGACCTCAAATGACTAATAAAAGGGGATCAAATGGTACTCCAATCTCAGACCTCAAATGACTCTAATTAAAGGGGATAAAATGGTACTCCAATATCAGACCTCAAATGATTCTAATAAAAGGGGATCAAATGGTACTCCAATCTCAGACCTCAAATGACTCTAATAAAAGGGGATCAAATGTTACTCCAATCTCACACCTCAAATAACTAATAAAAGGGGATCAAATGGTACTCCAATCTCAGACCTGAAATGACTCTAATAAAAGGGGATAAAATGGTACTCCAATATCAGACCTCAAATGATTCTAATAAAAGGGGATCAAATGGTACTCCAATCTCAGACCTCAAATGACTCTAATAAAAGGGGATAAAATGGTACTCCAATATCAGACCTCAAATGATTCTAATAAAAGGGGATCAAATGGTACTCCAATCTCAGACCTCAAATGACTCTAATAAAAGGGGATCAAATGGTACTCCAATCTCAGACCTCAAATGACTCTAATAAAAGGGGATCAAATGGTACTCCAATCTCGGACCTCAAATGACTAATAAAAGGGGATCAAATGGTACTCCAATCTCAGACCTCAAATAACTAATAAAAGGGGATCAAATGGTACTCCAATCTCGGACCTCAAATGACTAATAAAAGGGGATCAAATGGTACTCCAATCTCAGACCTCAAATGACTAATAAAAGGGAATCAAATGGTACTCCAATCTCAGACCTCAAATGACTAATAAAAGGGGATCAAATGGTACTCCAATCTCAGACCTCAAATGACTCTAATTAAAGGGGATAAAATGGTACTCCAATATCAGACCTCAAATGATTCTAATAAAAGGGGATCAAATGGTACTCCAATCTCAGACCTCAAATGACTCTAATAAAAGGGGATCAAATGTTACTCCAATCTCACACCTCAAATAACTAATAAAAGGGGATCAAATGGTACTCCAATCTCAGACCTGAAATGACTCTAATAAAAGGGGATAAAATGGTACTCCAATATCAGACCTCAAATGATTCTAATAAAAGGGGATCAAATGGTACTCCAATCTCAGACCTCAAATGACTCTAATAAAAGGGGATAAAATGGTACTCCAATATCAGACCTCAAATGATTCTAATAAAAGGGGATCAAATGGTACTCCAATCTCAGACCTCAAATGACTCTAATAAAAGGGGATCAAATGGTACTCCAATCTCAGACCTCAAATGACTCTAATAAAAGGGGATCAAATGGTACTCCAATCTCGGACCTCAAATGACTAATAAAAGGGGATCAAATGGTACTCCAATCTCAGACCTCAAATAACTAATAAAAGGGGATCAAATGGTACTCCAATCTCGGACCTCAAATGACTAATAAAAGGGGATCAAATGGTACTCCAATCTCAGACCTCAAATGACTAATAAAAGGGGATCAAATGGTACTCCAATCTCAGACCTCAAATGACTAATAAAAGGGGATCAAATGGTACTCCAATCTCAGACCTCAAATGACTAATAAAAGGGGATCAAATGGTACTCCAATCTCAGATCTCAAATGACTCTAATAAAAGGGGATCAAATGGTACTCCAATCTCAGACCTCAAATGACTCTAATAAAAGGGGATCAAATGGTACTCCAATCTCAGACCTCAAATAACTAATAAAAGGGGATCAAATGGTACTCCAATCTCAGACCTCAAATGACTCGGGGGATCAAATGGTACTCCAATCTCAGATCTCAAATGACTCTAATAAAAGGGGATCAAATGGTACTCCAATCTCAGACCTCAAATGACTCTAATATGAATGAAGTTGTAGGAGAAGCCACCGTCCACTGAATGGTACAAGTCTCTTGTTGTAGATGTAATAGAGCATTTCTGGCTTCCAGAGCTTTTTCTCCCTAGTTTGGGATGGGGCCTTTTTGTCTCATTTTGGGAAGAAAATTGGTGAATTGGGAAAGTTTTTCAAGAGTAAACTGCTAATTTCGGGAATTTGGCCTAAATAATTTCAATTGGGAATGGGGCCCATTATTGGCCCCAAAAAGCCCTCGGAAAAAGCCTTGGCTTCATAACAGAAATATTGTGATGCTTAAAAAAAACAAATATGATGTAAATTATTTAATTGATACCTGTTCTTTCACCAACCTTTTGTTGTTGAGTCAGATTAACTCTTGTAAAATATCCCAGCTTTGTATAACTGTGTGGAGAGTATTGGAGCTCACTGTGTTACTCCCAGAGATACAAATTATCTGGGTTCACATTCCAGTAGTTGGGCGTAATTAATACATGTTACATCTTAATGTGACCAAATGATTCCAATGAATTGCAGAGGAAACCGTTCCCCCACCTCCTCTACAAATGATTCCAATGAATTGCCGTGGAAACCGTTCCCGCACCTCCTCTACAAATGATTCAATGAAGTGCCGAGGAAACCGTTCCCGCACCTCCTCATGGAGTATAGGTACAAAGTTGACTTCCACACCCGATAAGTCCGGAATGAAAGTAAGTCATCAATTACACAAAAAATGCAAGATCTTTTGGTACAAAGAAATCGTAAACGAGAGAATTCGGAACTCGTGCCTTGATGTCATTCCACAAAAGACGAGTCTTGTTTTACACAAAGGAAGCAGTAGTCTCCCCACTAATTACCCATCAGACCTCTGGAGTCGGTAGATCTGCCAGTAATCAGAGAACTGGTGAACTCTGTAGGGGTAGCGTCCCCTCTCTCCTCATCTTTAAAGTCTATTCTGTCAATCATGGTCGATTCCTAAGTGGGAATTCCCACCTACTACCTGTACTCATCGTTTGTTCTTTAAACAGTTCCGATTTTAAAGTACAAAGATAATTACAGCATTGTAAATTTTTGTTAATGAATTGTCAGGAAGTATGTTTCTCGACTCGTCTTTAGGCAGGGGCATCCTGTACTTAGGATAGTGACATGTGGGTAGGTAGTAAACTGATATCCTGTATGAGTATAGATGTTGAGATGTACTGCATATCAGATGTAATCTGTACTTATCAGGCTACAAACCCATGTCTGGTAATATTAGCCCTCTATAAACCTATGTCTGTAATAAGTCCTCTACAAACCAATGTCTGTAATAAGCTCTCTATAAACCTATGTCTGTAATAAGCTCTCTATAAACCAATGTCTGTAGTAAGTCTCTATAAACCAATGTCTGTAATAAGCTCTCTATAAACCAATGTCTGTAATAAGCCCTCTATAAACCAATGTCTGTAATAAGCCCTCTATAAACCAATGTCTGTAATAAGCCCTCAATAAACCTATGTCTGTAATAAGCCCTCTATAAACCAATATCTGTAATAAGCCCTCTATAAACCAATGTCTGTAATAAGCCCTCTATAAACCCATGTCTGTAATAAGCCATCTATAAACTCATGTCTGGTAATAAGTCCTCTATAAACCAATGTCTGTAATAAGCCCTCTATAAACCCATGTCTGTAATAAGCCCTCTATAAACCCATGGCTGTAATAAGTCCTCTATAAACCCATGTCTGTAATAAGATCTCTATAAACCCATGTCTGTAATAAGCCCTCTATAAACCTATGTCTGTAATAAGATCTCTATAAACCTATGTCTGTAATAAGCCCTCTATAAATTCATAATTGGAAGCCCTCTATAAACCCATGTATGGTTATAAACTCTCTATAATGCAATTTCTGTGAATCAACCCTCTCTATCAGTGTTTGGTAATAAGCCCTCTATAAACATGTGCTTGGAAGTCCTCTATAAACCCATGTATAGTAATAAGCCCTCTATAAACCCATTTATGGTTATAAACTCTCTATAATGCAATGTCTGTGAATCAACCCTCTCTATCAGTGTTTGGTAATAAGCCCTCTATAAACTTGTGATTGGAAGTCCTCTATAAACCCATGTATGGTAATAAGCCTATAGCTCTATTGAAAAATCACAGACTTTATATCTTGACCCCGTGTAGGTGTGATTCCCTGATTAGACATAAGGTCTAGGGACACCTGCCCAACCACGTTGGTTTCTCCAGGTACTCTGATTTCCTCACATAGGACTATTCTGTAGCTTCCCGAGCTTCCCTCCTGGCCAACAAGAAAGTTGATATAACTTGTTGATAGTTCGAGAGAAAAACAGATTTAATTCAAGCGAAAATTATTTCATGTTGTTAATTAAGGAAAATAAGTAATTGCGTGATAAATATACTGTACAAAATATTTCTGTAGATATTGAAGTGGATGTTGATCTGTTGCTATGGAATCATTGAATATTGAAAGTTCTAAGTACTCATGTACTGACTATCATGACAATATAAACCTCATCAGAGTCTTTGAAATTAAACTAAAGAAGTGGGATTCACATCAACCTGATTGTTGTCTGGAAGGAAATGTTTTATTAAAGTCATGAATACAAAGTTGATATTAGAGGGTGCAGGAGCTCAACAACACGTGCCATTAATTCAATTTTTTTTATTCAAATTTCATAGTTTACTAGTACTTTGAAATAAAATCTGAGAAGGGAAAACATCACATTATTGACTGTAGCATAACAATCACCGAGGAAAAAACGCCTATTACCTACTTTTTATAGTTTACAAGTACTTTGAAATTAAATCAGAAAGGGGAAAAAATCAGATTATTGACTACAGTATAAAAATCAAACAGGAAAAAAATCATATTACCATAATTTTAAACACAGCAAAGTTAATTAATGAAATGCTGGTGTTTGATTTGACGCTGAAGCTTCCGACCTTTCATTAATTAGACATGATGTGGTTGCTGATATCTAATCATGAGTCGTAAAAAATGGGTAGCTGTAGTGCTATGTTGTTTATCAGGGAATCGTGTGGTTTATTGTGTGACACAATTTGTACTTTTAAACAATTCTACGAGAATAGGGCGAGAAAAGACAGTCGTGTAGGAGAAAAGGGCCGGTAAAGACAGTCGTGTAGGAGAAAAGGGCCGGTAAAGACAGTCGTGTAGGAGAAAAGGGCCGCGGTAAAGACAGTCATGTAGGAGAAAAGGGCCGCGGTAAAGACAGTCGTGTAGGAGAAAAGGGCCGCGGTAAAGACAGTCGTGTAGGAGAAAAGGGCCGGTAAAGACAGTCGTGTAGGAGAAAAGGGCCGCGGTAAAGACAGTCGTGTAGGAGAAAAGGGCCGCGGTAAAGACAGTCGTGTAGGAGAAAAGGGCCGGTAAAGACAGTCGTGTAGGAGAAAAGGGCCGGTAAAGACAGTTGTGTAGGAGAAAAGGGCCGCGGTAAAGACAGTCGTGTAGGAGAAAAGGGCCGCGGTAAAGACAGTCGTGTAGGAGAAAAGGGCCGCGGTAAAGACAGACGTGTAGGAGAAAAGAGCCGGTAAAGACAGTCGTGTAGGAGAAAAGGGCCGCGGTAAAGACAGTCGTGTAGGAGAAAAGGGCTGCGGTAAAGACAGACGTGTAGGAGAAAAGAGCCGGTAAAGACAGTCGTGTAGGAGAAAAGGGCCGCGGTAAAGACAGTCGTGTAGGAGAAAAGGGCCGCGGTAAAGACAGTCGTGGAGGAGAAAAGGGCCGGTAAAAACAGTCGTGTAGGAGAAAAGGGCCGGTAAAGACAGTCGTGGAGGAGAAAAGGGCCGGTAAAGACAGTCGTGTAGGAGAAAAGGGCCGGTAAAGACAGTCGTGTTGGAGAAAAGGGCCGGTAAAGACAGTCGTGTAGGAGAAAAGGGCCGCGGTAAAGACAGTCGTGTAGGAGAAAAGGGCCGGTAAAGACAGTCGTGTAGGAGAAAAGGGCTGGTAAAGACAGTCGTGTAGGAGAAAAGGGCCGGTAAAGACAGTCGTGTAGGAGAAAAGGGCCGCGGTAAAGACAGTCGTGTAGGAGAAAAGGGCCGGTAAAGACAGTCGTGTAGGAGAAAAGGGCCGGTAAAGACAGTCGTGTAGGAGAAAAGGGCCGGTAAAGACAGTCATGTAGGAGAAAAGGGCCGCGGTAAAGACAGTCGTGTAGGAGAAAAGGGCCGGTAAAGACAGTCGTGTAGGAGAAAAGGGCCGGTAAAGACAGTCGTGTAGGAGGATAGGGCTGGTAAAGACAGTCGTGTAGGAGGATAGGGCCGGTAAAGACAGTCGTGTAGGAGAAAAGGGCCGGTAAAGACAGTCGTGTAGGAGAAAAGGGCCGCGGTAAAGACAGTCGTGTAGGAGAAAAGGGCCGGTAAAGACAGTCGTGTAGTAGAAAAGGGCCGATAAAGACAGTCATGTAGGAGAAAGGGCCGCGGTAAAGACAGTCGTGTAGTAGAAAAGGGCCGGTAAAGACAGTCGTGTAGGAGAAAAGGGCCACGGTAAAGACAGTCGTGTAGGAGAAAAGGGCCGGTAAAGACAGTCGTGTAGGAGGATAGGGCCGGTAAAGACAGTCGTGTAGGAGAAAAGGGCCGCGGTAAAGACAGTCGTGTAGGAGAAAAGGGCCGGTAAAGACAGTCGTGTAGGAGGATAGGGCCGGTAGAGACAGTCGTGTAGGAGAAAAGGGCCGGTAAAGACAGCCGTGTAGGAGAAAAGGGCCGGTAAAGACAGTCATGTAGGAGAAAAGGGCCGGTAAAGACAGTCGTGTAGGAGGATAGGGCAGCGGTAAAGACAGTCGTGTAGGAGAAAAGGGCCGCGGTAAAGACAGTCGTGTAGGAGAAAAGGGCCGCGGAAAAGACAGTCGTGTAGGAGAAAAGGGCCGCGGTAAAGACAGTCGTGTAGGAGAAAAGGGCCGGTAAAGACAGTCGTGTAGGAGAAAAGGGCCGGTAAAGACAGTCCAGAATAGGAATCCAGTCAGTTACTTTCACTTCTTTCATTCTGTTTCTGTATTTATCCTTCAATAATTTTTAATGATTTATATGTCGCCTGATATTTCAATTGTTGGGACTTATTTTTTTTATCTAATGCTATAAAATTGTACTTTCCTCATTGGCTGTTACTTTAAAATGTATGCATGACTTGAGTTTTCTCGTCCGTAACATTTATTTGATAAAATCTCTGTAAATAGACTAGCTCAATAAAGTAAATGAACCAGTTCATCCTGAAAGGGTCAATATTTATTAAAGATATATGATTTATATGTTAGGAACCTGAGAGGATGTGAATAAGATGGGGGAGGAGGGTTGAGTGGGAGGGGATAGGCAGAGAGGGTAAGGGGAGGGGGGGGGGGGGGGAGGATAAGGAATTGTGGTGTGAGTGGGAGAGAGGTGGGGGGGGGTTAGGGATTGTGTTGTGAGTGGGAGGGAAGAAGGAGAGAAGGTGAGAGGGGAGGATGAGGGATTGTGATGTGAGTGAGAGGGAAGAGGGAGAGAAGGTGAGAGGGGAGGATAAGGGATTGTGATATTAGTGGGAGGGAAGAGGGAGAGAAGGTGAGAGGGGAGGATGAGGGATTGTGATGTGAGTGGGAGGGAAGAGGGAGAGAAGGTGAGAGGGGAGGATGAGGGATTGTGATGTTAGTGGGAGGGAAGAGGGAGAGAAGGTGAGAGGGGAGGATGAGGGATTGTGATGTTAGTGGGAGGGAAGAGGGAGAGAAGGTGAGAGGGAGGATGAGGGATTGTGATGTTAGTGGGAGGGAAGAGGGAGAGAAGGTGAGAGGGGAGGATAAGGGATTGTGATGTTAGTGGGGAGGGAAGAGGGAGAGAAGGTGAGAGGGAGGATAAGGGATTGTGATGTTAGTGGGAGGGAAGAGGGAGAGAAGGTAAGAGGGGAGGATAAGGGATTGTGATGTGAGTGGTGAGGGAAGGAGGAGAGAAGCTGAGAGGGGAGGATAAGGGATTGTGATGTGAGTGGGAGAGAAGAGGGAGAGAAGGTGAGAGGGGAGGATAAGGGATTGTGATGTGAGTGGGAGAGAGGTGGGAGAGAAGGTAAGAGGGGAGGATGAGGGATTGTGATGTGAGTGGGAGGGAAGAGGGAGAGAAGGTAAGAGGGGAGGATGAGGGATTGTGATGTGAGTGGGAGGGAAAAGAGGAAGGATTAGTGATTGTGATGTGAAAGGGAAGAGGGAAAAAAGGTAACTTCTAGTTTCTCAATACACATAGTGTTATTTTTGTACCAATGTTATTGACATACATTACTGTAGGTATTATATCTATAACAGTGTTATTTTAGTACCTTGACAAACCTTACTGCATTATATATAATTACAGTGGTTTGAACTTGTAGTGGCGTCAATTATATGTGACAGTATTTATGGTGATGAAGTTGTTTGATACCACGGTAACTGATATTTTATATCCAGCTTCAGGTTTATTTCACAATTGAGAATAACTTTGTTCTAGTCAGCTTAATAAAATAAAGTTCTGAAATTAAATGTTGTTTTTTGAATTTAAATTCAAAATTTCTTCCTAAAGATTAATTTGATTTTAATAGAAAATTTCAAATTACAGCAAAATAAAATTACGATTTTTATTATGAAAAAATATGAAACTTAAATACAATATTACAAAAAACTTTACTTTGATATTTGAAGTTGACTATACCTTGGACGGGGTCCCTCAGAGTAGTAAATGAGATGTGTTAGAAGGTTAAAAAGTTTAACATAAAATTCTCATTTTCGATGAAGAATTTGTGGTAACAATGACTTGCAGTATAAAGTAATTAGGTGTAATTTGAGGTCACCAATATTATGGAACTCACCGATTAAATGTATCGCAGAAAAATACAGACTAGTTAAAATGAAAAATAGGATTAGGGTATCGGTATAGACATCTATAAATTATGTTTGTAAATGATTCAGAAGCTTGGAATATGCTAAAAGGTTACACAGTATTAAACCTGCCATAATAAAAAATTCTGACCCCAGGCTGCTTCATCAACATTCCTTGACTTAAAATTGTCAATAGGAAAGAATTATTAGATTAAAGAAAACAATCTCTGAGAAGAAATTGTCTTTAAATTCTGTAATGCTGTCTTATGGACATTTAATAATTGGTAATTCTATAAGTTATAATTAGTAACATTGTGTCGCCTGGTCATAGTAACCCTCCAAAATCATATGTGGAAGGGTGTTTATTATGTAGCTAGGTAAAAAATGTGTAGATATCACATGGTAAAAGGGTGTTTATTATGTAGCTAGGTAAAAAATGTGTAGATATCACATGGTAGAAGGTTGTTTATTAGGTAGCTAGGTAAAAAATGTGTAGATATCACATGGTCGAAGGGTGTTTATTAGGTAGCTAGGTAAAGAATGTGTAGAAATCACATGGTAGACGGGTGTTTATTAGGTAGCTAGGTAAAAAATGTGTACACTAGGGATTAGAAAAGTGGAAATTCGCTCGTCAAAGTGGAAATTCCTACCACTTTTGGCTTAACCTACCAGAGGTTTTTAGTAGTTTCCACTTTATTTTTTATATTTCCGCAAAATGTTTCCTATTACCACTGCTTTAATAGTCTTTCCACGGATTTATCACTCTTACCACTAGCTGTTTATTCTTTCCAGTACAATTTAGTAATTACCACTAATTATATATAATTTGGTTTAATTGGTAAAAGTAGACCGCTAGTAACTATAAATCGTTCATCTGTTTCAGAATACTTGCCGATGGCCTCGTCACGGCTGAGCGCGTTCACCTGTGTGTCAAACGTGCCCCGTGACGATGGCAAGTAAAGGCTTCATACAGTGAACGCGCTGTAAGTTTAGCTGAACCATAGCTCTTGACGACCATGGAATTATTAAATGTATATGAACCAACTGATTTATGGTTGTTTTGTTTTCATTTCCATCCACTATTTTTACAGTTGAAATCAAAATCCTTTGATGTACAGCCGGGGACGTCGTCCCCGATTCAGCGCTGCGTTTGCTGTGGGTACATATCGGTAGGTATCTAGATGTGCTGCTAAGTGAATTAAAATCACCTTGTAAAACCATATGGCTATCTTCTGAGAGATGTATTTACCTGAATTATTAAAATGTCACACACAAAGTTGTATTACGGTGTTTGTTTTCACTTCCAACGGAGAGATCTCGACATATGTGTCTGTGTATTGATAGCAGATCGAGAGCACCACTGTTACGTAGGTGTGACACGTGGGAACACACTGTAAGTTTAGCTGAACCATAGCTCTTGACGACCATGGAATTATTAAATGTACATGAACCAACTGATTTATGGCTGTTTTGTTTTCATTTCCATCCATTATTATTTTAGTTGAAATCAAAATCCATTGATGTACAGCCGGGGACCCCCGATTCCGCGCTGCGTTTGCTGTGGGTACATATCGGTAGGTATCTAGATGTGCTGCTAAGTGAATTAAAATCACCTTGTAAAACCGTATGACTATCTTCTGAGAGATGTATTTACTGGAATTATTAAATGTCCCACACAAAGTTTTATTACGGTTTTTGTTTTCACTTACAACGGAGAAATCTCGACATATGTGTCTGTGTATTGATAGCAGATCGAGAGCACCAAAACTGTTACGTAGGTGTGACACGTGAATCTCGGCCGAGTTGTGTGCGCTAGACTTTATATTTTGCTGAAACTGTAATAGATTCTACTGGATTATTCGATTTTAAACGACAATACATTGTAGATATGTTTTTACCGTTTTGCATGACTTCTGCATGTACGGACTATCCGCGTTGTCTTTGATGACCTTTCACCTTCAATAGACGGCGCTGTTTAATAACTTCAGGAAGTCTACACAACGGTCACGTTTATAAGGCAAGATTTTGTTTTTTGATATTTGAAGATTACAGCAATTCGACTGCTAGGCCTCCAACCACGGACTTGGTATTTAGTCCTTGAAAAATACGGCCAGCGACAGCGAGGATGGGATATCTTACGATATTTGTTCTCAATTCATTTCAGAAGGATCGTCAAACCAGAGACCTGTTATTACACGTGATTAACTGATATATGCACGTCGATGGTCAAATAAGTGAAAACAATAGTTTGTCTTCATTACATCCATGGGTTAAGTCATTTCGTAGATCATATGGGTGTCGGACCTAAAGTGTATATAGGTCCTATATCACATGTGATGATTTTGGTAAAAGTAGGCGTCTGAAAGTTTACCCGCGGCGACTCGATTTTCAAGATGGGTTATCAGTTATTATCAAGAATTTTTTTGTTTTAATAACAAAACGATTATTGTTTTTGTTTGTTCTCTTTTAGCGTTTTAACTATGTAAAAAGCGGAATACATTCCTCATTCACTCATTAAATATTTGAAATAAATTGTGTATCAAATAATGTATAGTCGGTTTTTAGCAAGTTTTCTCCAGAAGTATTCTATATCTATGACCCTGGTATAACCCTGCTATAGTCCTATTACACACGTATCTTGCTCGGTCGGGTACGGACTCGTCTTATAAAAGTGTCAGCTGTCAATCAAGTTAACTGATAAACGTGTGATAGTCCGTTATGAACCAAGATTCGTAAGTCTACCAAATTAACTATTACGGTGGGTTGACAGACATATTTTCAAAGATAGTATTATTGCAATCTGTTTACATGTGACAAAATAATTTGATTGTTGAAATTTGGATTCACCGAAGTAACCAGTGACCATAAACTCGTCAAAAAATAAAAACACGATTTAAATCACATTACAGTGGACCCGCGATAATCCGGACGCCGATAGTCCGGAAAACTCACAGCCCGGACGGAAATGCACGGGAACGGATTTCCGTAACGTTATTTGTACTCACCAGTGGGAAGGGAACGTACTTTTCATTAGTAAATTTCCCTCAATAATCCGGACGATTTTTTCACCACGAGGAGAAAAAAATGTCGGGCCAAGTCACCCGTGTCGACAGCTGTACAAACTATCGCTTGACACTGTGCGTAGTCATAGCGACCGCTGCCAGGTCATAGCCCCGGGTGTTTACCTGTGTTATACAATGTGTAGCTTTTGTTTTTATAACGGTACATTGCTTTTTCTCTACGACCTAAATGTTACAGAATTTATGCACAATCATACATTACGTGATACGATAATTGATTAATCTCAAATACATGTAATAAATTTATGATCGGAAATTAAACACGTTATATTGCAAGGTTCCCGCCATTAAAAAATAGTCGGCTGCTTTAGTGGATTTCATTTTTTTTTTTTTTCTAATTTTCAAAATGCATCGTCTTAAATTTTATCATTGGTTTAAAAATGATCTCTCCATTGGATTTAATGTACAGTACCAGCAGAGACCTATATACTAAATATATAGGTCCCTGGTACCAGGGTATACATAAACGACCTATTATAATTAACGCAACGGAACTTTTCTAGTAATTTCATGATGTTATTACTTACCATTATAGGGTACAAAAAAATGGCGACGTCAGTCATTTTCATCATCCCACGAAAGATAACAATGAGTTCTTACCTTTCTGTTTTCACAAGATGTCTGGTAGCGACTTGTGGGCAGATAGGTCTACGAAATTAAATGAACTGAAGTGACACTGATTTGTAAATACCGCTGGAATTGATATTTTTGGTTTTATTAACATTCATTTAACTTTAAAGGTAAACACCATCATTTGTACCAGGTCCATAGACGTAGAAATGTATTCACTTGTTTAACGCCTGTCGATTTCAACAACTTATACTATGACCAGTATACAAATCTCGCGTGGACCCACCGTCACCTGTTAATAAAAAAGATCTCCAGAAGAACCGTCTAATCACAATGAATTACAACGAAAGACAGAGTCCGCAATCAAAATGGGATAATCAAGAGGCTTATTATCATTGGTACCCACTTTTATCAATTATTGCAAGCAAAGAATTGTTCGGTGACCAACTAAGGTAAGATGATTTGACCTATATTGTTTCTATTGGAAAGGCTTGAGTGATCGGATTTGAATTGGTCCCATGTGTTTATCAGTATTTTTTTGTTCTAAACTGTCATTCTGTAGCAATATTTAAATTGCTGTACTTAAAACAAAACATGTACTAGAAGGACGGGTACGTGATTAATACTCCAGCATATATTAAAAAACTACAATCAGTTGTCATATCGTCATGCCCAGAAACATAAATGTGTCCATAACGTCACGTGTAGATCATTCATCAGCGCATTTCGCAATTTTAATATATTGTACCATTCATTGTGATGCGATAATGGCAGAAAGATTTATCAAATGATTCATATCCTAGATAGCCAAATTACATTGAAGTACTTATATCCTTGCACTAAGCATGCACCCGTCGTCTTGAGCTACGACATCGCAACTTATGTAGGTCCCTCAGTTGCGGTGGATTGATTTGAGAAAGAAAAAAAACTTTTAAGAACCTCCTAGGTTGATATCATAAGGATGAATGATTGTCAATGAAACACGTGGCCATTAAAATGACGATTGCCTTCGGTTGTTAGTTTATTTGTTTATTACAGCGCTGTCGGTCGACTGCTAATCAGCGTATCGGTCAGTCACGCTGATTTTGAAGTCTATGACGCCACAGGTTTAACAGTAACTGAAATGGTGGCCAGCAGTATAGACGACAGTGTGAACAGAAACAACACAGCATGTCTGAATACGATCTGGACATGAGATTTGAGGTTGATGATTTCGGCGAATATTGCGACAAGAAGTCGAAATCCAGCAATATCAGTTTGAGCGTTCAAAAAAAAGAAGATTTTAGTGAAATCGACTCTCAAAATGACCGCTTGGGTAACAAAGAATAATGTATTATACCAGGGGCAAACAGATGCCATACACGACCCAATAATCGGTCAATCACCAATAAAGGTATATTAGTTATGTGTTTACCATTTCTTCCTCGTTACTATAAAAGGAACACGGCATCAATATTTCTTTTAATAAAATAATGTGCTATTTTATTCGCAAATTAATATTCAAATAAGCATACCACAAAAATACAACAGTTCTGGATACTCTGGTTTGTGAGAAAAGACGAAATACAAAGATACAGTAAACTTATGCGTTGTATTCTATACAAAACCCTCTTTTAGTCATGAAGGATACTTCATTCAGAGAGTAATATATTGTATAGATCATGATCTACAATAGACTAAATCTCTCCCGAATGAAAACCCGTGTTGAAGCCTCCAACACACTTCTACATAATTATACAGATTTTATCCCTTATTTTACATGTCACGGTCTCATGGATTATCGACGATTAAATGCTTGAGAAAGATATAATCTATGAATTCGCAATGGTTAAAGTGTATGACTTTTTGTAATTGTGTAATAATCGTGAATTTATTGAGATCCTTGTAATTTTACTTTCAATTCGTGTGTCGCAAGTCAACAGACTTTAATAAATAAACAAACATGCTCAGAGAAACAATTGCCAGGTGTGAGATTACGCTCGTCACACCTGTCTCTTACACCACAGGTGTCTGTGATTTCTGGCGTTCTAATTGGCACGCGCCGATAATTACTTTTGAGTTGACGCGTTTGGTTTCCGTGCACTTCAAAAAATTCCGAAAATATGCTTATACAGGTTGTGCGTAAATTTAACTTGAATTCTGTTAAGAATTGCGTTTATACTATAGGGAATTCAGGTTGATGAAATCAAACGAATTTTTTTTTTTTTTTTTTGTATAAAATATGCATGTCTTTGTACAGACACTACAGTACCATGATCAAGAATATCTATCATACACTTCCTGATAAAAAGTCATTGAGAGACTAACCCGTTAGCACACTCAGCTAAAGTAACCGTATTACCAATATTGGGTGAATATTACAGCCTTGACTTTCGAGCTTGTATTAGTTGAAAATAATACATGGTTTTAAACGAATCAAAACTGGCGTTGCATAGCAAACATAGTAGAATCAAATGTTACAAGTTATAAACAACCTGTTATGATAAGAAATTAGTAAGATGATACTCGTTGTATTTGGCCCGTTATAATAGAATATTAGTAAGATGTTACATGTTATATTAATATGGCCCGTTATAATAGAAACTTATATATGTCCCTGGTTTCGGTAGCACTTGTTAATTCACAAAAGTTTATTCAGCACTTACATTATTGTTGTCTAATTAGCATTTATTGCAGGTACGTGTTCACGCGTTTCTATATTTTCCTATATGGCGTCTCTGATGTAATGTCACCGAATCAGTCCGTGTTTTTTTTTCGTTTTGTTGTTGATTTTGTTTACATTAGTTTACTTACGATCAGTCCATGATTTTATGATTCTTACGTAAGTTAAAAACCTGAAATAAAAGACCCGGTAAAGAAGCTAACATTGTCACACAGGTAAACACCCGGGGCTATGACCTGGCAGCGGTCGCTATGACTACGCACAGTGTCAAGCGATAGTCTGTACAGCTGTCGACACGGTTGACTTAACCGGGCATCGTCCGGATTACTGGGTGAATTTACTAATGAAAAGTACGTTCCATTCCCAAAGTAGGGTTCCGGAAACGGAATCCGAATTTCCAGACTGGTGAGTACAAATAACGTTACGGAAATCCGTTCCCGTGCTATTCCGTCCGGACTGTGAGTTTTCCAGACTATCGGCGTCCGGTTATCGCGGGTCCACTGTACCCTGATTGAAAATAGTGGCAAAATGGGATCCATTGATTTTATTCACACGATAACTTAGCATAAAAGTCGAAAGGGAAAGTGTTTTTCTCTTAATGAAGATATTTTAACTAGAATCTTGATACCTATTAACGCATACTTATTACAAAACCTGAATTTTGGCAACTTCTTTTGCAAATTAATCTATATCTGACATAACATCTTGTGAATATTGTTTTTTTTTTTTTTTTTTTGTATTTTTGGTTTTTCAATCTCTATCACTGTGTGTGCATGTACACTATTGGACAATACATGAAGTAGCACACACCATAGAGACTCCCCGGACGGTCAAAGCTTCCGACAAAACCTTACAAATACTGTATACTGTACCTCGTGGGAACAGTGACATCCTTTACTGTCTGTCCAGTGTAACCGGTTGCTTAGACCCGGGGCAGTAAACGGACAACCATAGGAACACATATCAACGGCTGATTCCCTGAACGCCTACATTTTGAAATAACACCCTACTGGCTATGTTTGTACAGTAATTATAGTCTGTTCTGGTGAAGTCACTTTTGTTACCTGTGTTTTACCTGTGTATGTTACCTGTAATTTTCATTGAATTTCTCATCAAAATCAAATGTCAATATTCAATGAATATACTGCACAAAAATACAATATATTGGAATTAACTATGCACATGATAATTGTCAATACTTATTTAAACAATTTAATAATGATCAAATTATTAAATATCAATAATTAACAAATTAGTATTTATAAATGATTCGTTGAAATTGATATTTATTGATAATTCATTGAAATTAATATTTATTAATAATTCAATGAAATTGATATCATAAAATACCTTTTGATAATTCTATCAATTTCATCAAACTAAAAATTATATCAAATACTTTTCTTTTTTCCTTAATACAAGTTATAATCAAAATGTTCTTTTTTCTCATTTGAACGCCTCTCTGATACCTGATATCTGATACCTGAAGATAATGATGTTGTTAAGTAAAACCCGCTCACTTTACTGAGATCAGTAAAAATGATGAGCTGTGTTAATGTAACCCGGCCAGGCTACGGATGGCGTGACACTTGGATATTAAAACCGAAGCTACATGTACATGTATGTATCTATATCAACTTCAAAATTATCATCAGGACTTATCATTCCACTGTTTGTACTCATACCGTTATTACCATCTTTGGCTAATACTCAGTTAGACTTTAACTTTATTAGGAATAGGTTATGAGACAGATGTACACCATCAACATCGGGACAGACTCTTCACCGTCTTCCCGGGGACCAACATCAAGGGATGCTTTTCCATTTCACCCCATGCAACGACGACACTATAGGAGACTGGTTCGCCGCGCAGCTGTATTGCCACTTGTACCACTACACCAAGTAGAAGACGTAAGAGGACATCCAGGAAGCTGACCTACACCTTGACGTTACGCCATCTGGAAACAGTTGGGAACCACTACGACCACGACGGACCTGAAGGACGACCAACCACTTAGAAGCCTGGCACGGGAAACTCAAAAAGATTGTACACCATACACATCCTAACATCTTCACAATTATACGGACATTCAAGGACATACAGCCAGGCTACTAATGAGATAACTAGACTTCAACGTTGCGCTGGACCCCGACCCAGGAAATACAGAAACATTGACACTCGCCTTGTCCTTCAGAAACAGAGACTGGAGAACCATATAATATCCTACACCGACGCAGCCTCCGAATTTCTTCACTTAGGTTGTACTGATGTAACATTTTGGACAAGGTTGTACTGATGTAACATGGACAAGGTTGTACTGATGTAACATGGACAAGGTTGTACTGATGTAACATGGACAGTGCTTTATCGTATTTGTATTGTACTACACTGTGATAATAAATTTGTAGATTTGTTCCAACTGTGTACATGTATACATGTATTTGCATGCCTGTTACAGTTTTCTGTGTATATATTCATTGATTTCAATTTTGTCTGTTGTATAACATTATATTATATAAACATAATGTAAGATTCTAATAGTCCTACCAAAATATGTGATATTATATTAACATGTAATATTCTATGATTATAATAGTGATATTTCAAACTGTGTATCTTTAAATTAGCATACATGTACATTTCTAGTGCTCTATATAATTAAGATTCTAATGATGTTATTCCTATCAAAATGTGTAAATTTACATTAACGTGTATAATTGTAGTTCTCAATTTATAATAAAGATTCTGATAATGTCGTTTTCAAATTATGAAAAGATATATTAACTTGCAGAATTCTAATGTTCTTACTTTTTGTATAACTTATCTATATCAATGTGATTAATACTATATTATAGAATTTTTCAAATTGATATGCTTGTGTTTTGGTTTTCTTTAGTTGTCAAATGATTTCTACAGGTAAAATATCTTGGTAAATACAGAACATGTATGGAACAGACTATAATTACCCTCCCTTTGATGTCTCTGCCTATTGTTCTAAATATGTAGGCGTTCAGGGAACACACCATATCAACACATACACCAACAGAAATTAAACTGTTTACACAATTTTTTTTCTCTCACTCCTTTTATTTTTTTTTAATATGCACAAAATATATTTCTATACTACATCTTGTTGATCTTCTTAGCCCTGATCGCCCTCCCACGACAGTAACACACTAACATGTTTTTGGGGGCCGATTTGGGGTAGAATTTTGGCCCCATTTCCCATGGTAAAATTGGATATTTTTCCCAATCCGACCAGTTAAAATTCCCAATCGAATGATCTATAAAACAATTGTCTTTATGAATGCGGATGGTGCCGTCCCGTTTTTTTATTTACCAAAAGCCCTAAGGCCTTCAGGTATACAAGATATATAACATTAAACAAATACTGAGGTGTACAGGAGAGTGTTGCATACATGTACATGAAAATTGTTCGATATATAATCAACACTAATCAATTTTGTCTTTTGCTAGCCAAGTAGAGATATTTACCTTTTGACAACTCTCTAACATTATTAACAGATAAGAGTTGGATTAATTAATAAAACCGGTGGTCTTTTGTAGTAACATTGCTTTATATATTTTACCCTCAGATCTGTATATAATGGACATACCAAAATAAAATGAAACTATGGACCCGTCGTCATCCAATTTCCAGTTCCTGAAGTAAAATCTATGACACTTCTGATTATCAACCATACCTTTTTTTCCCCGGTGGCATATTTCATTCAAAATAATAATAAGAAACTATCAATAATCATTGGATTGCATGTCCGTCGCAGATAATCCTATTACCCGTACACTTCATTGTATCCGAGAGGATGATTTAGACTAACCTACAATAAAAGTACCAATCTGTAGTTACTGCTAACCACATTTACCTCAATCCGGGACGTAGAATTTAGTTCACTTTTATCATGGAATTCTTTACAATACCGTTAATGTAGTAGTCTGATTGTTGTACCAAACAAATTTCAATACAATATCGCGCTACCGCACTATTTCACAAAATATAACTCGAGAAAAAAGCACACAAACGTTCCCAATCACAGCGCCATCTATTGAAGGTGAAAGGTCACCAAGACAACGCGGATAGTCCGTACATGCAGAAGTCATGCAAAACAGTAAAATGATATCTACAATGTATTGTCGTTTAAAATCGAATAATCCAGTAGAATCTATTACAGTTTCAGCAAAATATAAAGTCTAGCGCACACAACTCGGCCGAGATTCACGTGTCACACCTACGTAACAGTTTTGGTGCTCTCGATCTGCTATCAATACACAGACACATATGCCGAGATTTCTCCGTTGTAAGTGAAAACAAAAACCGTAATAAAACTTTGTGTGGGACATTTTAATAATTCCGGTAAATACATCTCTCAGAAGATAGTCATACGGTTTTACAAGGTGATTTTAATTCACTTAGCAGCACATCTAGATACCTACCGATATGTACCCACAGCAAACGCAGCGCTGAATCGGGGACGACGTCCCCGGCTGCACATCAAAGGATTTTGATTTCAACTAAAAAAATAATGGATGGAAATGAAAACAAAACAACCATAAATCAGTTGGTTCATATACATTTAATAATTCCATGGTCGTCAAGAGCTATGGGTCAGCTAAACTTACAGTGTGTTCCCACGTGTCACACCTACGTAACAGTGTTGGTGCTCTCGATCTGCTATCAACACACAGACACATATGTCGAGATCTCTCCGTTGGAAGTGAAAACAAACACCGTAATACAACTTTGTGTGGGACATTTTAATAATTTCGGTAAATACATCTCTCAGAAGATAGTCATATGGTTTTACATGGTAATTTTGATTCACTTAGCAGCACATCTAGATACCTACCGTCAGATATGTACGCAGCGCTGTATCATCAAAGGATTTTGATTTCAACTGTAAAAATAGTGGATGGAAATGAAAACAAAACAACCATAAATCAGTTGGTTCATATACATTTAATAATTCCATGGTCGTCAAGAGCTATGGTTCAGCTAAACTTACAGCGCGTTCACTGTATGAAGCCTTTACTTGCCATCGTCACGGGGCACGTTTGACACACAGGTGAACGCGCTCAGCCGTGACGAGGCCATCGGCAAGTATTCTGAAACAGATGAACGATTTATAGTTACTAGCGGTCTACTTTTACCAATTAAACCAAATTATATATAATTAGTGGTAATTACTAAATTGTACTGGAAAGAATAAACAGCTAGTGGTAAGAGTGATAAATCCGTGGAAAGACTATTAAAGCAGTGGTAATAGGAAACATTTTGCGGAAATATAAAAAATAAAGTGGAAACTACTAAAAACCTCTGGTAGGTTAAGCCAAAAGTGGTAGGAATTTCCACTTTGGCGAGCGAATTTCCACTTTTCTAATCCCTAGTGGTAGATATCACATGGTAAAAGGGTGTTTATTTGGTTAACAGGTGAAAAAAGTTTATAATCAACATGTAGGTATCACATGCTTTTAGACCATAGTCTATTATAAAGTTAACATCATTTTGACTTAAATAATGTAATTATTTAATGATTAGACCAAATGTAACAAAAAAAACCAGGTTATTCTAGCATTTCTCATAATTTGAGCTATCATGATGAAATCAGATGAGTTCGCTAACTGGACTTCATGGTAAAACGTCCAATTCAGAATCAACGATTACACAAAGTTGATCAAATTATTCAGAAACTCTTTTTATGCCTTGAAAACCGTTACGAAGTCCTGACCTCCATTACAAAAACTGTCAAACTCATCTATTTGGAGAAGGTTTCCGTCTTGTTGTCGGGTTGAACGTAATCTATGATTATAAAGCAATACATTGAATCGTGATCTGGTTGGGAGTGTTATTTGTGTAGAGATTTGGGCCACAAGTCCAAACATTAGTTTTGATAATTACAGATGTCACACAATAAAAGGGGCTACTACTGCGACAGCTCACAGACAGGAAACACATCATTTGTCCCGAATCATAGATGGACAGAAATCGGGGCTGTAAATCGCATCTGTTTACATAATGGATTAACGACAACATTCAATTGGATTTGTGAGGTCAGGTTAAATAGATTCACTTAGGTTTTCCCATCTGAAATATGCTTTCTTCCTATCTTCCTGACACGCACATGTTTCCAGATAATTTACGCAGCGTCAAGTGTGAGATTTTTTTCCAGCCGTTCTGGTCATCTTGGAATTCAATACCGATAATGGGGGAAAAATTAATTATTTTCAATCATCGAAGCTATTGATGGATGAAGACACAATTTTGGTCAGACAAAAGCTTGATCATGTCCGTACCCTTGGGCAAATATAGAAGCTCTCAAAAGATCTTGACTAAATAGCTGATGCTAAATTTGATGGAAGAATTTTTAGTTTAATCATTAGACGTGGATTATCGTGTGCCGAGTTCCCTTGTGAGGGACTAATAGTGTTAGAGTCATTATCAGCCATTTTCTGTTGTCATGACAACACTAGTGAACCACAGAAAATTTTTGAAACAATTTGCTAATTGGTTTCATTAGATTGTGTTTAGAAACGGTTTATTAGAAAAGGTTTTGTTCTCAAGGTGACGATGTGTGTTAGGGTGTACAGCTACCTTATTAGGCATGGAAAAGTCTTCAGCAAGTTTGATGATACGGAATGTTTAAAAATTATTGATGCATGTACGGGTAGTAAAATGTCTTTGTTCTCGAGGTGAATTATCACAAAGGAAATAGCTATAGCCCTGAACATGGTTTTAGGATAAATGAAATTTAATAAAACCTAGAAACATCACTTAAATTATTAATTAGAAGCTTGAAATGTATCACACAGCTCCTCAAACGAAACGTGAACACATCTGTTGTAGCTTTTAAAGACACGCTTTATGTCATGTTCAGGTCATGAATAAGTTTCACTAATTGACAGTATGAATTAATTGTGATAGACCATGTTTAAATATTCTCTACAAGGTTTTCCATAATTGCGTTTGTGACTTTAAAACTTTATGGCTGCTTTCCAGTCCGTGAATGATGTCGTCGATGATTCTATATCTTTGTTCAATGATCGTATTTTGTCACTTCATGGATGTGATGAATGTGATGAAGAAATAAAAACGTTTTTATTACAATTTATATCTGAGTAATAACATACCTTGTCTGGTGGGAACACGGAGACACTATGTAAGTGTTTATATATTTGTTTAATAATTTCTATGACTGTATCATATACTTAAGTCATATGGAGAATGATAGAGAAGGCTTGCTTTGTCTGATGTCCATTCCTTAAGTCATATGGAGAATGATGGAGAAGGCTTGCTTTGTCTGATGTCCATTCCTTAAGTCATATGCAGAATGATGGTGAAGGCTTGCTTTGTCTGATGTCCATTCCTTAAGTCATATGGAGAATGATGGAGAAGGCTTGCTTTGTCTGATGTCCATTCCTTAAGTCATATGGAGAATGATGGAGAAGGCTTGTTTTGTCTGATGTCCATTCCTTAAGTCATATGGAGAATGATGGAAAAGACTTGCTTTGTCTGATGTCCATTCCTTAAGTCATATGGAGAATGATGGAGAAGGCTTGCTTTGTCTGATGTCCATTCCTTAAGTCATATGGAGAATGATGGAGAAGGCTTGTTTTGTCTGATGTCCAGTCCTTAAGTCATATGGAGAATGATGGAGAAGGCTTGCTTTGTCTGATGTCCATTCCTTAAGTCATATGGAGAATGATATAGAAAGGCTTGCTTTGTCTGATGTCCATTCCTTAAGTCATATGGAGAATGATGGAGAAGGCTTGCTTTGTCTGATGTCCATTCCTTAAGTCATATGGAGAATGATGGAGAAGGCTTGCTTTGTCTGATGTCCATTCCTTAAGTCATATGGAGAATGATGGAGAAGGCTTGCTTTGTCTGATGTCCATTCCTTAAGTCATATGGAGAATGATGGAGAAGGCTTGCTTTGTCTGATGTCCATTCCTTAAGTTATATGGAGAATGATGGAGAAGGCTTGCTTTGTCTGATGTCCATTCCTTAAGTCATATGGAGAATGATGGAGAAGGCTTGCTTTGTCTGATGTCCATTCCTTAAGTCATATGGAGAATGATGGAGAAGGCTTGCTTTGTCTGATGTCCATTCCTTAAGTTATATGGAGAATGATGGAGAAGGCTTGTTTTGTCTGATGTCCATTCCTTAAGTCATATGGAGAATGATGGAGAAGGCTTGCTTTGTCTGATGTCCATTCCTTAAGTTATATGGAGAATGATGGAGAAGGCTTGTTTTGTCTGATGTCCATTCCTTAAGTCATATGGAGAATGATGGAGAAGGCTTGCTTTGTCTGATGTCCATTCCTTTTGCAAGGACCAAGGTGAGCTTATGCCATACCGTGGCATCCGTCGTCCGTCGTCCGTCCGTCTGTCCGTCCGTCCGTCAACAATTGACTTCTTCTTCATAACCGCTGATCAGAATTTGATCAAATTTGGTCAGAAGCATCCCTATGGGAAGGGGACTAAAAATTGTACAAATGATGTGGCTGGCCCCCCAGGGGCCTGAGGGGCGGGGGTCAAAAGGGGTCAATTTTGCTATATTGATATAAACGACTTCTTCTCTGAAACCGAGCAATGGATATCGCTCATATTTGCCTGGTAGCATCACTATGGGGTGAGGATTCAAAATTGTACAAATGATTGGGGCTGGCCCCCCAGGGGCCTGAGGGGCGGGGCCAAAAGGGGTCAATTGGTCTATATTGATATAAACAACTTCTTTTCTGAAACCGAGCAATGGATATTGCACATATTTGCCTGGTAGCATCACTATGGGGTGAGGATTCAAAATTGTACAAATGATTGGGCTGGCCCCCCCAGGGGCCTGAGGGGCGGGGCCAAATGTGGTCAATTTAGCTATATTGATATAAACAACTTCTTCTCTGAAACCGAGCAATGGATATCGCTCATATTTGCCTGGTAGCATCACTATGGGGTGGGGATTCAAAATTGTACAAATGATGGAACTGACCCCCCAGGGGCCTGAGGGGCGGGGCCAAATGTGGTCAATCAGGCTATATTCATATAATTGACTTCTTCTCTGGAACCAAACAATGGATATCTCTCAAATTTTACTGGTAGCATCACCTTGGGGTAGGAATTTGAAATTGTACAAATGACGGGGCCAACCCCAAGGGGCCTGAGAGGTGGGGCCAAAATTGGTCAATTTGTTTAAACAACTTCTTCTCTGAAACTAAGCAATGTATATTACTCACATTTGTATGGTAGCATGGCTATGGGTTGGGGATTCAAAATTGTACAAATGTTGGGGTTGACCCAGGCCACCAGGGGGCTGAGGGGTGGGGCCAAAAGGGGGCCAATTCGGCTAAATTGATTTAAACAAATTATTCTCTGAAACTTAGCAATGGTTTTACTGGCAGCATCCTATAGGGGTAGGGATTCAAAATTGTATAAAGGAAGGAGCTGACACCTCCCCCCCCCCCCCAAGGGCAGAGGGCAGGGTCAAAAGGGGTCAATTAGTCTAAACAAGATCTTCTCTGAAACTAAGCAATGGATATCACTCACATTTGTGTGGTAGCATCCCTATGGGGTCGCGCCAAAAGTCAATTTCATTTCATGGATTAATGCACTTTTTGGCATTTTTAGTATAAAATAAAACCAATGTTCATGTACCCATATAAAATGCTTATGATATATATTGACATAGCAATACCAGCGACAAATATACTGAAGCAACATTCTTGTTTCATATTTCATGAAACCAGGTGAGCGATATAGGCCCTCTGGGCCTCTTGTATTCCCTCCTGAGCCCAGAGAACTACCTAGCTCTCAACTGAATTGATCTATTCCTCCCTCCTGAGTCCCCAGGATCTATGACTCTCTCCTGAGTCCCTGGGAGATATATGACTCCCTCCTGAGTCCCTGGGAGATCTATGACTCTCTCCTGAGTCCCCGGGAGATCTATGACTCTCTCCTGAGTCCCCGGGAGATCTATGACTCTCTCCTGAGTCCCTGGGAGATATATGACTCCCTCCTGAGTTTCTCGGAGATCTATGACTCTCTCCTGAGTCCCCGGGAGATCTATGACTCCCTCCTGAGTCCCTTGGAGATCTATGATCTCTCCTGAGACCCTGGGAGATCTATGACTCCCTCCTGAGTCCCTGGGAGATCTATGACTCCCTCCTGAGTCCCTTGGAGATCTATGACTCCCTCCTGAGTCCCCGGAGATCTATGACTACCTCCTGAGTCCCCGGGTGATCTATTACTCCCTCCTGAGTCCCTGAGAGATCTATGACACCCTACTGAGTCCCCAGGAGATGTATGACTCCCTCCTGAGTCCCTTAGAGATCTATGACTTCCTCCTGAGTCCCTGGGAGATCTATGATCTCTCCTGAGACCCTGGGAGATCTATGACTCTCTCCTGAGTCCCTGGGAGATGTATGACTCCCTCCTGAGTCCCTGGGAGATCTATGATCTCTCCTGAGTCCCTGGGAGATCTATGATCTCTCCTGAGACCCTGGGAGATGTATGACTCCCTCCTAAGTCTCTGGGAGATGTATGACTCCCTCCTGAGTCTCTGGGAGATCTATGACTCCCTCCTGAGACCCTGGGAGATCTATGACTCCCTCCTGAGACCCTGGGAGATCTATGACTCCCTCCTGAGTCCCTGGGAGATCTATGATCTCTCCTGAGACCCTGGGAGATCTATGACTCCCTCCAGAGTCCCTGGGAGATCTATGACTCCCTCCTGAGTCCCTGGGAGATCTATGACTCCCTCCCGAGTCCCTGGGAGATCTATGACTCCCTCCCGAGTCCCCGGAAGATCTATGACTCCCTCCTGAGTCCCTGGGAGATCTATGACTCTCTCCTGAGTCCCCGGGAGATCTATGACTCCCTCCTGAGTCCCTGGGAGATCTATGACTCCCTCCTGAGTCTGGGGGGGATCTATGACTCCCTCCTGAGTCCCTGGGAGATCTATGACTCCCTCCTGAGTCTCTGGGAGATGTATGACTCCCTCCTGAGTCTCTGGGAGATGTATGACTCCCTCCTGAGTCCCTGGGAGATGTATGACTCCCTCCTGAGTCCCTGGGAGATGTATGACTCCCTCCTGAGTCCCTGGGAGATGTATGACTCCCTCCTGAGTCCCTGGGAGATGTATGACTCCCTCCTGAGTCCCTGGGAGATGTATGACTCCCTCCTGAGTCCCTGGGAGATGTATGACTCCCTCCTGAGTCCCTGGGAGATCTATGACTCCCTCCTGAGTCCCTGGGAGATCTATGACTCTCTCCTGAGTCCCTGGGAGATCTATGACTCCCTCCTGAGTCCCCAGTAGATCCATGATCTCCCCTGAGTCCCCTGTGAGGACTACTAGCTCTCACCTGAATTGATCCACAATGTTTTGTTTCACTTGATCACACACATTAGGTACATCATACTGTCACTTAGAACTGATGTAGATAATTCTCCTACAATAAACAGGGATTAACTCATTGTTATCTCACTAATTCAGCATCCAGAAAAATATTCTGTCTCCCCTCTTTATTCATCTTTAAACAATATTTCATTAATACTGACTGATCTACTGTTGCTTATAGGGGAGACAGGTTTTGTTTATGATTTATAATTCATAATTGGGTGTTTCAAGATTTGTCAGTTTAATCTGTACGTTTTGTTTGAGTTTCTGTGAAAAGCCGATGTTGTATCATACTACTGCTCAGACATAAAACATCATCAATCTGACAATGATATAATTACATTTGGAATTAGGTAGATTATCAAAGAAGAAATTAAAAAAGACCTTTAAAACTTTAAATGTTTTAACATTTTTGGTTTCACTCTGTTAAGCTGACTGTGTACATGAATAAACATCACATTGCTCAAGGTCTTTTGTTTTGTAAATACTGTCAGCTTAATAAATCTTCAAATTAATATGTTTTAGATATTTGTGAGCTTACAATTTTGTTTTGTGTCTTTTTTATAAGCAGTTCATTTGGATCTCTGTAAATTTAAATTAAACAATGAATTTGAAACATTTTAGAAAATTGAAATCTTTCCAGGCTTTCTTTAAGATGATTATGTGATAATCTTGTTAAGCAGACCATGCATGACACACGTGTGCCCAGGTGGCTACTGAGGAGGTGGGGACATCAAAGGTGTCCAAGGTAGATTTAATATTGATGAATTAATGGCTCAGGAGAGTAAACATTGACAGCATGAAAGTGTAATGTGTACAGGGAGTCAGTTTATAGGGATCAGCTACCTAGAGTCGTACAGGTGTGAATTGGAGGATACATTTATACAGGTACGACAGTCTTATAGGTATCAGGTGTGAATTGGAGGATACATTTGTACAGGTACGACAGACTTATAGGTATCAGGTATACAGGTACGACAGTCTTATAGGTATCAGGTGTGAATTGGAGGATACATTTATACAGGTACGACAGACTTATAGGTATCAGGTATACAGGTACGACAGTCTTATAGGTATCAGGTGTGAATCGGAGGATACATTTATACAGGTACGACAGTCTTATAGGTATCAGGTGTGAATTGGAGGATACATTTATACAGGTACGACAGTCTTATAGGTATCAGGTATACAGGTACGACAGTCTTATAGGTATCAGGTGTGAATCGGATGATACATTTATACAGGTACGACAGTCTTATAGGTATCAGGTGTGAATTGGAGGATACATTTGTACAGGTACGCCTGTCTTTAACGAAATAGGTGTGGATAGTAGGATGCAGTTGTTCAGGTACGCCAGGTACCAGGTATATTCACCTGTACTGATGTGCTGGGATGTTTTAACATTTATGATTTAAGCATTGTCTTTCTGTATGGAGACAGATAATTCTAGGTTTTATTATTGTAGTGTTTTATGGCTGTAAAACAATGGAATCCCTACCATGTCAGGATATTATGGTCGAGTGCTGGGAATAATTTCAAATTTGTAAAACAAAATAAACCATCTTTGGATGTTATGTTATAGTTTAGGATATTCTGTCATAGTTTAGGATATTCTGTCATAGTTTAGGATATTCTGTTGTAGTTTAGGATATTCTGTCATAGTTTAGGATATTCTGTCATAGGTTAGGATATTATGTCATAGTTTAGGATATTCTGTTCTAGTTTAGGATATTCTGTCATAGTTTAGGATATTCTGTCATAGTTTAGGATATTCTGTCATAGTTTAGGATATTCTGTCATAGTTTAGGATATTATGTTAGTTTAGGATATTGTGGTATAGTTTTGAACCATCTGACAATTGATATACACCTGTATATTCCTATGTATTGAGGGACGTGACATACCCTAAAAAGTATTCAAGTTTATTTGAACATGTCTTTATTACTCATGTGTACAAAATCCAAAGCCTTGTGTTGTATTTTGAAAGATAAAAGCATTTTCCTGACATTTATTTTCTATCTACAGCAGGAATTCAGTCAATCGGAACTCAGTATATACCCTGGAGTCTGGGTACAATAGCCGATGATTATAAGGACATTGTAGACCTGGTTATACATGTTTATCCTGGGAGAAAGGCTCCTATCAGTGTGGATATTTTAAGTACATAATTGTATCGATAGATCAATTTTCTAAAAAAAAAATTATGGATTATATAAAAAGAAAAATTTCAGCAAATATTTAAGTATTGAATTCTGGAATAACAGTGTTAAGGATCTACAGTTGTGTTTTTCTGTGGATGGTATACAGGGATACGCCATTTAAATGTGGAGGTAAGTTCTTGGCGATCATATTTATCATTATTTTACAACTGTTGCAAAATTATTTTACAACAGTTGCAAAACGAGTCAACTTTTATTTATCAACTTTTCTTAATCACTGTTGTTGGCCCCGATGGAAGCGTGTGATAGGTCTTATTGTGGGAGGAAAGCGGAGAACCCAGGGAAAACCCACATGGTCGGGCAGGTGACCCCATACTTTTTCACGTCTGATCGGGGAATCAAACCCCGGCCTCCGAGGGGAATTTGGTTTGGTTTGATTTGTTTAACCTCCTATCAACAGCTAAGGTCATTTAAGGACGGCCTCCCGTGTATGCAATATCCATGCGTGTGTTGGTTGCATATGTGTGTTTTGGAAGGCGGCCGTTTGTTCGTGTTAAGTCTCCTTGTAATAGGCCGGAACCTTTGCCGATTTATTGTGCTACCTCACTGAAGCATACTGCCGAAGACACCCAGCAGCACACCCCACCCGGTCACATTATACTGACAACGGGTGAACTAGTCGTCCCACTCCCGAAATACTAAGCTCTAAGCAGGAGTGGTAACTACCATTTTTAATGACTCTGGTATGTCTCGGCCAGGGGACAGAACCCAAAGCCTTCCTCACAGGGACGAACGCTCAACTAAAGGCCAAAAGTGAGGCATTGTCAAGGGAGACGTTAGGAAGAAGAAAGTTGTGAGGAAAGAAGAGAAAAGATAAGATCCCAAGTTTAGTCTGACTCTGTAGGGGTCTCTATGTTTGATTTATATTCAAATAGATGTTCCAAAGTTGAACCCCTGTGTAGTTTTCTGTCCCCTCTACTCCAGGTTCTGACCTCCATGGACAGATATGTAGTAGAGAGTGGACTCTATCTGTAGCCTGAGGATGAAAGTTTCTCTGGGTATGAGAATTGTCTATGACTATAAAATTTGGTAAAAGGTTTTTGTCTACCTTTCGTACTTGTGTTTGAAACCTATAGGTAAAAAAATCTGAAGTGATTGTCTTAAGTTTATAAAGTCTCGTCTGGCTTTTAAAGTAACGATAATTGCCTGAGGAATCTTTGGCCATCTTCCTGTCCGGTGCCGTAAAAATCTTGTGTCAGTCATGACCAATAATCCAATGATTTCAAGCCAGCAGACAAACTTTATCTTTAATATCGGTTTAACATTTCGTCTAGGCTGATAACGGCTCTATCACAATCGACAACACTCGGCTATTTTTCTTTTCTATTTTCATGGAGAAAATGGAAAATGTGACCTTTTATGGTAGGGTATGCACCGATCAATGTTTAGTTTTTTTTAGGCTGGTGACCAAGTCACATCTCAAAAGTTGACAAGGCTGTTAAATTCCAGCCAGTTTAAGGCTACCTTAGGTTTTGAAAGAGGGCTGCTGTTGTATATATGTATAATTACGTCTCGGAGACCTGTATGGAATATAAGGTGTGAATCACTTGGGGTTCTGTAGCTTCAGTTATTTCTGGGAAATGAGGAATAAGATGGGGAAGATTGAAAAAAAGAATAAGAAATACAAGATATTGGGCCAGTAGGGGGAGGTTGACAGGTTTACTGACAGGTGACAATACAGGCCCTTTGGGCTTTTTGTGTATTGGAAGTACCATATACCATATAACATACACCAATGATGACATTGGGGGGGGGGGGGGGGGGGGGGGGGGGGAATATTAAGGACAATCTGGGGGTGATACAAATAAGGGGGGGGGGGGGGGGGGGGTCTAGAGATAGAGTATTTATCTGGCAGCAGGTAGCACATGTCTGCCATAGTAATCAGCCAATCCATGTATATTGTAGTTCAATAAACCAATCAAATTAGCCTTCCTTACAATAATTCCTTAACTTTAAACATTGTCCATTGGAAAGCATTATCGATTTAGGAAAAAATCTTATCTTAGTCCAGGAACTTTCCTGAAATTCTGTAATGCTATCATTTAGATAAATTCAAGTTAAGGAATATTGATGGAATTTGGGTCTGGTGTTGGTGGAAAGGGAGAACAGTGGAAAGTATTTGAGCATTAGGTTTATGTAGGTGTCCAAATTACAGCCTATAGGATTTCTATTTACAGGAAATGTATCAGTTGGGAGTTGTATGTGAGGATAAACGTCCGTGTTAAGTGTAAGACGTTTATGGTATATGGACCATCACAACTCCCTATAGAAACCGTTACTTTTTACCTCCGTTCTCCATGCACGGTGATGAGGAGGTACACATTCAGACAGTTTACGAGTCAGACGTTTTTTCTGACAGAGACTTTCCATCTTATCTGCTATTTAACAACGTATAAGATGGCAGTAACAAACTGGTAATATATCTCCGTGTAAGATACTCACAATATCGTCATAAAATCGTAAAAAACGTCACAAATGTTGGAGTTTACAGTGATATAAAACATTACAGGAGAGGATAGTGTGTAGAGGAAGTCCAATACTACACTGTAATGATGGCAAATCTGGCAGCTTTCATAATTTACTGAGCTATCATAGCATAAAGGGACGGAATATAAGTGTAGAAAGATACCATTAAACGGTAAAGATAGCCCGGAGTGTATTTGTTCCCATTTCTCCTCCGTCACACGAATGTCTTAAAGGGAGCTGTGTGCCACTGCTTACGTTATTGATGGACGCTGGCTTATAGCTTCTGTTACGACACAAGGTAGTAACTCTCGGCTATCGGAGGGTATATCTCGACATATTCTACACGCATTTGTCTCGTCAGTAAACTCCATTACAAGTGGTTGGAGGTCTGTAACGTATGTTTGATACCGTTTTTAAAGGGGCGTTTTAGATTTAATATCTAAATGGACTTTCAGTGGTGAGAGATAATGTATTGTATACGTCTAATTATGGGGGGTGCTGAACGGTTTGTATTTCCCCAAACTATAGTAATTCTCATCATCGTCAGGGAGTTTTGCATGTAGAATGTCTCAAAAATCATATGATATATTGTTTTAAACAAATGATAAAATGTATATGACAATATTTTTTGACGCCAAAACTAGAAGGTCACAATGTGGTTTGATATAAACTCATCTGGTCGTTTTTGTTACATGTGTAGAGTTTGTAATTCTGTTCAATCCATGGTTTATTCTAAGCAGTAGATAGTTTAAGGTACATCTCCAGTACTGTGTTCTGTATCTCCAACACAGGAGAGTTCCAATGTGTTTTTCTCAGAATTTACTTGCCCATTTACTGAAGAAATCAATTCAATTGAGATTCATGGAAATTAGTTTTCATGAAAAAGATATCTGCTGCAGGACTTTGATCTCTGTTTCTCTTAGTTTAACCACAATAAGTAGAAGTTCTACAACTAATATCGTATTTATACATTAGTAACTATAGATAAAGTCAACCCGTGTTTAATCTCAGGTCAATGAAAATTCGGAACAAATGCTCTTTCCTCTTTCATTGTCTTGTGAGAAGCCACCCAATACTTTAAATAAAAAATTTTGTGTTGGCCTCCTGAAAATATTTTGTGTTGGCCCCTTGGGTTTATTACAGAATAAATACAGTAATCATCTTGGCATATGAAAGAAGAAATTCCAGAAATTTGACAGGAATCCTGCAGTGAGTAGCATTCCTGCCACTCCCTCCCTCCTCCAACACTTAGTCCTGCCACTCCCTCCCTCCTCCAACACTTAGTCCTGCCACTCCCTCCCTCCTCCAACACTCAGTCCTGCCACTCCCCCCTCCTCCAACACTTAGTCCTGCCACTCCCTCCCTCCTCCAACACTCAGTCCTGCCACTCCCTCCCTCCTCCAACACTCAGTCTTGCCACTCCCTCCCTCCTCCAACACTTAGTCCTGCCACTCCCTCCCTCCTCCAACACTTAGTCCTGCCACTCCCTCCCTTCTCCAACACTTAGTCCTGCCACTCCCTCCCTTCTCCAACACTCAGTCCTGCCACTCCCTCCCTCCTCCAACACTCAGTCCTGCCACTCCCTCCCTCCTCCAACACTTAGTCCTGCCACTCCCTCCCTCCTCCAACACTTAGTCCTGCCACTCCCTCCCTTCTCCAACACTTAGTCCTGCCACTCCCTCCCTTCTCCAACACTTAGTCCTGCCACTCCCTCCCTCCTCCAACACTCAGTCCTGCCACTCCCTCCCTCCTCCAACACTTAGTCCTGCCACTCCCCCCCTCCTCCAACACTCAGTCCTGCCACTCCCTCCCTCCTCCAACACTTAGTCCTGCCACTCCCTCCCTCCTCCAACACTCAGTCCTGCCACTCCCTCCCTCCTCCAACACTTAGTCCTGCCACTCCCTCCCTCCTCCAACACTTAGTCCTGCCACTCCCTCCCTCCTCCAACACTCAGTCTTGCCACTCCCTCCCTCCTCCAACACTTAGTCCTGCCACTCCCTCCCTCCTCCAACACTTAGTCCTGCCACTCCCTCCCTCCTCCAACACTTAGTCCTGCCACTCCCTCCCTTCTCCAACACTTAGTCCTGCCACTCCCTCCCTTCTCCAACACTCAGTCCTGCCACTCCCTCCCTCCTCCAACACTTAGTCCTGCCACTCCCTCCCTCCTCCAACACTCAGTCCTGCCACTCCCTCCCTCCTCCAACACTTAGTCCTGCCACTCCCTCCCTCCTCCAACACTTAGTCCTGCCACTCCCTCCCTCCTCCAACACTCAGTCTTGCCACTCCCTCCCTCCTCCAACACTTAGTCCTGCCACTCCCTCCCTCCTCCAACACTTAGTCCTGCCACTCCCTCCCTCCTCCAACACTCAGTCCTGCCACTCCCTCCCTCCTCCAACACTTAGTCCTGCCACTCCCTCCCTCCTCCAACACTTAGTCCTGCCACTCCCTCCCTCCTCCAACACTTAGTCCTGCCACTCCCTCCCTTCTCCAACACTTAGTCCTGCCACTCCCTCCCTCCTCCAACACTCAGTCCTGCCACTCCCTCCCTTCTCCAACACTTAGTCCTGCCACTCCCTCCCTTCTCCAACACTCAGTCCTGCCACTCCCTCCCTCCTCCAACACTCAGTCCTGCCACTCCCTCCCTCCTCCAACACTCAGTCCTGGTGACCCACACCATTTAGAAAGGGAAACTCCCAATTTTGATTTTGAATTTAGACACAGGTTTACTATCACTAAACCATATTTATATCATTCAAAAGTTCTATTAGCCCAGCAGAAACCAAGGCTTTATAGGATTTATGTCTTATGTCTTAAGTTTCTCAAAGTTGCTAAATAAATGAGGCTTAAAAAAAACCCATCTCTCCCATGGAAATTCCACACAATCTCTCCCATGGAAATTCCACACAATCTCTCCCATGGAAATTCTACACAATCTCTCTCATAGAATTTCAACACAATCTCTCCCATGGAAATTCCACACAATCTCTCCCATGGAAATTCTACACAATCTCTCCCATGGAAATTCCACACAATCTCTCCCATGGAAATTCCACACAATCTCTCTCATAGAATTTCAACACAATCTCTCCCATGGAAATTCAACACACTCTCTCTCATAGAATTTCCACACAATCTCTCTCATAGAATTTCAACACAATCTCTCCCATGGAAATTCAACACACTCTCTCTCATAGAATTTCCACACAATCTCTCCCATGGAAATTCCACACAATCTCTCCCATGGAAATTCTACACAATCTCTCCCATGGAAATTCCACACAATCTCTCCCATGGAAATTCTACACAATCTCTCCCATGGAAATTCCACACAATCTCTCCCATAGAAATTCCACACAATCTCTCCCATGGAAATTCCACACAATCTCTCCCATGGAAATTCCACACAATCTCTCCCATGGAAATTCCATACAATCTCTCCCATAGAAATTCCACACAATCTCTCCCATGGAAATTCAACACAATCTCTCCCATGGAAATTCTACACAATCTCTCCCATGGAAATTCCACACAATCTCTCCCATGGAAATTCCACACAATCTCTCCCATGGAAATTCCACACAATGACAATGACAGCAATAAGGATTTACAAAAGCCAGAAGATTTTATCACACTTCGAAACAAATTCTGAGTTGTATTCATTAGTGAATTGAACTAGTAGTATAGTGACATTATACAGTTTCTTTGTCCTTCTAGGACTTGGCAGTAATTCTGAGGACCCAAAGTGATCACAGGAGGCGAGGTTTAGTATTGTTAAATGTCCTATCATTGACTATTGGCTATTTTGGTCATTTTAGGACGGCTGGAGGTGACCAGATACTTGTTATAGGTCAAAGGAACTGCGTCCTATATAGTCATCACATCTGTAGACAATATGTCCACTGTAGAAATTGGAAATTTCACAGCTCCATGAATTCCGACAGTCCTAAACTGACCTTATTGTGTTGATGGGATGTTAAACAACCAAATCTAACCAACCGTGCCGGTGATAGGGAAATTTACTCTCAAGTAATTTCTAGTTTGAATAACGATACTGGTTCTGCTCATCTATGAAATTGTTTTGTTTTAAGTATTTAATGAAAAGAAGTGGAAGAGATGTGTCGTTGATTAGTGGGGGACATTGATGGATCAGAACTACTGGACAGAAAACTTGTGACCGGATCAAATGGGGTGACGAGGAAACATTGTACATTTGTACGAGGCTCACCCGGTTTAACCACTTCTATAGGATAGTTAACGTCATCATCGTCTTTTCTCATCGATGATTGGTGCTCAGCTACAGAATAATATTTCATTTGGAAATTGCCATCATTTTCTCGTAAGTGGTGGAAATGAGTGTTATTATAGAGAAAATCTAAATCGGGCGGCTCGATTGCTAAGCCTGACCAGTTCTTATAATGACCCAAGGTGTTGTTTAGGGGACCCTTAGGACCGCATGGAGTGTCGTCTTGTGATTTATCGGTCAGTAATCTCAAGATCTGCTCCAGTCATCGGGTGACGTGGGGACAGTGCTGGGAATTCAGTGTAATGGTAGCTCTGATCTATTGTAAGATTTCGATATGATGACGATACATAAAGGAATTCCAAGAATAAATATCAGATCAAAGGAAACAAGAGAAGCATGTACTGTTATAGATATTTATCCTAAAAAAAACAAGCAAAAAAAACCCCTCCAAAACCCAGGGGCAATACTTTAACCTCTGACACAAAATGAAACATTCATATCCTAGAACATTGGGTGGAGGTTGATCTGACAATAAATCTGCCTCAATCCTACCTCGGGTGGAGGTTGATCTGACAATAAACCTGCCTCGATCCTACCTCGGGTGGAGGTTGATCTGACAATAAACCTGCCTCGATCCTACCTCGGGTGGAGGTTGATCTGACAATAAACCTGCCTCCTACCTCGGGTGGAGGTTGATCTGACAATAAACCTGCCTCCTACCTCGGGTGGAGGTTGATCTGACAATAAACCTGCCTCCTACCTTGGGTGGAGGTTGATCTGACAATAAACCTGCCTCGATCCTACCTCGGGTGGAGGTTGATCTGACAATAAACCTGCCTCGATCCTACCTCGGGTGGAGGTTGATCTGACAATAAACCTGCCTCCTACCTCGGGTGGAGGTTGATCTGACAATAAATCTGCCTCGATCCTACCTCGGGTGGAGGTTGATCTGACAATAAACCTGCCTCGATCCTACCTCGGGTGGAGGTTGATCTGACAATAAACCTGCCTCCTACCTCGGGTGGAGGTTGATCTGACAATAAACCTGCCTCCTACCTCGGGTGGAGGTTGATCTGACAATAAACCTGCCTCGATCCTACCTCGGGTGGAGGTTGATCTGACAATAAACCTGCCTCGATCCTACCTCGGGTGGAGGTTGATGTGTAGACAACGTGAGCTAATATCATGTGACGATCAACGATCTCCTGTTATACTTTAATAAGGAGATACAGATATACACGTAATGTTGATACAGATATATAACGTTGATGTCAATGGCCGTACATTTTAATGATACAGATATACACATAATGTTGATGTCAATGGCCGTACATTTTAATGATACAGATATATAATGTTGATGTCAATGGTCGTACATTTTAATGATACAGATATACATGTAATGTTGATGTCAATGGCCGTACATTTTAATGATACAGATATATAATGTTGATGTCAATGGCCGTACATTTTAATGATACAGATATATAATGTTGATGTCAATGGCCGTACATTTTAATGATACAGATATATAATGTTGATGTCAATGGCCGTACATTTTAATGATACAGATATATGATGTTGATGTTGATGGCCGTACATTTTAATGATACAGATATACACATAATGTTGATGTCAATGGCCGTACATTTTAATGATACAGATATATAATGTTGATGTCAATGGCCGTACATTTTAATGATACAGATGTACACATAATGTTGATGTCAATGGCCGTACATTTTAATGATACAGATATATAATGTTGATGTCAATGGCCGTACATTTTAATGATACAGATATACACGTAATGTTGATGTCAATGGCCGTACATTTTAATGATACAGATATATAATGTTGATGTCAATGGCCGTACATTTTAATGATACAGATATATAATGTTGATGTCAATGGCCGTACATTTTAATGATACAGATATATAATGTTGATGTCAATGGCCGTACATTTTAATGATACAGATATATGATGTTGATGTTGATGGCCGTACATTTTAATGATACAGATATACACATAATGTTGATGTCAATGGCCGTACATTTTAATGATACAGATATATAATGTTGATGTCAATGGCCGTACATTTTAATGATACAGATGTACACATAATGTTGATGTCAATGGCCGTACATTTTAATGATACAGATATATAATGTTGATGTCAATGGCCGTACATTTTAATGATACAGATATACACGTAATGTTGATGTCAATGGCCGTACATTTTAATGATACAGATATATAATGTTGATGTCAATGGCCGTACATTTTAATGATACAGATATACACGTAATGTCAATGGCCGTACATTTTAATGATACAGATATACACGTAATGTTGATACAGATATACACGTAATGTTGATGTCAATGGCCGTACATTTTAATGATACAGATATATAATGTTGATGTCAATGGCCGTACATTTTAATGATACAGATATATAATGTTGATGTCAATGGCCGTACATTTTAATGATACAGATACATAATGTTGATGTCAATGGCCGTACATTTTAATGATACAGATATACACGTAATGTTGATACAGATATACACATAATGTTGATGTCAATGGCCGTACATTTTAATGATACAGATACATAATGTTGATGTCAATGGCCGTACATTTTAATGATACAGATACATAATGTTGATGTCAATGGCCGTACATTTTAATGATACAGATGTACACGTTATGTTGATGTCAATTAATGGCCGTACATTTTAATGATACAGATATATACACATAATGTTGATACAGATATACACGTAATGTTGATGTCAATGGCTGTACATTTTAATGATACAGATATATACACATAATGTTGATGTCGATGGCCGTACATTTTAATGATACAGATATATAATGTTGATGTCAATGGCCGTACATTTTAATGATACAGATATATAATGTTGATGTCAATGGCCGTACATTTTAATGATACAGATATATAATGTTGATGTCAATGGCCGTACATTTTAATGATACAGATATATGATGTTGATGTTGATGGCCGTACATTTTAATGATACAGATATACACATAATGTTGATGTCAATGGCCGTACATTTTAATGATACAGATATATAATGTTGATGTCAATGGCCGTACATTTTAATGATACAGATGTACACATAATGTTGATGTCAATGGCCGTACATTTTAATGATACAGATATATAATGTTGATGTCAATGGCCGTACATTTTAATGATACAGATATACACGTAATGTTGATGTCAATGGCCGTACATTTTAATGATACAGATATATAATGTTGATGTCAATGGCCGTACATTTTAATGATACAGATATATAATGTTGATGTCAATGGCCGTACATTTTAATGATACAGATATATAATGTTGATGTCAATGGCCGTACATTTTAATGATACAGATATATGATGTTGATGTTGATGGCCGTACATTTTAATGATACAGATATACACATAATGTTGATGTCAATGGCCGTACATTTTAATGATACAGATATATAATGTTGATGTCAATGGCCGTACATTTTAATGATACAGATGTACACATAATGTTGATGTCAATGGCCGTACATTTTAATGATACAGATATATAATGTTGATGTCAATGGCCGTACATTTTAATGATACAGATATACACGTAATGTTGATGTCAATGGCCGTACATTTTAATGATACAGATATATAATGTTGATGTCAATGGCCGTACATTTTAATGATACAGATATACACGTAATGTCAATGGCCGTACATTTTAATGATACAGATATACACGTAATATTGATACAGATATACACGTAATGTTGATGTCAATGGCCGTACATTTTAATGATACAGATATATAATGTTGATGTCAATGGCCGTACATTTTAATGATACAGATATATAATGTTGATGTCAATGGCCGTACATTTTAATGATACAGATACATAATGTTGATGTCAATGGCCGTACATTTTAATGATACAGATATACACGTAATGTTGATACAGATATACACATAATGTTGATGTCAATGGCCGTACATTTTAATGATACAGATACATAATGTTGATGTCAATGGCCGTACATTTTAATGATACAGATACATAATGTTGATGTCAATGGCCGTACATTTTAATGATACAGATGTACACGTTATGTTGATGTCAATTAATGGCCGTACATTTTAATGATACAGATATACACATAATGTTGATACAGATATACACGTAATGTTGATGTCAATGGCTGTACATTTTAATGATACAGATATATACACATAATGTTGATGTCGATGGCCGTACATTTTAATGATACAGATATATAATGTTGATGTCAATGGCCGTACATTTTAATGATACAGATGTACACGTAATGTTGATACAGATATACACATAATGTTGATGTCTATGGCCGTACATTTTAATGATACAGATATATAATGTTGATGTCAATGGCCGTACATTTTAATGATACAGATATACACATAATGTTGATGTCAATGGCTGTACATTTTAATGATACAGATCTACACGTAATGTTGATACAGATATACACATAACGTTGATGTCAATGGCCGTACATTTTAATGATACAGATGTACACATAATGTTGATGTCTATGGCCGTACATTTTAATGATACAGATATACACGTAATGTTGATGTCAATGGCCGTACATTTTAATGATACAGATATACACATAATGTTGATGTCTATGGCTGTACATTTTAATGATACAGATATACACATAATGTTGATGTCTATGACCGTTCATTTTAATGATACAGATATACACATAATGTTGATGTCAATGGCCGTACATTTTAATGATACAGATATATAATGTTGATGTCAATGGCTGTACATTTTTTTAGAGTCTCCAGGAAGCATTATAGCTTGATTTCCTTCAATTTTATTACAGTGAGCCCCAGGAAGATGTAGCATTTCCTTGTCACTGTCCGCAAAGGAACCATAATATATGTCTGAGATGTGAAATCTGTAGTCTTATATTTGTTTATAACTCAGTTTTACCAGCAATAATTGAGGCTGTACATGTCCAGTAGATAGGTCACAGGTTCAGGATTCCTCTACAAGCTGCTACTGTTGTCTCTCTGGGGAATGTGCACGGTTACAGTGTGTGAAAAGCATTATAGGTTTCCTCCAGAGAAGGTACAGACTTCTGGTTTGTAAAAGGCGTTATAAATTGCCTCCAGAGAAGGTACTGGTTCTGGTTTGTAAAAGGCGTTATAAATTGCCTCCAGAGAAGGTACAGACTTCTGGTTTGTAAAAGGCGTTATAAATTGCCTCCAGAGAAGGTACTGGTTCTGGTTTGTAAAAGGCGTTATAAATTGCCTCCAGAGAAGGTACTGGTTCTGGTTTGTAAAAGGTGTTATAAATTGCCTCCAGAGAAGGTACAGACTTCTGGTTTGTAAAAGGTGTTATAAATTGCCTCCAGAGAAGGTACTGGTTCTGGTTTGTAAAAGGCGTTATAAATTGCCTCCAGAGAAGGTACTGGTTCTGGTTTGTAAAAGGCGTTATAAATTGCCTCCAGAGAAGGTACTGGTTCTGGTTTGTAAAAGGCGTTATATTGCCTCCAGAGAAGGTACTGGTTCTGGTTTGTAAAAGGCGTTATAAATTGCCTCCAGAGAAGGTACTGGTTCTGGTTTGTAAAAGGCGTTATAAATTGCCTCCAGAGAAGGTACTGGTTCTGGTTTGTAAAAGGCGTTATAAATTGCCTCCAGAGAAGGTACAGACTTCTGGTTTGTAAAAGGTGTTATAATTGCCTCCAGAGAAGGTACTGGTTCTGGTTTGTAAAAGGCGTTATAAATTGCCTCCAGAGAAGGTACTGGTTCTGGTTTGTAAAAGGCGTTATAAATTGCCTCCAGAGAAGGTACAGACTTCTGGTTTGTAAAAGGCGTTATAAATTGCCTCCAGAGAAGGTACTGGTTCTGGTTTGTAAAAGGCGTTATAAATTGCCTCCAGAGAAGGTACTGGTTCTGGTTTGTAAAAGGCGTTATAAATTGCCTCCAGAGAAGGTACTGGTTCTGGTTTGTAAAAGGCGTCATAAATTGCCTCCAGAGATTGTGCACACACTCCTTTCTGATAAAAGGTGTTTTGTTTTCTCTCCCAAGACCGTGCACACTTCTGGCTGAAACACTGGGACATTAGAACCAGCATACACCCTGCCGAAGTGGCATAAAGGGGACATCATGGGATGATTATTCGACTGCCTTGTGTCCGGGGTGACAGCGTGGGGACACAGCATCATTTTTTTTGTCACATGACCTGCCGTAGGGAACTTTGAGTCTTGAAATTTATAATATTCGGAAAAAATATTTTGTATGAAAGTAAAGGGGATCATGTAAAAAAAACTCTTTATGATTTTAGCAGATTTAATGGTATGTTGGTCCAGTAGCCTTCAGTTATTATAAGTTTCTCCATGCTGAAGATTTCATAGTCAAATGTTTATATCATTTTCAATTAATTATCTCGTTCTATGTGAAGAAAGCTAGGCAAAGAAATTACTTATTTTAAGCACCAAATCTATTTTGTCCCAATATGATTCAATTTTGTTTATGTCAGATCAGAAATTGTTATCAAGTCATTGTTATCGTACTGATGAAATTTCAGAAGATAAAACTGTGATTGTTGTTTGTATTTCTTTTTGTTGTTTGTATTTCTTTGTATTAGAGATTGTAAAAATTAGTTTTGTATTCTGAGATAACATGTTACAGCAGTTCGTATTGTTTTTTAAGTGATAATTGATTATCAAATGGTACTGATGGTCTGATAATTTTGAATATTGGACCGATTCCCAGCTCTAGTCAGCTCAGTGTAACCTTCCTCATCAGTTCTTGGCTGTCTTTGTGAATGCAAAGCGGAACAGAACACCATGAATTTCCTGGCATTGATGAAGGCACTGATTTGTGGGGGAGGGGGTGTGTTGGTTGGTGGGGTCTGAAAATATTTACTTCATGTCTGTTGTATTTTTGACATTAAAACTATATTGATATTTTGTACAAACCAATGAGAGAATGGAAAGAATTGAATTCAGTGAAAATTTGAAAAAAAGTATATTTAGATTCAATATGCATGAGAACTTCAATATGAAGGAGAATTGTACAATTGTGCCAGCTTCTGATTGACTTCCGGCCTGGTTGGGGTCTTAAGTGTGCCTTGCTCATTACTCACGTGGAGGAGATCGAAGAAATTTACATTTGATTCGCGATTATAATTGCTTATGAAATCTGCATCACAGCCTCAAGTTTTCTCGTGTTCAGATAAAATTGGCTTCCTGTTCAAGCGAGACAATTACTGCCAAACTCCACAGCTCAAAATTCAGCATCATTCACGAATTTTATCCTTGTATTTGCCATTTTATTGATGATTTGTAAATTACGTTATCTATTATTGGATCTGAATCACCTAGACTCTTGTAATGAAATTGTTGTATCCAAAACATGCATCAGTAACATCGAAGATCTAATTCTCCGAGACGCTTTTCAGATCATTTCGTTTTTCTTCAGGCAGACCACGTTACTTACATCATAGATAATCACATTACATCTGTCGCATTCAGACGAGGGATTCATAATCTTTCGATTTATAAAAGTATATAGTTAGATTCAATACCCATTACGATGAAGTCGGTGTGTTTTTTGGAGGTTGGCTGTCAGGAAGTGTAGATAAGAAGGCTTATGTATAACATAACTGAGCTGTATATAGGGATATCAATGCTTTATGATATTATCTGTCACTGGTGAATTCTTTATTATCAAATTCATCTGGCAATAAGCCACACTTGGTAATATTTTAGCACCATTATAAGTCCATTCCAAGCAATAAGCTCATAGATAGTAATATTTTAATCTGTAATATGTCCATGTCAGGCAATAAGCCCATTGATGGTAATATTTTAATCTGTAATAAGTCCATGCCAAGCAATAAGCTCATAGATAGTAATATTTTAATCTGTAATATGTCCATGTCAGGCAATAAGCCCATTGATGGTAATATTTTAATCTGTAATGTATGTGTCCATGTCGGGCAATAAGCCCAGAGCTGGTATTATTATAATTTGGTAATAAGTCTATGTCAGTCAATAAGCCCATAGCTAGTATTATTATAATTTGGTAATAAGTCCATGTCAGTCAATAAGCCCATAGCAGTGATATATTAGTCTGGTAAGAAGTCCATATCAGTCATTAAGCCCATAGATGGTAATATTTTAATCTGTAATAAGTCCATGTCAGGAAATTAAGGCACCCATGCCCATGCAGTTGAGTGCTGCATGTATATGAAACGTATGTTCATTGTGTATAAACTTTTGTTGTTGTTGTTGTTGGTTTGGAACCAGGAATATAAATACAATGGATATTGTTTTAGGTATTATTCTTATATAATTGTTATATTATTGTTTCATGGGCTTATATATATATAAGGCACTAAACCACAAAAAGTACACATGAACATTTCCTATTATGAAGTATTACATTGTGCTTGTATATTCATCAAAATTCAAACAGATTGTAATTTGTCAACTTATATCTATATGTTTCAAGACACTACAGTATTAAATAAATTGATTTTCTCCCAACTTAAATTTAAAAACTTGAGTTTCTCCGAACATAAGTTTAAAAACTTCAGTTTCTCCCAGTCGATAATGATTGTAACATGGAAAATAAACAGGTATCAAGTAAAGATACAATTTTTTCCAAAATGAAAATTAAATTAATTTGAAATGTAATTTTTGTATATTTTCAGATTCACCATTGTAACCAAGTGGACAAGAAGACAGCCTTTATCTGAAGTAGAGGTCAGTATAGAAATCTCTGTCCTTTGGAATTCCAACATTCATAAAATTTCATCAACTCAAAAATGTCTTTTATCTCTTAAATTGCCTAAAATGAAAATATTGTCGTTTATTTGAAAGTGATGCACATGAACTTCTTCTTTTGTTAAATCTTCTTTTAATTATTTTCAATCTGTATAAAAATGTCTGGATTTTTTTGTCCTGCATCAAGCAATTTTACAGATGAATGGAGTTGTTGGAGACTAAATATTTTAAGATGGACTTTAATATGAATTTGAGTTGGTAGTTAAAGTTGCTGTCCCTTTACAAACAAAGGATGGCTTTACCATTAGTGATGTTGATCCTAGCAATCCAGACACTTTTACAAATGCATTATGAGGATACGGACGTCGCCTCTGGGGCGTAGTAAAATCTAACACAAATGGACTTTACTGATTCCTGGCTAATCTGTCCAGAATGCATTCAAACCATCTACATAAAATTGACACACATGACTGGTTTAAGGTGGTCATGACTTCGCTGACTTGATTTCGTCGCCACCTCGTCCGAAGTTGTCATGGGACACAGCTAAGGGTCTCGGCGAGAAAATATGTTTCTTAAATTAATCTCATCATCTGTAATTAGGACAATGGAGACTTTAGAAATTAGCTGTTATGATGTGTGATGTTATTACGACTCAATGTCAATGTCATTTTGTCTGTGTCAGATGACACACGACCTCTGGAGTGGCTATTAGGGTTTGGTCGTACAGGATATTAAAATATCAAACAATGGAGAACATTCTTTTAGCATGATTTATCATTCTGTGTAGAAATGTTGAAACCCAAATAAGAGCATATACTGTAAAAAATAAATCTTCCATTTATTTTGTGTGCTGAAATTTTATTGAACTTTTTCAATATTAATGAAAATTTTGTCTCCTTGAAGTCTTGTGTTTTTTTTGTATTAGGGCATTTGATGCAGTGGATTATCAGATATTATTTTGATTTAAAAATGACAAACCATTCTGCAAGCTTTTTTTTTTTTTTTTTTAAATCCTTTTATTGATCCTTTTGCATATTGTGAGTACATTAAATACATAGAAAAAGCATCAATTATAGATACAATTTTACAGCAACACAATATTATTTCTTTTTTGTGAAGAGCATCAAGGGTGTCAGTGATAATTAAGGCATATAACATTTTAGAAAATGTGTATTCTGCAAGCTTAGTACATAACAATTAACTCTCCTTGTTACTCAAATTTCCACATCAAAGAGAGGAAGAAATAATATCTTAATAAATTTTTCTCTTTCATGAATAAGATTCTGTATTTCTTCACGAACAAGAGAAAGAAATGATATTTTAATAAAGTATAAGATTCTTTCTTTACAACATCATAAAGAAGGTGTTTTAAGAGTTACTTTCAGAAAGTCACGATTCAGAAATCCTTAAATCTAGTCATGATAGAAGCTTGACAAAATATGTTTTTCACCTCGTAAAAGGATTTGGTACTGTCTGCCTCAGACTCCATAAATAATGGAAAAAGTAAGTTGATGTAGCTCTGTAAATGTTTTCCTGAACGACGTAAGAACGTGTTGTCTTCCAAACCAAACATTTGATGTGACTTATATATGTGTACTTTTGTATTGTTTGTGTTCTGTCTGTCGTAAAGTCTGTCTACGAGTTCGGTAAATCAGGATAAAACTTGGCCAAGACAGAACAAGATGTTTGTACTTCAGAGTGTGAATGGTTTCCCCTTGTAGTGTAGACCGATTGTCTCCACACTATGATATTCTCTGAACTAAATACACTCTTAATCTCATCTAAACAAGATGTCAGACCGTTCTTGCATGACCATATAGATAGCTTTACTCACTAAAGCTCTAAATGTACTACTAATCTTAATCTCTAAACAAGGTATAAAACTTAATGTCTAGATAAAGTACAAAACTTAAACTCTTAATAAGGTACAGAACTTAATCTCTTAATAAAGTACAGAACTTAATCTCTAGATCAGCTACAAAACTGAATCTCTAAATAAAGTACAGAACTTAATCTCTAAATTAGGTACAGAACTTAATCTCTAAATAAGGTACAAAACTTAATCTCTTAATAAAGTACAAAAATCAATCTCTAGATAAGGTACAGAACTTAATCTCTAGATAAGGTACAGAACTTAATCTCTAAATAAGGTACAAAACTTAATCTCTAAATAAAGTACAGAACTTAATCTCTAGATGAGGTACAGAACTTAATCTCTTAATAAAGTACAAAACTTAATCTCTAAATAAGGTACAAAACTTAATCTCTTAATAAAGTACAAAACTTAATCTCTAGATGAGGTACAGAACTTCATCTCTAAATAAGGTACAGAACTTAATCTCTAAATAAGGTACAAAAGTTAATGTCTAAATAATGTACAAAACTTAATCTCTAAATAAAGTACAAAACTTAATGTCTAAATAAGGTACAAAACTTAATCTCTAAATAATGTATAAAACTTAATCTCCAAATAAGGTACAAAACTTAATCTCTAAATAAGGTACAAAACTTAATCTCTAAATAATGTACAGAACTTAATCTCTAGATAAGGTACAAATCTTAATCTCTAAATAATGTACAGAACTTAATCTCTAAATAAAGTACAAAATTTAATCTCTAAATAAGGTACAGAACTTAATCTCCAAATAAAGTACAAAACTTAATCTCTAGATAAAGTACAGAACTTAATCTCTAGATAAAGTACAGAACTTAATCTCTAAATAAGGTACAGAACTTAATCTCTAAATAAGGTACTAAAGTTAATCTCTCAATAAGGTACAGAACTTAATCTCTTAATAAGGTACAGAACTTCATCTCTTAATAAGGTACAGAACTTAATCTCTTAATAAAGTACAAAACTTAATGTCTAAATAAGGTACAAAACTTAATCTCTAAATAATGTACAGAACTTAATCTCTAAATAAGGTACAGAACTTTATCTCTAAATAAGGTACAGAACTTAATCTCTTAATAAGGTACAGAACTTAATCTCTAGATTAGGTACAGAACTTAATCTCTGAATAAGGTACAGAACTTAATCTCTAGATAAGGTACAAAACTTAATCTCTAATAAGGTACAAAACTTAATCTCTTAATAAAGTACAGAACTTAATCTCTTAATAAGGTACAGAACTTAATCTCTAGATAAGGTACAGAACTTAATCTCTTAATAAAGTACAAAACTTAATGTCTAAATAAGGTACAGAACTTAATCTCTAAATAAGGTACAGAACTTAATCTCTAATAAGGTACAGAACTTAATCTCTAGATAAGGTACAAAACTTAATCTCTAGATAAGGTACAAAACTTAATCTCTCAATAAGGTACAGAACTTAATCTCTTAATAAGGTACAGAACTTAATCTCTAGATAAGGTACAGAACTTAATCTCTTAATAAAGTACAAAACTTAATCTCTAAATAAGGTACAGAACTTAATCTCTAAATAAGGTACAGAACTTAATCTCTAAATAAGGTACAGAACTTAATCTCTAGATAAGGTACAGAACTTAATCTCTAGATAAAGTACAGAACTTAATCTCTTAATAAGGTACAGAACTTAATCTCTAGATAAGGTACAGAACTTAATCTCTAGATAAGGTACAGAACTTAATCTCTTAATAAAGTACAAACTTAATGTCTAAATAAGGTACAGAACTTAATCTCTAAATAAGGTACAGAACTTAATCTCTAAATAATGTACAGAACTTAATCTCTAAATAAGGTACAGAACTTAATCTCTTAATAAGGTACAGAACTTAATCTCTAAATAAGGTACAGAACTTAATCTCTAAATAATGTACAGAACTTAATCTCTAAATAAGGTACAGAACTTAATCTCTAAATAATGTACAGAACTTAATCTCTAAATAAGGTACAGAACTTAATCTCTAGATAAGGTACAGAACTTAATCTCTGAATAAGGTACAGAACTTAATCTCTAGATAAGGTACAGAACTTAATCTCTAGATAAGGTACAGAACTTAATCTCTTAATAAAGTACAAAACTTAATGTCTAAATAAGGTACAGAACTTAATCTCTAAATAAGGTACAGAACTTAATCTCTAAATAAGGTACAAAAGTTAATCTCTAAATAAGGTACAGAACTTAATCTAAATAAGGTACAAAACTTAATCTCTTAATAAGGTACAAAACTTAATGTCTAAATAAAGTACAAAACTAAATCTCTAAATAAGGTATAAAACTTAATCTCTAGATAAGGTATAAAACTTAATCTCTAAGTAAGCATTTTGATCTCTAAATAAGATACAATAATTTTTCACAAATTTACATTTACTACTCTCAAAATCAAATGCTTACATTCTTTTCTCCAAAAAAGATATGTTGGGTCAGTTCTTGGCCTTAGATAGCTGTAGCTCTCACTAAAGCTAGCACATGGCAGTCTTAATAATCTGTAAGCAAGATGTTAGACATTTTCTTGACCTTTGGTTCGCTACTCTCCAAACCAAATGCAAGACATAAACTATAAACAAGATGGAAGACTTTTTCCATGATTCACCACTCTCGGTGAACCAAATATAAACCTGTTTGTATTAAAAGCCATTCAATGGAGCAAAGAGAATGTTCCTACTGTTCAAGACTTGTTTCTGACCTTCAATTCACAATTCTCCAAACCAAATACGTTGTACTGTTGGTCTCTAGGCAAGATTTGCAACTCTGTACACCAAAGACTCGGAGTGCATGTTCTCTGTACTTGTCTACACAAAATACAAGATATTTTTTAATCATTGATTTGCTACTCTTGAAACCAAATACAATGTACCGTTATTTTCCAGGTAAGATTTGCTTCTCTCTAAACCAAAAATTCTGTACTTTGTACTTTATTCTCTACACAATATACAAGACTTGTTCTTGGCCATTGATTTGCTACTCCTGAAACCAAGAACCCTGTACTCACCATCGTTAAATGGGTGTCTGATTGGTGCTCAGCTTTCATTTTCGTGAGTCTCCATCAGGGCCTTGTTCTCCCATATAAAATAAGTTCCGACTAGCCATTCTAGTAGATCGTGTCAGATCGACTGTAGACGGGTAGTTGTAGCTGTAGTAGCTGGTGGATAGCATAAAACATACAGGAGACCCATTTTACCCAGAGTTAATTTGGGGTAAAGTTTCCAGCTGAATTACCCACTACAAAGCACAGGAGAGTCCATATATAGGATTCAAGATACAAAATGAGTTATTTTATGTTATTTGTGTACAAACACCAACTTTTAAATATCAAAAGTTTTTGGTTATAGAGTGGCAAGTTTTACTTAGAGACTAATAATACAGTGTATTGGTTGTTTTTGAGAATTGTGAATTGAAGGTAAGGGAAGAGCTGTTGGCAACAAACGTTCATGGTTCCTGGGAAACACTTACTTCATATCTTTATTTATGGTTTCATTGGGCAATGCTTTACAGACTGAGCTTAAAATGATGTCTCTAAAAAAATAGATACTCTTAATACGAAATGGCAGTTTCTTAGATGTGAAGCCAAGTTAACAGCCCTTAGGAGAAACAGAAAAGTAGGGCACATACAACAAAAAAAATGTGGGGATTAAATCCTTTAATTCCCTGTTGTACATTTTCAATTGGGAAAATTAAGGTAGAATTTTGGAAATTATGGGGCTGATCAGCTTGGTGTCGTGCGTAATATGTACCTCCTGCATAGAAGGTATCCTGATACTTTTTAATCTACATGAAAAGTAAACTCCTCGGCTCCCTGGTGTTTGGTTGACTGACCACTGTCCACTGATCGACTGTCCACAATCTCCAGTAATGAAATCCTGTCATTTTACAATTATGGTTCATTGGTCAGTCAGCCGTCACATTGATTCTGATAAAACCTGATTGTTTTTATGACAGTGCTGGACCTGTACTTCAGGAAAATAAAATTATGGCACGGTCAAATGTGTTTTACCAATATTAATGTCAAATGACTGCAACTAAATATGCAGATTATACGGAATAAAGACAAGAAAATCGGCGGATTATATATAATTATTATGATAAAAACAGTAGATTATATCGCAGGATAATTGGCAGAAAGTGTGAGATACAAATTACAGGGTGTCCATCATATGTGATCCGAGTGACAGAAAACCTTGAATGTCGTTTGTTCCGAGTGCTGTGGAAGCTTGACATTCAATTGGATCTGGACAGTATATCGGGCTACATGTGTTTTTTGGTTGGTAATATAAAAATGTCATTTTTGTTTGGTGGCTCTGTAATTATAGACATATAAATACAATTCGATAACTTGACAATCCATGGCGTGGATGATTTAACACAACACCAGATCTCGTCCTTCACGGTACCATAAATGCCAGATCATGTTCTGCTTGGACACCTGCCAGCCCATTATTACAGGCTTTCAAATGTTATAATGTAAAAAATTAGAACATAGGAAAACCATTCTAGATTATACAGCAAAAGATTGTCTGGGGTAGGGTCGAGACAAAATATGATTTATTGAAAAATCTTTATGGCTGAAGGGTCCATATAACCATGATGCACTATGTCTCATTGCATATTTAAAAAAAAAAACTGAAAATAAAACCTTCACAAAGCTCTCAAAAGTCTCTTTACATAGTCTTGACAAATCCTGAAAGAATAAGCTCTGAAATATTCCTAGATTTTTTTCAAACATTAAAAAATCTTCAATTTGATGCAAGAATTCAAATATTTTCATTGTCATTATTTTATGCAGTAGACTAGCTCAAATAGATGAAGAATGATTAATTGAGGTTAAATTATCCTTAATATGTCTCTGTGTACGGAATCACTGAGGATACTCTGTAACTGTGATTTATCTTTGAAATGGCAGCTTGAAATGTGACCTGATTTATCCGTAACATGGGTTTGAGATGTGACCCGATGTTTCTATAACATGGGTTTGAGATGTGACCCGATGTTTCTATAACATGGGTTTGAGATGTGACCTGATGTTTCTATAACACAGGTTTGAGATGTGACCTGATGTATCTGTAACATGGGTACGAGATGTGACCCGATGTTTCTATAACATCGGGTTTGAGATGTGACCTGATGTTTCTATAACATGGGTTTGAGATGTGACCCGATGTTTCTATAACACGGGTTTGAGATGTGACCTGATGTTTCTATAACACGGGTTTGAGATGTGACCCGATGTTTCTATAACATGGGTTTGAGATGTGACCTGATGTTTCTATAACATGGGTTTGAGATGTGACCTGATGTTTCTATAACATGGGTTTGAGATGTGACCTGATGTTTCTATAACATTGGTTTGAGATGTGACCTGATGTTTCTATAACATGGGTTTGAGATGTGACCTGATGTTTCTATAACATGGGTTTGAGATGTGACCTGATGTTTCTGTAACATGGGTTTGAGATGTGACCTGATGTTTCTATAACACGGGTTTGAGATGTGACCTGATGTTTCTATAACACGGGTTTGAGATGTGACCTGTTGTTTCTATAACATGGGTTTGAGAGGTGACCTGATGTTTCTATAACATGGGTTTGAGAGGTGACCTGATGTTTCTATAACACGGGTTTGAGATGTGACCTGATGAGGAACTCAAAACATCATACAAGGAATGCAATTACCAGGCAATATTTTTCAAATGGAAACAAATCTGCTGAAATACTGTTAATTGCTGAAATTCTGCTGTCGCTGCAGGAAAATAGCATATTTCAAAAATTCATTGTTGACACAACAGCCCATATCAGACAATATTTGCCCTGTGAATGTTTCCGGAGGATGAATTAAAAATGATCAAGTCATGTGACTGCTAATGGCTGTTGTGAGCTTTAATGTCACACTTTTAATTTTATGGGGAATGAAATTGATCAATACTTAAAATACATTAAAAGCTTTCAATTGAAAATAGTTCAATACTCCCAGGATCAGCAACAGACTCGACTAGAAGAGTACACAGGTATGATGTCATAGGAGGAATAGTTACATTGGACCCCTTATATTTGTATAAATATTTACAAGATTGAAACTCTACAAGTACAACTACAGAGACTAACCCCCCCCCCCCCCCCCCCCACACACACACACACACACATACCTCTACACAGACTAAAACCCCACATACCCCTACAGAGACTAAACCCCCACACATACCTCTACAGGGACTAAAACCCCACACATACCCCTACAGAGACTAAAACCCCACATACCCCTACAGAGACTAAACCCCCACACATACCTCTACAGGGACTAAAACCCCACACATACCCCTACAGAGACTAAAACCCCACACATACCCCTACAGAGACTAAAACCCCACATACCCCTACAGAGACGAAACCCCCACACATACCTCTACAGGGACTAAAACCCCACACATACCCCTACAGAGACTAAAACCCCACATACCCCTACAGAGACTAAACCCCCACACATACCTCTACAGGGACTAAAACCCCACACATACCCCTACAGAGACTAAAACCCCACACATACCCCTACAGAGACTAAAACCCCACATACCCCTACAGAGACTAAACCCCCACACATACCTCTACAGGGACTAAAACCCCACACATACCCCTACAGAGACTAAAACCCCACACATACCCCTACAGAGACTAAAACCCCACACATACCCCTACAGAGACTAAATCCCCACACATACCCCTACAGAGACTAAAACCCCACACATACCCCTACAGAGACTAAAACCCCACACATACCCCTACACAGACTAAAACCCCACACATACCCCTACAGAGACTAAACCCCCACACATACCCTACAGAGACTAAACCCCCACACATACCCCTACAGAGACTAAACCCCACACATACCCCTACAGAGACTAAAACCCCACACATACCCCTACAGAGACTAAAACCCCACACATACCCCTACAGAGACTAAAACCCCACATATACCCCTACAGAGTCTAAACCCCCACACACCCCCTACAGAGACTAAAACCCCACACATACCCCTACAGAGACCTAAAACCCCACACATACCCCTACAGAGACTAAACCCCCACACATACCCCTACAGAGACTAAAACCCCACACATACCCCTACAGAGACTAAAAACCCCACACATACCCCTACAGAGACTAAAACCCCACACATACCCCTACAGAGACTAAAACCCCCACACATACCCTACAGAGACTAAAACCCCACACATACCCCTACAGAGACTAAAACCCCACACATACCCCTACAGAGTCTAAACCCCCACACATACCCCTACAGAGACTAAAACCCCCACACATACCCCTACAGAGACTAAAACCCCAACACATACCCCTACAGAGACTAAACCCCCACACATACCCCTACAGAGACTAAAACCCCACACATACCCCTACAGAGACTAAACCCCCACACATACCCCTACAGAGACTAAACCCCCACACATACCCCTACAGAGACTAAAACCCCACACATACCCCTACAGAGACTAAACCCCACACATACCCCCCACAGCAGACTAAAACCCCCACACATACCCCTACAGAGACTAAACCCCCCACACATACCCCTACAGAGACTAAAACCCCCCACATACCCCTACAGAGACTAAAACCCCACACATACCCCTACAGAGACTAAAACCCCCACATACCCCTACAGAGACTAAAACCCCCACACATACCCCTACAGAGACTAAAACCCCACACACATACCCTACAGAGACTAAAACCCCACACATACCCCTACAGAGACTAAAACCCCACACATACCCCTACAGAGACTAAACCCCCACACATACCCCTACAGGGACTAAAACCCCACACATACCCCTACAGAGACTAAAACCCCACACATACCCCTACAGAGACTAAAACCCCACACATACCCCTACAGAGACTAAACCCCACACATACCCCTACAGAGACTAAAACCCCACACATACCCCTACAGAGACTAAAACCCCACACATACCCCTACAGAGACTAAAACCCCACACATACCCCTACAGAGACTAAAACCCCCACATATACCCCTACAGAGACTAAACCCCCACACATACCCCTACAGAGACTAAAACCCCACACATACCCCTACAGAGACTAAACCCCCACACATACCCCTACAGAGACTAAAACCCCACACATACCCCTACAGAGACTAAAACCCCACACATACCCCTACAGAGACTAAAACCCCCACACATACCCCTACAGAGACTAAAACCCCACCACATACCCCTACAGAGACTAAAACCCCACACATACCCCTACAGAGACTAAAACCCCACACATACCCCTACAGAGACTAAACCCCACACATACCCCTACAGAGACTAAACCCCCCACACATACCCCTACAGAGACTAAAACCCCACACATACCCCTACAGAGACTAAAACCCCACACATACCCCTACAGAGACTAAAACCCCACACATACCCCTACAGAGACTAAAACCCCACACATACCCCTACAGAGACTAAAACCCCCACACATACCCCTACAGAGACTAAAACCCCACACATACCCCTACAGAGACTAAAACCCCACACATACCCCTACAGAGACTAAACCCCACACATACCCCTACAGAGACTAAAACCCCACACATACCCCTACAGAGACTAAACCCCACACATACCCCTACAGAGACTAAAACCCCACACATACCCCTACAGAGACTAAACCCCACACATACCCCTACAGAGACTAAAACCCCACACATACCCCTACAGAGACTAAAACCCCACACATACCCCTACAGAGACTAAACCCCACACATACCCCTACAGAGACTAAAACCCCACACATACCCCTACAGAGACTAAACCCCCACACATACCCCTACAGAGACTAAACCCCACACATACCCCTACAGAGACTAAACCCCCACACATACCCCTACAGAGACTAAAACCCCACACATACCCCTACAGAGACTAAACCCCCACACATACCCCTACACAGACTAAAACCCCACACATACCCCTACAGAGACTAAACCCCCACACATACCCCTACAGAGACTAAAACCCCACACATACCCCTACAGAGACTAAAACCCCACACATACCCCTACAGAGACTAAAACCCCACACATACCCCTACAGAGACTAAAACCCCCACACATACCCCTACAGAGACTAAAACCCCACACATACCCCTACAGAGACTAAAACCCCACACATACCCCTACAGAGACTAAAACCCCCCACACATACCCTACAGAGACTAAACCCCCCCACATACCCCTACAGAGACTAAAACCCCACACATACCCCTACAGAGACTAAACCCCCACACATACCCCTACAGAGACTAAAACCCCACACATACCCCTACAGAGACTCAAAACCCCACACATACCCCTACAGAGACTAAAACCCCACAACATACCCTACATAGACTAAAACCCCACACATACCCCTACAGAGACTTAAACCCCACACACACCCCTACAGAGACTAAAACCCCACACATACCCCTACAGAGACTAAAACCCCACACATACCCCTACAGAGACTAAAACCCCACACATACCCCTACAGAGACTAAACCCCCACACATACCCCTACAGAGACTAAAACCCCACAACATACCCCCTACAGAGACTAAACCCCACACATACCCCTACAGAGACTAAACCCCCACACATACCCCTACAGAGACTAAAACCCCCCACACATACCCCTACAGAGACTAAAACCCCACACATACCCCTACAGAGACTAAACCCCACACATACCCCTACAGAGACTAAAACCCCACACATACCCCTACAGAGACTTAAACCCCACACATACCCCTACAGAGACTAAAACCCCACACATACCCCTACAGAGACTAAACCCCCACACATACCCCTACAGAGACTTAAACCCCACACATACCCCTACAGAGACTAAAACCCCACACATACCCCTACAGAGACTAAAAACCCCACACATACCCCTACAGAGACTAAAACCCCACACATACCCCTACAGAGACTAAAACCCCACACATACCCCTACAGAGACTAAAACCCCACACATACCCCTACAGAGACTAAAACCCCACACATACCCCTACAGAGACTAAAACCCCACACATACCCCTACAGAGACTAAAACCCCACACATACCCCTACAGAGACTAAAACCCCACACATACCCCTACAGAGACTAAAACCCCACACATACCCCTACAGAGACTAAAACCCCACACATACCCCTACAGAGACTAAACCCCACACATACCCCTACAGAGACTAAACCCCCACACATACCCCTACAGAGACTAAACCCCACACATACCCCTACAGAGACTAAAAACCCCACACATACCCCTACAGAGACTAAAACCCCACACATACCCCTACAGAGACTAAAACCCCACACATACCCCTACAGAGACTAAAACCCCACACATACCCCTACAGAGACTAAAACCCCCACACATACCCCTACAGAGACTAAAACCCCACACATACCCCTACAGAGACTAAAACCCCACACATACCCCTACAGAGACTAAAACCCCACACATACCCCTACAGAGACTAAAACCCCACACATACCCCTACAGAGACTAAACCCCCACACATACCCCTACAGAGACCTAAAACCCCACACATACCCCTACAGAGACTAAAACCCCACACATACCCCTACAGAGACTAAAACCCCACACATACCCCTACAGAGACTAAAACCCCAACACATACCCCTACAGAGACTAAAACCCCACACATACCCCTACAGAGACTAAAACCCCACACATACCCCTACAGAGACTAAAACCCCACCACATACCCCTACAGAGACTAAAACCCCACACATACCCCTACAGAGACTAAAACCCCACACACATACCCCTACAGAGACTAAAACCCCACACATACCCCTACAGAGACTAAAACCCCCCACACATACCCCTACAGAGACTAAAACCCCACACATACCCCTACAGAGACTAAAACCCCACACATACCCCTACAGAGACTAAAACCCCACACATACCCTACAGAGACTAAAACCCCACACATACCCCTACAGAGACTAAAACCCCACACATACCCCTACAGAGACTAAAACCCCACACATACCCCTACAGAGACTAAAACCCCACACATACCCCTACAGAGACTAAAACCCAACACATACCCCTACAGAGACTAAAACCCCCACACATACCCCTACAGAGACTAAACCCCACACATACCCCTACAGAGACTAAAACCCCACACATACCCCTACAGAGACTAAAACCCCAACACATACCCCTACAGAGACTAAAACCCCACACATACCCCTACAGAGACTAAAACCCCACACATACCCCTACAGAGACTAAAACCCAACACATACCCCTACACAGACTAAAACCCCACACATACCCCTACAGAGACTAAAACCCCACACATACCCTACAGAGACTAAAACCCCACACATACCCCTACAGAGACTAAAACCCCCACATACCCCTACAGAGACTAAAACCCCACACATACCCCTACAGAGACTAAAACCCCACACATACCTCTACAGAGACTAAAACCCAACACATACCCCTACAGAGACTAAAACCCCAACACATACCCTACAGAGACTAAAACCCCACACGATACCCCTACAGAGACTAAAACCCCACACATACCCCTACAGAGACTAAAACCCCACACATACCCCTACAGAGACTTAAAACCCCACACATACCCCCTACAGAGACTAAAACCCCACACATACCCCTACAGAGACTAAACCCCACACACATACCCCTACAGAGACTAAAACCCCCACACATACCCCTACACAGAATAAACCCCCACACATACCCCTACACAGACTAAACCCCCCACATACCCCTACACAGACTAAAACCCCACACATACCCCTACACAGACTAAAACCCCCACACATACCCCTACACAGACTAAAACCCCACACATACCCCTACAGAGACTAAAACCCCACACATACCCCTACAGAGACTAAAACCCCACACATACCCCTACAGAGACTAAAACCCCACACACATACCCTACAGAGACTAAAACCCCACACACATACCCCTACAGAGACTAAAACCCCACACACATACCCTACAGAGACTAAAACCCCACACACATACCCCTACAGAGACTAAAACCCCACTACATACCCCCTACAACCCCACACACATACCCTACAGAGACTAAAACCCCACACATACCCCTACAGAGACTAAAACCCCATACATACCCCTACAGAGACTAAAACCCCCACACATACCCCTACATAGACTAAAACCCCACACATACCCCTACAGAGACTTAAACCCCCACACATACCCCTACAGAGACTTAAACCCCACACACACCCCTACAGAGACTAAAACCCCCACACATACCCCTACAGAGACTAAAACCCCACACATACCCCTACAGAGACTTAAACCCCACACATACCCCTACAGAGACTAAAACCCCTCACATACCCCTACAGAGACTAAAACCCCACACATACCCCTACAGAGACTAAAACCCCACACACATACCCCTACAGAGACTAAAACCCCCACACATACCCCTACAGAGACTAAAACCCCACACATACCCCTACAGAGACTAAAACCCCACACATACCCCTACACAGACTAAAACCCCACACATACCCCTACAGAGACTATAACCCCACACCCCTACACAGACTAAAACCCCACACACATACCCTACAGAGACTAAAACCCCACACATACCCCTACAGAGACTAAAACCCCCACACATACCCCTACAGAGACTAAACCCCCACACATACCCCTACAGAGACTTAAACCCCACACATACCCCTACACAGACTAAAACCCCACACACATACCCCTACAGAGACTAAAACCCCACACATACCCCTACAGAGTATTGTTTCACTATGACAGTGTAATGTCACAATAGGTCATACCGTATCGGTTAATAACACAATATTGATGGTTACGTGTCATATTAACTTGATATCAGAAGTTAATCTCTATAAATTAGGGCAAATGTATCAGATCTCAAATATCATACCCTGTCTATGAAAAGAAAATCCCCGGGTTCCTTTCCTCAGAGATTTAAACAAAACCATGATAGTGGATGAGGATAATGTTTCCTGGTTAAAGATGTTGATATGATGATGGAGTTTCTACTGTTATGATTGATTCATTGTTCAGTTTAGTTGAGGTTTAATGCTATCTTATAGTACAGAGATAGTCAGCGTGTTGTATTGCTTCAAGAACAACAGCAACATATTTTAATTTGAAAATTCACTTTTGAGAACATAGAAATGGAATCAATTTGCTGTTTCCATTTAGTGACGATGTCGTTATCACTGTAGATGGTGAGGAGGTATAATGAGAGTTTGTTGTGTGAGTTATGATAAGGCCGGATAACTATCTCTGATCAGAGATACTTGTCCACGACTGGTACCAGTACCCACCACAGGACTGAAGGCATCCTACTGGTTCTTATATAGCTTCATTGACATTACGTGGTCTGATTGTGGTGTGGCCTTTGTAGAGTTCCAATCACATGGCCAGGAAACATCAGTCTCTATCTGATATAAAAATCACATTGTGATGATGGGTTGTCCACCAGAGTGATTTTGTAGAGTAATTTGAAGGCAGTAAACACGATAGGCGTCAATCACCACACTCTACTTCTACAAAAGGTAGATAACTCTTGTGGCACTGTGTCAAATTTAAGGGCAGATAACTCTTGTCTTAATGTGTCAAACTAAAGGGCAGATAACTCTTGTGCTACTGTGTCTAACTAAAGGATAGATTAATCTTGTGTTAATGTTAGAGTCACCGGAGTGTCTGACCAAAGGTCAGATGACTGACTGTCACTACCATGTATGACTCTTTGTAACTGTGTTGGTCACTACCATGTCTGATTTAAGGGGAGATAACTGTGTGCTACTGTGTCTTACCAAAGGGGAGATAACTGTTGGTCACTTTCATGTCTGATTTAGAGGATATACAAATCTGTGTTGTCTGACCAAAGGGTAAACAAGTCTTGTGTTACTGTGTGATTCCATCACTGCTGTGTCTGACCAAAGGGGAGATAACTGTCAGTCACTACCATGTTTAATTTAAGGGGAGATACATTTTTGGTACTGTATCTGACCAAAGGGGAGACAACTTTCAGTCACTTCCATTTCTGATTTAAGGGGAGATAACTTTGTGTTACTGTATCTGACCAAAGGGCAGACAACTTTGTTTTTCTCTTCTATGTCTGACCACTGTCAGCCACTTCAATGTACTTGGTATATACTATTTTACTTAAGCTTGTTATGTGATTGGAAATGATGACCTTGGCAACATCAGGTGGTGTCTGCTGTAAAAACTTGTGACTGGATTAAGTTACTACTGTCGGAAGGAGGGAGATAATACTGGGCCTGGTTGACAAATCGTGATAATATTTCACATTTATTGGTGTTAAGATGCACCATCAAAACCCCCAACAAAGCCACAGTGTAATATAGACTGTTATTAGATCGTTCACTTCATACCTGAATTTCACCTTTTATATTTATATAATAATTTACAGTAAAATGAGACAGTACCCAGCCTATTGTTTACTATGTTACTCTTAGTTTCTGGTAGGTAACTGTTGATGTCCACTAGAGCGGTGATGTAGATTCTGGGTATTAAACATTGTCCTGTATCCCATGATAGTAAAGGTTCTGGCTGTTTAAATATACCCCTGTCGCTATATTCTGAGATATTTAAATCGCCTGACCGTAGCCCATCAGGTGTTCTAGTGACTACAATGCTTCGGTTTAACACAGTCAACTCGATCTTGTGTGATCATTGATTTGAGCGTACAAATGAGAGACAATTTAAAGTGACGTCTGCGGATACTACAGTGATTTATTTCACTGCTCTCTGGCATACACATTCCTCACACTTAACCGCCCAGCTAGACAGTTCAATATTGGAATCAATGGATTTTACTTACGAGGTTCTATTGACATTTTGAGTAGACTATGATGATATTAACAACATGAAATTATTATATTCATCGTGGTCTCCAGGGCGTCAATGTGGCAAGCTAATGACTTATTACCATATTAGGAGACATGTATCATACTTCGAGTGATGCTTCTAATCCCGCCTCCTGCCAAATATGTAAAAATTAAATGTGGTTTTTCTTTCCAGTATAGCAGAGTTAATCTTATATCTTTTTTGTAGTTTTTAACTGCAGCATCACTGGTCTTTGTCTGTCAGACCGTCCGACTGTGCGACCAGTATTTAACAGGACGGATCAGGCATTGCCTTGGTGATGTCTGGTTGGTGTATCATACTCTGGCTAATTCTACAGAGAACAAACATATTTATCAAGCCCCCCCCCCCCCCGATGAAGCTCTTTGGATTCTTTCTAAAACTGTTATTAAATGGCCTCCTTGAATCTGATATTAGTAATTTAAGTATTTGGTTGAAGATGTTGAATTCTTTAAACCCCTCCACAGTTACGGTGTCTTTATAAAACCAATTTTTGCATGGAAAAAGTAAAGGAAAAAAAAAAAAAGGAAAAGAAAAGGAAAAAAAAAAGAAAAAGAAAAAGAAAAAAAAAGAAAAAAAAAGGAAAAGAAAAAAAGTTAAATGTTTTTACAAATATGAAGTTGTAACTAATTTAACTAAACTAAGACTAATACTGTATATAACTCCATAGTTACCAACCCAGGCACACTATCTGGAAAAGATGAAGTGTTCATGCAAACATCTTCTTGAACTAATTTAGTTGTGAAAATATAAGTCATGTTTGATTTTGGTCTCCAAGGAAATTTTCAATTAAAGAATATTCAGAGAAAGAAAATAGCAATTTGTTTCTACTACTGTGTTTGGTGGCCTCATTTCACATCCTATAGATTTCCTATCTGTTAAACGATTTCCTGAGGCAAATTTGTTCCTCCATGTTGGCATCATCAGTAAGCCACCACTCTAATCTACAGTAATCCACAGATATTTTAGCTATAACGAAATCCAACTCTTATTGGATTTGAAATGAAAAAATGTCTTAATTGAAAAACAAATTTTTTGACTGATAGAAGAATTGGAACAGATTTAATGTAACAATGTTTTTCCTGAGGAGGATTCGACAGTCTTGTCATCTTCTATCAGATTTGATGGCACGATCGCAGAAAAACGTTCTGTCGTTCGTAACATAGGGTAAATACCAAATGGTGTGCAAGAGAATGAATGTGGAATATATCGGAAACAATTATGGAGCCTTATCTGACGATTGATAGAATGACGTGTCGGAATAAGGTACGGAGGAGATAGCTCGGTGTAATGACAATCACAGTATGACAATGTCTTGGTGGTGTGCCAGTGAAAATTAAATTGAAAACAGACAGGAAAGCGTCCAATCAGTGATGGTTTTAATGTTGGGTGTAAAGGGTTTTTTGATCTGTCGTGAGTGACGGTATCTTTGTCTCCTACTGTTACATCCACAGCAGCAATCTGTGTAATAGTAACAGACTTGTCAGACAAGATAGGGTGGGGATGGGGAGCAGGGCTTTTTCTGAGGGCTTTTAGGGGCCATTAATGGGCCCATTCCCTATTGAAATTATTTCATATTTAAGCCAAATTCCCAAAATTTGCAGTTACTCCTGAAAAAATCTTTCCGAATTTGTTGATTTTCTTCCCAAAATGAGACAAAAAAGCCCCTTCCCAAACCAGCGAGAAAAGCCCTGGGGAGGGGAAAGATTTTGCAAAAAAACCAGTTGTGTAAAGATACAGCTGTGGATGGGGGCGGACATTGTAGTCTTACTGAAATAGCCCTGCAGGGTAAGGCTACAGTAAGCTGGTAGTTATTGGTGATAAATATGGGGACAGGTGTCGAGGAGACTCGACATATGAGGACAGGTGTCAAGCAGACTCGACATATGATGACAGGTGTCAAGGAGACTCGACATATGAGGACAGGTGTCAAGCAGACTCGACATATGAGGACAGGTGTGAAGGAGACTCGACATATGAGGACAGGTGTCAAGCAGACTCGACATATGACGACAGGTGTCAAGCAGACTCGACATGTGACGACAGGTGTGAAGCAGACTCGACATATGACGACAGGTGTCAAGCAGACTCGACATATGACGACATGTGTCAAACAGACTCGACATATGACGACAGGTGTCAAGGAGACTCGACATATGACGACAGGTGTCAAATTAATGGATACTCAACATATGAGGACAGGTATCAAATTAATGGATACTCAACATATGAGGACAGGTGTCAAATTAATAGATACTCAACATATGAGGACAGGTGTCAAGAAGACTTTACATATGAGGCCAGGTCTCAAGGAGACTAGCTATGCAGTAATGTATTAAGAAAATAAAATTATGACATGAAGCTGCAAGTTTCTCAAAAATGTTAACGTGAGAAATCTATGTGAGGTGTTATTTGGGGATTGAAGGGAGATAACCCTGAAAACAATTACTACAAGGGAGATGAACCAGAAAACAATAACTACAAAGAGTACAAGGGAGATAACCCTGAAAAATTAATACAAGGGAGATAACCCAGGAAACAATTACTACAAAAAAGACAAAAAAACAAAAAACAAAAACAAACAAAAATGAAAGAAAGATAGCGTTTAAAATGAAATCCCTATAACATTTCCATCAGACCATAGATGATGGATGAGGTAATGTAATATCCTTGGAGGTGACCATCAGAGATAGTTTACCTTGGTGTGACCTCATATACATCATTATGTCATCACTATTCCTGTAATGAGGTGTTAACTACCAGGTCTTTATCTGAAATACACTCTTCAAAACTTCTTCTTTCTAAATTAAAAAAGTGAGATTGTTAAATTGATAAAATTAGAGACAAAATAGATTAAAGCATTCCTTAATGACACTTCTGGTCAATCAAAGGTCATCTCAAGGTCAATCAAAGGTTAATTATTCAGAGTTGTCATTAGTAGAACATAAAAAAGACAAAAAAAAAAAAAAAAAACGAGATCAAAAACATTTGATATTACCAAATGATAATTTTCTGTATCTTATTTGATAGATATTTGTTGTGGTTAATCCTGGGTATTATTTTTTTAGTCTTAGATTTGTAGTCGACTGAAAAAGTCAGATTTAAGTTTGAAAATATTAATATGCTATAACCCCTCGCAATGTCTGAAAATATTCTAAGTCCAAAATAAGTACAAAAAAAGCACAGTGGCATTAGCTGAAAAATTCTAAGTCCCAAAAAAGTAGGAAAAAAGTACTCTGAAAAATTTCAGAGTCCAAATAAAGTACAGAAAAAGTACCCTGAAAAGTTTCTAAGTCCAGAAAAGTACAAAAAAAGTACTCTGAGAAATTTCAGAGTCCAAATTTAGTACAGAAAAAGTACTCTGAAAAATTTCTAAGTCCAGAAAAGTACAAAAAAAGTATACTTTTTTGGTACTTTTTCAAAAAAGTAGGAAAAAGTGTATACTTAAAGTAGCATAAAAGTATACTTTAGTGTGCTTTATTTCGGTATGGGTTATTCAGAGTTGTCATTAGTATTGTGACCTCCTTATCAGAGTCTGATGATTGTTAAGGTTGAGGGGTATAGATGTTCTAATGTTGAAAATGTGTTAACTTCCAAAATGGAATTACAATAGACATTCATGGATTGAATGTTTGAGAAGATTAATTAATTATCTTTAAGACCATAGTGCCCTCAATCAAAGGAAATAATGTATAAATATAATTAAAAATTTACAATCTGTTGAAATGGCATTTCCTGTTAAAAATATCTACATGAATTAAAATAAAGATCTTTATGTTATATTGTTACTCATCAATCTCTAACTCTACAGTTTAATAGATTTACGCCCCACGAGGCACAGACTGCCAATAACTACAGGGATTATCTGTGTAATTATAAAGTCGTGTAAATTATGATATCCCGCCCCATTATCTATACTTACTGGGGCTGTCAGCATATCTAACAGTGTATAAAGTCATTCATCGCCTCCTGTGTAGATGTTCAACGACCCCGCCAAAGATTTCAATAAAAAGCAGATTTCTGTTGAAGACATACGAAGATTAGATATATAATTATTCAATGTACTTTCTCACTATAGAAACATATCCATTCTTCATTTCAGTGAAGCAAAAATCTATATAGGGAGAAATGTTTCAGTAATGTACGTTTTAGCTGTGTATGTCTTGAACAAATGACGCAGAAAGATAATGAAATTGTAGTCGTATAACAATCGTATGACGATAACGCTAGAAAATGGGTACGGAATGAATTGTCCATAAGGCACGCGTGTCATGGTAATAGAATGATCGGAGAAGGGAATACTGTTTGAAAACAATTTACGGGTCGAATCATAAAGGAAGAATATGTTCCACACCAATAATCGAGGTCGATAATTGATTTTTTTTAAACAGGACTTTTGTAAACCCAGATTTCGTTGGTAATTGTCTCAGGGTATTTGACTCGTACAGTGAGATGTAAATTGGAGTTTGATCTGATTCATTGTGGCAGAATGCTGTTGGAATGCTCTTTCACTTTATTATCGATACAAATTATATGATCAACCGTAGCATTAGGCAGCAGTTAAACCACTTTATAACATCTGTTTTGATTGGTTGAATATGGTCACATGGTACTCAACTGTCATAATCTGCTGTTGAAGGTTTGAACTCCAAGATGCCATCACAATTTGTGTGAAGTATGTCTTTTTAAATCTCACAGTAACGTTAATAATACTGAAAGACAGCTTCTCATGCTTAATATTTGTTATGTTTTAAATGAATCCGTTTTAAAGGAATCCATTTTTAGAGGAATTCCATTTTAAAGTAATTCCATTTTAAAGGAATCCATTTTAAAGGAATTCCATTTAACAAAGTATATCATGGAAGATTTTGCCTTCATGTTGATGTTTTTGAAGTCATTAAGCCAATAAACTTAACTATCTCAGATGAAGCTATCCCATAGAGCAGGATGGTGTTGTGATGTCTCCCATACCATGATCCAGAACATTCTCTTGATGGCATTGTCATAATCATTGTTATAATTTCTGCCAAACAATGATCTTGCGATACTTACAGGAAAATATCATCGGGCCCAAGACTCTGTTACAGATATCATTGGGCCCAAGACATCGGGGCCCAAGACTCTGTTACAAATATCATCGGGCCCAAGACATCGGGGCCCAAGACTCTCTTACAGATATCATCGGGCCCAAGACATCGGGGTCCAAGACTTTGTTACAGATATCATCGGGCCCAAGACATCGGGGTCCAATATAGACTCTGTTACAAATATCATCGGGCCCAAGACATCGGGGCCCAATGGAGAATCTGTTACAGATATCATCGGGCCCAAGACATCAGGGTCCAATATAGACTCTGTTACAGATATCATCGGGCCCAAGACATCGGGCCCAAGACCCTCTAACAGATATCATCGGGCCCAAGACATCGTGGCCCAATATAGACTCGGTTACAGATATCATCGGGCCCAAGACATCGGGGTCTAATATAGACTTTGATACAGATATCATCGGGCCCAAGACATCGGGGCCAATATAGACTCTGTTACAGATATCATCGGGCCCAAGACAGCGGGCCCAAGACCCTCTAACAGATATCATCGGGCCCAAGACATCGTGGCCCAATATAGACTCTGTTACAGATATCATCGGGGCCCAAGACATCGGGGTCTAATATAGACTTTGATACAGATATCATCGGGCCCAAGACATCGGGGCCCAATATAGACTCTGTTACAGATATCATCGGGCCCAAGACAGCGGGCCCAAGACCCTCTAACAGATATCATCGGGCCCAAGACATCGTGGCCCAATATAGACTCTGTTACAGATATCATCGGGCCCAAGACATCGGGGTCTAATATAGACTTTGATACAGATATCATCGGGCCCAAGACATCGGGGTCTAATATAGACTTTGATACAGATATCATCGGGCCCAAGACATCGGGGTTCAAGACTCTGTTACAGCTGATATCATCGGGCCCAAGACATCGGGGTCCAATGGAGAATCTGTTACAGATATCATCGGGCCCAAGACATCGGGGTCCAATGGAGACTCTGTTACAGATATCATCGGGCCCAAGACATCGGGGTCCAATGGAGACTCTGTTACAGATACCATCGGGCCCAAGATATCGGGGTCCAATATAGACTCTGTTACAGATATCATCGGGCCCAAGATATCGGGGTCCAATATAGACTCTCTTACAGATATCATCGGGCCCAAGATATCGGGGTCCAATATAGACTCTCTTACAGATATCATCGGGCCCTTGATATCGGGGTCCAATATAGACTCTCTTACAGATATCATCAGGTCAAAGTCTTGGTTACAATCAATGATGCGGTAATAATTTCATGGCTAATTAACATCCCCCTTGACATGATCTGGGTAAACTTTCTCGGTTTACCCCAGTCCAACCTAGCTGTGACACTTTTCTACACAGCTGTATGATAATGTTATATACCTACTAGGAAGTGTCAGCGTTACTGTTCCTCGCCATGGTAACCGTTATTCTGTAGTTACCTGGTCACCTTAGCGATTGTTCTTGAGTTGGTCACGGTTCATGGTTCATGGTTTTGGTGACTAATTGACATTTTGGTGTTGATAGATTCTGACAGTGCCTTTGTATAAGAGGTGTATTACCTCACAACTGGTGTTGTAGAGATACGATCACTCTCGCCCCGGGTAATCACTCCTTACACAGGTAGGGTATCGCCGTAGTAAAGGTCCATTAGCATTTTAACAATGTCTCATGAAAGGTGAGAGGTCGTATATATCTTGATCACAATAATTTTGGTTTATACTTTAAAATTGGATTACAGAATCATATGGATGTATTTACATTTTCAAACATGACCTTTAACCTTATATATTGTGAGTATAAGTTTTATGTGTGATTTTAAAGAGATTTTGGGATATACGATACACTGGTTTGAACTGTTTGAATTGTTTGAATGTACCAGTGTAGATGTGGATAACTGAAATGTTTTATCTGAAGAGTTGAACTCACATGGAGTATAGTAGCTGACGTGGTATATACCTGATGATTTTTAAGCAATAAGATCCAGGTGGAAAAAGGTAAACAAAACACATGGTTTTCACACTCTTAAGGTGGAAAGGTTATGTGTAATACTGAATGGTTTACAATATTGAAGATTTCTTGTTGATGAGTAAATACTTCACATTTTAAAGAACACTTTTCAATCTCTGTGCATCTGTTTAAATGAAAACACTTAAGTGCAAGATCATTTAAAATTTCACATGAAGGAACTCTTTGATTTGTAGAAGTAATTTCGATCTATACATCATGATATTTGGTTTCTAGAGCTTTTCCTGATGAAGTAGTTCACTTTGTGTTGTTTGACTTGTGACTTGAATTTGTTCTTTATCATGCAATTGTGAGTGTTGAGATTTCATTTTGAAAACATGTGCAAGTTTTGAATTGAAGATAATTTCAATGGCAGGATGCATGGCTGTTTTTAGCGGAATGATAACAGTTAGTTTATGACATGTAAAGAAAATATTAAACTTAAATTACTTAAAAAAAACCCAAAAAACCCAGACATCAAATTTATTCTAAAAATTGTTTGAGGTAAGCATAAAAGTTGTAATAAAGTTCGTCTGATGTGGAAAGGATTCAGTCGTAACTTCTAATTAAGATGAGAAAAGATCACAGTTCTATAGTTCTCAAGGGGATATGCTAAAGTTGATAACTTTTTGTGTCATGGTGAAGGGAAAATTCAGGTTTGGATCGATTCAGGTTTACTGGGCTATAAGGGGACTGTTGTGAGATGTTTTCAATAGTAATAATATTTCTGTCTGACATTCCTATACAAGTTTGTACACCTTTATAGAGAACTTCTAAAGTTGTAAATTTAAATAGCTGCTATGAGGCCTGAAATCTCTGTCTGTCGTATAGCATTGTTAATCGATGAATACGATTTTGTTGTGTGTTTGAGCAGCGTGCTTTCTGTATACGCTGCAGCGAATACGCTCCCTGCTGATAAGTATACTGTCTATACACTGATAACATTTTTATAACACATTGATTGGATTTGGGACAAAAATGTTTTGATGCGAGAATTTAACCAGAATTATTTGACGTCACAAATCATCACCATTTCACTATTTTTGTGAGTGTGAAGTGAATCATTGGGACTGGCATCCTTGTAACACAGGTAAGAGAGGTCATTTCGATGGTAATTATCATGACTATAATGACTTTACCTGTACAGGTAAGGGAGGCTATTTAGATGTTAATTATCATGTCTATAATGACTTTACCTGTACGGGTAAGAGAGGTCATTTAGATGTTAATTATCATGTCTATAATGACTTTACCTGTACAGGTAAGGGAGGTCATTTAGATGTTAATTATCATGTCTATAATGACTTTACCTGTACGGGTAAGAGAGGTCATTTAGATGTTAATTATCATGTCTATAATGACTTTACCTGTACAGGTAAGGGAGGCTATTTAGATGTTAATTATCATGTCAATAATGACTTTACCTGTACAGGAAAGGGAGGTCATTTAGATGTTAATTATCATGTCAATAATGACTTTACCTGTACAGGTAAGAGAGGTCATTTAGATGTTAATTATCATGACTATAATGACTTTACCTGTACAGGGTAAGAGAGGTCATTTAGATGTTAATTATCATGTCTATAATGACTTTACCTGTACAGGTAAGGGAGGTCATTCAGATAAGAAGCACTTTGTGGTAGATGCAAATTACATTGCAATTATGTATTGTGAACCAGAAATACTTTTCATTATCTGAATCAGCAGAATGTTTGTTTTACATATAAAACCATACACAAGTAGGACATGATGTATCGCATCCTTTATTGATTAAAAACAAAAGAATTAATTGTTAATACATGAAGTTTGCGTTTGTGCCACCAACCTGGTGAGGATTTATTGATTAGGAGTGCAGTGATTGATCAGGTGCTCCAATTTTACCTGTGGGGAGAAATCTATAATTAGTTAATCGAGTACATCATTACCCTATCATAATGTATCTCCTGAGAGGAGGATTTGTCAATGAGAGCTGGAGGGATGATATCTATCTGTCAGGTGGGATACAGAGGATGTCCAATCAAAGCTGTGGTTTAAGGCTTATAACTGCTCTGTCAGATCTACAGACAATTCTCCTCTCCGTAAATCTCTTTATTCAACTTCCATTGATATATCTGGAAAAAAAATGCTGATGCTATTAGTCCCCTATCGCTTCACATACTGTCTGTCTGTCTGTCCGACTGTCTGTCCATCTGTCTGTCCATCCACTCAGTTTTCCCCACTTTTCTCAGCTATGCTTTAAGGAATAATGGTGAAAGTTGGTATATAACAGACTATAACATCAGTAGCTACAGATAAAGAGTTTCAGGGTTATTGTTGATATTCCTACTATCCCTGTAGTATATGTAGTCCAAACACGTACAGAATTCCTTCATTCCTCTCAGTTCTTTAAGAAGTGATAATGAATATTATCTCCTGTAAATGAGGACAAACATTCTCACCGATCCGCCCAGAATATTCTCGTCTGTCGTCTCATTAATCCGAGCCTTTGTGTTTTTACAGGTTGAGAACGTATAACAGTGTTTCCACCAGTGAGGTAAGTCTACATAAGTAACACCATCGTTTAATGGACGATTGGGATAGATCTCTAGTCGTTAAGTACCGTCATTATCAGCTCATGAACACGGTCACAGAGGGACTCATTTGCCACCTTTAATACTAACACACTCTAAAGATTACAAAACATTTTGTCAGTTAATGTAACATTTCAGAAAGTATAGGAAACATTTTTGTTTCAGCGGAGTCTTTAAGGGCTGGTAAAAAAGAACCTCACTCATATTTGTACTTTAGAGGAGTTTATTGCATTTTATCCGACCTGGTATAAATGTTTGTATTCTAATGGTCAATTTGGGTAACTGTTGTTCATCTGTCTTACTTTTCTTCAAAACTTTTTAAGAACTGAAAAATCTAGGATCAGGTGAAAAGATACAGGAGGTCTTTATGCTAATGGTAAAATTGGGTTGCCGTCGTTCATCATTCAAAATTTTTCTCGAAAAACTTCTTCTTAAGAACCGAAAAACCTAGGATCAGGATGTTTAGTTAAAAGATAGATGGGATCTATGCTCTGATAAAATAGGTCCCTATTGTTCATCAATCAAGCTTTTTCTCTGAAAGCTTTTTAAGAACTTGAAAACCTGGGATCAGGTTAAAAGATACAGGTGGTAGAGCTGTGTTGTAACGACCTTCACCTACCTTCAAGGTCACACTGATCTTATATGCTCAGACTTCCATCAACTTTAGATAAAGGGCCAAAGAGTTTAGAGCTACGTCCCATAAGTTTTGCAAACCAAGACATTTCTTAACATAATGATGGTGAAATGCTAAACATTTATCGTGGATTTCGGTAAGGTCATAGACTGTGAAATATAGCCAGTCGGTAATTTAAATGGAGCTAGTGATAAAGTATGAAAATGCCCTTATCCTACTTTTGAATTAAAACTTATAAACAACATAAAAAACCATAAAAGTTTAAAAGCTAGGTTTTAAAGTAGGAAAAAAAATTATCATTTTTTTTTTTTTTTTTTAATTTTTTTATTCCAATTAAACCAAGTTCCAGAAATCATTACCTAATCCAGTCTTTTGTCATTTATTCACAAAGGAATGATACTTTTACTTAGTTATGTAACAGTTAAAGTCGGAGCTATCTTAAAGGATTTGGATTTCAGGTTGAGAGTACTGTTTGTCATTAGAGTACTCTTAAGATGAATAAACAAAGCAAATATATAAATAAAAAAAGTTACCTTTCCTTGTCTTGTGAGATTTGTTCTGAGAATTCTGTGTGGAATTTCCACCATGATTAAACAATTAAAAGGTAAAGGTACATTACACAACAGAGAGTCTCGTAAGGAAATCTTACAGTGATAAAATGGTTCAAGTTAACACTTTAACAATCCCATTGTGTCCTCATTGGTAATTAACGATGCATGTTAATGTCGTCGGAAACAAGTCTTCACAAACAATAACATTAGGAGCAGTTTCCATCACGGTTTGAATAGGAAATGAAACAGAATTTGTGTCTTTGTTCCTGTCAGGGGAAAAATTATTCTACGGTTAGCCCCCACCTCCTCCCAATGCTATCAGGAACCCTACCACACACCTACACTAAACAGCTGGAGTAGCCATCCACACTTCTGCTATGTCCTCACATTCAATTGAACCATTTTAATTCAACAAATTTTTATTGTAAATTTATTTTTTTGTTATTTAGTTAACTCCCTCTCCTCAACTTAGTGACGCACTCTCCTCAACTTAGTAACAGTCCCTCTCCTCAACTTAGTAACAGTCCCTCTCCTCAACTAAGTAACGCCGTCTCCTCAACCAAGTGACGACCTCTCCTCAACTTAGTGATGTCCTCTCCTCAACTAAGTGACGCCCTCTCCTTAACTTATTGATGCCCTCTCCTCAACTAAGTGACGCCCTCTCCTTAACTTATTGATGCCCTCTCCTCAACTTAGTGACTCCCTCTCCTTAACTTAGTAACAGTCCCTCTCCTTAACTTAGTAACAACCTCTCCTTAACTTAGTAACACCCTCTCCTTAACTTAGTAACACCCTCTCCTTAACTTAGTAACAACCTCTCCTCAACTTAGTAATGTCCCTCTCCTCAACTTAGTGACGCCCTCTCCTCAACTTAGTAACAGTCCCTCTCCTCAACCAAGTGACAACCTCTCCTCAACCAAGTGACAACCTCTCCTCAACTCAGTGACGACCTCTCCTCAACTTTGTAATGCCCTCTCCTCAACTTAGTAATGCCCTCAGTAATGCCCTCTCCTCAACTTAGTAACGCCCGCTCCTCGACTTAGTAACGCCCTCTCCTCAACCTAGTAACACCCTCTCCTCAACTTAGTAACACCCTTTCCTCAAATTTGTAACACCCTCTCCTCAACTAAGTGACACAGTAACACCCTCTCCTCAACTAAGTGACACAGTAACACCCTCTCCTCAACTAAGTGACACAGTAACAACCTCTCCTCAACTAAGTGACACAGTAACACACTCTCCTCAACCAAGTGACAACCTCTCCTCAACTTAGTGTCGCCCTCTCCTCAACTTAGTGTCGCCCTCTCCTCAACTTAGTAACACCCTCTCCTCAACTTAGTGTCGCCCTCTCCTCAACTTAGTGACGCCCTCTCCTCAACTTAGTGTCGCCCTCTCCTCAACTTAGTGTCGCCCTCTCCTCAACTTAGTAACACACTCTCCTCAACTTAGTGTCGCCCTCTCCTCAACTTAGTGTCACCCTCTCCTCAACTTAGTGACGCCCTCTCCTCAACTTAGTAACACACTCTCCTCAACTTAGTAACGCCCTCTCCTCAACTAAGTAACAGTCCCTCTCCTCAACTTAGTAACAGTCCCTCTCCTCAACCAAGTGACAACCTCTCCTCAACCAAGTGACAACCTCTCCTCAACTCAGTGACGACCTCTCCTCAACTTAGTAATGCCCTCTCCTCAACTAAGTAATGCCCTCAGTAATGCCCTCTCCTCAACTCAGTGACGACCTCTCCTCAACTTAGTAATGCCCTCTCCTCAACTAAGTAATGCCCTCAGTAATGCCCTCTCCTCAACTTAGTAACACCCTCTCCTCAACTAAGTGACACAGTAACAACCTCTCCTCAACTCCAAAGACAACTCACAAGTGTGAGTTTGGTATTTATAAAACGATTGTAGATATTGGTCTCTGATTGACTCCCAAGGATGACATGGCTCTCAAACAGGGAAGTGTTTCTATCTTAGACGTGGGGCTGTTGAGTGTGAAGTTGTATCTTAGACGTGGGTTGTCGAGTGTGAAGTTGTATCTCAGACCTGGGCTGTCGAGTGTGAAGTTGTCTGGGTACACGGGAATCCCTACTATGTTGTTCTGTTCCTTGATCAGTTTTTCCAAACCATTTACTCAATAGTGTTATTTCTTGATGGTCAGTTACTATCTTGATAAAAAATCAAGTGGAATCGTATACGATTTTCCATTGGCCAGGAGATTATCTCCAAATATTGGTTGATACTTAACACAACTCTAGAGAGAAAATATGTAAAATAATCTGATATAAATATTCTAGTCATCAGCGATCGATCATCATGGCTCTTCTGTCTGCAGCATCCTTGATCACTGATAGATAAACCTCCAGTACAGATATGGAAAGTTGTCTGATCAGTCTCAAGTGTGGCTTCTAATCAGGGGAGATAAGTTTGTATGGAATTACCAAGGGGAGGTAATCTTATTTCAGCCAAGGGAGATAACTTAATAAACTGTGTTTATGGGCTTACATATTTGTTTGTTCAGCTGTATGAACAATACAAGCAATTGGAATATGTGTGACCTGATTTTTTACCACATGCAATTTCAGATAAAAATTATTAGTAAAAAATATAAATTATTAGTGAAAATTATTCATTTTTCCTAATTAAACAGTCCAGTTTGTCCGCCACCTACCTCCAAGGGAATGTTTTGGTACAAAGATTGATCAAGACTGGGGGAGTTTAAAGGTCAGTATATTGTTGAGAAATGTGTTATTACCTTTTATAATATAGACATATTTTGACTTGTTCTGATTCTGAGGATGTTGTATTCCTTACATGTGGCCTAATTGTTTAGGCGACCTGAGACGAACTGACCTATTCTAATCGCTGTTGTCCATCACCATGTGTTTTCTGTTCACAAACAATTTACATTTAAATGATCCAGAGGCCTAGATACCTGATATTGGGCCTGTAGCATGCTAGGGTGAAGGGCTACCAAGTTTGTTCAAATTAATGACCTTGACCTATATTCAAGGTCAAATAGGTTTTAATCTTTAAACAATGATTTCACCATAGCCATGAGACTTCAACCTGATATTAGGCCAATAGTATCCTTGGTGAAGGACCTGGAAATTTATTGACATGAATAAACCTAGCCTACTGTTTATTTATATAAAGTGGTAATCAGTTTAGTATCTGCAGAAATGACCTCAATCAACTTCACGGTTTCTGTAGAATCAGGTGAACAATACAGGCCCATTTTGCCTCTTGTCACTGTGATGTTGCCGTTGTAGTAGAAGATGCTGTATACTCTTCCATGCTTTAGTAATACTCATTACCCTTGTTCAATTATATCCTGTGTTGAACAGTTTCTAGACATGCAGAAAAAATTATTGATTTATCTATAATGGATATAAGTGTGTACCTGCATGGTTTTAGACAGAAGTTTAAAGATAAATTAGACATAGTTTGATGAGAGAGAACCTTTTTTTTCTGAAATTTCTTAGTTAATTGTCATGATAAAATATATTAATTGAATTCCTGATAAAAATTCATGGGAAAATGTTTTTTAAAACAGGTATTTGGTTTTCCATGTGGATTTAATTTAGAAGTTAGTGGAAACCATTATTACAATAAAGCTTCAATTTAGATTCACTAACAGCTAAAAATGGACGTGAAAAGACATCTGTATTTTTAACTTGGGCTGAATTGTTTGTAGGATGGCTAATAAAAATGATATTATTGAAATTATGGCGATATGGGCTATCCCATGTCACAAAGGGCTACCCACATCAATAGTTCATACTGACGACAATGTACTGTGTATTTAAGTATCAGGGAGCGATCTCTGGCCCGGATCGACTCGTATTTATAGGAATTTGAATGGTGGGAAGATGTAACAACAGGTTATGTCCTGTTGGGATGTATTTTGTGTGATTGACAATAATGTTGGATCTCCGTTTATAACGTTTATGGCACGGCAACAATTGTTAAAAGTGTGAAGTGGATGACAATTGTGTGGGGAAAGCAATCTATATATGTATATATCAGAACAAGCTCCACATAGAGACCCAAGGTTAAAGCGTTTGTGCGACCCTGATGCGACTCGTTGATCTGTTGCCTCGGATTATGTCATGAGCTATATGTTGTCGGTAAATAATACATCACGTTTAGCGTGACCTTGGGAGAATGGTAAAGAAACTACAGAGTCGGAAACATTTCATTTGTGACTTTCTCTGTACTGTATTGTGGAATATATTTACAGCAAAGTATTTAGATGGGAGAGCCCTGTTTACAACAAGATGGAGACTACCCGATGTCATTATAACTCTGATAGATAATAACTCTGATAGATAATCTATTTAGTGAATTGTCAAAAGAACGATGTGAACAACAGAAGCAGGGATTGCTCTCTTATCATTTCTGGAGTTTTATAATAATAGCTTGAGATATGAAAAATAAAACTAGAGAATTAAATTAACAAAAAAATTTTCAACGTAACATGGTTATACAAAGACATTGCTGATCTTGAAAACAATACAAAACTTGCTGTTTTGTATTTCAAGGATAATATTCCTAGAATTCTGTATTCAGGAGATTTGAAGAAATGGTTGGTGGTGGTAGAGATTGACCATGGTCAGCTGAATGACTGTCCAGAGGTCTGGTCAGTGTCCAGAGATGAAACCAGTCTTAATTGACTATACTGTCCAGCTGTCGTTGTTTTTAAAACCCTTATTTCATTTCGGCTCTTGATAAGCTGATCAAAACAGCCGATCATTGCCAACAATTAATTTGGACAGATCTGGCCAAAAATGTATTAAATCCTTCATTCACATCGATAAGATACATTTTGTTGTACGATTCATTGATGACACGTTTAATCTGATTCTCATTAATTTCGTAGATTTGACACGGTGACTCGCTCCGGGACTGACACAGGACCAGACGGACAGCCCTTAAATTATGATTTCAGATCACCCCGAGTCAACGGAAGACATTTTCTGTAGTCATGATTCGGTTTTCAAAAGGAACTGTTGTGGTGACGATATTGGATTTACTATAATTGATAGGCAATCGCATGGTGCCTTCCGTGAGGCAGATTAAATCATTGCGTTCCTAATATCACCGCTCCACAATTCTTCCAACGGCGAGATACATTGATTTTTATAGCCTAAGTTGCATTTCCGATCGGGTCTTGGAAGACGTTTTGGCGCTTTGATATTTTTGGTGGGGTATGAGCCGGAGGGGGATAGTGTCTGGCCTTTCTGTGAGCGTTACAGGCCGATTATGTATTGGAATAGTGTCTTATTTATATGATACAACATTCTTCAAATTTGGTTTGTCAATTCCAACAGATCAAGGTTATATGAATCGTGAATGAGAATATGGCACACTTGGGTAGGATGGTCAGGATGTGGAGGCGTGTAGAGATTGGCTGTTATCACAGAAATCTTTCTTGGGAAACTTTCTCTGTAGCAAATCTAGCAACAAAGCTATGTAATTGTATTCCTTTCAATATTCAAGATTAGAATAATCAATTCTGACATGACGTATTAACTCTAACCAGGTTAGGAACGGCTGACTTTAACATGTCCTCCATGGGTTAGTTATAGCTGAATAACTGCTTTTCCTTATAACTAGGTTAGTAAAACTTGATTAACTTGTGTTTTGTAAAACTAGGTTAGTAAAAGGTGTATATAACCAGGTTATAGTAAAAGATGACTAACTTGTGTTGTCTATGACAAGGTTAGTAAATGTTGGCTAACTAGTGTTACACTAGGTAGTTCAAAGGTGACTATAATTTATGTACTCTATGACTGGGTTAATAAAAGTTTATTAACTTGTGTTCACCATAACTAGGTTAAAAACAGGTGATTAACTTGTGTTCTTTATAACTAGGTTATAGTAAAAGATGACTAACTTGTGTTCTCTATAACTAGGTTAGTAAAAGGTGTCTAACTTGTGTTCTCTATAATAGGTTATAGTAAAAGATGACTAACTTGTGTTCTCTATAACTAGGTTATAGTAAAAGCTGTCTAACTTGTGTTCTCTATAACTAGGTTATAGTAAAAGATGACTAACTTGTGTTCTCTATAACTAGGTTAGTAAAAGGTGTCTAACTTGTGTTCTCTATAACTAGGTTATAGTAAAAGGTGTCTAACTTGTGTTCTCTATAACTAGGCTAGTAAAAGGTGTCTAACTTGTGTTCTCTATAACTAGGCTAGTAAAAGATGACTAACTTGTGTTCTCTATAACTAGGTTAGTAAAAGATGACTAACTTGTGTTCTCTATAACTAGGTTAGTGAAAGGTGTCTAACTTGTGTTCTCTATTACTAGGTTAGTAAAAGGTGTCTAAATTGTGTTCTCTATAACTAGGTTAGTAAAAGATGACTAACTTGTGTTCTCTATAACTAGGTTAGTGAAAGGTGTCTAACTTGTGTTCTCTATAACTGGGTTATAGTAAAAGATGACTAACTTGTGTTCTCTATAACTAGGTTAGTGAAAGGTGTCTAACTTGTGTTCTCTATAACTAGGTTAGTGAAAGGTGTCTAACTTGTGTTCTCTATAACTAGGTTATAGTAAAAGATGACTAACTTGTGTTCTCTATAACTAGGTTATAGTAAAAGATGACTAACACTTGTTCTCTATTAGTAGTTGAATAAAAGATGACTAACTTGTGTTGTCTATAACTAGGTAGGTGAAAGGTGACTATAATTTATGTACTCTATGATTGGGTTAATAAAAGTTTATTAACTTGTGTTCACCATAACTACACAGGTGACTAACTTGTGCTCTTAATGTCAAGGTTAGTAAAAGTTGACTAACTTGTATTCTCTATCAGTAGTTAAGTTAAGTTGACTAACTTGTGTTCAATGTAACTAGGTTAGTAAAAGATGACTAACTTGTGTTCTCTATCAGTAGTTAAGTAAAGATGACTAACTTGTATTCTCTATCAGTAGTTAAGTAAAGTTGACTAACTTGTGTTCAATGTAACTAGGTTATAGTAAAAGATGACTAACACTTGTTCTCTATTAGTAGTTGAATAAAAGATGACTAACTTGTGTTGTCTATAACTAGGTAGGTGAAAGGTGACTATAATTTATGTACTCTATGATTGGGTTAATAAAAGTTTATTAACTTGTGTTCACCATAACTACACAGGTGACTAACTTGTGTTCTTTATAACTATAGGTTAGTAAAAGATGACTAACTTGTGTTCTCTATAGATAGGCTAGTAAAAGATGACTAACTTGTGTTCTCTATCAGTATTTGAGTAAAAGTTGATTAACATAACAGTTGTGTTCCCTTTAACTGTCATTAAAATGCTGTAGCCTCTCCCAGCCAATTCATGCCATATTACACAAACTGCAACATGGAGCCTATTCTGGAATGACGTATAAAATTGACAATTTTAACATGAGACATCATCTCTCTAGGTACATTAATAGCTGTGCACCTACTGTGTGATTTTTACATGTCGTAAATCAAATCATGTACGCAGAAGGTAAACCTCCACTAACAGTGCAAACTGGAGAAAAGATCGTCCATCTCTCAACGAAATGTCATTGCTGTTTCCATAGAAACGGCCATTATCAAATTCAGACATTGTTAAATGAATTTTATGGATTCAAGCATTTAGATGACAGAGACGTTACGATGGATTTAAACTTGTTAGAGATGCGGACTCTGATGTTGGCTTGAAGAGTTTGATTCTCCAGGTCGTCAGCTCTGTAAGGACTTTTAAGGAAAGCTTGTACTGAAGTAATTGGGTCATATACCTAGCAGTGTACGCCTACTCTTGATAAATACCACCAGAATCTACGTAGACGTAGCGGTCCATTTTTCTTTATTATTCAAAAACTAGCAAATGGCATTTAAAGTATCCTGATAAATATTGATTCGAAATGTCAACGGCTTAAAGTGAACACTGTAGTACTACTTCTTTATAACTTTGTAAAATATCTTGAGTTTTGTTACATAATAAATGAAAATTTAAAAAACATTTAGATGTTAGAGGAATTTGGTAAGATCTCTACTATGATGATAGAATGTTAATTGGGATTTTTATCAGTATTTACAATGCTTTTCCAATTATATTTTTTTAGCACATGTTGTACCATCAGGATATATTCTATATGACTTTGTAGAATTCACAGCCCGAGTAGTTTACAGTAATGGTCCCATGTTGACTGCTATGATCTAACCATCGGCTGTCAATTCTCAATCACATACTTCCTATCAATCTTTAGGATAACCGATACCTCAACAGATGGGAAAAAAGAAGTAATACAAAAAAATCATCTGGATTATTTTTACGAGTTCTATTTAAAATTGTAAGAAATGTGCTAATTGGACAATTCTCTTATCCACCACACATGTCAGGGCCATAACGTACTAACTCTGTGACTGAAAATTTCATCGGAAAATCCACAGATTTATCAAACATATTTCTGATAAAACCAGAACTCCATCTGATGGAAGACTTAACACCTATAGTGGTGTATGACACGGTACAGTACTGTCTCCGAGGTCACACCTGATAATAGGCCACCCAGCTCTACTGCGATTGTCTCTGAGGTCACACCTGATAATAAGCCACCCAGCTCTACCTGATTGTCTCTGAGGTCACCCCTGATAATAGGCCACCCAGCTCTACTGCGATTGTCTTTGAGGTCACGCCTGATAATAGGCCACCCAGCTCTACTGCGATTGTCTCCGAGGTCACGCCTGATAATAGGCCACCCAGCTCTACTGTGATTGTCTCCGAGGTCACGCCTGATAATAGGCTACCCAGCTCTACTGCGATTGTCTCTGAGGTCACACCTGATAATAAGCCACCCAGCTCTACCTGATTGTCTCTGAGGTCACCCCTGATAATAGGCCACCCAGCTCTACTGCGATTGTCTTTGAGGTCACGCCTGATAATAGGCTACCCAGCCAGGGCTCCGATAAACCACTCGTCCACTCGTCTTGCCCGGGTCAAAACAGTCAAGTGCCGAGTGAACTGTTGGGTCAGACTCGTCCTAGTGCCGAGCAAAAGTTTAGACCACACAGTCTGTGTCGAATTGTTACTAATCCAAAGACATTTAAAAAAAAAAGATTTTAATATCATATGTCGATAAGATGAACCATACACATACCTTAGGCTACCGTGACATGTGTTTACAAATGACTTCACTAGTACGGGCCGGGTCGTTCAAACGCTTGTAATTTACTAAAGCATGCGTCTGATAATAAAGCATCAAAGAGATGCTGTTAACAAACCAGTGCGCATGCGGGCGTTTCTTCACAACTTCCTTTACAACAACGAGCGAGCGGCTCGTTGATTTCTTTTTCAAAACAATCACTGACGAACGTTAAATGACGGTAATGAGTATTAGTAAGTCCGACAAACTAGAGATCGAAATGACACAAGTGTTTGGTTTAGGTTGGTTTGATTCATTTAACAGATGGACTGCCTCCTGTGCGTGCGATATGCATGATTGTGTGTGGCGAGTGCGTATGTGTTTTTTGAGGTTGCAGCGTATTCCTGTTTAGTTTCTTTACGACTCAAGTGAGGGCGAAAGGTGAAGGGTAATTCCATAAAGAATAGATGACGAAATACGACATTTAATATATCATGAACTGACTACTACTATAATATAAGAGGCTGCTGGTCGGCCCTTTTTCTATCGGAAATGATTTTGCCGACTGCGCTGTGTACATGTAAAACCTATAACATTGTTGGAGTATCACGAACTGTTAATATTGTACAGAGTGCCCCAATCTTGCAGATACTTAGTTGGCACTTTTTATAGGTACTGGTTCTATGAGATTAAAAACTTACAAAAGATAATTTTGTGATGTTTTCTTTCTTCTATAACTAAATATATTATTAAGACATGATAAGATGTATGCACTCACACAAGGACATACAATATAAAAGTCTTAACTTAAAACAAGATGAAATCACAAGTTAGCTATTTGGTGCCAAGTGGATTTCAAATAGTGCCGAGTGCTTGTACTATTGTTACTAGGCACAGTGCCTAGTTGTTCTAAAAATTCTATCCGAGCCCTGCCAGCTCTACTGCGATTGTCTCTGAGGTCACCCCTGATAATAGGCCACCCAGCTCTACCTGATTGACTCTGAGGTCACACCTGATAATAGGCCACCCAGCTCTACTGCGATTGTCTTTGAGGTCACGCCTGATAATAGGCCACCCAGCTCTACCTGATTGTCTCTGAGGTCACCCCTGATAATAGGCCACCCAGCTCTACCTGATTGACTCTGAGGTCACACCTGATAATAGGCCACCCAGCTCTACTGCGATTGTCTTTGAGGTCACACCTGATAATAGGCCACCCAGCTCTACTGTGATTGTCTCTGAGGTCACACCTGATAATAGGCCACCCAGCTCTACTGCGATTGTCTCTGATGAGGTCACACCTGATAATAAGCCACCCAGCTCTAATGCGATTGTCTCTGAGGTCACCCCTGATAATAGGCCACCCAGCTCTACTGCGATTGTCTCGGAGGTCACGCCTGATAATAAGCCGACCCAGCTCTACTGCGATTGTCTCCGAGGTCACACCTGATAATAAGCCACCCAGCTCTACTGCGATTGTCTCTGAGGTCACCCCTGATAATAGGCCACCCAGCTCTACTGCGATTGTCTCTGAGGTCACACCTGATAATAAGCCACCCAGCTCTACTGCGATTGTCTCTGAGGTCACACCTGATAATAGGCCACCCAGCTCTACTGCGTTTGTCTCCGAGGTCACGCCTGATAATAGGCCACCCAGCTCTACTGCGATTGTCTCTGAGGTCACGCCTGATAATAGGCTACCCAGCTCTACCTGATTGTCTCTGAGGTCACCCCTGATAATAGGCCACCCAGCTCTACCTGATTGACTCTGAGGTCACACCTGATAATAGGCCACCCAGCTCTACTGCGATTGTCTTTGAGGTCACACCTGATAATAGGCCACCCAGCTCTACTGCGATTGTCTCTGAGGTCACGCCTGATAATAGGCTACCCAGCTCTACTGCGATTGTCTCTGAGGTCACCCCTGATAATAGGCCACCCAGCTCTACTGCGATTGTCTCTGAGGTCACGCCTGATAATAGGCCACACAGCTCTACTGCGATTGTCTCTGAGGTCACCCTGATAATAGGCCACCCAGCTCTACTGCGATTGTCTCTGAGGTCACGCCTGATAATAGGCCACCCAGCTCTACTGCGATTGTCTTTGAGGTCACACCTGATAATAGGCCACCCAGCTCTACTGCGATTGTCTTTGAGGTCACACCTGATAATAGGCTACCCAGCTCTACTGCGATTGTCTCCGAGGTCACGCCTGATAATAGGCCACCCAGCTCTACTGCGATGAAGGGGTCCTTTAAACTGCAGGGACAATATACAGGAATGAGAATTTTCAGTTAAAAATCTGATTTCAAACTTTGTTCTCATGTTGGCTGTAAAGTTAATTTTAATATTTCATCATAGAAAACATACAACAATTTGGGATTTCAGACTTTTTTTAACATACAGCTGCTCTCGTTCCTGTATACAGTCAAAATTGCCTTAGCGACCACCTGAATTCAACAACCTTCTATCTTAAACGACCGTAATGATTTTAAAATGCAATATATGGTCAATTAAACAGTCTGATACTGTAAATGGTCTTTCTTAGTTTTTGTAAAATAGTGGTGATTTAATTAAGAGACTGACTGTCATATGTGACCTTTTCTCCACGATTCCTTGGAGTGTCTCTTAAAACCATTTTGACTGTATAGGTTTTGTGTCTGTTGGCCTTATACAGATGTACATTAAAGTCTGTCAGTGTTCTAGTGGCTGTGCATTCTTTTATGGATTTGGATTAAACTTCACACAATGATAAAGGACCATAATATCTCACACAACTCTCATACAATCCTGGCTGGGGCTAAACTGTTAATGATTTTTATAGATCACGTGTTAGTCGTCAGGGCTTATTACAGGATAAGTACGGTAGTATATGATAAGTACGGTAGTATATGATAAGTACGGTAGTATATGATAAGTACGGTAGTATATGATAAGTACGGTAGTATATGATAAGTACGGTAGTATATGATAAGTCTGGTAGTATATGATTAGTACGGTAGTATATGATTAGTACGGTAGTATATGATAAGTACGGTAGTATACGATAAGTACGGTAGTATACGATAAGTACGGTAGTATACGATAAGTACGGTAGTATACGATAAGTACGGTAGTATACGATAAGTACGGTAGTATACGATAAGTACGGTAGTATATGATAAGTACGGTAGTATATGATAAGTCTGGTAGTATATAAGTATGGTAGTATATGATAAGTACGGTAGTATATGATAAGTACGGTAGTATATGATAAGTATGGTAGTATATGATAAGTACGGTAGTATATGATAAGTACGGTAGTATATGATAAGTACGGTAGTATATGATAAGTACGGTAGTATATGATAAGTACGGTAGTATATGATAAGTACGGTAGTATATGATAAGTACGGTAATATATGATAAGTACGGTAGTATATGATAAGTACGGTAATATATGATAAGTACGGTAGTATATGATAAGTACGGTAGTATATGATAAGTATGGTAGTATATGATAAGTACGGTAGTATATAAGTACGGTAGTATATGATAAGTACGGTAGTATATAAGTATGGTAGTATATGATAAGTATGGTAGTATATGATAAGTACGGTAGTATATGATAAGTACGGTAGTATATAAGTATGGTAGTATATGATAAGTACGGTAGTATATGATAAGTACGGTAGTATATGATAAGTACGGTAGTATATAAGTACGGTAGTATATAAGTATGGTAGTATATGATAAGTACGGTAGTATATGATAATTACGGTAGTATATGATAAGTACGGTAGTATATGATAAGTATGGTAGTATATGATAAGTACGGTAGTATATAAGTATGGTAGTATATGATAAGTACGGTAGTATATGATATGTCTGGTAGTATATGATAAGTACGGTAGTATATAAGTACGGTAGTATATGATAACATATCATAACACTCTTGTGATTGTAACATGTGTTTTAATTCCGTTCTGTGTTCTAAGCTCTACTGCGATTGTCTTTGAGGTCACACCTGATAATAGGCTACCCAGCTCTACTGCGATTGTCTCCGAGGTCACGCCTGATAATAGGCCACCCAGCTCTACTGCGATGAAGGGGTCCTTTAAACTGCAGGGACAATATACAGGAATGAGAATTTTCAGTTAAAAATCTGATTTCAAACTTTGTTCTCATGTTGGCTGTAAAGTTAATTTTAATATTTCATCATAGAAAACATACAACAATTTGGGATTTCAGACTTTTTTTAACATACAGCTGCTCTCGTTCCTGTATACAGTCAAAATTGCCTTAGCGACCACCTGAATTCAACAACCTTCTATCTTAAACGACCGTAATGATTTTAAAATGCAATATATGGTCAATTAAACAGTCTGATACTGTAAATGGTCTTTCTTAGTTTTTGTAAAATAGTGGTGATTTAATTAAGAGACTGACTGTCATATGTGACCTTTTCTCCACGATTCCTTGGAGTGTCTCTTAAAACCATTTTGACTGTATAGGTTTTGTGTCTGTTGGCCTTATACAGATGTACATTAAAGTCTGTCAGTGTTCTAGTGGCTGTGCATTCTTTTATGGATTTGGATTAAACTTCACACAATGATAAAGGACCATAATATCTCACACAACTCTCATACAATCCTGGCTGGGGCTAAACTGTTAATGATTTTTATAGATCACGTGTTAGTCGTCAGGGCTTATTACAGGATAAGTACGGTAGTATATGATAAGTACGGTAGTATATGATAAGTACGGTAGTATATGATAAGTACGGTAGTATATGATAAGTACGGTAGTATATGATAAGTACGGTAGTATATGATAAGTACGGTAGTATATGATTAGTACGGTAGTATATGATAAGTACGGTAGTATACGATAAGTACGGTAGTATACGATAAGTACGGTAGTATACGATAAGTACGGTAGTATACGATAAGTACGGTAGTATACGATAAGTACGGTAGTATATGATAAGTACGGTAGTATATGATAAGTACGGTAGTATATGATAAGTCTGGTAGTATATGATTAGTACGGTAGTATATGATAAGTACGGTAGTATATGATAAGTACGGTAGTATATGATAAGTACGGTAGTATATGATAAGTACGGTAGTATATGATAAGTACGGTAGTATATGATAAGTACGGTAGTATATGATAAGTACGGTAGTATATGATAAGTACGGTAGTATATGATAAGTACGGTAGTATATGATAAGTACGGTAATATATGATAAGTACGGTAGTATATGATAAGTACGGTAATATATGATAAGTACGGTAGTATATGATAAGTACGGTAGTATATGATAAGTACGGTAGTATATGATAAGTACGGTAGTATATAAGTACGGTAGTATATGATAAGTACGGTAGTATATAAGTATGGTAGTATATGATAAGTACGGTAGTATATGATAAGTACGGTAGTATATGATAAGTACGGTAGTATATAAGTATGGTAGTATATGATAATTACGGTAGTATATGATAAGTACGGTAGTATATGATAAGTACGGTAGTATATGATAAGTACGGTAGTATATAAGTACGGTAGTATATAAGTATGGTAGTATATGATAAGTACGGTAGTATATGATAAGTACGGTAGTATATAAGTATGGTAGTATATGATAAGTACGGTAGTATATGATATGTCTGGTAGTATATGATAAGTACGGTAGTATATAAGTACGGTAGTATATGATAACATATCATAACACTCTTGTGATTGTAACATGTGTTTTAATTCCGTTCTGTGTTCTAACAATTCCCCGTCAACATGAGCTAATGTATTCATTGTGGAGACATTCCTAAACAGCGGCTCTGTTTCCAGTGACACTTGGCAGACACATCATCTTCTGAGATGATTCAACCGTTTTATGGCTTTTTGGATTAAAATTTAAAAAGGTTCAAATTTTTAATTCAAGAAACATATAATGGATTTTAAGATTAAGATATTGAAATGTCAGTTTCCTCAACAGAGCCTTTTTCCTATGATATAGATCTAGATTTCTTTAGATTCCTCTGACCCACGCCGTCTCTAAGTAACCTCCCATGTTTACCTGTTAACACTACTAGTAATAGCCTAGCTTGATATCAACGGAAGTTAATCTATTTCTTGAAAAATGAACATGGTGTTTGATCATGTGACTTTGATGTTAGTTTGATCATGTGACTTTGATGTTAGTTTGATCATGTGACTTTGGTAATTGTTTGATCATGTGACTTTAATGTTAGTTTGATCATGTGGCTTTGGTGTTGGTTTGATCATGTGACTTTGGTGTTGGTTTGATCATGTGGCTTTGGTGTTGGTTTGATCATGTGACTTTGGTGATTGTTTGATCATGTGACTTTGGTGTTTGTTTGATCATGTGACTTTTGTGTTGGTTGTATCATGTGACTTTGGTGTTGGTTTGATCATGTGACTTTGGTGAAGTTACTAATGATCTGTAATGATGCTGTAAAAAATTAAAAGTATTACACTGGAGCTTGTAAAGTATTGTGTAAAAGTACAAGAGGGTTGTGGGCAAGTAAAGGGGAGAGGGAAAGAATTGGGAACAGAAAGACGGGGAAAGGGGAAGAATTGGGAATGAAAAGAGGGGGGAGGGAAGAATTCAGGATGGAAAGAGGAGAGGGGAAGAATTGAGGATGGGAAGAGGGGAGGAGGGGATGAATTGAGGATGGGAAGAGGAGAGGGGAAGGATTTGGAATAAAAAGAAAGAAGGGTAGAATTGCGGATTGAAAGAGGGGAGAGGGGAAGAATTGAGTATATATAGACAGAGGGGAGGAGGGGAAGAATTTTGGATCGAAAGAAGGAACAAGAAGTTAGTAGGAGTGCATGTTATGACTGCAGATACAAGTAACAGTGTTTTAATATATATATTATGATTGATTATTCATTAAGACTAGATGTCGAGAACGATGATATATTTTCCAAATTACCAGCACAGAAATGACGAAAATGTTACCAAATTAACAACGTTAAAATGACAAACAGCCATCAGAATTGATACAGCAGGTCCCACCACACAGACTTGGAGGATATATCAAAGGACTGGGCCCCGTACAAGTTGTCATGTTTATATCGATGGGGTGAAAGTTTGAAAATCTATGTGACGGACTCGGTCGTAAGTCTTTTGGTTTTAGACAATTCATTTCTTTTAAGCAATCAATAACATTGTCTATAGTATACAGAGCATATCATAAATCTGCACCTCCCAAAATTGGCAGCAAATTTAATAACTGGATAGGTTTCGATAGGAACAGCTGACTTCATATAGTTTACTTATATATTCTAAAACTGTAAAAAAAAAAGTTTTATTTCCTAGAACAAACAGGATTGATTGATGGAATGAACTTTTAAAGTGAAATTAAACACCTCATAATCTAATAGTTCTCTCTTAAAAAAAAAAAAAAATTATCATGTAGTTCTCCTAAATATATATATGATTATTTTTTTTTAGAGAACTATAAGATTTATTCATATACAGTGGAACTTCGTTAACTCGAACTCAGATAACTCGAATACCCCGCTTAACTCGAAGTACCTCGCCGGTTCCGGCCGAATTCTCTCTTTATCTTAGTAAAAAAAAGTCGGAAAATTCGAATTCGGATAACTCGAAAAACTCGGATAATACGAAGTAAAAATTTTGTCCCAACAATAAAAATCCTACTTGAAATGTTTGAATAACTCGAAGTATAATTTTGGTCGATCGGTGGCAAACGCCGACATTTTTTAAGAGCTAAATTCCGTTTGTAATACTGAACATATCGGCACTACTAACCTACATGCTATTATAAGTGTTTCATAAATTCATAAAAAAAAATTTCGGTTGAATCTTATAACAAGTCTTGGTGATAAAAAGTACTGCTTTACCTACATCAGGTAATTTCCCAAGGCGGTTGCCGATATCAGTACACACGATAGTCAACAACTCATCTACCCGTTCGCTCAAGCGGAACTAATCTCTGACACACCGGTAGATCTACCCGGCTGATGTTTTTACAGGTGTAGAAATGACACAGTCACCGGCGCCTATTAAATCTTTAAACTGCTGAAACAATAGCGTAATTACTGCCGAGGTGTTCAGAGTACAACTGTAACGGTCAGTGCTGTCTAATAATTAAATCGGATAAAACGCCAACTCAGTTACAGTAACATTTTATACGCACATGCGCAGCCCAACTTCTGGTGCTAATACACATGGAAATGGCGTGGTTATCAATAAAAAGTAAGTAGGCCGATCAAACAGTATTTTATATATGTCCAATAAAAGGTAATGGTTCTGTTACGTTTTGTATGCAATCTGTGTAAACTTAAACGGTTATTTGTTTTGACATTAATAACTTGTTATTTTGTCGAATTCCGTTTTATCGTTTACCTTGTGCAAACATGACTTGCACATCAGATCGTTATTGAAGTGACTAAGTGAAAGAAACTTTATCGTGACTGTATATCGGCAAAACTACACCAAATTACAAGAGACATAACGAAACATTACATATATATTTACATGTATTGACCAGTCTTCACACTTAACTGATGAGTGACAGAGCGAAGTTATAATGATTATATAATGTTGACAAATATTGACCAAACTTTTCACCAAAAACGATAACTCGCTTAATTCGAACACTCGGATAACTCGAAGTTTTTTCGTGGTCCCGTCGACTTCAAGTTAACGAAGTTCCACTGTATTCAGCTTAAAAACACTGAAAAAGACTATTTACACTCTGAGGTGTATATAGTCTGTTCTTCTTTTGAGTTTCTTTATAACAACAGTATTATCAGGAGCCAGTTAATTCTGTAACCTACATTTTCCATTGTAAAACATCACACAAATTAAGGAAAGTTCCTAACTATTATGTTTTCCCTTAGATTCTGTAATGCCTAAATATTCTACAAACTTTCATTCCCTAACATAGGAATTTTTCTTAGTTAGGGAATGGACTGTTCTCCTCTCCTGTAAACTTGTTGGTGGCCTGTCCTCTGATCTTGTCTATTAAGACTGAATGGTTGACATTGAACAACACACCGCTCTACCCTCCACTAATTGAACCCCTCAAATCACCCTAACTAATACCATTTATGGTTTCAATTTTCAAACATAAAATTTCTCCAATTGGTATTTTTTTGGTTCAGTAAAACTATGAGAGGAAAGCCTTCATTTTCAAGGACAAATTCCTTGAAACCTTGCACTAATGTGCCTGTCAGTGAGGTAAAATACTCATTTAAATTTCGGTGTCAATTTCTCAAGGTCTGGTATTTAGGGGATCTTTGAGTCTGTAGAGCTTAAACTCATTGTTTGATTGAGGACATCTCAGTAACAGAAACCAAAAAATGAACCTAACCATGAGGATGGTAATTCTTAATACTTTTTGATGATAAATACTAAAAATACTCAAGTAAGTGATGTAATTATCTCCGTTGTACAAGTGTGGAGTTATCTCCTTTATACTTGATATAGAGTCATCTCCCTTACACAATTAAGGAGTTATTTCCCTTATACGAGTAAGGAGTTATCTCCCTTATATGAGTAAGGAGTTATCTCCCTTATACGAGTAAGGAGTTATCTACCTTATACGAGTAAGGAGTTATCTCCCTTATACGAGTAAGGAGTTATCTCCCTTATACGAGTAAGGAGTTATCTCCCTTATACAAGTAAGGAGTTATCTCCCTTATATCTGTATGGGGTTATTTCAATTATACAATTTCTCTTAAAGAAGTGATGTAATTATTAAGAGTTATCTTCCTCACACTATCATAGAATTATCTCCCTTATACCAGTATAGAGTCATCTCCCTTAAATGATTAAGGAATTATCTCCCTTATATGGGTATGGAGTTATCTACCTAATATTAGTTTGGATTTATTTCCCTTGTATGAGTATGAAATTATCTTCCTTTTACTAGTATGGAGTTATCTCCCTTACATAAGCATGGATTTTTCTCGGTTATACTAGTATGGAGGTATTTCCCTTATTTGACAGTAATATGGTGTTATCTCCCATATATAAGGACAGAATTATCTCCCTTATACATGCATGGTATTGTACCCCTTATATCAGGATTGAGTTATATCTCTATAATATATCAGGATTGAGTTATATCTCTATAATATATCAGGATTGAGTTATATCTCTATAATATATCAGGATTGAGTTATATCTCTATAATATATCAGGATTGAGTTATATCTCTATAATAAATCAGGATTGAGTTGTATCTCTATAATATATCAGGATTGAGCTATATCTCTATAATATATCAGGATTGAGTTATATCTCTATAATATATCAGGATTGAGTTATATCTCTATAATATATCAGGATTGAGTTATATCTCTATAATATATCAGGATTGAGTTATATCTCTATAATATATCAGGATTGAGTTATATCTCTATAATATATCAGGATTGAGTTATATCTCTATAATAAATCAGGATTGAGTTGTATCTCTATAATATATCAGGATTGAGTTATATCTCTATAATATATCAGGATTGAGTTATATCTCTATAATATATCAGGATTGAGTTATATCTCTATAATATATCAGGATTGAGTTATATCTCTATAATATATCAGGATTGAGTTATATCTCTATAATATATCAGGATTGAGCTATACCCCTTTTATCAGGATAAATTTATCTCCCTTATACTAGTATGGAGTTATCTCCCTTATACTAGTATGGAGTTATCTCCCTTTAACAGTTCAAACTACTGCTATTTGGAGCTTGCTTTCGTTATGTCATATCTACACATTTGCCATTGAGATGAAAACATGAATCCTCAGAAAAGTACATATATCGATCTCCTTTCAATAAATTAATATATTAAAACAACAATTTTAAGCTGTTCTGCGCAGGTGGAATAACTTAATTTAATTGATGAATAATAAGAACAAAATAAAGGCAGAAAGTTTGGAAGTCTCCTAGCTTCCCAAATGGATTGGTTTGGTAAGTGTAATATTAGGAAGGTAATTACCTCCCTTAATCCTGTTTTATGTTGGAAGTTACAGTGACTACTAAAGTGCCTCCTACTTTGCCAGGAATATTTGCCTGTGTTTTAAAGCCAGTGTCAGAGCATTCTCACTTGTTTTTAGCCCCGGGCTTATGCTTGTTTGGAATAACTAGATTTTTGTTGAAATCAAAATGAAGTTGAAATTGAAATGAAGGCTTACGTTTGTGATGGCTTTCTCCATTTTGTGGAAGTTTTTGCCAGCCTGCTTCTGGAATGGATTCTGTTGTTTAATGGCTGAGAAGTAATGGTCCCGCAGGGCTACATTGTTTATCAATTAATTGACTCCAGTTCCTCGTACAATGATCCGTCCTTGCTTTTAAAACATTATAGAATTTAATCCTCACAGAAAACTTCCAGAATTTTTTTTACTAAGAATTTTAAATGATTGTGCATTCCTTCAACAGAATTGAAAATATGGCAGATTTAAATGTCAATTCTAAAGTTTTTTTCCCATTGTATCAGAACAGAAATTCTCCTCTGGGTCCATTTAGATGTGTAGAATGTTTTGAGTGATCAGCAGAATTCAAGTAAATGTCTCGGTTACAAGTGGCAGTGGAATTAGCATGGATTGAGCTTGATTTAGTCAAACGGATCAACTCATTGGAGGAGTTTAAGACCAAATTATGTCTGCGACATGCCCATGGATTCACTTTTATCATGTTACAAAATCCAAAATTCAAATTTGTCTCCTTTCTGGATTTAATGTCGGTCCCTGTTATGATGATATCAGGACGATGATACTGTTCCTCTGTAATCAGTTTAATCTTGTCAAATATCCAGATCCCCACGTCTGGAAGTCATTTAAGGGATTCAAATAAAAACGAAAAACAAATTTTCTTCCCTAATTTTTCAACTGGTATTAATTTGTAGCTCTTGTGTTGAAGCAATTCTGGATTCAGATTTTCTTTATTTCTGTGAATGCATGTTTTGATTTGTATTTTTTTTTTACCTCGAAGTCGATTTGGAGTCCGTAATTCTCTTCACTTCATTTTGCATGGTTTTATTAGATTTCCAGAGATTTTAGAACTGATTTTAAAACAGATAATTTGAAAATTTAATTTGCTATTTCATAAAAACACATTGCAGAACAAGATAATCAGCATCTATTAATTGTTTTTACATAAAACCTTTGATATTGGAGCAAGCCTGAGAGCTTGGTGTGTGTGTTACAAAGGATTCTTCTGATACAGGCTCTGTGTAAACCAGGATACATATTTCCTTTGGGGGTTTACATGCATTAGGGTTTATAATAACAAAAGGTTCTGAATTAATTGCTCTCATGGAAAAAATTTCGACAAAACCACCAGTTTTTAATTGATGACTTAGGCCTGCATAAAATGATTGCTGGAGATCTAGCATACTCTGGTAAGAGTCGTCTCCTATGTGAGGAGAAGAAAAAGACATTTTTTAAGGTGTCCATTTTCTGATAGTAGGCTGTTGGAAGTCACCCTTCATCCCAGGTCATTCTTCTGTCCTTTAACAGTTTTTGATAGCACTATTTCTTGGAACATTACTAATAGGCTGTGCCTATTGCATTTCAACACTCATCCAAACTTAAGATGGAACAGTCATCTTGAATATTGAGAATTGGTCAAAGTCACTCTAGTTTCTTTTCTTCTTAATGTTGCTGACTTTGTTTTACGGCTGTCTGTAAATGGATGTGTTTGTGTACCAACCTTCCCTACATGGGAGAGGAACTCACAAATTTGTGCCATTATTAATTAAGATGAAAATCATCAGCAAAACGCTGTTGTTGTTTGTAAATATTCAAAATTCAAGCTGACCACTAGGTAGAACAGTAAATGTACAGAGTTCACTCGTCAGGAGAGGACTAGAAATATTCTTTCCTGAATTTTGGGAAGCTTGTGCAGTCTCCTTCATTAAAATTCAAAAGAAGTTCACATGAAATTCTCTTTAGCTATCTCTTAAATGCTAATATAATTTCTGAATAAGCATACTGAGTATTGCTAAATTAATGAAGATCCCAACCATCCCCAGCTAAAAATAGTAACAGTGACCTCAGCCTTGACCCCCAAAAAACCCAGAAACTCAAACTTGTCTTAGATATGAAAGTCTTTTATCATGTTGTGAAGGTTGATCAAAATCCCTGAAGGAATGAAGCCACAACATTGCTAACACACAAGTACAAGACGGACAGACGGGACATCTATTGTACCTGCTAATTCACCCGTTGGGGACCATTAGCAAAGTTTGTGGCATTGCCCACACCGAAATAAAGTACAAAAAAAGTATGGGAAAAAAGTACTAAAAAAGCATAGAAAAAGTATGCTTTTTTTTACTCAATTTGGAACCGATATTCCAACACGGTTCCAAATTGAGTCAAAAAAAGTACTAAAGTACAAAAAAAGTCTAACAAAAGTATACCTTTAGTACATTTTATTGTTTTCATTAAGTACAGAAAAAGCACAAATATAGTACAGAAAAAGTACATTAAAAGTACAATAATAGTATAAAGTGCACAGGGCCAAATTGATGGTGTACTTTTTTTGTGCTTTTATACTTTTTTAGTACTTTTACAGGTAAGTCCATAAAGTACAAAAAAAGTACAAAAGTACAAAAAAAGTATGAAAATGGTACAGAAAAAGCAGGAAATTAGTACTGAAAAAGTAGGAAAAAAGTACCAATAAGGTAGGAAATTAGCACTGAAAAAGTAGTGGAAAAGTAGGAAAAAGTACTAGAAAAGTAGGAAAAGAGTACTAAAAAAGTAGGAAATTTGTACTGAAAAAGTATCAAAAAAGTAGGAAAATGGTATTGAAAAGAAGGAAATTAGGACTGAAAAAGTAGGAAAAAAGTACCAATAAGGTAGGAAATTAGTACTGAAAAAGTAGGAAAAAAGTACTAGAAAAGTAGGAAAATAGTACTAAAAAAGTAGGAAATTTGTACTGAAAAAGATTAAAAAAAGTACTGAAAAAGTAGGAAAAAATTACCAAAAAAAGGGACTTAATTTAATGGTGTAGGAAATTAGTTCTGAAAATATAGGAGATAAGCTTAAATGAGAATACTGCATACTTAAACAATACATACATCAGTCCCATTCCTAAGAGAAATGCACAATTGTATCAAGTGAAAACAAACATTGAAATACAAGATTAGTTATCCAATCACAATTCCACTGAGTATAATTTCATGCCATAGCAAAGTCTTGATCTAATAAGCTCGAAATTTGTTTAAGGGTGTGGTTAAGGATTTACAGATGGACATCTATGTATAAGGGCAATAACTTTTGATAAATTATTCTAATATTTTTTTCAAGCAGGAAAACACAATTTTATATCATGTGTATGTAGGAGATCCAGACAAAAAAAATATACTATTCTAAATAAAAAGGGCAATAACATTTGTAAAAATTGTCGAATCATAATTCCTCTTGAGGAAACACAACAAAAAAATGTAAATAAAAAACAATGCATAAATGCATACTGAATACAATGAAGTATGGTATATGCATAATGTTGCTTGCTTAAACTGGTCAAATCCAAGTAAGTGTGAATTCGAAAAATAAAATGTCTGATTCTCTTCATTCCTTTTTTGCTTTATGCGAATCATTGCCCTCCATTCGGACCACAATGCAATATCTTCAAGCTTTCCGTCACTTCAGAATGTACTGCATAATCTGTTGGAAGAAAGAGAAAATTTTAAAATATTTTTTATTTCAAAACTTAGAATAATTGTGAAGATTTGTTCAATATAAAAATGTAGATAATTTTCCTTATATATGCACCTGATCACTTTACTGTCATTTATTACATGCATGTCTGCTTGGAAGTCTTTTTATCAAGAAAAGCTAGCCACAGGTATACAAGTTTAAAGCTACAACATAAAACTTTTAATTATAAGGATAAGTACTTTAATAAAAATCAAGCTACTCCAGAATTCTCTGACAGTTTGTTTCATCTTAAATTATGCAACTAACTATCAAAATACTCCAAAACACAGATTTTTTTATTCAATCATTTCTTGAGATCATTTTTTTGTGAATTGATCATGACATACAACACATTTTCAATGGATTTTATTGACTTCGTTTTTGAATGTATTTTCTTCAAATTCCATATACTATAGTAGACAATTATTAGCTCATTTACCGATATTTTTACATATATTCCCTAAAATAGATATACACATGTTGCCCGAAATGTGACGTTACTTTCGTTCTTATATTCTAACTTAAAAATGTCATTGCTATTTTTTTGAAATTTTATGCAATATCTCTTGAAATCAACTACAAAAAATTCTGTAAATATTATCAGATGAATAAGCAAATAATTCTTTACATGTAAGTGAAATTTCAATTAATTCCATTGAAAAACGAAGTCATAAAAATTAAAAGATATTACGAATTTACCGTTACGTGACAGAAATAAAAATGCAATATAACTACGTCGAAGTTCGTCAATAAAGAAATAAAATTCTTCTTGTTCTCAATATTTGGGTGCTATCAATCAGGATGCTTATAAAATCCCAGGCGTATGGTAGCATAAATCTGTAAATTGAATACTTACGATTGAAACACACGTGGATCTAGCAGTTCTTTGTTAATTAAACTCGGGCCGTGTAAACTGTAATCGGTGATGAATTCATTATGAAAACCCTGAAACACGAAGTAATCAAGTATTAATATTAACATGTGTAGGCCCCCATTCACCTATATAATGTGAAACGATGTAGGAACGTGCAGAAGACGAAATAGATTTAAATAATAAAATTGTAAACTTACCTGGTCGCGATATCTGTGATATTTTCGGGTGAAAATGAGCATTTGTCGCCAAAAACAACAAGAAAGCTGATATTCTTTGGCCACTTACTGACAGATAGTCGATCTTCTTCAGTTAGGCAAGAAAATGAATTTCGTTTTTAGGCTATTCTATATCAAAATCGTGTTTGTTTATGTTTCTTCCGTTGATAAACATCCGGTGAAATTCAAACATGGCTATCAGACTTCCCGCTAAAATCTCGCTGTTTGTTGCATCATGGGATAAAAAAAAAATTTTGTCGGAGATCTACTGTATCGATTTCATTCTTTTATTACTTGTTTTTTTATATTCTACTTCCTTAACCTCTATTGTTCCATACTTTTGGTATTACTACTTCAGCATTTAAAGCTTGCACATTGCACAAAATGATCGCACGAAGCAAACTCGTCAAATCTCGGTAGATTCCGTAAACCGAAGTAAACAAACGAGATCACGGCCCCGAGGTCATAGGTGAACCGACCGATGGTAATCTGACACAGGTATAAGCCTCGTCAGTACCTGTTATGTAATCCGGATGTTTTGTTTAAATGAGGGTAGGCACCTGTGATCTGATCATAGTGAAAGGCAGTCAAGCTTGACAATATAAATTGTTATAATTAACGCCGCGGGCATAAGACTTAGTCTAAGAGGGGCAATATGTGTACAGGTGAGACGGGAGGTACACAGGTAACTCCAATAAACAATAAAGCTAGGTATGATTTGCCATTACAGTCGACTGTCGCTTATATTAATTAACACCACGGGTGAAATTAACTTTCGGTACGACGTTAAGCATATATCCTGATCGCTTTGTTAGCTTAACACACAGGTTTCAAGATTTAGTTTAAAACAGTTGAAATATTTTTGATCGATCTTGGTGTTGCAGTTATTCAAGCCGTCTACTATATCAATTAAAATATTTATGATAGATCTTGGTATTGATCTTGATTTTTGTATACAATAGAGTATTTTATTTGTACACACAACACTCCTACGAGATCATTCTACAACAGATTAGAGTACAGCTACATTGTGTCGTTTTCCGAATTATCGTACGATCTTGCTAAATAAATATCAGACAAATTAAAGTTTTCTTTTTGTGTTCACTTTCACCATTTCAATGAATGCGATGTAATTCTGATTTAAATACCGGAATATTGTTCCTTGATCATGCCTGTTTGTTGTCAGTCAAGCCATATCGAGATCGAGATCATCACAGCGCTTGACATCAATATACGTTTTACAAAGAAGCGTCCGAGTGACTATATCAGTATTACACATGTTTATATGAGTATATTGGTGAATATTTTGACAGAACACGACGTGATTTCGGGTGCAATTATCAGATGTAATCTTAAAACCACGTATATCCAGCAAGTATATGATATGCAGACAAAGAGCAGGTGATTTTAATTTCATTTGAATGAATTAAAAGCGTATTACAGGCACGGGCACATGTGTGTTCGTAGAGTGATCCCCGATCTGGTTAACGTTTGGATAAACGAAATGTTTTAAACTCCGTTAAAGAGTTTATAATTAAAGCCAAAATACTGTAACTTCAAAGAACGATCTGGAACAAAATTTTTATAGAGCTAAGTTTTGACGTTCGTCACATGAACGTATAGTAACATTCATCAATGTGAAGTTTATTACTTCTGAGATGCATATGGAAATACAAACGAAAAGTGACAAAGAAATCACCGTTAAAATGTGTGAACCTTACTAACAAAGTACATTGAAGTGAAATACTTATGATAATAATTGTTGAATTTTAATTATTTTTAGATAAATTTCTGTGGTACTGATCAAAGTATGAAAAGTATTTTTTAGAACATAAAAAAGACAAAAAAAAACAACAACAAAAAACGAGATCAAAAACATTTAATATTACCAAATGATAATTTTCTGTATCTTATTTGATAGATATTTGTTGTGGTTAATCCTGGGTATAATTTTTTTAGTCTTAGATTTGTAGTCGACTGAAAAAGTCAGATTTAATTTTGAAAATATTAATATGCTATAACCCCTCGCAATGTCTGAAAATATTCTAAGTCCATAATAAGTACAAAAAAAGCACAATGGCATTAGCTGAAAAATTCTAAGTCCCAAAAAAGTAGGAAAAAAGTACATCCATATTTTCACAATCTTTCAAAAAAATTCTAAGTCAGATTTTAGCACAAAAAAAGTACTCTGAAAAATTTCAGAGTCCAAATAAAGTACAGAAAAAGTACCCTGAAAAGTTTCTAAGTCCAGAAAAGTACAAAAAAAGTATACTTTTTTGGTACTTTTTCAAAAAAGTAGGAAAAAGTGTATACTTAAAGTAGCATAAAAGTATACTTTAGTGTGCTTTATTTCGGTATGGGTGTGTATGGAATACATTAATTTTCAAAAAATTTGTTAACATGTTAGTTTGTCAGTTCTGTTTGCTTACTGATGATTATTTAACCAAATTCAAAGAGAACAAATTTAGTTTTTGTGTGGACTTACATATTCCTGATCAGAAAGACTGATTCCGAATATCTGTCCATTGTGGTAAAAAATATATATCTGGAGAAATATAATTATTCTTAAAGATTGTCTCCTGATAGAAAGACTGATTCAGAATATCTGTTTGTTGTAGTAAAAATAGAAAATATATATCTGGAGAAACATGCATATTCTTAAAGATCTTCTCCTGATAGAAAGACTGATTAAGAATATCTGTTTGTTGTAGTAAAAATAGAAAATATATATCTGGAGAAACATGCATATTCTTAAAGATCTTCTCCTGATAGAAAGATTGATTCAGAATATCTATTCATTGTACTTTGTAGGAAAAGTTTCAAAACAAAAAAGTCGTCATGAAAATGATTTAATGTTGTTTTGTGACAGTCGATGCAAATTTGACAAGAAAAGAAAATGGGCAGCATTTTAAACTGATGTGGTGTGCTGTGTATTACATCAGATGTTGTTAATGTATAGCTAACATTAGCAAGGATTTGACAACTCGTGTCTCTCATAGGAGGGGTTTTCTATAATAGTGACACACGCATGAAAAGAGGGTTGATATGTACTCTGGTAAGAGAAAATTGTAATCAATAAACTGGATTTTAAATTTAAGATATTTTGATTTCTGTAATCCAAAAGTTATGAAATGAATATCAATGGTGATAGTTACGCAAGTTACGTTCAACTTGAACTTGAAGTAGATACACAACCCAGCTAGACATGCACACCTGGGTTTGTAAATGTTTAGAAGTAGATACCCAACCGAGCTAGACATGCACACCTGGGTTTGTAAATGTTTAGAAGTAGATACCCAGCCCAGCTAGATGTGACATGCACACCTGGGTTTGTAAATGTTTAGAAGTAGATACCCAGCCCAGCTAGATGTGACATGCACACCTGGGTTTGTAAATGTTTAGAAGTAGATACCCAGCCCAGCTAGATGTGACATGCACACCTGGGTTTGTAAATGTTTAGAAGTAGATACCCAGCCCAGCTAGATGTGACATGCACACCTGGGTTTGTAAATGTTTAGAAGTAGATACCCAGCCCAGCTAGATGTGACATGCACACCTGGGTTTGTAAATGTTTAGAAGTAGATACCCAGCCCAGCTAGATGTGACATGCACACCTGGGTTTGTAAATGTTTAGAACTGACATGGAATTGGAGAAATGGCTGCATGGTTGAAAGTAAAAAAAAACGGTGCTAAGATAAAAAAGATGGGCGGTTGAGTTGGCTTGATTTTGAGAGGAGCAAAGCAATACAGAATATGAGTTCATTTTTTGACAGAAAAATTAGAAAAACTTAAATCACAAAGACGTGTTGACATTTGTGTTGGGGCTATTTTGAGAGTTACAAGGCGTTTAAATCACCAAGACGTGGGGAGTTGAATTGGCTTTATTTAGACTAACAAGATGTTTTGACGATGTGTGGAATTCGAATTGAATGTCACCACGGTTACCTTGAAACAGGAAGTTGGAGAGAAACAACAATGATGATCATTTTATAGTCACGGTGATGTCACGCAAAATATTGGACAAGGATCAATTATTTCACTGTTAAAGTGCAGTTTGACATTAGCCGTAATTAGTGTAGGACATTTTTATAATGAGATTACGTAAATGGTCGGTAATTCCTGTTACTAAGAAGCTTAATGTAATATAATACGGGGGATATTGGGCGCATAATTTTATCTTCTTTTAGAGAAGTCTATGAAATGACTAGTGATAAATGATAGCATAGGTATGTTATGTTAAAGCTGACAACGCAAGTTAAAAAACTTACATTTTGAAAAAAAAAAAAAAATTGAAATGGTTTGGAGAGTTCCCGATGATAAATATATATCTTCCGGTCACCGTTTCCAAGGAAGTGGCAGACATTTTAGTTGCTTGGATACGAGATTCGGGATCTGTACCTATAAAAGCGCAAATGCACGTGAAATCACCTATCATTATATCAATGTCAGTACAACGCGATACACACACACACACACACACACACATACATACATATATTGCTACACTATAAAAACGTAACGAATCATACCCTTGCCATTTTTTATTTTCTTCTGAATAGCAGAGACCATGCATGACACAGAATTTGAAGAGGTAAATATGATAAATAATAAATACTTTCAAGTAATAGTTACAAACTCATTTACACTTTATATGTACATGTACATTCTCTATGAATAGTGTAACCATGTGCACATAGAAAAAAAGTCGTGTCAACACATGTAAAAGAATGCAAACCTTACCTTGGTTTATATAGGGATGGAATACCTTATATGCTATTACATTTCCAATCAATTCCAGTGATAAAATATTCCTTTAACGTACAATATTATACATATATGTAGCACGTAGGTGACATTATAAAACCTCGTTCAGCTTCGTGAAATGCAAAAGAAATAAATGTGTGTAATGCGAACTGCTGTACTCTAGTTGTTTTGCCTTTTGATTGTATTTTGTACATAATTTGGGATGTTAGCTGATAAGTACTGACTTTCCTCACTGTCATGTTCTCGGGTGATTGCATTCTTTATTTCCAGAAGAAGATCATTGGGTCATGTATGTTTACGATACTCGTCAAGCGTTCATTGTTAGAATGGGAATCGGGTTTGATGGGTATCGCACTTTAAAAGGCACTGGTCCCCAGTCTCGTATCCAAACAGACTTCAACTAAAATGTTTGCCACTTCCTTGGAAACGGTGACCAGAATATATTTATGTATCACAGGGAACATATCAAAAAACAATTTAAAAAAGGATGTGCTTTTTTTTTTCTCAAATTTTTATTTCTAAAAACGAAAGGTTTTGAACTTGCGTTGTCAGTTTTAAGGTTTATTTTCATCCTGTGACCAAATTATGTTTCCAAACACGAGTTCATTACATTTGATCAGAAACACTTGAATTATAATGGTAACAATTTCAGTCGGTTAGAAGATTTTTATTGTACAAGTTGTCTAATTACAGACCAAAATTAATTAGTTTGACCTTTTCAAGGTCTCCATCAAGGTTTCCCACTTGGGACTGAACAGGACTAGCTGTAAAATTAAGACTGAAGGAGCCGTTTAAATGTAATTGAGGATGCTGAAAATAATTCCGTGTTGGCTCTTCGTAAAAAATTGTCATAAAAATTCCACAGAATAGTATCTGGTATGAGGTTCACTTTATCTTCGGCTCCGACATAAACATGTATCGTCTTTTACCCAAAGAAAGACCTATATATATTTTGACATTCGTATCGATCATAAAGAATGAAGTTATCACCCACCCAACTATATCGCACGGCGTTGGCTTTGTTACCTGAATCTGTCTATATTTATTTTACAACAATTGTGAAACAAGTTATATCAACTTATATTAATCATGCATGTTGGCCAAGATTAAAGTGACAAGGAGGTCTTAGTGTGGGATGATCCAAACTACCCTGAGAAAACCCACATGGTTGGACAGTTGGTTCCATACCCATTCACCTTTCGGTAGGGGAATCGAACCCCGGCTGTCTATGTGGAAGGCAAGTGTGTTACCACTGTGTGACTCGACCAGCCCTTAGATTTAGAAGAGTTTTCATGTTGGAAAAGCCTTGTTCTGAACCTGAAACCTGAAAAAATATATAATTTATATATGGTGTTCCTCTGCTTTTCATCATACAAAAGTGATTGACTTTACAGGTCTCCAGCCAAATGTTACCGTGTCATGACCTTGCAATTGACCTTCTTCTCTTACCTTTTACATGACACAGAATAGCTCTTGTTACAGCTAATGTGACTAAACGAAGATGACAGTTTGGATATGATGATAAATCAGGGTTACTGTGATGCAGCGCTGTAAATTTTAAATTCATTTAATGACGAAAAAATTAAGATGGATGATCTCAAGAGACAGCGATTGTCAACCTCCACATTTTCCCATTTTCAGATATTTTTTGTTTATGTGCAGCGGTACAGTACACTTGAACCATCTTCAGTAGTTTTATAACCAAGCATGTACAGAGTTTGACCCTAAATATGTATATCTCATCATTTTGTTGTTGTTGTTTTTTTTGGGGGGGGGGGGGGGGGGGGGGGCACTTTGCATTTGGTGTGTTCTTAATGGGAAAGTAGCAGTGTGTGTCACTGTAGGACTTGGTGTGTCACTGAAGGACTTGGTGTGTCACTGTAGGACTTGGTGTGTCACTGTAGGACTGGTGTGTCACTGTAGGACTTGGTTGTGTCTATGACTCTGTGTGTCACTGTAGGGGACTTGGTGTGTCACTGTAGGACCTGGGGTGTCACTGTAGGACTTGGTGTTGTCACTGTAGGACCTGGTTGTGTCACTGTAGGACTTGGTGTGTCACTGTAGGACCTGGTGTGTCACTGTAGGACTTGGTGTGTCACTGTAGGACTGGTGTGTCACTGTAGGACTTGGTGTGTCACTGAAGGACTTGGTGTGTCACTGTAGGACTTGGTGTGTCACTGTAGGACTTGGTGTGTCACTGTAGGACTTGGTGTGTCACTGTAGGACTTGGTGTGTCACTGCAGGACCTGGTGTGTCACTGTAGGACCTGGTGTGTCACTGTAGGACTTGGTGTGTCACTGTAGGACTTGGTGTGTCACTGTAGGACCTGGTGTGTCACTGTAGGACTTGGTGTGTCACTGTAGGACCTGGTGTGTCACTGTAGGACTTGGTGTGTCACTGTAGGACCTGGTGTGTCACTGTAGGACTTGGTGTGTCACTGTAGGACTTGGTGTGTCACTGTAGGACCTGGTGTGTCACTGTAGGACTTGGTGTGTCACTGTAGGACTTGGTGTGTCACTGTAGGACTTGGTGTGTCACTGAAGGACTTGGTGTGTCACTGTAGGACCTGGTGTGTCACTGTAGTACTTGGTGTGTCACTGTAGGACCTGGTGTGTCACTGTAGGACCTGGTGTGTCACTGTAGGACTTGGTATGTCACACTTTTACTTGGTGTGTCACTGTAGGACTTGGTGTGTCACTGTAGGACTTGGTGTGTCACTGTAGGACTTGGTGTGTCACTGTAGGACCTGGTGTGTCACTGTAGGACTTGGTGTGTCACTGTAGGACCTGGTGTGTCACTGTATGACTTGGTGTGTCACTGAAGGACTTGGTGTGTCACTGAAGGACCTGGTGTGTCACTGTAGGACTTGGTGTGTCACTGTAGGACTTGGTGTGTCATGACTTGGTGTGTCACTGTAGGACTTGGTGTGTCACTGTAGGACCTGGTGTGTCACTGTAGGACTTGGTGTGTCACTGTAGGACCTGGTGTGTCACTGTAGGACTTGGTGTGTCACTGTAGGACCTGGTGTGTCAATGTAGGACTTGGTGTGTCACTGTAGGACCTGGTGTGTCACTGTAGGACCTGGTGTGTCACTGTAGGACTTGGTGTGTCACTGTAGGACTTGGTGTGTCACTGTAGGACTTGGTGTGTCACTGTAGGACTTGGTGTGTCACTGTAGGACCTGGTGTGTCACTGTAGTACTTGGTGTGTCACTGTAGGACCTGGTGTGTCACTGTAGGACCTGGTGTGTCACTGTAGGACTTGGTATGTCACACTTTTACTTGGTGTGTCACTGTAGGACTTGGTGTGTCACTGTAGGACTTGGTGTGTCACTGTAGGACTTGGTGTGTCACTGTAGGACCTGGTGTGTCACTGTAGGACTTGGTGTGTCACTGTAGGACCTGGTGTGTCACTGTATGACTTGGTGTGTCACTGAAGGACTTGGTGTGTCACTGAAGGACCTGGTGTGTCACTGTAGGACTTGGTGTGTCACTGTAGGACTTGGTGTGTCACTGTAGGACTTGGTGTGTCACTGTAGGACCTGATGTGTCACTGTAGGACCTGGTGGGTCACTGAAGGACTTGGTGTGTCACTGTAGGACTTGGTGTGTCACTGTAGGACTTGGTGTGTCACTGTAGGACCTGAGAGCTGTACTTTAAATGTCAAAGGAATTTTATTTTGACGTTTTGAAGGAAAAAAGTATGGTAGTTTAGTTTTCTCTGTCAGACTGTAACAGGCCGTGTATAGGACTATGATAAAAACTGACAGGTTCAGCATGATATTTACACCAATTACAGGGTTCAGTATGAAATAATTTCCAAATAAGGATGATCAAATAATGTATTACGTTTGAGTCATTACACAAGGCTCTGTTGGAATTTTCTGTACCAGTGTTCCTTAATGGTCTAGCTATTATCATCATCTCTCGTCAATAAACCATATCTATACAGCAGTCATGGAGACTGAATGAAATCGGTGACATGTGGGGACAGCGATGAACATTATCTTATAATCCTGGACTATAAGTATAATTGGATGATGGAGTTATCTCCCTCTTGCCAGTCAGTATGTATTAATTACCAGACATTGTCTCTCTGTACAGATAAACACATAGACCAGGTTCTGACAGTGATTTTGTTTTGTTGAGTGGAGTATTTTTCTGATGTTTTGTGGTCGTGATAGACTAGGTTCTGACAGTGATTTGAGCTGTTGATTCGGGTATTTTTCTGATGTTTTTCGGCCCGTGGTATAGACTAGGTTATGACAGTGATTTTGTTTTGTTGAGTGGGGTATTTTTCTGATGTTTTCCGGCCCGTGATAGACTAGGTTCTGACAGTGATTTTGTTTTGTTGAGTGGAGTATTTTTCTGATGTTTTCCGGCCCGTGATAGACTAGGTTCTGACAGTGATTTTGTTTTGTTGAGTGGAGTATTTTTCTGATGTTTTGTGGTCGTGATAGACTAGGTTCTGACAGTGATTTGAGCTGTTGATTCGGGTATTTTTCTGATGTTTTTCGGCCCGTGATATAGACTAGGTTATGACAGTGATTTTGTTTTGTTGAGTGGGGTATTTTTCTGATGTTTTCCGGCCCGTGATAGACTAGGTTCTGACAGTGATTTTGTTTTGTTGAGTGGAGTATTTTTCTGATGTTTTCCGGCCCGTGATAGACTAGGTTCTGACAGTGATTTTGTTTTGTTGAGTGGGGTATTTTTCTGATGTTTTCCGGCCCGTGATAGACTAGGTTATGACAGTGATTTTGTTTTGTTGAGTGGAGTATTTTTCTGATGTTTTGTGGCCGTGATAGACTAGGTTCTAACAGTGATTTGAGCTGTTGATTTGGGTATTTTTCTGATGTTTTGTGGCCGTGATAGACTAGGTTTTGACAGTGATTTTATTTTGTTGTGTGGGCCGGGTATTTTTCTGATGTTTGCAGCTCTTGATTGTGCCCCAATTCCTAATGACACATCTAATTTTTAAGTCAAATTCACAATATTTGCAGTTCACTTTCCCAATGCACAAATGATTTCACTCTACTGTTATTTTGGTGCATTTCTTTTACTTGGAATAAGATCAGTTCAGAAAGGAACCAGAATTGGACTCCAATCCTAATGACAAGAAGTCAAATGCTTTGTTCCTGAACTGATGACCTATTAGCCCTGGGGAGGGTCTAGACAGTACTGTTGTCATGGAGATGAGGACTCTAGATTCCAGTCTGGAAACGATATTATTGGAGCTGTAGAAGTGAGAATGACCATATTGAAATGTACTCTAACACTCTCTAATATTATTGACAAGTTATGGTCCGTGCCTGGGGCATGTTAGCCGCTGTCGAGTGTTATAATTTGTCACATCAGGTTGGTAATCTGACCTCTGGTGATGTTCTTTTGGACAATTGTCTGATCATGCTCGTAAAATAGGGTAACTGTGCATGTTTAACCTCCAAAGTCTCCAGTACATGATCTCGTGTCAAAGTCTCTGGTACATGATCTGATGTCAAAGACTCTGGTACATGATCTGGTGTCAAAGTCTGGTAAATGATCTGATGTCAAAGACTCTGGTACATGATCTGATGTCAAAGTCTGGTACATGATCTGATGTCAAAGTCTGGTACATGATCTGATGTCAAAGACTGGTACATGATCTGGTGTCAAAGACTCTGGTACATGATCTGATGTCAAAGACTCTGGTACATGATCTGATGTCAAAGTCTGGTACATGATCTGGTGTCAAAGACTCTGGTACATGATCTGATGTCAAAGACTCTGGTACATGATCTGATGTCAAGCTCTGGTACATGATCTGATGTCAAAGTCTGGTACATGATCTGGTGTCAAAGTCTCTGGTACATGATCTGGTGTCAAAGTCTCTGGTACATGATCTGATGTCAAAGACTCTGGTACATGATCTGATGTCAAAGTCTGGTACATGATCTGGTGTCAAAGTCTCTGGTACATGATCTGGTTTCAAAGACTGGTACATGATCTGATGTCAAAGACTTGTACATGATCTGGTGTCAAAGTCTCTGGTACATGATCTGGTGTCAAAGTCTGGTACATGATCTGATGTCAAAGTCTGGTACATGATCTGGTGTCAAAGACTCTGGTACATGATCTGATGTCAAAGTCTGGTACATGATCTGGTGTCAAAGACTCTGGTACATGATCTGATGTCAAAGTCTGGTACATGATCTGATGTCAAAGTCTCTGGTACATGATCTGGTGTCAAAGACTCTGGTACATGATCTGATGTCAAAGACTCTGGTACATGATCTGGTGTCAAAGTCTCTGGTACATGATCTGGATGTCAAAGTCTGGTACATGATCTGATGTCAAAGTCTGGTACATGATCTGGTGTCAAAGACTCTGGTACATGATCTGATGTCAAAGTCTCTGGTACATGATCTGGTGTCAAAGACTCTGGTACATGATCTGATGTCAAAGTCTGGTACATGATCTGATGTCAAAGTCTCTGGTACATGATCTGGTGTCAAAGTCTGGTACATGATCTGGTGTCAAAGACTCTGGTACATGATCTGATGTCAAAGACTCTGGTACATGATCTGATGTCAAAGTCTGGTACATGATCTGGTGTCAAAGTCTCTGGTACATGATCTGATGTCAAAGTCTCTGGTACATGATCTGATGTCAAAGACTCTGGTACATGATCTGATGTCAAAGTCTTCTGGTACATGATCTGGTGTCAAAGTCTGGTACATGATCTGATGTCAAAGTCTGGTACATGATATGGATGTCAAAGGACTCTGGTACATGATCTGTGTCAAAGCTCTGGTACATGATCTGATGTCAAAGACTCTGGTACATGATCTGATGTCAAAGTCTCTGGTACATGATCTGATGTCAAAGTCTGGTACATGATCTGGTGTCAAAGTCTCTGGTACATGATCTGATGTCAAAGTCTGGTACATGATCTGATGTCAAAGTCTCTGGTACATGATCTGGTGTCAAAGTCTCTGGTACATGATCTGGTGTCAAAGTCTGGTACATGATCTGATGTCAAAGACTCTGATACATGATCTGATGTCAAAGACTGGTACATGATCTGGTGTCAAAGACTCTGGTACATGATCTGATGTCAAAGACTCTGGTACATGATCTGATGTCAAAGTCTGGTACATGATCTGGTGTCAAAGACTGGTACATGATCTGATGTCAAAGACTCTGGTACATGATCTGGTGTCAAAGTCTCTGGTACATGATCTGATGTCAAAGTCTCTGGTACATGATCTGATGTCAAAGACTCTGGTACATGATCTGATGTCAAGCTCTGGTACATGATCTGATGTCAAAGTCTGGTACATGATCTGGTGTCAAAGACTCTGGTACATGATCTGATGTCAAAGTCTGGTACATGATCTGGTGTCAAAGTCTCTGGTACATGATCTGGTTTCAAAGACTGGTACATGATCTGATGTCAAAGACTTGTACATGATCTGGTGTCAAAGTCTCTGGTACATGATCTGGTGTCAAAGTCTGGTACATGATCTGATGTCAAAGTCTGGTACATGATCTGGTGTCAAAGACTCTGGTACATGATCTGATGTCAAAGTCTGGTACATGATCTGGTGTCAAAGTCTCTGGTACATGATCTGGTTTCAAAGACTGGTACATGATCTGATGTCAAAGACTTGTACATGATCTGATGTCAAAGTCTCTGGTACATGATCTGGTGTCAAAGTCTGGTACATGATCTGATGTCAAAGTCTGGTACATGATCTGGTGTCAAAGACTCTGGTACATGATCTGATGTCAAAGTCTGGTACATGATCTGGTGTCAAAGACTCTGGTACATGATCTGATGTCAAAGTCTGGTACATGATCTGATGTCAAAGTCTCTGGTACATGATCTGGTGTCAAAGTCTCTGGTACATGATCTGGTGTCAAAGACTCTGGTACATGATCTGATGTCAAAGTCTGGTACATGATCTGATGTCAAAGTCTGGTACATGATCTGATGTCAAAGTCTCTGGTACATGATCTGATGTCAAAGTCTCTGGTACATGATCTGATGTCAAAGACTCTGGTACATGATCTGATGTCAAAGTCTCTGGTACATGATCTGATGTCAAAGTCTCTGGTACATGATCTGATGTCAAAGTCTCTGGTACATGATCTGATGTCAAAGTCTCTGGTACATGATCTGATGTCAAAGTCTCTGGTACATGATCTCGTGTCAAAATCTCTGGTACATGATCTGGTGTCAAAGACTCTGGTACATGATCTGATGTCAAAGTCTCTGGTACATGATCTGATGGTACATGATCTGATGTCAAAGTCTCTGGTACATGATCTGGTGTCAAAGACTCTGGTATATGATCTGATGTCAAAGTCTCTGGTACATGATCTGATGTCAAAGACTGGTACATGATCTGATGTCAAAGTCTCTGGTACATGATCTGATGTCAAAGTCTGGTACATGATCTGATGTCAAAGTCTCTGGTACATGATCTGGTGTCAAAGTCTCTGGTACATGATCTGGTGTCAAAGTCTGGTACATGATCTGATGTCAAAGACTCTGATACATGATCTGATGTCAAAGTCTGGTACATGATCTGGTGTCAAAGTCTCTGGTACATGATCTTGTGTACTATACTTATAAAATGGAAGAACTTTTGGTAGCTTTAATGGAAATAGAATTTCCTGTAGCATGCAGCTGATGATAACATTGTCATGGGAAGGGTTAAGGATCTTTTGTCATAAACAATGACTTTGATACAGTTACAGCTAGGGATATTCAAATTACTCAGAATCATAATCATACAATGAGCTTTTTAACACACTACAAATATCCATCAAAATTAATGTCCCCCTCTTTGACAACTAATGTTGGCCACTTTGACATGCTACAAATACCCATTGATTGTAACTGATCAATCCAGACCCATAATATGTATTAATTTTGTGTATTCTCAACCTAATTAACACTCTATGCATCAATGAGTGCCTTTGACCTTTATTACTGTCATTATGGTATACTGAGTTCCTTTAATTCAGGATTTAGGGCCATTCAATACCATATGACAATGATTATTGATGGATTTCTTGGTTAAAAAGAAAAAATGATGATCGAGGTATGAAAAGTTCGAAAAAATATCTAACTGAGAAATGAACAACACCAGTATTTCTCATTTAAGGCCTCGATAACATTATCATTCTGACCTTAATATTAGATCAATAAATGAAATTGTTGGAGATCCTTTGGGTGGAGTAAGCTCATTAAAGTTGTTAAGTCTCCTCGGTAAACCTTGCTAATTACCTCCCAATCAATGAGTTCACACACAGTACTCGGTGAGTGTGGCCTGATCTGATCAACCTGATTAACCCATGTCTTTAGACCTGTCTCAGGATTTCATTAAAATCACTTGCCATCAATTTATAATTTTGTCCCTGTCAGATTTTAACAAGAATTGCGAGCTTTATTCAGGAATGCAAATTTTATTGTTGTAATGGAAAATATTTTTGTATTGAATGACGTTGCTTTCATTATTTTGTCATTATGAGATGAAATGTTTGAAATTGTTTAAGAAATGATTTACTTTCATATTAAGAAGAATTAAGTTGGAAATTCAAATGTCCATCAGTATAGATAAAGTTGACTAGTCATGTCAGAGGTGACATCAGGTCAATGATGAGTGTGTTATAGGACAAATAAGGTCGGGGATTAATTAACAGTCCGAGGATCAGTCAGCATCTGTCACTCTACGTTCCTTATACATCACCTCGCTGTCTCAGCCTGAAAATCTTTTTATCAATATATTGAAAATTGGAACAGTTGAATTTAACAAGTTCAAAGCAGAAATATGCCTTCTTAATCCAGATTACTCAGGATTACAAGATTATCATTAAATTTGCATAAAAGTTGCAGCATAACTGGACTGGGCTGAACCCTGGTGATCAGAGTAGCTCAAATGGTAAGGGCGTCTGTCTAGAGTTCAGAGGTCCCGATTTCGAGTCCCGATCTGGTCGTTACATTTTCCGACTTCTCTTATAAAGGCGTAAACCATGTGCATGTGATTTAAAAAAAAATGTAAAACTTCCCTTAAAAATGAAACAGAATAATAAATTATATTTTGTTTTAGATGTCACCCAGGGGCATCTGGTCTACTTGTCCCGTCCTGGACCAATTAAAGTAAAGAGAAAATACAGGCAGTATTTACCAGGGTTTCAAAAATAGGTGAACACATTTTCTTTGCTGGAAACAAACTTGTCTACATTACCAGTTGTCTATTGTTTCTAAAGAGGGAGGTAAATGGAACATCCAGATGGTCCAGTATTCTAATGAGTATTACAGGTGGTAATGCGAGGGAGGTAAACAGAAGAGAATGTAGAATTCTGATGAGTTTTTCAGGTGGAGGCTGTTCGGAGGGTGCTGGTGCATGAACTAAGGTGACAAGTTTGTCATTGTTACTTGCCTACTTCCTGTAGGTGTGGGAGGTCAAGGTCAATAGAGGTACCAAGGTCGTTGGGAGTGGGAGGGAAGCTGTTTGCTATGATATACATCACAAACATTGTGTAGTTTATTCTCAATTTACCTACCAGACATATCATCCCAATTTCAGATTCATCAAGTTCTAAAGTTCAGCATCATTCTAAACTCACAATATCAGACAAGATTTAAACTCCATAATGTCCATTGTTGATATTAATTGAGATACAAAGACAGGTGTCATTCATCTCTCAAAGACAGGTGTCATTCATCTCACAAAGACAGGTGTCATTCATCTCACAAAGACAGGTGTCATTCATCTCACAAAGACCGGTGTCATTCATCTCACAAAGACATGCGTCATTTATCTCACAAAGACAGGTGTCATTCATCTCACAAAGACATGTGTCATTCATCTCACAAAGACATGTGTCATTTATCTCACAAAGACAGGTGTCATTCATCTCACAAAGACAGGTGTCATTCATCTCACAAAGACAGGTGTCAATCATCTCGCAAAGACAGGTGTCATTCATCTCACAAAGACATGCGTCATTCAACTCACAAAGACAGGCGTCATTCATCTCACAAAGACAGGTGTCATTCATCTCACAAAGACAGGTGTCATTCATCTCACAAAGACAGGTGTCATTCATCTCACAAAGACAGGTGTCATTCATCTCACAAAGACAGGTGTCAATCATCTCACAAAGACAGGTGTCAATCATCTCACAAAGACAGGTGTCAATCATCTCACAAAGACAGGTGTCAATCATCTCACAAAGACAGGTGTCAATCATCTCACAAAGACAGGTGTCAATCATCTCACAAAGACAGGTGTCAATCATCTCACAAAGACGTGTTATTCATCTCGCAAAGACAGGTGTCATTCATCTCACAAAGACAGGTGTCATTCATCTCACAAAGACAGGTGTCATTCATCTCAGAAAGACAGGTGTCATTCATCTCACAAAGACAGGTGTCAATCATCTCACAAAGACGTGTTATTCATCTCGCAAAGACAGGTGTCATTCATCTCACAAAGACAGGTGTCATTCATCTCACAAAGACAGGTGTCATTCATCTCAGAAAGACAGGTGTCATTCATCTCACAAAGACAGGTGTCATTCATCTCACAAAGACAGGTGTCATTCATCTAACAAAGACAGGTGTCAATCATCTCACAAAGACAGGTGTCATTTTGGCAGTTTTTCTGAGATGAATAAAAGGAGGACATGTTATACACTATAATATAATGTTATTGAAGTTTATATTAACTTGACATAAGTAATTAGAAAATGATAATATTGACCCTGATATAAGAGATAAGACTCATTCTCATATACTTATTGTTCCTCCGATCCTGTCGTCATACCTAATACTATCTGTATGTATCTTTGTAAAGATAAAAGATTAACAGCTATAACCTCCAAACTGAATATAAACTAGGATTGAAATTTGAAAGTCATTTGTTTTGAGGTTTTCATGATATTTGTATGACCTTGACAAAATCCTTCAAGGTGAAAAACCTGTAATCATGTTAAACATCAGCCCTGGGAAATATTGGTGAAATCATTTTACACAAGTGTACGTGAGGGTGTTGTTATAGCCATAGTGTATCCATGTAGTACATTTACTATGAATGAAAAATTACAAAAAACTTAAATAATTTGTTTAAAAAACTAAATTCTAATCGAGAATGTGTCTTCTTATTCCCAAGCTTGCTGTAAGTTTCTTGTAAATTTTTCATGTAGGTTTAGATCGAGATATTAAAAAATATGTAAGTGTAAAAAATTGGTATGAGTTCCTTGTGAAGTTCACGAGGAAGTAATTCTCATGATGGAATCTTTCCAGTTGTCTTCATTATTGATAAACAGTACTTGTTCCGTCGCCAAATTCTTGATCTCAAGGATGTAGAAACACCCGATTTCAATCTCCCTGTCATTTTTAGGTGTGCAAATCATTGATCCTATCCATTATCATAACACTATTAAGGTATCTCTGGATTCAAGCACCCAGACGACTTGATTGTATCCATTCATCTGCATGGCGACCAGGTTTCTGGGAAGAGGCACCTGACTTGAAGGTCATTTGGTTTGTGTTATGAATTCTGACTTAGATGATATAAACTTGGTGTTGGCTTCCTCCTTGACAGTAAATAAGCCAAAATGAATTTCTGGTCTCCGTGCTCAGGTCTGTGTGAGTGTCTCCTCTATGATATATTTGGTATTGGAACAGATAACGACCTTGAGGGTTTGTACCATATCTATCCAGTATTAAACCCATGCCTGGTAATAACCAAGTCCATGTCTATTTAACATCCTAAACAATGCTATTTCACCTCCTGCTTTGTGTGAAAGTTATGTGTTGCCCAGTGAACAACATACAGGACCGCTATATGCCCTTCAGAGCAATTAGGATTAAATGTTTTCCCAAAGACACAACCACAACAGCACAGATTGATCTGTTTCTCAGCTTTCTAACACTAACTGACACTGGTATATTATAGACAATGGAAGCTGATATGGGGAAGAGAAAGGAAGGAAAAAGGGAGAAAATGTATGATATAGACGATGGAAGCTGATATGGGGAAGAGAAAGGAAGGAAAGAAAAGGGGAGAAAGTGTATGTTATAGACAATGGAAGCTGATATGGGGAAGAGAAAGGAAGGAAAGAAGAGGGGAGAAAGTGTATGTTATAGACATGGGGAAGAGAAAGGAAGGAAAGAAGAAGGGAGAAAGTGTATGTTACAGACAATGGGAGCTGATATGGGAAAGAGAAAGGAAGGAAGGAAGAGGAGAGAAAGTGTATGTTATAGACGATGGAAGCTGATATGGGGAAGAGAAAGGAAGGAAAGAAGAGGGGAGAAAGTGTATGTTACAGACAATGGAAGCTGATATGGGGAAGAGAAAGGAAGGAAAGAAGAGGGGAGAAAGTGTATGTTATAGACAATGGAAGCTGATATGGGGAAGAGAAAGGAAGGAAAGAAGAAGGGAGAAAGTGTATGTTATAGACAATGGAAGCTGATATGGGGAAGAGAAAGGAAGGAAAGAAGAAGGGAGAAAGTGTATGTTATAGACAATGGAAGCTGATATGGGGAAGAGAAAGGAAGGAAAGAAGTGGGGAGAATGTGTATGTTATAGACAATGGAAGCTGATATGGGGAAGAGAAAGGAAGGAAAGAAGAAGGGAGAAAGTGTATGTTATAGACAATGGAAGCTGATATGGGGAAGAGAAAGGAAGGAAAGAAGAAGGGAGAAAGTGTATGTTATAGACAATGGAAGCTGATATGGGGAAGAGAAAGGAAGGAAAGAAGAAGGGAGAAAGTGTATGTTATAGACAATGGAAGCTGATATGGGGAAGAGAAAGGAAGGAAAGAAGAGGGGAGAATGTGTATGTTATAGACAATGGAAGCTGATATGGGGAAGAGAAAGGAAGGAAAGAAGAGGGGAGAATGTGTATGTTATAGACAATGGAAGCTGATATGAGGAAGAGAAAGGAAGGAAAGAAGAGGGGAGAAAGTGTATGTTATAGACAATGGAAGCTGATATGGGGAAGAGAAAGGAAGGAAAGAAGAGGGGAGAAAGTGTATGTTATAGACAATGGAAGCTGATATGGGGAAGAGAAAGGAAGGAAAGAAGTGGGGAGAAAATGTATGTTATAGACAATGGAAGCTGATATGGGGAAGAGAAAGGAAGGAAAGAAGAGGGGAGAATGTGTATGTTATAGACAATGGAAGGTGATATGGCCGGGGAAGAGAAAGGAAGGAAAGAAGAGGGGAGAAAATGTATGTTATAGACAATGGAAGCTGATATGGGGAAGAGAAAGGAAGGAAAGAAGAGGGGAGAAAATGTATGTTATAGACAATGGAAGCTGATATGGGGAAGAGAAAGGAAGGAAAGAAGAGGGGAGAAAGTGTATGTTATAGACAATGGAAGCTGATATGGGGAAGAGAAAGGAAGGAAAGAAGTGGGGAGAATGTGTATGTTATGGACATGGAAGCTGATATGGGGAAGAGAAAGGAAGGAAAGAAGAGGGGAGAAAATGTATGTTATAGACAATGGAAGCTGATATGGGGAAGAGAAAGGAAGGAAAGAAGAGGGGAGAAAATGTATGTTATAGACAATGGAAGCTGATATGGGGAAGAGAAAGGAAGGAAAGAAGAGGGGAGAAAGTGTATGTTATAGACAATGGAAGCTGATATGGGGAAGAGAAAGGAAGGAAAGAAGTGGGGAGAAAGTGTATGTTATAGACAATGGAAGCTGATATGGGGAAGAGAAAGGAAGGAAAGAAGAGGGGAGAAAATGTATGTTATAGACAATGGAAGCTGATATGGGGAAGAGAAAGGAAGGAAAGAAGAGGGGAGAAAGTGTATGTTATAGACAATGGAAGCTGATATGGGGAAGAGAAAGGAAGGAAAGAAGTGGGGAGAATGTGTATGTTATGGACATGGAAGCTGATATGGGGAAGAGAAAGGAAGGAAAGAAGAGGGGAGAAAATGTATGTTATAGACAATGGAAGCTGATATGAGGAAGAGAAAGGAATGAAAGAAGAAGGGAGAAAGTGTATGTTATAGACAGTGGAAGCTGATATGGGGAAGAGAAAGGAAGGAAGGAAGAGGGGAGAAAATGTATGTTATAGACAGTGGAAGCTGATATGGGGAAGAGAAAGGAATGAAAGAAGAAGGGAGAATGTGTATGTTATAGACAGTGGAAGCTGATATGGGGAAGAGAAAGGAAGGAAAGAAGAAGGGAGAAAGTGTATGTTATAGGCAATGGAAGCTGATATGGGGAAGAGAAAGGAAGGAAAGAAGAGGGGAGAATGTGTATGTTATGGACATGGAAGCTGATATGAGGAAGAGAAAGGAAGGAAGAGGGGAGAATGTGTATGTTATAGGCAATGGAAGCTGATATGAGGAAGAGAAAGGAAGGAAGGAAGAGGGGAGAATGTGTATGTTATAGACAATGGAAGCTGATATGGCCGGGGAAGAGAAAGAAAGGAAGAGGGGAGAAAGTGTATGTTATAGACAATGGAAGCTGATATGGGGAAGAGAAAGGAAGGAAAGAAGAAGGGAGAAAGTGTATGTTATAGACAATGGAAGCTGATATGAGGAAGAGATAGGAAGGAAGGAAGAAGGGAGAATGTGTCTGTTACAGACAATGGATTGTTGTTGCCGTGTAACTGTTTATTTATATCGGTGTTACAGACAATGGATTGTTGTTGCCCTATAACTGTTTATTTATATCGGTGTAGAGGTGACCACCCTCCTGATGGATGGCACACTTTGTGTGGTAAATCATACACCACTAGGGTAGACAATGACTACAACAGATGCTGCTGTATATATACCAGTCTTAAGGAGTACAAGCGGGGTTCAATTAAAAAGCTACAAGAATCTTCCCTATTTTGTGTCAAACTTAAGAAAATCAGTTTCTTTAAGATATTTAAAACATTGGTATTGAAGGAATGGTTTGTAGATTTGTTATATGGATGATGCAGCGTAACAATAATGAATAATGTTACATGTAGAATACTATCTTTCTGAGCTCTTCATTGCTTAAAGGTTTGGGGAATTTTTGTGTTTTCTGTTTTAAAATTAAATAGTTTTTCTGTTACTAATAGTTATGAGGGGAAAAACAGAATGATAAAAAATCATAGAAACAAAAAGTTGTATTTGTCTGAAACTGAAATTACTGTAATTTTATACCTACAATGATTGTAAGTTTACATACAACAGGTACAAATGTATCTCCATTGAGATAAAATGGTTCCAAAACAAACATGTAAAGGAGCCAGAATTGAGAGTCTGCTGTATGCTTGTTTTGCCTACAGCCCCACACATGTAGACTGATGTCCCTCCATTTGATGTGTGCGTGCCAAATCTAGACTGTTTCCGTTCTCCTCCCCAATGTTTTCTGTCAGATTTAATAGCCGAACTAAAAGGTTTGATTTCAGTTTGTTTATTGTGTCATGTTGATATTGATTTTACATGATAAGTCAGATATCAATTCACACATTCTATTTATCATTTTTATAACAGTAAATAAAAACAGATATTTAGTAATTTATCCAACAGCAGATTTTGGCCTTCTGTAAAGTCTATCCATCTCAATGAAATGGATACATAGAAACTGATTATGTCTCAAGGTCAGAAACATCGTTTGGAGACTGAAATCAGAAACGTTTATGTCATACATAGTAATCTTTTCAATTTCAAGGCTGAGATTTCTAACAAGGGAGAAGGTAGAATGACAGATGGCCTCCCTGGGCCTCTTAGTTTTGTAGTCACATGGATCATTGACTTAGACAGCTTGTTTGTTTGGGCTTCAGAGTTACTAGTTCATTTCAAACAGCATGGCTGTTTCCATTCTCAGGTCTCCAGAAAAAAAATTTAGGATTTAAAAATCAACTGGTCCAGAACAATGGTTATGTTGCTAAAAAATGCTTTGAAACATTTGTGTATGAAGTAAACTGCAGGACCTGTTCTATTGTTTTTTAGGTGCTGTTGATGGCCAGATTCCCTTTTAATGTTTGTGTTGGGCCTTTCACTGTCTGATTTTCTTTTAATGGGTTTAAGGTCACCTAGGAGACGAAGTCTCTATAAGTCACTCAATCGTCTTTGTCTGTTGTCCTTCTGTCTGTCATAATGTCCACTCATAAACAATTTACATTTTTAATTTCTTCTCAATAACCAAGAATCTTAGAGACTTAATATTAGGCATATAGCATGCTTGGATGAAGGGCTATCAAGATTGTTCAAATGAATGACATTGACCTTCATTAAGGTCACAGGGGTCAAAGATGCTAAACTCTTTAAATAACTTCATCTTACTAACCAAGAAGCCTTGATGATTGATATTGAGCCTGTAGCATGCTGGGGTGAAGGGCTATCAAGAGTGTTCAAACTAATGACCTTGATCTTCATTCAAGGTTATAGGGGATCAAATATGCTAAAATCTTCTCTCTAAGCAAGAGGCCTAGAGACCAGATTTTGGGCCTGTATTATGCTTGGGTATTGACCTCAGATTCATAGTCACTAGAATCAAATCTGTCAAAATATATCAAAACTCAGGTGACTGTTAAGGCCCCATCCCAAACAAGTAGACAAGATTCTGAGTTAATTGTTTAGCTAAAAAAGGTTTCTATGCTTTGCATAATAATAAAGTTTTCATTTCATTTTGAATATATTTTAGTGGTCCAACAATAGGATTGAGCATGAGGCTTTCCTGAAACTCTCTCCGTGGCTTCCAGCATTCTGTTAACAGTTAAAGAGATTAAATACATTATAAACATGCATTATATTTCAACTCATCTCACAACACTTGGGTAGATTGTTATGAAATAAAATGATTAAGACTGGGTTAATATTTTCATGTTTTACAAAATTATATTATTTCATGTGATATAATGTCTGTAGATAAATAGATACAAAACTTTGCAATATTGATATTTAATATTGTTGTATGTTTAAGTTTGTTTTCTAAATGTGTGCCGTTTCCTCCATTACAGGTTGTCGTACTAAGAAGACAACTCCTGTTGAATCAGTAAGTCCGGATGTGGTTTATTATTTTATTTCTCACTGAATCTTTGTTTCTGGAACTGCCAGACATGTTGGCCAAAAAAGCAGAGCCAGTATTATGTGTTGATGAAATGACCCCAAGGGTCACTTCATAATGGTGGTCAAAATACAGTACTCCAGTCCAGTTACATACCTAAATTACACCTGGGCTCAGTCTCACAATGTTCCCAAATTACACCTGGGCCCAGTCTCACAATGTTCCTAAATTACACCTGGGCCCAGTCTCACAATGTTCCCAAATTACACCTGGGCCCAGTCTCACAATGTTCCCAAATTACACCTGGGCTCAGTCTCACAATGTTCCCAAATTATACCTGGGCTCAGTCTCACAATGTTCCCAAATTACACCTGGGCCCAGTCTCACAATGTTCCCAAATTACACCTGGGCCCAGTCTCACAATGTTCCTAAATTACACCTGGGCCCAGTCTCACAATGTTCCCAAATTACACCTGGGCTCAGTCTCACAATGTTCCCAAATTACACCTGGGCCCAGTCTCACAATGTTCCTAAATTACACCTGGGCCCAGTCTCACAATGTTCCCAAATTACACCTGGGCCCAGTCTCACAATGTTCCCAAATTACACCTGGGCTCAGTCTCACAATGTTCCTAAATTACACCTGGGCTCAGTCTCACAATGTTCCCAAATTACACCTGGGCCGAGTCTCACAATGTTCCCAAATTACACCTGGGCCCAGTCTCACAATGTTCCCAAATTACACCTGGGCTCAGTCTCACAATGTTCCCAAATTACACCTGGGCCCAGTCTCACAATGTTCCCAAATTACACCTGGGCTCAGTCTCACAATGTTCCTAAATTACACCTGGGCTCAGTCTCACAATGTTCCTAAATTACACCTGGGCCCAGTCTCACAATGTTCCCAAATTACACCTGGGCCGAGTCTCACAATGTTCCTAAATTACACCTGGGCCCAGTCTCACAATGTTCCTAAATTACACCTGGGCCCAGTCTCACAATGTTCCTAAATTACACCTGGGCCGAGTCTCACAATGTTCCCAAATTACACCTGGGCTCAGTCTCACAATGTTCCTAAATTACACCTGGGCCCAGTCTCACAATGTTCCCAAATTACACCTGGGCCGAGTCTCACAATGTTCCTAAATTACACCTGGGCCCAGTCTCACAATGTTCCTAAATTACACCTGGGCTCAGTCTCACAATGTTCCCAAATTACACCTGGGCTCAGTCTCACAATGTTCCCAAATTACACCTGGGCCCAGTCTCACAATGTTCCCAAATTACACCTGGGCCCAGTCTCACAATGTTCCTAAATTACACCTGGGCCCAGTCTCACAATGTTCCCAAATTACACCTGGGCTCAGTCTCACAATGTTCCCAAATTACACCTGGGCTCAGTCTCACAATGTTAATTATCTTAAGGAAATTCCTTAACTTCAAATTTCCCATAGGAAAGCACTAAACAGTTTAAGAGTGCTTTCCTATGGAAAATTTTAAGTTAAGGAACAATAAGGAAACCAGTGCCATAAACAAATGTTATACATAACATAATCTTTATATGAAAAAAAAGGTTGAATGAATTTCTGATATGAAATGACTTGAATAAATTTACAAAGGGTGTCTATCATGACTGACATCCAAGACTGGTAATATGCCAGTATGTTTACAAATAGTATCCGTCATGACTGTACGGCAATGAGTCCATGACTGGTAATAGGCCAGTATGTTTACAAATAGTATCCGTCATGACTGTACGACAGTTACTCTAAGGCTGGTAATACGCCAGTATGTTTACAAATAGAATCCGTTATGACTGTTTACAGCAATGAGTCCAAAACTTGTACTAAGCCAGCTCCCATGTCTTTGGTAGTTTAGTGAAAATACAAATTATATTTTACAGTAAAAAAAATCGCACATCAGCTGACTTCAAGGTAAGTGTTTTGGTTGCAGGTCTTATTGAGAGAAAATTGCAGATGACCTTGACAACAAGGAAGAAAGTTATTGGGTACAGTTAATAAAAGATAATATACGATTAACATTTCCTTCAACCTTTGTTTCTGTCACAAAATGTAGGACACAATGAAATTAGTATGTTGAAGGTCGTAAATCAAAAACCACTTCCTGCTTCATAACTGTACATGAGGGATGAGGTAACAATACTGTGCCACATTTTGAAGTATTGTCTCGACTTGTAATATCCTGTTCTCCAGACAATCGGAACATAAACCTAAAGTCACACATATACCAGACGATGACCTTTGACCTGTTTATGTCCCTGACCTCTGACCTTTTAATGCTATGATTACTACCTGAGCTTGTTTGAGTTAAGCAGAAAAAGACATAAACAATTTATTTTTGGCTTCTTTACATATTGCAATTCTCCTGTAGGAAAATCCCATTGTTTTCTTTAAAGACTGTGAAATGTTAAGTTAAATAGTCATGATATCTTATGATTCATTTATTTATTAGACTTAATATGATGATTGTAAAAGGTCACTTGAATATTGAGTTTCATTGTGTCTTGGACGGTAGAAGTAGGTACATACTGTAAAGCCTTATTGTAGTGCCACCAATTGTCTCTACCCTGAAGGTAGGGAGTAAGAATTATGTCTTGGACGGTAGAAGTAGGTACTATGTATACTGTAAAGCCTTATTGTAGTGCCACCAATTGTCTCTACCCTGAAGGTAGAGAGTAAGAATTGTGTCTTGGACGGTAGAAGTAGGTACTATGTATACTGTAAAGCCTTATTGTAGTGCCACCAATTGTCTCTACCCTGAAGGTAGAGAGTAAGAATTGTACCTGCCTACCCTATTGTAGTGCCACCAATTGTCTCTACCCTGCAGGTAGGGCGTAAGAATTGTACCTGCCTACCCTATTGTAGTGCCACCAATTGTCTCTACCCTGCAGGTAGGGCGTACGAATTGTACCTGCCTACCCTATTGTAGTGCCACCAATTGTCTCTACCCTGCAGGTAGGGAGTAAGAATTGTACCTGCCTACCCTATTGTAGTGTCACCAATTGTCTCTACCCTACAGGTAGGGAGTAAGAATTGTACCTGCCTACCCTATTGCATGATCATAAGAGGCGACTAAATTCTAAACAACTTTCTCCTTCCGTCAGTTCCGTGCTATCACAAGGAGACAAAACACACATATACCACATGCCATATACCATATGCATCTTGCACACAGGGGAGGCCGTCCTTAAATGACTATAACTGTTAATAGGATATTCAACAAAATAAACCCAAACCAAACCAACACAGGGGAGGCCGTCCTTAAATGACCTTAGCTGTTGATAGGACGTTAAACAATACACGAGAGGCCGTCCTTAAATGACCTTAGCTGTTGATAGGACGTTAAACAATACACGAGAGGCCGTCCTTAAATGACCTTAGCTGTTGATAGGACATTAAACAATACACAGGGGAGGCCGTCCTTAAATGACCTTAGCTGTTGATAGGACATTAAACAATACACAGGGGAGGCCGTCCTTAAATGACCTTAGCTGTTGATAGGACGATAAACTATACACAGGGGAGGCCGTCCTTAAATGACCTTAGCTGTTGATAGGACATTAAACAATACACAGGGGAGGCCGTCCTTAAATGACCTTAGCTGTTGATAGGACATTAAACAATACACAGGGGAGGCCGTCCTTACATGACCATAGCTGTTGATAAGACATTAAACAATACACAGGGGAGGCCGTCCTTAAATGACCTTAGCTGTTGATAGGACATTAAACAATACAAAACCAAGTCAAACCCCCAATTGTCTTGCCCGAGTTTGGCTATCCTAGAGTATTCAGGGTGTTACAGAATCATACAATACCAGCACCAGAACAACATAACATGTAATCACAGATAGATGAAGAATAATTGAAAATCATGTATTCCCATATATATAACTGAAAACAAAGAGTATCTTGTAGTTCCTAGGACTGTATGTAAATGAAAGCTCCTTGTTTCTTTGTGATTGTTGATGGGGTAGAGTCTAAAACAGCTGTCAGACTTCCGGGCAACTGGAAATTAAATAGCTGTCATTCTAACAATTCCTGGGTAGGTCTGAGAGACCACAGTAATTGGCTGGTAGATATATTCCCTTTGAGCTAATTGACCTATCAGGTGTCTAGAACAATTAATCACGAGACCAATTTTTGGAAATCTTGATCAGAAACTGTCAGAGTCGATTTCTCTCTTCACATACCATCTCTGTCACAATGCAAATATACATTTCATACAGATTTATTCTCATTCCATGACTTTCAGATCTCTTCTCTGATTTCCCTGTTCTGGACAGGTTTTGATTTTCATTACGTCAGATTTTTCAATTTCGTCCGGTCAATCTGATATTGGTTAATATATCAAGACCTCGATCAAGTCAAACTTCTTATATCACCTGATATTATTGAGGAATGATCGACTCCAGCAATGATGTTTTCGTAGTCAACAGAAATTCATTATAAGTTAAGTTTGATGTCAATATGTTTTTCAGAAAATTCAAAAGTTCTTACATGTATCTAATTGTGTTGAGATTGTGTTACTGGAAGGTGAAATGTAATATTGAACTGCCTACCAACTAGAGAGACCCGTCATAGTAAAGATATCAGTGGATTCCATTAGAGTGACATATTCCTGACATTAACAGACACAGTAGTTAATATTTTGAAATTGGAATTTGAAAAACAGAAACATTTAAATATTGAAACTGTAAAATTAATATCAATTAAAGATTTAATTTGAACATGATTTCAAATAACGAATTTAAAAAGAAACAACAGTTCAAATTCAGACAAAAGAATTTGAACTGAATGTACCAAAGTTATTTTCAGAGTGTTGTGTAAATCATAAAGGACAGGTGTTTTTTTGTCTGTTTTGTCCGTTTTTTGCCCTTTTCTTTTCATTTTTTTTTTTTTTTTTTAAATTTTGAAATATTTTCAACAGTGTTTTATTTCAATTAATGATATATTAAACTTATGACAAATTTGAGTGGAATCAAAACAAGAGGAGCTGTTGTTGAGGAAAGCGACAGTAAAACAATGCCAGCAGACAGTAGATTAAATCTTAGTGCCAAGGATGAAATCAAATATGGAATGACAAAAAAAAATTTGACAATCAGCAAATGGTGTCTTTTTTTCAGAATTCAATTCATTACTGATTATATTTCCTTTAAGAATTCAGACAAACAATTCACTGTAATACATCTCCTGACAATCATAAAAATGATTTCAACAGTTGAGAGTATACTTACTAGAACAAAATCTCTGATTCAAGTTCTTATAAGCAGTGTGTATAATTATTTTCTCTGGCTTACCTGATGAAAGTATATTTATCTTTACACTTTGAGGGGGGTGGGGTAGGTTATTTAGCCAGCATTTAACTTGCAATTTTAGTAATATAATATATTGTAACTGTGTAAACCTGTACAACAGTTTTGTGATAAGTAAGTTTGTGCAGCATGTACAGTTTTTAAGTGAACAAAAATGAAAATAAAAACCTGTTGTAGTAACGGAGGTAACCGTTTGTCTCGAGGAATTTGTAATTTACTTCTGAGATTACTTTTACCTTTTGTTGTTCCTGATGCACAAACCACATGTCATGCTCGGCCATTGTCGGCCATCAGGGGTGGGGAATGGCAGGTGCTGTCATGGTTACGACCAGATATGATGCCCTCGACAGCTTTATGACCATTTTGCATTGTTTTGGGATGGAGAGTGCATTTTTTGGCTGTTTTAGTGGTACTGATGAGCTTCTCTGTCTGTCTGTATAGAAAAGATCTGTTATGTTGTCTGTGTAGAGGATAGTAACCCACCACCAGCTGTCTGGTAGGTCTGTCTGTGCAGAGGATAGTAACCCACCACCAGCTGTCTGGTAGGTCTGTCTGTAGTAGAGGATAGTAACCCACCACCAACTGTCTGGTAGGTCTGTCTGTAGTAGAGGATAGTAACCCACCACCAGCTGTCTGGTAGGTCTGTCTGTAGAGGATAGTAACCCACCACCAGCTGTCTGGTAGGTCTGTCTGTATAGAAGAGATCTGTTATGTTGTCTGTAGAGGATAGTAACCCACCACCAGCTGTCTGGTAGGTCTGTCTGTGTAGAGGATAGTAACCCACCACCAGCTGTCTGGTAGGTCTGTCTGTAGTAGAGGATAGTAACCCACCACCAGCTGTCTGGTAGGTCTGTCTGTAGTAGAGGATCGTAACCCACCACCAGCTGTCTGGTAGGTCTGTCTGTAGTAGAGGATAGTAACCCACCACCAACTGTCTGGTAGGTCTGTCTGTAGTAGAGGATAGTAACCCACCACCAGCTGTCTGGTAGGTCTGTCTGTAGTAGAGGATAGTAACCCACCACCAGCTGTCTGGTAGGTCTGTCTGTAGTAGAGGATAGTAACCCACCACCAACTGTCTGGTAGGTCTGTCTGTAGTAGAGGATAGTAACCCACCACCAGCTGTCTGGTAGGTCTGTCTGTAGTAGAGAATAGTAACCCACCACCAGCTGTCTGGTAGGTCTGTCTGTATAGAAGAGATCTGTTATGTTGTCTGTAGAGGATAGTAACCCACCACCAACTGTCTGGTAGGTCTGTCTGTAGTAGAGGATAGTAACCCACCACCAGCTGTCTGGTAGGTCTGTCTGTAGTAGAGGATAGTAACCCACCACCAGCTGTCTGGTAGGTCTGTCTGTAGTAGAGGATAGTAACCCACCACCAACTGTCTGGTAGGTCTGTCTGTAGTAGAGGATAGTAACCCACCAACTGTCTGGTAGGTCTGTCTGTAGTAGAGGATAGTAACCCACCACCAGCTGTCTGGTAGGTCTGTCTGTAGTAGAGGATAGTAACCCACCACCAGCTGTCTGGTAGGTCTGTCTGTAGTAGAGGATAGTAACCCACCACCAGCTGTCTGGTAGGTCTGTCTGTAGTAGAGGATAGTAACCCACCACCAGCTGTCTGGTAGGTCTGTCTGTAGTAGAGGATAGTAACCCACCACCAGCTGTCTGGTAGGTCTGTCTGTAGTAGAGGATAGTAACCCACCACCAACTGTCTGGTAGGTCTGTCTGTAGTAGAGGATAGTAACCCACCACCAGCTGTCTGGTAGGTCTGTCTGTAGTAGAGGATAGTAACCCACCACCAGCTGTCTGGTAGGACTGTCTGTAGTAGAGGATAGTAACCCACCACCAGCTGTCTGGTAGGTCTGTCTGTAGTAGAGGATAGTAACCCACCACCAGCTGTCTGGTAGGTCTGTCTGTAGTAGAGGATAGTAACCCACCACCAGCTGTCTGGTAGGTCTGTATGTAGTAGAGGATAGTAACCCACCACCAGCTGTCTGGTAGGTCTGTCTGTAGTAGAGGATAGTAACCCACCACCAACTGTCTGGTAGGTCTGTCTGTAGTAGAGGATAGTAACCCACCACCAACTGTCTGGTAGGTCTGTCCCTGGTACATCCTTGTCTTGTGTGGTTCAAATTAAGAGGAAAAATCACTCATCAAATTCTGAAAAGTTCTGCTCATGTCTGATATGATTGTTAAAAACGAAATTTCTGTTATCTAATTGTGTTTCCTTGACATCACATTGACAGGCAAACATTTTCTGTTATCTAATTTTGTTTCCTTGACATCACATTGACAGGCAGAAAATTACTGTGGAGATTTCCCTGGGAATAACTACGGATTTTCTGACAGAAGAAATTCCTAGAAACAGCTGCGTTGACAAATGAGGGAGTTGGCCTTCTCTCACAGACAACAATAGATCATAACAGTGGCAGTAAACCTGGGCTACATATTTGGTACCAGGTGTTAATGGAGATTTGATACTTCTTACCTGTCTGTCCTGTTGTCCAATGGTGGCCACGATCCGCACTTTGATTGAAAAAAAGGGAGATAACTCTTTCGCATACATCCTTGAATATATGATGAACTTAACTGAAAGATAGATTGTTACATGTGTTTGTTATATTCAACATAGAAAAAGATGTAAGGGAGATAACCCTTACAGATATGATAGCATACACCCTTAAATAGATGTGAGACATTAGCAGAGATCAATGCAGCTGCTGTCTGTGTGTTGTTTATCATAGAAAATATCAGTTTATAGATGAGACTATTGATAAATCTGGACAGGGTGAGAGTCTTGGTATCCCAGACTTTATTGTGGACAGTAGGGATATACTGGACACAGGGTGAGAGTCTTGGTATCCCAGACTTTATTGTGGACAGTAGGGATATACTGGACACAGGGTGAGAGTCTTGGTATCCCAGACTTTATTGTGGACAGTAGGGATATACTGGACACAGGGCGAGAGTCTTGGTATCCCAGACTTTATTGTGGACAGTAGGGATATACTGGACCCAGGGTGAGAGTCTTGGACAGTAAGGATATACTGGACACAGGGTGAGAGTCTTGGTATCCCAGACTTTATTGTGGACAGTAGGGATATACTGGACACAGGATGAGAGTCTTGGTATCCCAGACTTTATTTTGGACAGTAAGGATATACTGGACACAGGGTGAGAGTCTTGGTATCCCAGACTTTATTGTGGACAGTAGGGATGTACTGGACACAGGGTGAGAGTCTTGGTATCCCAGACTTTATTGTGGACAGTAGGGATATACTGGACACAGGGTGAGAGTCTTGGTATCCCAGACTTTATTGTGGACAGTAGGGATATACTGGACACAGGGCGAGAGTCTTGGTATCCCAGACGTTATTGTGGACAGTAAGGATATACTGGACACAGGGTGAGAGTCTTGGTATCCTAGACTTTATTGTGGACAGTAGGGATATACTGGACACAGGGTGAGAGTCTTGGTATCCCAGACTTTATTGTGGACAGTAGGGATATACTGGACACAGGGTGAGAGTCTTGGTATCCTAGACTTTATTGTGGACAGTAAGGATATACTGGACACAGGGTGAGAGTCTTGGTATCCCAGACTTTATTGTGGACAGTAGGGATATACTGGACACAGGGTGAGAGTCTTGGTATCCCAGACTTTATTGTGGACAGTAGGGATATACTGGACACAGGGTGAGAGTCTTGGTATCCCAGACTTTATTGTGGACAGTAGGGATATACTGGACACAGGGTGAGAGTCTTGGTTTCCCAGACTTTATTGTGGACAGTAGGGATATACTGGACACAGGGTGAGAGTCTTGGTATCCCAGACTTTATTGTGGACAGTAGGGATATACTGGACACAGGGTGAGAGTCTTGGTATCCCAGACTTTATTGTGGACAGTAGGGATATACTGGACACAGGGTGAGAGTCTTGGTATCCCAGACTTTATTGTGGACAGTAGGGATATACTGGACACAGGGTGAGAGTCTTGGTATCCCAGACTTTATTGTGGACAGTAGGGATATACTGGACACAGGGTGAGAGTCTTGGTATCCCAGACTTTATTGTAGACAGTAAGGATATACTAGACTCATGTACAATCTTGTCCCATCTTTGGACCTGTCAGTCATCTGACCACACTCTACTGACCACACTGACCTCAGACTACACTGACCAGTATGATAAGGAAGCTTCTCTCTCACTAGTTTATTGACCATGGTGATAAGAAATGTATTGTCAATATTTCACACAATCCAAACATAAAAATCCATCACCTGTTTGATCTGTTATCGGATAAAGTTAAAGATTTTCTTTTCCTTCTGATCATGTGGACTGTCATGTAAAATTGATGTTACTATTTCATAATCAAGTGATAATTAGAGGTTATATATATACATTTCACAGTACAATAACATGCCCATATCTATTGTTTGTAGCTCAGTAAAAATGCTTACAACCAAACACTCAATTTCATTGTCTCAAAAATAAGAACTGCACTCCTTAAATTGTGTAAACATTTATTCATTCACCCCTGGTTATACTACAGGAAAAGTGTGGGTAAGTTATATTGCTGGCTTGAGTAGTATATACTACCTAGTTATTTTCTTGAATGAGAAGTTAAAGAGCCTGTTTCTCTTTTGGTCAAATCCAATTTTTCCATTTGATTGATGACAAGTTGAAGAACCTGTTTCTCTTTTGATCAGATCCAAGTTTTCCATTTGATTGATGACAAGTTGAAGAACCTGTTTCTCATTTGATCAGATTCCAAGTTTTCCATTTGATTGATGACAAGTTGAAGAACCTGTTTCTCATTTGATCAGATTCCAAGTTTTCCATTTGATTGATGACAAGTTGAAGAACCTGTTTCTCTTTTGATCAGATCCAATCATTTCATTTGATTGATGACAAGTTGAAGAACATGCTTATCTTTTAATCTAATCAGATCCAACTATTTCATATTGAGGATGATAAAATGAAGAATCTGTTTCTCTTTCGATCAGATCCAGTCCTTTTATGAAGGACAAGTTGAAGGGCCTGTTTCTCTTTTGATCAGATCCATTTTTTCCATTTGATTGATGACAAGTTGAAGAACCTGTTTCACTTTTGATCAGATCCAAGTTTTCCATTTGATTGATGGCAAGTTGAAGAACCTGTTTTTCTTTTGATCAGATCAAAGTTTTCCGTTTGATTGATGACAAGTTGAAGAACCTATTTCTCTTTTGATCAGATCCAATCATTTCATTTGATTGATGACAAGTTGAAGAACATGCTTATCTTTAAATCTAATCAGATCCAACTATTTTAAATTGAGGATGATAAAATGAAGAACCTGTTTCTCTTTCGATCAGATCCAGTCCTTTTATGAAGGACAAGTTGAAGGGCCTGTTTCTCTTTTGATCAGATCATATCCCTTTAAACAGGACAAATTGAAGAGCCTGTTTCTCTATTGATTTAAACCTTGTCCTGATCATTTACAATATGTACTGAAGGCTTGTAATGATAAGGAATGTTCTGTCTGGTCACAGGCCATATCTGAGACAGATATATGTCCTAAATACTTTGTCTTGTTCACCAGTTACAGGGAGGATAGAGAAATGTGATTTGGATTATGCATGTGTAGAAGTGTATTGTGGAGATTCTATCTGAGATGCTTTAAATACCCCATGTATCTATTTCTAATAGCTTATTTTATGACTGTTATCAGCTTGATTTTTTGTTTAAAAGTAGAGCTGACAAGATTAGAATTCTGATGTGGAATCTATCGGCCAGGATAAATGGTTTTATATACTGAGAGGCTTTTAGTGATGGGATATGAAACTTAATTCTATGAGCTTGACAAATGAGTCTGAAGTGCACATGTATATATAGGAATATCCATATATACCTCATAGGGTGCTGAGTTTCCATTTCATACAAGATTTAGGAAATGATAATAGTAATTTTCGATTAAGCAGGGCTTTTTGACATCTGAACATATGTAGTAATGTAAACAGGCTGTAAACTGTTATACTGCCTTCATCGACAGGGGTCTCCATTTTATATGACGTTTAGACAATTACAGTCGAAGTATTTTTTTTAAATTTTTCTGGGCCTCCCATGGTACATTCCAATTTCATTCAAAATAGAATTGAGGAAACGAGTCTGAAGAATTTTTCAGTTTACTGATCGAGCATTTGACAAGTTTAAAAAATTCAATCACTATTAGTTTGATGGTGAACCCATTTTGTAGGCCATCAATGTTTTATGGTGTGCTTACTGGGTGTTGGTTAAAAAATACCCCTATTTCTCGTCTATTGATAAATAAAATGGCGAGCTGACTTCTATCAATACGGGGGTCATGATAACTCAGTCAGTTAGAGCGCCGGACATGTAACCTCAGGTGAAGATCTGAGGTGCGTGGCTCTATACACCCTACGTACTTCTGGCAGTTTGTATTTCTTGAGAAGCTGACAAAATGGACTGGTATGTGCCATGGACAAGACACATTAAATTGTTCTCGATGGCATGCGACCGGCCTCCCGTATGTTGTTCAGTGAGGTAGTCACCAGCTGCTACAAGGAGACCCTGGCTCAACATAACCCTAGCTGTTCACAGGGCGATAAACCCAGCAAATAAATGTATCAATACTGTATTTATCCTGAAATAAGCTCCCTCCCCTAGTGTAAAGATGTGACACTATAGTTTGGGGACGGGAGTACCTTTATCTGACTATTTCAAAATTGATGATTCTGCAAAATGAAGAAAGGGGATTGTTTGTGGGACAGGGGCTTATTTGTGGGTAAAGATGGTACAAATATCGGTTTAAACTCAATCAGTATCAGTGTAAAAATATCCGGGTATTTTGTAAAACTAGGAAATTAAGAGGCCGTATCAATGTCCAACCCAATCACATCCAACAGGGTTTGCTTGGCGAGTAACAGTCATTTCTTGTTGATCTTCAATATTCGCTGACCTTCAATATTCGCTGACAATGTCGTTTTACCATTTTGAGAGGAAATTATTGCCGATCTCTGTCCATCTTGACCTTTCCTTACACACTGGCCATAATTTGACCATTGTGATAAGAAATCAGAGACCTTAACTATGTCACTTGACCTTGTGGGTCGGACAATAGCACCGGAGCAGTTCAGACTATCGGAGCGAACTGGACATAAAGAAAGCAATTCCTTAATGCTGTACATATACGGTGGAGTTGTGGTAGTACTGTGGTCACTGTGGCTTTGTATAGGCCCATCATGGAACAATTTCCAGCCAGCCAGCCAGCGTTTTATGGCACCTAGACATTTATCAAGAAGCTTTTGAGTTTTTTTTGTCTCGCTGGAGAGTCATGTTATTTTACCATATTTCATTGATAAATATTGGGATTTGATCCTTAGGTTAGAGTTTTAAGATATTTCTGTTAGTTTTAAAAATGAATCAGTTTATTTTTCTGTGCAGTATTTGTAAACTAATTTTATTTAGATAGGATTAAATTAGTTTTAAAATTAGGATAAATCTTTGAAAAAATAGGCTTGTTAACAGTCAAATACGGTAAAAGAAGAAAAAAAAATCTGTAACACTACTTGGTGGAGAATGGTGTAACAGAACTAGGTATAGTAGAATGGAATGGTGGATATGTACGATGATATATTGCCTGGGTATCAAAAAAACCATGGCTGATAGAAAATGGTAAAAGGAATAAAAAAAACCGTGGCTGATAGAAAAATGGTATGAGGAAATCTTTGATACAGCATTGGTGAACCGCTTGTCAAATTCAGTAAGAGGAGAAATCTTTGATACAACGTGGGTGAACCACTTGTCTAATATGATAAGAGGAAAAATCTTGTATACAGCATTAGTGAACCACTTGTCAAATTCAGTAAAAGGGGAAATCTTTAATACAGCGTTGGTGAACCGCTTGTCTGATACGGTAAGAGGAGAAATCTTTGATACAACGTGGGTGAACTGCTTGACAAATTTAGTAGGAGAAATCTTTAATAAAGCGTGGGTGAACCGCTTGTCTGATACAGTAAGAGGATGAAGAATATATTTGTTGGGATGAATTGTTGCACTTTGTATGTCCATGTATCACTCGCTGTGGCTGTCGTCCAGCCTCCGTATCCATGGAGTAGTTGGGTCATGTGATCATCTGGAGGGTCAGCTCCGGTCATCGCAGGTAATGTTTCACTATTGATGACCCCTGGTCACTCCGTCTGTGAGTGGTGTACTTCAGGTTCCCTCATCAGCCCTAGACCAATTGGTTTAATAGGAAATCCTGTACATTAGACTTGACCATTCCATCATCCTTGTCCAGTGTGTAGTTACCGTAGCAACATGGAATAACTTCAGACTTGACCATTCCATATCCAGTGTGTATTTATGTAGCAATATGGAATATCTTTAGACTTTAAGATAATCTAAGATGTGTTTTTGCTGCTGGACTTATTAGATCTTTGAAAAAAACAACAACTTGTTTTAGTGTTAAATTCAAAGTATAGAATTAGACTTCAGAATCGTCTCTCTTTCAGATAGCAAGGCAATCATAAAACAACAAAAGCAATTTGTGGTTAGATTTATGTTTTGACCAAATGCTTGACCCCTGCAGTAGTCAGATTATCTGTTGGGATATGTATTTGACCGCTGTGGTTGATGGGCGTGAAGATGGAATCTGCTACCAAGAGATTGTACCTACTGTAATAAAAAGCTATGACAACTTCCCTCATACAACACAACACTGACACCTGGGGCTGGTTTTAACCTGATTTAAACAGAATTACTTATAGGAATGGCATCATTTATAAGGTAATCAAAATTATTTGGGAAAATATCTCTAAAAGGCATTTTTTTCAAGATATAAGTTAAACAACGAGAATGAGGATAAGACTGTGCTGACCAATTTAGATAATGGGACACGGTAAGATGACAACATGGGAGACAGAGGAAGGCCATTCATCACTAAGCTGTTTGTGTAAGGCTTTGTGTGACGTCTTGTTCTCCATAGAGGAAAGCATCACTCAAGTGCTTGTGTGTTAATTTTTAAGAGTGGTCAGTCTGATATGATAGCATCGGACATTAAAGAAATTCTAATTAATTTGTGGTACACTGGACATACCGTTTATCATATCGGAGTTAACACTATGACAAACGGTACAAGCAGAGTGCAGTAGTATGTAAGGAACGGCCATTCATCATCGACCGGGAGCTCAGACACGAAGCCTTTCTGCTATTGAACCCTCATTCATTAATAAATAGGTTTTGATAAAAGAGGATCAATTTCTTATAGTACTGTATTTACTCTGCAGTAGGCCCTTGTCTGGTAATAAGCCCACCCATGCCTAATACAAATCTGACATGTCATATGGAATTTATTTTTATGCAGAAGCTAGTGAGCTGGACTGAGCGCGATGGCCAGAGTATCTGGTTAGAGTTCTGTTATGGACGTTGCATTTTTCATGTCCTGTTACATTTTGTGCCCAACTAAAATACCCACGGATGTGTTAAAGGGTCTTGTGTGTGTCTTTAGTGTCAATGACTTTGTTGAAGGCGGGAGGAATGTATCAGAACTAGGCTGGGCTGAGCTTTGGTGGCGGTAACTCAGATAGTTAGAGCATTTTGTCTAGAGTTTGGAGGTGTAGGTTTGAGTCCCAGTCTGGTTGTTGTGTTTCTTATCTCCTGTTACATTTATTAGTCTCCTGCTGGTGATACCAGGGGACTATAGGTTACCTCCAGTCCGTCCATCTGTTCGTCTGTCTGTCTGTCTGTCAGTCTGTTCAATCAGTTTTCTGCACTTGGTGAAAGTTGGTATGTGACTTCAGTATGAGTAGCTACAGATCAACCTGGAGTTTCAGGGTTTTTTGGTCAAGGTCAAGGTCACTAACTATTTCTAGTATGTCTTGTACTGGGAATGTATTAGGCTTTAGTAATATTTTCAGGATGCTTGTTAAACAAAGCCAATAAATTGATATGCCATGAGCCTTAGGTGACAGGCCATACACAATTATTCTCTATATGACATAGCCTTCAGTGTAAGATTCTGTTTAGTCATGAGGAAATAAGTGAATACATTCTTACGACTTCATCAGTGTTATTACACGTGTGTCTGACGACATCACATTAGTGTTATTACACGTGTGTCTTACGACTTCACCATAGTGTTATTACACGTGTGTCTGACGACATCACAATAGTGTTATCACACGTGTGTCTGACGACATCACAATAGTGTTATTACACGTGTGTCTGACGACTCCACAATAGTGTTATTACCCGTGTGTCTTACGACATCACAAGTGTTATTACACGTGTGTCTGACGACATCACAATAGTGTTATTACACGTGTGTCTGACGACATCACAATAGTGTTATTACACATGTGTCTGACGACATCACAAGTGTTATTACACGCGTGTCTGACGACATCACGATAGTGTTATTACACGTGTGTCTTACGACTTCACCATAGTGTTATTACACGTGTGTCTGACGACATCACAATAGTGTTATTACACGTGTGTCTGACGACTTCACAATAGTGTTATTACACGTGTCTGACGACTTCACAAGTGTTATTACACGTGTGTCTGACGACATCACAATAGTGTTATTACACGTGTGTCTGACGACATCACGATAGTGTTATTACACGTGTGTCTGACGACATCACAATAGTGTTATTACACGTGTGTCTGACGACATCACAATAGTGTTATTACACGTGTGTCTGACGACTTCACGATAGTGTTATTACACGTGTGTCTGACGACATCACATTAGTGTTATTACACGTGTGTCTGACGACTTCACGATAGTGTTATTACACGTGTGTCTGACGACATCACGATAGTGTTATTACACGTGTGTCTGACGACATCAAGATAGTGTTATTACACGTGTGTCTGACGACATCACAAGTGTTATTACACGTGTGTCTGACGACTTCACAATAGTGTTATTACACGTGTGTCTGACGACATCACAATAGTGTTATTACACGTGTGTCTGACGACTTCACAATAGTGTTATTACACGTGTGTCTGACGACATCACAATAGTGTTATTACACGTGTGTCTGACGACATCACAATAGTGTTATTACACGTGTGTCTGACGACATCACGATAGTGTTATTACACGTGTGTCTGACGACTTCACAATAGTGTTATTACACGTGTGTCTGACGACTTCACGATAGTGTTATTACAGGTGTGTCTGACGACTTCACGATAGTGTTATTACACATGTGTCTGACGACATTTATGATGTGGCCGTATTATGTGGCTGAATTGGTTAGTAATGAAAAACAGTAGTATAGTGAAAATGCTAATAAATTTTATCTCATTTTCCTTCAATTATGAATGAATGCTTCCCTGGGCTTATAACAGAATAAATGGAGTAAGTAAATTTCAATGAAATTTTCACTCCACTGTGGATAAGCTGACAAGTCTTCCTCTACACAAGGGAATAGAGAATTATTGTATAAAAGAAATCCTGTTTTGAGGGATTATAGTCAGCTTTGGGGAATGTCTGTAAAAAAAACTCTCTGATATTTTGCTGCAGATTAATAAGTATTAACTGATAAAGTATGGTGTTTGTGAGATGAACTTTGAAGCCGACATAATGTGTGTACTGTATTACAATAAAAATAGTTTTAATCTAATTGCAGCACTCTTAGGATGATGTTTTTATGTAGAATCTTTGATAGGATTGAGTTGGTGTTGTGTTGGTACACATTTTGAACACTTGGTTTACTGTTAGAACACTTGGTTTACTGTTAGAACACATGGTTTACTGTTAGAACACTTGGTTTACTATTAGAACACATGGTTTACTGTTAGAACACTTGGTTTACCGTTAGAATACTTGGTTTACCGTTAGAACACTTGGTTTACCGTTAGAACACTTGGTTTACCGTTAGAACACTTGGTTTACTGTAAGAACACTTGATTTATTGTTAGAACAGTTGATTTACCGTTAGAACACTTGGTTTACCGTTAGAACACTTGGTTTACTGTAAGAACACTTGGTTTACCGTTAGAACACTTGGTTTACTGTTAGAACACTTGGTTTACTGTAAGAACACTTGGTTTACCGTTAGAACACTTGGTTTACTGTAAGAACACTTGGTTTACTGTTAGAACACTTGGTTTACTGTAAGAACATTTGGTTTACTGTAAGAACACTTGGTTTACCGTTAGAACACTTGGTTTACTGTAAGAACACTTGGTTTACTGTTAGAACACTTGGTTTACCGTTAGAATACTTGGTTTACTGTAAGAACACTTGATTTAGCGTTAGAACACTTGGTTTACTGTTAGAACACTTGGTTTACCGTTAGAATACTTGGTTTACCGTTAGAACACTTGGTTTACTGTTAGAATACTTGGTTTACTGTTAGAACACTTGGTTTACCGTTAGAACACTTGGTTTACTGTTAGAACACTTGGTTTACCGTTAGAACACTTGGTTTACTGTTAGAACACTTGGTTTACTGTTAGAACACTTGGTTTACCGTTAGAATACTTGGTTTACTGTTAGAACACTTGGTTTACTGTTAGAACACTTGGTTTACTGTTAGAACACTTGGTTTACCATTTAGAACACTTGGTTTACCGTTAGAACACTTGGTTTACCATTAGAACACTTGGTTTACTGTTAGAACACTTGGTTTACCGTTAGAATACTTGGTTTACCGTTAGAACACTTGGTTTACTGTTAGAACACTTGGTTTACTGTTAGAACACTTGGTTTACTGTTAGAATACTTGGTTTACTGTTAGAGCACTTGGTTTACCGTTAGAACACTTGGTTTACCGTTAGAATACTTGGTTTACCATTTAGAACACTTGGTTTACTGTTAGAACACTTGGTTTACTGTTAGAACACTTGGTTTACCGTTAGAACACTTGGTTTACTGATAGAACACTTGGTTTACTGTTAGAACACTTGGTTTACCGTTAGAATACTTGGTTTACCGTTAGAACACTTGGTTTACCGTTAGAACACTTGGTTTACCGTTGGAATACTTGGTTTACCGTTAGAACACTTGGTTTACCGTTAGAACACTTGGTTTACCATTAGAACACTTGGTTTACCGTTAGAACACTTGGTTTACCGTTAGAATACTTGGTTTACTGTTAGAACACTTGGTTTACCGTTAGAATACTTGGTTTACCGTTAGAACACTTGGTTTACTGTTAGAACACTTGGTTTACTGTTAGAACACTTGGTTTACTGTTAGAATACTTGGTTTACTGTTAGAGCACTTGGTTTACCGTTAGAACACTTGGTTTACCGTTAGAATACTTGGTTTACCATTTAGAACACTTGGTTTACTGTTAGAACACTTGGTTTACTGTTAGAACACTTGGTTTACCGTTAGAACACTTGGTTTACTGTTAGAACACTTGGTTTACTGTTAGAACACTTGGTTTACCGTTAGAACACTTGGTTTACCGTTAGAACACTTGGTTTACCGTTAGAACACTTGGTTTACCGTTAGAACACTTGGTTTACCGTTAGAACACTTGGTTTACCGTTAGAACACTTGGTTTACCATTAGAACACTTGGTTTACCGTTAGAACACTTGGTTTACCGTTAGAATACTTGGTTTACCGTTAGAACACTTGGTTTACTGTTAGAACACTTGGTTTATTGTTAGAACAGTTGATTTACCGTTAGAACACTTGGTTTACTGTTAGAACACTTGGTTTACCGTTAGAACACTTGGTTTACCGTTAGAATACTTGGTTTACTGTTAGAACACTTGGTTTATTGTTAGAACAGTTGATTTACCGTTAGAACACTTGGTTTACTGTTAGAACACTTGGTTTACCGTTAGAATACTTGGTTTACTCTTTGGTATAAAACTTGACAAAATCAATTTAACGTTTGATGATATGAAGGAGCTCACACGTCTGTCTGGAGAGAATCTTCATCAGATTAAAATAGCTCAAGTTTAATTCTGTTAGAGTGGATTAGCATTTTAATCAATCAACTTCTCATCCTTATATAGACAGACAAACATCTTTGAGATGCAGATGAAACATTGAAGTGAATCTGTCTCTTCACAACTCATCTATTCACAAGAGCTTAGAAGCAAGGGAGACAATTAACTAAAAAGGCTTGAAAATAATTTGATCAACATCATAGGTTTTTCTCAGAATCCATTGCACAGTTTAAGATATTACAAAGTGACTCTGTAGAAGCAATAGAAGCCAATGGCTTCATCATTTAGTTAAGAATAAATTTGAAATGGTGTTTTAGTTTTGTGAACATTTCTTTGATGTCAAAACTTTTTGTAATCAGAAAGTAAAGCAAAATTGCGAAAAGAAGTGATAAAAAGATATATTTGTGAAATTACTTTGGTTTAGATTAGTAAGGAAGATTACACAAAATTAAATAAAGTATATAAAACCAGGGAACAATGTCAAGCTATGCATTACAGTAATTCACAATCAAAAAAAAAATTTTTACAAAAGTAAAAAAACAACCTATCCATTTCACTTGTCTTGTTGATACTAGTGAACTCAAGTCTATAGATACACACATCTGAACATGAAATCTAAAGGTTTAGCTTGATAAGTTTATCACAATTTGATTATAATGCCTTAAAACTTTAGAATTTAAAACCCTGATCACAGCATTGATTACACCGATATAGGATATCATAGTGGCTGTGTCTCAATAAAAGTTGGATGGTGTGGGACATTTTAACAGATCTAAATAGCCATAAAAGTTGGATGGTGTGGGACGTTTCAACAGATCTCAATAGCCATAAAAGTTGGATGGTGTGGGACGTTTCAACAGATCTAAATAGCCATAAAAGTTGGATGGTGTGGGACGTTTCAACAGATCTCAATAGCCATAAAAGTTGGATGGTGTGGGACATTTTAACAGATCTCAATAGCCATAAAAGTTGGATGGTGTGGGACATTTAACAGATCTAAATAGCCATAAAAGTTGGATGGTGTGGGACATTTTAACAGATCTCAATAGCCCTAAAAGTTGGATGGTGTGGGACATTTAACAGATCTAAATAGCCATAAAAGTTGGATGGTGTGGGACATTTAACAGATCTAAATAGCCATAAAAGTTTTGGATGGTGTGGGACGTTTCAACAGATCTAAATAGCCATAAAAGTTGGATGGTGTGGGACATTTTAACAGATCTCAATAGCCATAAAAGTTGGATGGTGTGGGACTATTTTACAGATCTCAATAGCCATACAAGTTGGATGGTGTGGGACATTTTAACAGATCTAAATAGCCATACAAGTTGGATGGTGTGGGACATTTTAACAGATCTCAATAGCCATAATAGTTTGATGGTGTGGGACATTTTAACAGATCTAAATAGCCATAAAAGTTGGATGGTGTGGGACATTTTAACAGATCTCAATAGCCATAATAGTTTGATGGTGTGGGACATTTTAACAGATCTCAATAGCCATAAAAGTTGGATGGTGTGGGACATTTTAACAGATCTCAATAGCCATAAAAGTTGGATGGTTTGGGACTATTTAACAGATCTAAATAGCCATAAAAGTTGGATGGTGTGGGACATTTTAACAGATCTAAATAGCCATAAAAGTTGGATGGTGTGGGACATTTTAACAGATCTCAATAGCCTTAAAAGTTGGATGGTGTGGGACATTTAACAGATCTAAATAGCCATAAAAGTTGGATGGTGTGGGACTATTTTACAGATCTCAATAGCCATACAAGTTGGATGGTGTGGGACATTTTAACAGATCTAAATAGCCATACAAGTTGGATGGTGTGGGACATTTTAACAGATATAAATAGCCATAAAAGTTGGATGGTGTGGGACATTTTAACAGATCTCAATAGCCATAAAAGTTGGATGGTGTGGGACTATTTTACAGATCTCAATAGCCATACAAGTTGGATGGTGTGGGACATTTTAACAGATCTAAATAGCCATACAAGTTGGATGGTGTGGGACATTTTAACAGATCTCAATAGCCTTAAAAGTTTGATGGTGTGGGACATTTTAACAGATCTAAATAGCCTTAAAAGTTGGATGGTGTGGGACATTTCAACAGATCTAAATAGCCTTAAAAAATTGACAGATCGCGTGGGACATTTCAACAGATCGTGTGGGACGTTTTAACAGATCTAAATAGCCTTAAAGGTTTGACAGATCGTGTGGGACGTTTTAACAGATCTAAATAGCCTTAAAGGTTTGACAGATTGCGTGGGACGTTTTAACAGATCTAAATAGCCTTAAAAGTTTGACAGATTGCGTGGGACGTTTTAACAGATCAGGTGGAAGGGTTTGAAGTTTTTTGCTGCTGAATTAATCAGCTTACTGTGATGTGAGTTAGCTTGGTTCATCAGAAGCAATCACAAGACACGATAGCTTTGTCTAAGACTTTCATCAAAACTGAACTAGATTGGAATAAAAAAATGGACTCTCTCCCATCTGTTTATCTTCCTGTTGAAGATTCTCCCATAACCAGGCAGTATGGTATTCCTCTTATTTAAAGGATTTGATGATCATTTCACCATAAACGATCCGTACCACAGGAGGATAAGTTGAGGAAATGTCTGCACTCTAAACAACTCAGCAGAGTACAAGTTCACTGTTTGTTTTTTCTACGCTAATTTTAACACAGACCTTGAATGCTGTAACGAACATTATAACAAAAACATGTACTCTGTTAATTCTGTTCATCAGCAATTCTACTTGGCCATACTCAAAGGCAGAAGCAGACCTTCAAAAATTCATTTTAGACCACACAGCCAGTCTTCAGATATTCTAGACCTCACGGCCGACTTTAGACGTACCAACCTCCAGAAATTCATTCAGGACAATTAAAACAACCCACCTTCAGAAATATATTCAGCACAATACTGAAATCATAGATCTCAGGACTGACCTTCAGAAATGTTTGACCCCACAGCCGACCTGTAGACATTCTAGACACACAGCCGACCTGTAGACATTCTAGACACACAGCCGACCTGTAGACATTCTAGACACACAGCCGACCTGTAGACATTCTAGACACACAGCCGACCTGTAGACATTCTAGACACACAGCCGACCTGTAGACACTCTAGACACACAGCCGACCCGTAGACATTCTAGACACACAGCCGACCTGTAGACACTCTAGACACACAGCCGACCCGTAGACATTCTAGACACACAGCCGACCTGTAGACACTCTAGACACACAGCCGACCCGTAGACATTCTAGACACACAGCCGACCTGTAGACATTCTAGACACACAGCCGACCTGTAGACATTCTAGACACACAGCCGACCTGTAGACATTCTAGACACACAGCCGACCTGTAGACACTCTAGACACACAGCCGACCTGTAGACACTGTAGACACACAGCCGACCTGTAGACATTCTAGACACACAGCCGACCTGTAGACATGTAGACACACAGCCGACCTGTAGACATTCTAGACACACAGCTGACCTGTAGACATTCTAGACACACAGCCGACCTGTAGACATTCTAGACACACAGCCGACCTGTAGACATTCTAGACACACAGCCGACCTGTAGACATTCTAGACACACAGCCGACCTGTAGACATGTAGACACACAGCCGACCTGTAGACATGTAGACACACAGCCGACCTGTAGACATTCTAGACACACAGCCGATCTGTAGACATTCTAGACACACAGCCGACCTGTAGACATGTAGACCCCACAGCCGACCTGTAGACATTCTAGACACACAGCCGACCTGTAGACATTCTAGACACACAGCCGACCTGTAGACATTCTAGACACACAGCCGACCTGTAGACATTCTAGACACACAGCCGACCTGTAGACATTCTAGACACACAGCCGACCTGTAGACACACAGCCGACCTGTAGACATTCTAGACACACAGCCGACCTGTAGACATTCTAGACACACAGCCGACCTGTAGACATGTAGACACACAGCCGACCTGTAGACATTCTAGACACACAGCTGACCTGTAGACATTCTAGACACACAGCCGACCTGTAGACATTCTAGACACACAGCCGACCTGTAGACATTCTAGACACACAGCCGACCTGTAGACACTCTAGACACACAGCCGACCCGTAGACATTCTAGACACACAGCCGACCTGTAGACACTCTAGACACACAGCCGACCCGTAGACATTCTAGACACACAGCCGACCTGTAGACACTCTAGACACACAGCCGACCCGTAGACATTCTAGACACACAGCCGACCTGTAGACATTCTAGACACACAGCCGACCTGTAGACATTCTAGACACACAGCCGACCTGTAGACATTCTAGACACACAGCCGACCTGTAGACACTCTAGACACACAGCCGACCCGTAGACACTGTAGACACACAGCCGACCTGTAGACATTCTAGACACACAGCCGACCTGTAGACATGTAGACACACAGCCGACCTGTAGACATTCTAGACACACAGCTGACCTGTAGACATTCTAGACACACAGCCGACCTGTAGACATTCTAGACACACAGCCGACCTGTAGACATTCTAGACACACAGCCGACCTGTAGACATTCTAGACACACAGCCGACCTGTAGACATGTAGACACACAGCCGACCTGTAGACATGTAGACACACAGCCGACCTGTAGACATTCTAGACACACAGCCGATCTGTAGACATTCTAGACACACAGTCGACCTGTAGACATGTAGACCCCACAGCCGACCTGTAGACATTCTAGACACACAGCCGACCTGTAGACATTCTAGACACACAGCCGACCTGTAGACATTCTAGACACACAGCCGACCTGTAGACATTCTAGACACACAGCCGACCTGTAGACATTCTAGACACACAGCCGACCTGTAGACATTCTAGACACACAGCCGACCTGTAGACATTCTAGACACACAGCCGACCTGTAGACACACAGCCGACCTGTAGACATTCTAGACACACAGCCGACCTGTAGACATTCTAGACACACAGCCGACCTGTAGACATGTAGACACACAGCCGACCTGTAGACATTCTAGACACACAGCTGACCTGTAGACATTCTAGACACACAGCCGACCTGTAGACATTCTAGACACACAGCCAACCTGTAGACACTCTAGACACACAGCCGACCTGTAGACATTCTAGACACACAGCCGACCTGTAGACATTCTAGACACACAGCCGACCTGTAGACATGTAGACACACAGCCGACCTGTAGACATTCTAGACACACAGCTGACCTGTAGACATTCTAGACACACAGCCGACCTGTAGACATTCTAGACACACAGCCGACCTGTAGACATTCTAGACACACAGCCGACCTGTAGACACTCTAGACACACAGCCGACCCGTAGACATTCTAGACACACAGCCGACCTGTAGACACTCTAGACACACAGCCGACCCGTAGACATTCTAGACACACAGCCGACCTGTAGACACTCTAGACACACAGCCGACCCGTAGACATTCTAGACACACAGCCGACCTGTAGACATTCTAGACACACAGCCGACCTGTAGACATTCTAGACACACAGCCGACCTGTAGACATTCTAGACACACAGCCGACCTGTAGACACTCTAGACACACAGCCGACCCGTAGACACTGTAGACACACAGCCGACCTGTAGACATTCTAGACACACAGCCGACCTGTAGACATGTAGACACACAGCCGACCTGTAGACATTCTAGACACACAGCTGACCTGTAGACATTCTAGACACACAGCCGACCTGTAGACATTCTAGACACACAGCCGACCTGTAGACATTCTAGACACACAGCCGACCTGTAGACATTCTAGACACACAGCCGACCTGTAGACATGTAGACACACAGCCGACCTGTAGACATGTAGACACACAGCCGACCTGTAGACATTCTAGACACACAGCCGATCTGTAGACATTCTAGACACACAGTCGACCTGTAGACATGTAGACCCCACAGCCGACCTGTAGACATTCTAGACACACAGCCGACCTGTAGACATTCTAGACACACAGCCGACCTGTAGACATTCTAGACACACAGCCGACCTGTAGACATTCTAGACACACAGCCGACCTGTAGACATTCTAGACACACAGCCGACCTGTAGACATTCTAGACACACAGCCGACCTGTAGACATTCTAGACACACAGCCGACCTGTAGACACACAGCCGACCTGTAGACATTCTAGACACACAGCCGACCTGTAGACATTCTAGACACACAGCCGACCTGTAGACATGTAGACACACAGCCGACCTGTAGACATTCTAGACACACAGCTGACCTGTAGACATTCTAGACACACAGCCGACCTGTAGACATTCTAGACACACAGCCAACCTGTAGACACTCTAGACACACAGCCGACCTGTAGACATTCTAGACACACAGCCGACCTGTAGACATATAGACACACAGCCGACCCGTAGACATTCTAGACACACAGCCGACCTGTAGACACTCTAGACACACAGCCGACCCGTAGACATTCTAGACACACAGCTGACCTGTAGACATTCTAGACACACAGCCGATCTGTAGACATTCTAGACACACAGCCGACCTGTAGACATGTAGACCCCACAGCCGACCTGTAGACATTCTAGACACACAGCCGACCTGTAGACATTCTAGACACACAGCCGACCTGTAGACATTCTAGACACACAGCCGACCTGTAGACATTCTAGACACACAGCCGACCTGTAGACATTCTAGACACACAGCCGACCTGTAGACATTCTAGACACACAGCCGACCTGTAGACATTCTAGACACACATCCGACCTGTAGACATTCTAGACACTCAGCCGACCTGTAGACATTCTAGACACACAGCCGACCTGTAGACATTCTAGACACACAGCATACATGTAGACATGTAGACACACAGCCGACCTGTAGACATGTAGACACACAGCCGACCTGTAGACATTCTAGACACACAGCCGACCTGTAGACATTCTAGACACACAGCCGACCTGTAGACATTCTAGACACACAGCCGACCTGTAGACATTCTAGACACACAGCCGACCTGTAGACATTCTAGACACACAGCCGACCTGTAGACATTCTAGACACACAGCCGACCTGTAGACATTCTAGACACACAGCCGACCTGTAGACACTCTAGACACACAGCTGACCCGTAGACACTCTAGACACACAGCCGACCTGTAGACACTCTAGACACACAGCCGACCCGTAGACATTCTAGACACACAGCCGACCCGTAGACATTCTAGACACACAGCCGACCTGTAGACATTCTAGACACACAGACGACCTGTAGACACTCTAGACACACAGCCGACCTGTAGACATTCTAGACACACAGCCGACCTGTAGACATTCTAGACACACAGCCGACCTGTAGACATGTAGACCCCACAGCCGACCTGTAGACATTCTAGACACACAGCCGACCTGTAGACATTCTAGACACACAGCCGACCTGTAGACATTCTAGACACACAGCCGACCTGTAGACATTCATTCTAGACCACAAGGCAACCTTCAGACATTTCAGTCGACACAGTGACCTTCTGACTCTTTTGTTTGTACAGCAGCCTTCAGACATTCTAGAGGACATGGTGACCTTCAAGCATCCTTGACCACACAGTGACTTTCTGACTCTCTTGTTTGTACAGCAGCCTTCAGACAATACAGAGCATACAGCGATCTCAGATATTCTAGAACACACAGCGACCTTCAGATATTCTAGAACACACAGCGACCTTCAGAGATTTTAGAGCACATGGCAATCTTCAGACATTCCAGAACACACGACAACCTTCAGATATTCTAGAGCACACAGCGACCTTCAAATATTCTAGAACACACAGCGACCTAGAGGACATGGTGACCTTCAAGCATCCTTGACCACACAGTGACTTTCTGACTATCTTGTTTGTACAGCAGCCTTCAGACAATACAGAGCATACAGCGACCTTCAGATATTCTAGAACACACAGCGACCTTCAGATATTCTAGAGCACACGGCGACCTTTAGATATTCTAGACCACACAGCGACCTTCAGATATTCTAGAGCACACGGCGACCTTTAGATATTCTAAACCACACAGCGACCTTCAGATATTCTAGACTCCACGGTGACCTTTAGATATTCTAGACCACACAGCGACCTTCAGAAATTCTAGACGATGCTTAATAACGGAACTATATTACTTAGTACAAAAGTGTGTAAATGTTTCTGTCATTTTTGCATAGTCCCAACAAAATTGATGCATTTAAATTTGAATGCAATTTTTGATGTATTCTGCAAATGGTGTCATTTATAGTGAATTATGACTGCAGTCTTATTATGACATCATGCCATATTTCTAATGGTGTCGTTTATTGTGAATTATGACTGCTGTTGCACCAAACTTCAAAGGCATGCGGGATCTAGTTTTGTTAAATCGGTTCTAAAAACGGCACATCAAGCAAGCCTAACATATGTAACATGTTTGTGGGGATGTTGAGGGTAACAGAACCTATCACCGTCTCAATGAATTTATCTGTCGTTTGGTCCGCATCTTGTCATGATCTTATCTCTTAATTTGTACGTCTTACGCTGGAATGTGAGCTTACGGCTGGAAAAAAGTGGCAAATGGACGTAAAAACCTACAGCTAACATGCATTGTATGATTGTGACTTCGTCAAATACTCGCTTTATTACATACCAGGCATGTGTGTACAAGAGGAAGGTATTCCGATTACACCATTACGTAACATCTGTCCTTCTGGACTACCAACATCTCCCTCTGTCGCTGCACCAAGCTTTAATTAATATGGAACACTTTGTTCCCTAGAATATCTAGTAACCGTGGCGATCACCTCTGTGGCTGTGGAGATTGGTGTGTGATCACTTGTGGCAGACCCACATTATAAAGGAGATGCTGAGCAAGTAACGTTTGTTTTAGTGAAATTGTTTTTCTTTTTTTTTCTTTCTTTTTTTCCTGTTTTGTAAATTTGTTTTGTGTGGTATATCTCATGATACATTCCTCTACTTGATTTTTATGCCTTTTTTTTATCAAATGATTGTGTATTATTCATGACTTCATGACAAACATCGGAGTTTAGGTGTCACCTTCATCAGTCAAAATACTGTCACCTTCATCAACAAAATACTGTCACCTTCATCAAACAAAATACTGTCACCTTCATCAAACAAAATACTGTCACCTTCATCAGACAAAATACTGTCACCTTCATCAAACAAAATACTGTCACCTTCATCAGACAAAATACTGTCACCTTCATCAAACAAAATACTGTCACCTTCATCAAACAAAATACTGTCACCTTCATCAGACAAAATACTGTCACCTTCATCAGACAAAATACTGTCACCTTCATCAGTCAAAATACTGTCACCTTCATCAGACAAAATACTGTCACCTTCATCAGACAAATACTGTCACCTTCATCAGTCAAAATACTGTCACCTTCATCAGTCAAAATACTGTCACCTTCATCAAACAAAATACTGTCACTTTCATCAGACAAAATACTGTCACCTTCATCAGACAAATACTGTCACCTTCATCAGACAAAATACTGTCACCTTCATCAGACAAATACTGTCACCTTCATCAGACAAAATACTGTCACCTTCATCAGTCAAAATACTGTCACCTTCATCAGACAAATACTGTCACCTTTATGAGACAAAACACTGCCACCTGCAGCAGACAAAATACTGTCACCTTCATTATAACAAAATACGAAACCCATTCCATAAAGAAACAATTAATATTATGCAATAAGACCAATAATTCAAATTTCAAAACTTCTAAAATTTAAAGTTTCCAATGAAAATCAATACATTGAAGAACTTAATGGGAAATGTATGACTTGGTGTCGCTGACATAGCACCGTGTGCGGGTATGGAAAAAGCAGTGATGTATAGCCTGAAGCTAATGCGAAAAGTTGATTATTTTTATAATGTCTCCTTTGATTTTGGATGGAATAAAATTTATATAACCAGCTCTTATCTGTCAAGATTTCTCTGACTAAAAGAGGAATTTAAACAAAAATTCAATGAAACGCGTAATTCATATTACAAACATTTTAAGATTTTAATAGGATGCTGGAGGATGGTATCTGATGATCAGTGTACTGGTCCTCAGGGACCTTTGGGATCTCAGGGGCCTCGGGGATCTCAGCGACCTTTGGGATCTGAGAGACGTTTGGACATTGGAGACCTCAGTGACCTTAGAGACCTTGCGGACCTCGGGGACCTCAGGGATCTCAGAGACCTTGGTGACCACAGAGACCTTGGGGACCCTCAGAGACTTTAGAGACCTCAGTGACCTCAGTGACCTCACGAACCTCTTGGACCTCGGAGACATTAGGGACCTCGGGGACCTTAAGGACCTCCGCGACCTTAGGGACCTCCACGACCTTAGGGACCTCGGGGACTTTAAGGACCTCCGCGACCTTAGGGACCTCAGGGACCTTAAGGACCTCCGCGACCTTAGGGACCTCGGGGACCTTAGAGATCTTATTGTGTCCATTTATCAGTCATCTCTGTGTCTATACAGAACCACAAAATAACTTAAATCACGTACCATATCAAGAAAATTTCATTTTAAATGTCTATCATCAAAGATATTGTGAGATTGTACATGTCTTTACAGGTCAAAGGTGAACTCATCCTGAGTTCATGTTAAAGGTCAACAGTGAAGTTCATCTTGAGGTCAAGATTAAGGGAATTAAAAGGTCTAAGGTGAACCCTATTCCATTGTCAAATAAAGGGTCAAAAGTGAAGCTCATCTGAAAGTCAAGGTTAAGGGAGTTAAAGGTGACAGGTGAAGCTTACCCCAAGGTCAAATCATGGGTCAGAAGTGAAGCTCATCTGGAGGTCATTGTCTGAGGTCAAAATAGTTGAATATTGTTTGGGGTCAAATGTTGCATGAAATTGCACAGAATAAACAACATGGAAAGTCTTTCCTTAGATGGGGAATCTTGATGTAAATTACTGCCACTATCACTCACAACATTTTTCTGTTTGAGAAAGATGGCAATCAAACATGATCCTGAACCAATTACAGACCAATTAATCAGAGCACTTGTTGGTGACGGAACAATATTCCTTCCTTTTGTTTGGAAGTCATGTGTTTTTACTGCATTTGATGTGTGTAGAGGCAATTTTTAACGAAGCACCCTAAAATAGCGGCGTGTTTTTGAAGCTTCCCAGCGGGAGACTGCAGTTGAAGCAGGTTGGCTGATGATTGTGGGGCCTGTCCAGGATTTAAATAATGAATTGGTAATTACTACAACAAAATGCATGTAAGTAATTTATAAATAACTGGGCAGGCGGAAAATGAACAAACATCTGGCTATTGGAAAATAATTCACTGTAGGGATACACAACGATTCCATCACACTGCAGAGAGAGGGAACGGCTGGTTACTAGATTCACTGTAGGGATACACAACGATTCCATCACACAGTGGAGAGAGGAAACGGCTGGTTACTAGATTCACTGTAGGGATACACAATGATTCCACCACACAGTGGAGAGAGGAAACGGCTGGTTACTAGATTCACTGTAGGGGATACACAGCGATTCCACACACAGTGGAGAGAGGAAACGGCTGGTTACTAGATTCACTGTAGGGGATACACAACGATTCCACCACACAGTGGAGAGAGGAAACGGCTGGTTACTAGATTCACTGTAGGGGATACACAGCGATTCCACCACACAGTGGAGAGAGGAAACGGCTGGTTACTAGATTCACTGTAGGGGATACACAGCGATTCCACCACACAGTGGAGAGAGGAAACGGCTGGTTACTAGATTCACTGTAGTGGATACACAACGATTCCATCACACAGTGGAGAGAGGAAACGGCTGGTTACTAGATTCACTGTAGGGGATACACAACGATTCCACCACACAGTGGAGAGAGGAAACGGCTGGTTACTAGATTCACTGTAGGGGATACACAGCGATTCCACCACACAGTGGAGAGAGGAAACGGCTGGTTACTAGATTCACTGTAGGGGATACACAAAGATTCCACCACACAGTGGAGAGAGGAAACGGCTGGTTACTAGATTCACTGTAGGGGATACACAATGATTCCATCACACAGTGGAGAGAAGAAACGGCTGGTTACTAGATTCACTGTAGGGGATACACAAAGATTCCACCACACAGTGGAGAGAGGAAACGTCTGGTTACTAGATTCACTGTAGGGGATACACAACGATTCCATCACACAGTGGAGAGAGGAAACGGCTGGTTACTAGATTCACTGTAGGGGATACACAACGATTCCACCACACAGTGGAGAGAGGGAACGGCTGGTTACTAGATTCACTGTAGGGGATACACAATAATTCCATCACACTGCGGAGAGAGGAAACGGCTCGTTACTAGATTCACTGTAGGGGATACACAACGATTCCACCACATAGTGGATAGAGGAAACGGCTGGTTACTAGATTCACTGTAGGGGATACACAACGATTCCACCACACAGTGGAGAGAGGAAACGGCTGGTTACTAGATTCACTGTAGGGGATACACAACGATTCCACCACACAGTGGAGAGAGGAAACGGCTGGTTACTAGATTCACTGTAGGGGATACACAAAGATTCCACCACACAGTGGAGAGAGGAAACGGCTGGTTACTAGATTCACTGTAGGGGATACACAACGATTCCACCACACAGTGGAGAGAGGAAACGGCTGGTTACTAGATTCACTGTAGGGGATACACAAAGATTCCACCACACAGTGGAGAGAGGAAACGGCTGGTTACTAGATTCACTGTAGTGGATACACAATGATTCCACCACACAGTGGAGAGAGGAAACGGCTGGTTACTAGATTCACTGTAGGGGATACACAGCGATTCCACCACACAGTGGAGAGAGGAAACGGCTGGTTACTAGATTCACTGTAGGGGATACACAAAGATTCCACCACACAGTGGAGAGAGGAAACGGCTGGTTACTAGATTCACTGTAGGGGATACACAATGATTCCATCACACAGTGGAGAGAAGAAACGGCTGGTTACTAGATTCACTGTAGGGGATACACAAAGATTCCACCACACAGTGGAGAGAGGAAACGTCTGGTTACTAGATTCACTGTAGGGGATACACAACGATTCCATCACACAGTTGAGAGAGGAAACGGCTGGTTACTAGATTCACTGTAGGGGATACACAACGATTCCACCACACAGTGGAGAGAGGGAACGGCTGGTTACTAGATTCACTGTAGGGGATACACAATAATTCCATCACACTGCGGAGAGAGGAAACGGCTCGTTACTAGATTCACTGTAGGGGATACACAACGATTCCACCACATAGTGGATAGAGGAAACGGCTGGTTACTAGATTCACTGTAGGGGATACACAACGATTCCACCACACAGTGGAGAGAGGAAACGGCTGGTTACTAGATTCACTGTAGGGGATACACAACGATTCCACCACACAGTGGAGAGAGGAAACGGCTGGTTACTAGATTCACTGTAGGGGATACACAACGATTCCACCACACAGTGGAGAGAGGAAACGGCTGGTTACTAGATTCACTGTAGGGGATACACAACGATTCCACCACACAGTGGAGAGAGGAAACGGCTGGTTACTAGATTCACTGTAGGGGATACACAAAGATTCCACCACACAGTGGAGAGAGGAAACGGCTGGTTACTAGATTCACTGTAGGGGATACACAACGATTCCACCACACAGTGGAGAGAGGAAACGGCTGGTTACTAGATTCACTGTAGGGGATACACAAAGATTCCACCACACAGTGGAGAGAGGAAACGGCTGGTTACTAGATTCACTGTAGTGGATACACAATGATTCCACCACACAGTGGAGAGAGGAAACGGCTGGTTACTAGATTCACTGTAGGGGATACACAGCGATTCCACCACACAGTGGAGAGAGGAAACGGCTGGTTACTAGATTCACTGTAGGGGATACACAAAGATTCCACCACACAGTGGAGAGAGGAAACGGCTGGTTACTAGATTCACTGTAGGGGATACACAATGATTCCATCACACAGTGGAGAGAAGAAACGGCTGGTTACTAGATTCACTGTAGGGGATACACAAAGATTCCACCACACAGTGGAGAGAGGAAACGTCTGGTTACTAGATTCACTGTAGGGGATACACAACGATTCCATCACACAGTTGAGAGAGGAAACGGCTGGTTACTAGATTCACTGTAGGGGATACACAACGATTCCACCACACAGTGGAGAGAGGGAACGGCTGGTTACTAGATTCACTGTAGGGGATACACAATAATTCCATCACACTGCGGAGAGAGGAAACGGCTCGTTACTAGATTCACTGTAGGGGATACACAACGATTCCACCACATAGTGGATAGAGGAAACGGCTGGTTACTAGATTCACTGTAGGGGATACACAACGATTCCACCACACAGTGGAGAGAGGAAACGGCTGGTTACTAGATTCACTGTAGGGGATACACAACGATTCCACCACACAGTGGAGAGAGGAAACGGCTGGTTACTAGATTCACTGTAGGGGATACACAAAGATTCCACCACACAGTGGAGAGAGGAAACGGCTGGTTACTAGATTCACTGTAGGGGATACACAACGATTCCACCACACAGTGGAGAGAGGAAACGGCTGGTTACTAGATTCACTGTAGGGGATACACAAAGATTCCACCACACAGTGGAGAGAGGAAACGGCTGGTTACTAGATTCACTGTAGTGGATACACAACGATTCCACCACACAGTGGAGAGAGGAAACGGCTGGTTACTAGATTCACTGTAGGGGATACACAACGATTCCATCACACAGTGGAGAGAGGAAACGGCTGGTTACTAGATTCACTGTAGTGGATACACAACGATTCCACCACACAGTGGAGAGAGGAAACGGCTGGTTACTAGATTCACTGTAGTGGATACACAACGATTCCACCACACAGTGGAGAGAGGAAACGGCTGGTTACTAGATTCACTGTAGGGGATACACAACGATTCCACCACACAGTGGAGAGAGGAAACGGCTGGTTACTAGATTCACTGTAGGGGATACACAACGATTCCACCACACAGTGGAGAGAGGAAACGGCTTGTTACTAGATTCACTGTAGGGGATATACAACGATTCCACCACACAGTGGAGAGAGGAAACGGCTTGTTACTAGATTCACTGTAGGGGATACACAACGATTCCACCACACAGTGGAGAGAGGAAACGGCTGGTTACTAGATTCACTGTAGGGGATACACAACGATTCCACCACACAGTGGAGAGAGGAAACGGCTGGTTACTAGATTCACTGTAGGGGATACACAACGATTCCACCACACAGTGGAGAGAGGAAACGGCTGGTTACTAGATTCACTGTAGGGGATACACAACGATTCCATCACACAGTGGAGAGAGGAAACGGCTGGTTACTAGATTCACTGTAGTGGATACACAACGATTCCACCACACAGTGGAGAGAGGAAACGGCTGGTTACTAGATTCACTGTAGGGATACACAACGATTCCACCACACAGTGGAGAGAGGAAACGGCTGGTTACTAGATTCACTGTAGGGGATACACAACGATTCCACCACACAGTGGAGAGAGGAAACGGCTGGTTACTAGATTCACTGTAGGGGATACACAACGATTCCACCACACAGTGGAGAGAGGAAACGGCTGGTTACTAGATTCACTGTAGGGGATACACAACGATTCCACCACACAGTGGAGAGAGGAAACGGCTTGTTACTAGATTCACTGTAGGGGATATACAACGATTCCACCACACAGTGGAGAGAGGAAACGGCTTGTTACTAGATTCACTGTAGGGGATACACAACGATTCCACCACACAGTGGAGAGAGGAAACGGCTGGTTACTAGATTCACTGTAGGGGATACACAACGATTCCACCACACAGTGGAGAGAGGAAACGGCTGGTTACTAGATTCACTGTAGGGGATACACAACGATTCCACCACACAGTGGAGAGAGGAAACGGCTGGTTACTAGATTCACTGTAGGGGATACACAACGATTCCATCACACTGCGGAGAGAGGAAACGGCTGGTTACTAGATTCACTGTAGGGGATACACAACGATTCAACACACAGTGGAGAGAGGAAACGGCTGGTTACTAGATTCACTGTAGGGGATACACAACGATTCCACCACACAGTGGAGAGAGGAAACGGCTGGTTACTAGATTCACTGTAGGGGATACACAACGATTCCATCACACAGTGGAGAGAGGAAACGGCTGGTTACTAGATTCACTGTAGGGATACACAATGATTCCACCACACAGTGGAGAGAGGAAACGGCTGGTTACTAGATTCACTGTAGGGGATGCACAACGATTCCACACACAGTGGAGAGAAGAAACGGCTGGTTACTAGATTCACTGTAGTGGATACACAACGATTCCACCACACAGTGGAGAGAGGAAACGGCTGGTTACTAGATTCACTGTAGGGGATACACAACGATTCCACACACAGTGGAGAGAGGAAACGGCTGGTTACTAGATTCACTGTAGGGATACACAACGATTCCATCACACAGTGGAGAGAGGAAACGGCTGGTTACTAGATTCACTGTAGTGGATACACAACGATTCCACCACACAGTGGAGAGAGGAAACGGCTGGTTACTAGATTCACTGTAGGGATACACAACGATTCCATCACACAGTGGAGAGAGGAAACGGCTGGTTACTAGATTGACTGTAGTGGATACACAACGATTCCACACACAGTGGAGAGAGGAAACGGCTGGTTACTAGATTCACTGTAGGGATACACAACGATTCCATCACACAGTGGAGAGAGGAAACGGCTGGTTACTAGATTCACTGTAGTGGATACACAACGATTCCACCACACAGTGGAGAGAGGAAACGGCTGGTTACTAGATTCACTGTAGGGATACACAACGATTCCATCACACAGTGGAGAGAGGAAACGGCTGGTTACTAGATTCACTGTAGTGGATACACAACGATTCCACCACACAGTGGAGAGAGGAAACGGCTGGTTACTAGATTCACTGTAGGGATACACAACGATTCCATCACACAGTGGAGAGAGGAAACGGCTGGTTACTAGATTCACTGTAGGGATACACAACGATTCCATCACACAGTGGAGAGAGGAAACGGCTTGTTACTAGATTCACTGTAGTGGATACACAACGATTCCACCACACAGTGGAGAGAGGAAACGGCTGGTTACTAGATTCACTGTAGGGGATACACAATGTTTTGTTTTGTATTGTTTAACATCTTATCAACAGCTCAAGTCATTTAAGGAAGGGATGGGACAGGGTTCTCTTTTTATATAGGTTATTTTGTTATAAGAGTTCTATTGTTAAAGGGGTTCTATTGTAATAGATATTCTATTGTTAAAGGGAATCATTGTGCTGCACAGACTTTAAAAAGATGCAAACTAGAAATAATTCTATAGATAAAAATTTCTATATTTAATTTCGACAAGCACTTTCCCCCCTGACACAAAGAGTTTTGTAACCTGCCAGTATGGCTCTGTTGCTGAGACAGATATAATGTGATCTGGCTCATCATAACAAATCAATATCACTTTGATGTCTGAAACTGAAGCTTATTTTCATTGTGCAGTCTTAACCAAAATGGGTATTCTTTAACCATCTCAGTTGGTGGGTATTCTTTAACCATCTCAGTTGGTGGGTATTCTTTAACCATCTCAGTTGGTGGGTATTCTTTAACCATCTCAGTTGGTGGGTATTCTTTAACCATCTCAGTTGGTGGGTATTCTTTAACCATCTCAGTTGGTGTCTATTCTTTAACCATCTCAGTTGGTGGGTATTCTTTAACCATCTCAGTTGGTGGGTATTCTTTAACCATCTCAGTTGGTGGGTATTCTTTAACCATCTCAGTTGGTGGGTATTCTTTAACCATCTCAGTTGGTGGGTATTCTTTAACCATCTCAGTTGGTGGGTATTCTTTAACCATCTCAGTTGGTGGGTATTCTTTAACCATCTCAGTTGGTGGGTATTCTTTAACCATCTCAGTTGGTGGGTATTCTTTAACCATCTCAGTTGGTGGGTATTCTTTAACCATCTCAGTTGGTGGGTATTCTTTAACCATCTCAGTTGGTGGGTATTCTTTAACCATCTCAGTTGGTGGGTATTCTTTAACCATCTCAGTTGGTGGGTATTCTTTAACCATCTCAGTTGGTGGGTATTCTTTAACCATCTCAGTTGGTGGGTATTCTTTAACCATCTCAGTTGGTGGGTATTCTTTAACCATCTCAGTTGGGTAGAGTTGTCTGAGATTTTTTAAGTGAAGTACTTTTAAGGCACCTTTATACTACATCTTGGTTGAAAACTTGAATTTAAGAAAAGGATAGATTTGTAAATCTTACAGAGAACGATATTCATCCTATACAGTATTAATTTTCTAAAAGACAACAATCTTTGCTGTAGTTATACCCCCGCAACGAAGTTAGGGGGGTATACTGGAATCAGGTTGTCCGTCCATCCGTCCGTCCGTCCATCCATCTGTCTGTAGCCACATTTTGTCTGGACAACTCCTCCTAAACCGATGGGCCGTTTCCAATGAAACTTCACACACATATTAATGATCATGTGTTGATCTGCATGCCACTTTCTTTTGCTCAAAATTATGGTTGCTATGGCAACTGGTCGCTATAAACAGGTTTTCCAATAGGAACCATAACTTTAAGTTTGTCCAGACAACTCCTCCTAAACCGAAGGGCCAATTCCAATGAAACTTCACACAAATATTAATGATCATGTGTAGATGTGCATGCCACTTTCTTTTCTCAAAATTATGGTTGCTATGGCAACTGGTCACTATAAACAGGTTTTCCAATAAGAACCATAACTTTAAGTTTGTCCAGACAACTCCTCCTAAACCAAAGGGCCGATTTCAATGAAACTTGACACAAATATAGAGGACTATATGCAGATGTGCATCTCACTTTCTTTTCCTTAAAATTATGGTTGCTATGGCAACTGGTCACTATATGACTGGGCTATCTTTGTTGGCCTCTAATTAAGAGTTCCAATTCACCATTGACTTGTGCAGATTGCGGGGGTATTAGTCAGCCATCCTGGCGACAGTTCTAGTTTAAAATGTCAACTTTATTTAATTGCAAAACAAGTCACATCAACTTGTTGGAAAGTTATATAATTATAATGCATATAATCCCTCACATTGGACTTCGATTACGCTGACAGTCTACACTGTATAAAGGAAAGACATTACAGAAAAGTTCAGAAAAATGGCAAATAGAATAAATATCAACACAAGCAGAGTCTCTTTACAGATATAAAAAAAGATCATCCAGGTCGACCATTACAGCCAACTCTTACCAGTTACATCTTCTTTACCCTGATTTTTACGACATGTTTAAAACTAAAGTCGATAGTTAAACAGACATATGGTGTTGATGTTCCTGAAGCTTACATCATTACAGGCCATCAGTAGAGTACAGGGGCATTGTACTGATGTTCCCATTAACAATAAACTACAAACGTACAGTCGAATGGTGGTCGGGTGGTACAGTGGTAACTCACGTACAGGCCATCAGTATAGTACAGGGGCGTTGTACTGATGTTATAGTCAAATGTTGGTCGGGTGGTACAGTGGTAACTCACGTACAGGCCATCAGTACAGTACAGGGGCGTTGTACCGATGTTATAGTCAAATGTTGGTCGGGTGGTACAGTGGTAACTCACGTACAGGCCATCAGTATAGTACAGGGGCGTTGTACTGATGTTATAGTCAAATGTTGGTCGGATGGTACAATGGTAACTCACGTACAGGCCATCAGTAGAGTACAGGGGCGTTGTACTGATGTTATAGTCAAATGTTGGTCGGGTGGTACAGTGGTAACTCACGTACAGGCCATCAGTAGAGTACAGGGGCGTTGTACTGATGTTATAGTCAAATGTTGGTCGGGTGGTACAGTGGTAACTCACGTACAGGCCATCAGTAGAGTACAGGGGCGTTGTACTGATGTTGTAGTCAAATGTTGGTCGGGTGGTACAGTGGTAACTCACGTACAGGCCATCAGTAGAGTACAGGGGCGTTGTACTGATATTCACATTAACAATAAACTACGAACATATAGTCGAATGTTGGTCAGGTGATGCAGTGGTAACTCAGAGGCCTTTCACCTAGACAGCCGCGGTTCAATTCTTCATTTGGAAGTAAAAAAATAAAAAGGTATGGGATCACCTGCCAGACTAAGTTTTCTCAGGTCAGTACAATGGCACAATGTGGTAAGGCATGGGACACACTTCAGTGGGAATGTTCATCAGTCAAACACTATGATAGGAGTACCTTCTGTGTATGATCATGGATCGTTTATTATTTGTACAAAACATATCTTATCACTCATTTTTTGTGATAATTTCTATCAATATGTCTTGATAATGGTAATAGGAAATAAGGGTCTCACCTAATCTAGAATCTGGCCACTGCTGGCTTGACAGTTTGACCTTGGTCCAGTTCTGGCTATTGCTGGCTTGACAGTTTGACCTTGGTCCAGTTCTAATTCTGCCCACTACTGGGTTGACATTTTGACCTTGGTCTAGTTCTAATTCTGCTCACTGCTGGGTTGACAATTTGACCTTGGTCAAGTTCTGATTCTGGCCACTGCTGGGTTGACAGTTTGACCTTGGTCCAGTTCTAATTCTGCCCACTACTGGGTTGTCAATTTGACCTTGGTCCAGTTCTAATTCTGCCCACTACTGGGTTGACATTTTGACCTTGGTCCAGTTCTGGCTATTGATGGCTTGACAATTTGACCTTGGTCCAGTTCTGGCTATTGCTGGCTTGACAGTTTGACCTTGGTCCAGTTCTAATTCTGCCCACTACTGGGTTGACATTTTGACCTTGGTCTAGTTCTAATTCTGCTCACTGCTGGGTTGACAATTTGACCTTGGTCAAGTTCTGATTCTGGCCACTGCTGGGTTGACAGTTTGACCTTGGTCCAGTTCTAATTCTGCCCACTACTGGGTTGTCAATTTGACCTTGGTCCAGTTCTAATTCTGCCCACTACTGGGTTGACATTTTGACCTTGGTCCAGTTCTAATTCTGCTCACTGCTGGGTTGACAATTTGACCTTGGTCAAGTTCTGATTCTGGCCACTGCTGGGTTGACAATTTGACCTTGGTCAAGTTCTGATTCTGGTCACTGCTGGGTTGTCAATTTGACCTTGGTCCAGTTCTAATTCTGCTCACTGCTGGGTTGACAATTTGACCTTGGTCTAGTTCTGATTCTGGCCACTGCTGGGTTGACATTTTGACCATGGTCTAGTTCTGATTCTGGCCACTGACAATTAGACCTTGTTCTAGTTGTAATTCTAGTCACTGCTGGGTTGACATTTTGACCATGGTCTAGTTCTAATTCTGGCCACTGCTGGGTTGTCAATTTGACCTTGGTCTAGTTCTAATTCTGGCCACTGCTGGGTTGACAATTTGACCCAATATGATGTTGATGCATATAATTGATTACCAAAACTTAAAATGTTTAATAGAAAATGTTTTATTATTATATTTATAATTATTTGACTTGGTGTTAGGAAGTGAGAGCTCTTGTTTGACCCAGACTTTAAAAACGTCTCTAAATACCCAACAGACTCTAAATACCCAACAGACTCGAGATACCCAACAGACTCTAAATACCCAACAGACTCGAGATACCCAACAGACTCGAAATACCCAACAGACTCGAAATACCCAACAGACTCTAAATACCCAACAGACTCTAAATACCCAACAGACTCTAAATACCCAACGGACTCTAAATACCCAACGGACTCTAAATACCCAACGGACTCGAAATACCCAACGGACTCGAAATACCCAACGGACTCTAAATACCCAACGGACTCTAAATACCCAACGGACTCTAAATACCCAACAGACTCTAAATACCCAACAGACTCGAAATACCCAACAGACTCGAAATACCCAACGGACTCCAAATACCCAACGGACTCTAAATACCCAACGGACTCTAAATACCCAACGGACTCTAAATACCCAACAGACTCTAAATACCCAACAGACTCGAAATACCCAACAGACTCCAAATACCCAACAGACTCCAAATACCCAACGGACTCTAAATACCCAACGGACTCTAAATACCCAACGGACTCTAAATACCCAACGGACTCTAAATACCCAACGGACTCGAAATACCCAACAGACTCTAAATACCCAACGGACTCCAAATACCCAACGGACTCTAAATACCCAACAGACTCTAAATACCCAACAGACTCGAAATACCCAACAGACTCCAAATACCCAACAGACTCCAAATACCCAACGGACTCTAAATACCCAACGGACTCTAAATACCCAACGGACTCTAAATACCCAACGGACTCTAAATACCCAACGGACTCTAAATACCCAACGGACTCGAAATACCCAACAGACTCGAAATACCCAACAGACTCTAAATACCCAACAGATAAAGTTATTTGTATTTGGATAATCTCCTGTGACTTTTACCCAACAGACAGAGTCATTTGTATTTGGATAATCTCCTGTGACTTTTACCCAACAGACAGAGTCATTTGTATTGGGATAATCTCCTGTGACTTTTACCCAACAGACAGAGTCATTTGTATTGGGATAATCTCCTGTGACTTTTACCCAACAGATAGAGTTATTTGTATTTGGATAATCTCCTGTGACTTTTACCCAACAGACAGAGTCATTTGTATTTGGATAATCTCCTGTGACTTTTACCAGAAACAACATGGATTTTTTGGCCCAGAATTTCACCCCTCGAAATATCCTAAGAGCAATTGTGTTGATTACATCTTCTGGATTGCCTCCCCTGATGTTAGACGGTGATAACTCCCCAGAACTTTACCTGTATCCAAAGTACTCTAACAGATAGCTATAAATGCTTGCTTGTTGTGTTAGTAACAAAGAGCTTGGTGAATACCATCAGGGAATTGTTGTATCTTTACCACACAGACAATAGAGCGCGAGGATTCTGGTTTATTTATACTTATGATAAAATTACCTGTTAAGATTCAAATAAAAAAGTCTAGATCTCCCCAGAGGGCCCAAGGAAACTTGCTTTTTGTATTTAATAGTTTATAAAGGTTCTGAGGGTTGAGAAATACAGTGAATGTTGTGTAAGGCTGGGCATAATATAATAAGGAGAGTAAGGTTTGGTGGCGTTAATAGTGAGATGGGGAGTTGATAGTTCAGATGGCTCATGTACTCTCTGAGAACATGCATAACGTAGCTTTTTATCTCTTCTTGGCTGTAGTGGTACCAGACTCTGTTAGTCCATTTGTCCATCCACACTCACGAAGGCTAATTAACTTATTGCATGGTTATCTATATTTAAATGGAGTTCATATATATGTGGCTGATTCCGGTTACTCTCCTAATGTAAACAAATGATTGCCTTACAAGGCAGCCCTCATAAGAACATCCGCCTGCCTAAACATTAAATTGTAAATGATTTTGAAGTTTGTGAAAAAGACATGTGTCAAGTCACATTGAAGTTCTGGCAAAATCAAGGTCAGCTGGTCAGTAGTTTTTTTTAAAGGAGTAAGAAGTGGGAACACTTCGGGTCAAGGGTCAGGGTCAGTTTGTAAAAATAGATAAAGTTTGAATGGTAAGGTCAAGGTCAGTTTGTAGAAATAGGTAAAATTTGAATGGTAAAATATTGTTGGATGAATATTGACCATTATCATGATTATTTCAAAAAGTGGAAAATGTCAAAATCACATGATATTTCATTGCTTTTAATAAAAAAAATCTCAATAATATTTCAAGATCAATTTTTGAGACTGAAACTATCAAAATGATCAAATTGCAGTATTTGTACTTGGTGACCATGTAAAACACATGACCAGATGTTTGCTCACTGTAGTTTGGTAACCTGGCCCAATTTAATGCCATCATCCATCAACGATAGGATACCAGTGGCCCTCTATACAGAATTACTAGGATTGTGTTATTGTTGGGGCTGTCTGAAATTATCCGATCATCACCAACAAAACCATATGTTGTACCATACCTAGGCCTTATCTGTAGGACAGCTGACCCCAATTGACCTTTGATCTGTAACCCCTGGGAGAGATCCCCCAGGAAGGTCATCAGAGAGCAATTTCTCCTATGTTGATTTTTACATTTGATAAGAACACATTACAGATGATCCCCCACTGCTCCCTTTGAGGGATATCTATCCTCTCCTATACATAAACTGTCACTTCTGCTAATTCTCACATTCTTATTCATTCTCCCCTCCTTCTAAGTACTCTATATACCAACATGAAGCCTCTCCTTCCCCTGTCCCCCTACCCCTATATCACACACTATAGGAGCAGACTTCCCTACAGATCAGACCCCCTTCACATCCCTTTCCCCTTGATTTTCTGTACACACCGTTCAGCCCAGAATTTCCACCCTACCCCCACCCCTCCTTTTTTGCATTTTCCTCGCCAACTCTCTCCTACTTTGGTAAATTTCATTTACATAAGTTCCAATTCCCCCTCTTATGATACTGACCTCCCCCTCCCCCTCCCCTTCCATCTTTCCATCTTCAGACACATTTATTCATCCCTTCTGCTACTTCATGACCCTGTCTCCCCCCCCCCCCCCCCCCCCCCCCCCTTCTATCTTTCCATCTTCAAACACTCTCATTTTCGTCCCTTCCTGCTCCTCTTCATACACCTTCCTCCATTCAGATGTTAATGTATCACCACACTACATGTTTTGGGATGTTAAACTTTCTCTTTTATATCATCTTGATAACCAGCTGCACATTTCATTCATAAAACTCCTCATGAGATGTGTTTGAAGCTTCCTCCCCTACCAACCTACCAAGTCGTTGTGACCTCAATGTAATTCATACCTTTGGAATTTATATACAAACTCTACAGAGGTTAGTGAGCTCTGGAAATAACACTTCATACCTTTGATATTTCAATTTTATTACTGTACTCAGTCCACTCCTGGTTGTTAGTGGAGGAAGCCTGGTAACGTAAGATGTGTTAGTGGTTTAGTACTACAGTTGAACCTTTTTGTGTAGGTCTAAGATCCCAAGATAATGTAGAACCTTGTGGTGCTATTCAAAGGTCTACTGCAATGTAGAACATTTTGGTACTACTCCAAGGTCCCTAGAATGTACAACCTTTTGGTACTAGTCCAAGGTCACTAGAATGTATAACCCTTTGGTACTAGTCCAAGGTCACTAGAATATAGAACCTGTTGGTACTAGTTGGTACTCCCTAGAATGTAGAACCTTTTGATACAGTCCAAGGTCACTAGAATATATAACCCTTTGGTACTAGTCCAAGGTCACTAGAATATAGAACCTGTTGGTACTAGTTGGTACTCCCTAGAATGTAGAACCTTTTGATACAGTCCAAGGTCACTAGAATATATAACCCTTTGGTACTAGTCCAAGGTCACTAGAGTATAGAACCTTTTGGTACTAGTTGGTACTCCCTAGAATGTAGAACCTTTTGATACAGTCCAAGGTCACTAGAATATATAACCCTTTGGTACTAGTCCAAGGTCACTAGAATTAAGAACTTTTTGGTACTAGTCCAAGGTCCCTAGAATTAAGAACTTTTTGGTACCAGTCCAAGGTCACTAGAGTATAGAACCTTTTGGTAGAAGTCCAAGGTCACTAGAATGTAGAACCTTTTGGTAGAAGTCCAAGGTCACTAGAATGTAGAACCTTTTGGTTCTTGTCCAAGGTCACTAGAGTATAGAACCTTTTGGTACTAGTCCAAGGTCACTAGAATTAAGAACTTTTTGGTACTAGTCCGAGGTCACTAGAATTAATAACCTTTTGGTACTAGTCCAAGGTCCCTAGAATTAAGAACTTTTTGGTACTAGTCCAAGGTCACTAGAGTATAGAACCTTTTGGTACTAGTCCAAGGTCCCTAGAATTAAGAACTTTTTGGTACCAGTCCGAGGTCTAGATTCATTATGCTGGGGTAGGTGATATGGTACCGACATAGGTTCCTGGTGAGGAGTCGTGTTCTGAGGAGACTTACTCAAATCAGAATCATTAAGTACAAGTGGGATGTGGATGGCTTCAGATTTAATTGGTAAGGATTTCCAAATATTAGAAGAATTTAAATGCTGGTTGTGTGTATGTTTTTACAGGCTTTCCCTGGCTTTGTGAGATATGTTCATATTCTCTGGTTGGATTTTGTGTAAAAACACTAATGTGTTTCTCCTCCAGGAGTCGATGTTTCTATAAGTGTAAGGATCAAGCATGATATAGCTGAATGAGTTTTCGTTAGTCTAACAATCCTCAGCAGTTTGTTTCTGGTGAATTTAAAATTGTTGATAGTGATTTAATATCTGCTTAAAAAAAAAAACGAAAAAAAAAATATTTTGGCTGTAATAGTGATGTAATATAGTGATTTAATATCTACTTATATCGGGGAAAAAAAATGGCTATAATAGTATTGTAAGATCTCCTGTAGCTAGTGGCAGACAGTAGGATACCACCAGCAACAAACAAAGAGGTAATCAAAGAAACTTCTATATATAGAAACATTGTATCAAAGAAGCAAAATATTGAGTACTCTATTTCTAAAAAAGAGATTGTTTCAAAGAAACAAAACATTTAGTATCTATATTTCTAAAAAAAAAAAAAGAGATTGTTTCAAAGAATGAAATAGAGAAGACCTCTATATATCAACTGTCATTTTATTTTATATTTAATTTCTGCCATAAAATATGTTGTATATCATTCTTATATTGAAGAAACAAGAGCATGTTTTCAATGGTTACAGTTTTCAGAAAGTGCTAAAAATTAAACAGTAAAGCTCATAGGGGAGACCTACAATTGGCAACCGATAAAATCCTTTGCCATATTTAACAAAGTGAGCTAATTCAGTGTTATTACAAAATTAATCAATCTTTATAATCAAATTTGTCTCGGATTGGCACTTCTTCAACTGAACTCATCAATTTGAAATCTTTTTTAATCAAACATCACACATTCAGTTTTCTCTGCTGAAATGTTGTCTCCTTCCTATCCCGGTGTTGGCACCGTTTATTTGAACAGAGAAAAATGGATCAGGTCAGCGTTAGTGTCACCCGAGTCCGTGTTGTGGGAGGTGCCTTAATCCTCCTCCGTATCAATCCCAGTCACCTCGACGTCGAGTCGGGATCTCAGCTGCTAATAACTTAATATCGGAAAATAGAAGACTCCAGTCGGAATCTATTTTTTAAAGGATTGCATGATGTGCATATTTATTAGAATAAATCACTTTGTGACAAATTCTGATGTACAGTTTTTACAGGTTGGGTCATGGATGATACATTGAAATATTCACAGATTTTCGACTTGGCAGAGTGTGGGATTTAGACAGTCTTGGGATCATTTACTAGATTTCTGCCTGGTCAAACTAGCAATCATTACATATACATTTGTCCTTTACGACCCTATATATATCATCCAACCAAAATCTTTTTTGTTTATTTTAAGAGTCTTAAACCAAATTGTTGTTCCTTTTTTTAAGTATTTAAGATTGCTGTGTGGTCGTGTATGACCTTATTGGGTATTTAAGGCTATAAGAAAGCAAGTATTGAAAACATTACGACAATCGCAAAACAACTTATACCCACTTGTAGTAACCAGTCTGGTTGGCCCAGATAGAAATGCTTGATCAGTCTTACAGTGGGAGGAAACGAGACTTTGAGTATCCGAAGAAAACCCACATGGTCAGACAGGTGATGCCCTCTGGTGAGAAGTGAATGTATAAGGTGGATTGAACCTACAGCTACCATCAGACTTTACTATGGGATGTTAGACTCACTGCTGGAACGGTTAGGACTTTCTGGACAGTTAGGACGCTCAGGACAGTTAGGGCGCTCAGGACAGTTAGGACGCTCTGAACAGTTAGAACGCTCTGGACAGTTAGAACGCTCTGGACAGCTAGGACGCTCAGGACAGTTAGGACGGCAATCAGACGAAATGGAACACTGACCAGAACAAAAAAGGTGGTGTGACTTGCACACTGACATCATCCATCACGGCTGATGGTAACATGTTTCACAAATATGCATGCAGCATTTTAAACGAACTACAAAACAAAAAAATTCAAAATCAAAAAAAAAAAGTTACAAAATTGTTCTGTCTCATCCATCATGCTAGAAGCTATAATTCTGTTGGTGGTACTGTCAGCCATGTTGATGTCCCTCACTTCCTGTCTGTGACAGCCCCTGTGCAAATCCGGCACACGTTCAGAACATTTCCGGACTAAATCAAACACACCCTATCTGTACTGTAGATACCTGATGTTTCAGTGCTTTATAAAGTTGTTGATCTAGTTGTGTTTTAATTAAAGAAAATCTCAAGGTACTGCTTCACCTCTTGTTGACTACTGTGTACTTTTGTTTTCTCTGGAATAGAATTAAGATGTGTGAACACAATTAATACCAAATCATGCTACTGGTTCCAGAACATTGCTCAATGTTTTGTCTATGACTGTTACAAGTGCACTCTTCCTAAAATATTTGGAGTATGTGATTTGAAACTCTTTACTAATTTCAATAATTGATAATATTTCTCAATTAGAAATTAATTTTCTATGAACTGAACGACCCCAGGTTTAGACTTGTAAATGATTCACCTGTGTTCATCTTCCTGTGTTCTGTTTTTAGCATTTCACTTGGAAACATTTATTCAATTAAAAGAATTGAAATTTTATGAAAATTTAAGAACTCGGAATATTTTCTGAAATCTTTGTACTTCTGAACTAATGTCACGTAGAACCACGAACAGTCAACACTGATTCGGTTTACTTACGATGAGATGTTCGTCGACTAAAACCAATAATGTTTTGATTGATCAGGTTCTCTATACATGTGACTGTTTGTAAACTTTTTCTTTTGTTTGTTTTTTTATTTTTTTGTAAGACTGACGACTTTGATTAAAGGTATACTATAGTGTAGTTCACACATTAATCTGTTTAGATTTAAATAAAAGTTTAATTTTTAAGAAGCACAAACAATTACCTGGCACTTCCTTTGTATGACTAAATAACAGATTGTGTTTAGGGAATGTACTATATTCTAGTCCTCGTGCTCTCAGACTTCTAGGATAGGACTAAAACTCTCTGATCTGATAAAGGTCCTTAAGACACTTCAAGACATGGCTGAACACTTGACTTATGTGAGTGTAAGTTATAAATCATCGTCTTAGCTGAAGATTTCCAGGAGAAGTGGAAAGAGAATCAATTCACCATTTGACAGCATGTCTTCTGAACATCATCTAATTAGAATTAGACAGTTAAAAATCATTTCGAATTTTTTTTTAAAGATTTTAATTCCTTCGCAGGGCAAGTGTTTGGATAATTCAGAGACGGTGAAGCTGATTCTACTGAAAGTTGTCTGTAAAGGTAAGATTTCTTTACTTAGTCATGTTAACAGAATGAAACTGTGTGTGATAGAAGGGGAATGAAATGGCATGGGAAAAAAATGTGTCTAAATAATGTGTCTGAATGATGTGTCTAAATAATGTGTCTGAATGATGTGTCTAAATAATGTGTCTGAATGATGTGTCTAAATAATGTGTCTGAATGATGTGTCTAAATAATGTGTCTGAATGATGTGTCTAAATAATGTGTCTGAATGATGTGTCTAAATAATGTGTCTGAATGACATGTCACAATGATGTGTCTGAAAATATTGTACATTGAAAATGTCAACCACTTGGAAGAAGAGCATTGCGACTCAAAAGTGTCATCGACACATAATTATACTGTGCTTCTTAAGAACATCATCTTCTATTCGTAAGTGACAGGACTCTAATAAACTTATCAAATTTAATTAATCAGAGATTATTTTTACACCCAGTAGTTCTGTCAGACCCTGTAGATGTCATCAGAGATTATTTTACACCCAGTAGTTCTGTCAGACCCTGTAGATGTCATCAGAGATTATTTTTACACCCAGTAGTTCTGTCAGACCCTGTAGATGTCATCAGAGATTATTTTACACCCAGTAGTTCTGTCAGACCCTGTAGATGTCATCAGAGATTATTTTTACACCCAGTAGTTCTGTCAGACCCTGTAGATGTCATCAGAGATTATTTTACACCCGGTAGTTCTGTCAGACCCTGTAGATGTCATCAGAGATTATTTTTACACCCAGTAGTTCTGTCAGACCCTGTAGATGTCATCAGAGATTATTTTTACACCCAGTAGTCCTGTCAGACCCTGTAGATGTCATCAGAGATTATTTTTACACCCAGTAGTTCTGTCAGACCCTGTAGGCCCTATCAGAGATTTTTTTTACACCCGGTTGTTCTGTCAGACCCTGTAGATGTCATCAGAGATTATTTTACACCCAGTAGTCCTGTCAGACCCTGTAGATGTCATCAGAGATTATTTTTACACCCAGTAGTTCTGTCAGACCCTGTAGATGTCATCAGAGATTATTTTACACCCGGTAGTTCTGTCAGACCCTGTAGATGTCATCAGAGATTATTTTTACACCCAGTAGTTCTGTCAGACCCTGTAGATGTCATCAGAGATTATTTTTACACCCAGTAGTCCTGTCAGACCCTGTAGATGTCATCAGAGATTATTTTTACACCCAGTAGTTCTGTCAGACCCTGTAGGCCCTATCAGAGATTTTTTTTACACCCGGTTGTTCTGTCAGACCCTGTAGATGTCATCAGAGATTATTTTACACCCAGTAGTCCTGTCAGACCCTGTAGATGTCATCAGAGATTATTTTTACACCCAGTAGTTCTGTCAGACCCTGTAGATGTCATCAGATATTATTTTTACACCCAGTAGTTCTGTCAGACCCTGTAGATGTCATCAGAGATTATTTTTACACCCAGTAGTTCTGTCAGACCCTGTAGATGTCATCAGAGATTATTTTTACACCCAGTAGTTCTGTCAGACCCTGTAGATGTCATCAGAGATTATTTTACACCCAGTAGTTCTGTCAGACCCTGTAGATGTCATCAGAGATTATTTTTACACCCAGTAGTTCTGTCAGACCCTGTAGGCCCTATCAGAGATTATTTTTACACCCAGTAGTTCTGTCAGACCCTGTAGATGTCATCAGAGATTATTTTTACACCCAGTAGTTCTGTCAGACCCTGTAGATGTCATCAGAGATTATTTTTACACCCAGTAGTTCTGTCAGACCCTGTAGATGTCATCAGAGATTATTTTTACACCCAGTAGTTCTGTCAGACCCTGTAGATGTCATCAGAGATTATTTTTACACCCAGTAGTTCTGTCAGACCCTGTAGATGTCATCAGAGATTATTTTTACACCCAGTAGTTCTGTCAGACCCTGTAGATGTCATCAGATATTATTTTTACACCCAGTAGTTCTGTCAGACCCTGTAGATGTCATCAGAGATTATTTTTACACCCAGTAGTTCTGTCAGACCCTGTAGATGTCATCAGATATTATTTTTACACCCAGTAGTTCTGTCAGACCCTGTAGATGTCATCAGAGATTAGTTTTACACCCAGTAGTTCTGTCAGACCCTGTAGATGTCATCAGAGATTTTTTTTACAGCCGGTAGTTCTGTCAGACCCTGTAGATGTCATCAGAGATTATTTTTACACCCAGTAGTTCTGTCAGGCCCTGTAGACCTCTGAAAGCCACAATTAAATCCACAACAACCGTACATTTATAGAGACGGCCATTTTCAGCGATGTCCATGATTCTGAGATTGTTAGATGCATCACTTTGTAATACAATAGGATAAACTGTTATAAAGAAGAATGAAAATTGTGGGGGAAAAAATTTGGCTTCCTGAATTGACTGAGTTTTGTAGAAATTGTATGTAAATCGAGAAGTATCAGGATGGACGATTACCGTAAATCAGCACAAACCGTAACATTAATTTGGTAAAATTCTTATCGTCACGATACAGTGTCATTGCTTTGACTAAAAGCCGGAATGTTAGGACATGGGCAGGATGGTTGACAGGGGTTGGATATTAAGGTGTGTTATTTATTGTAACGTAACATAGTTACTATAGATTATTGGATTATAAGCTGTACCGAAGGTTTTCCCGTTAAGACTACGATTCGGAAACAGAATTAATACGATTACTATCCATCTTAGAATTGTGTTGGGTTGTCTGCTCAGTAACACCAGATTCCTCTATGCTACACACAGTAGCTTATCAGAGTTTATATCTAATATGTTAGCTTGTCTGTGATTGGTCAGTTTATATCTAACTATATATGGTAGCTTGTCTGTGATTGGTCAGTTTATATCTAACTATACATGGTAGCTTGTTTGTGATTGGTCAGTTTATATATAATATGGAACAATGTAGCTTGTTTATGATTGGTCAATTTAGACATATAGATATACACAGTAGTTCATCTGTGATTGGTCAGTTTATATCTAACCATACAAGTAGTTCATCTGTGATTGGTCAGTTTATATCTAACTATACAAGTAGTTCATCTGTGATTGGTCAGTTTATATCTAACTATACAAGTAGTTCATCTGTGATTGGTCAGTTTATATCTAACTAATATGGTAGTTTGTTTGTGACAGGTCAGTTTCCTTCCAAATTCCAAATTTCGAAAATTTGGCTGCTGGATGTGGTAAACACATAATTATGTTGTCACACACACACAGTTATAACTTATATCAAGATGATGTTTATTGACATTCTTTTTAATGAGCTTATGATGCTTTAGATAGCTTGACATTGTCCAGCATCCAACTTCATTAGGATACAGATTTACAAAGACTATTAGAAAAAAATATAGAAAGTTTAAAAATGGACGCTTTGTAAGATAGAATAATTCTTTCTCTATATTGACATTATCCAATTCAAGATGAACATGAAATTGTAAACTAACTTTGTTACTGCAAGTGCCATTTTCATTATTTAGTAATGAATATGTCAATGTCTATATTTGGAAATGGAGTTGACAATGTCAACATTTGGCAATGGAAATGTCAATATCTATATTTGGTTATGGATTTGTGTCAATGTCCATATTTGGTAATCAAGTTGTCAATGTCTATATTTTGAAATGGAGTCTTTTTTCATTGGGTAATGAAGTTGTTGTCATCTTCATTGGGTAATGAAGTTGTTATCTTCTTCGTTGGGTAATGAAGTTGTTATCATGTTCATTGGGTAATGAAGTTGTCGTCATCTTCGTTGGGTAATGGAGTTGTTATCACCTTCGTTGGGTAATGAAGTTGTTATCACCTTCGTTGGGTAATGAAGTTGTCTTCATCTTCGTTGGGTAATGAAGTTGTTATCACCTTCGTTGGGTAATGAAGTTGTCGTCATCTTCGTTGGGTAATGAAGTTGTCGTCATCTTCGTTGGGTAATGAAGTTGTTATCACCTCCGTTGGGTAATGGAGTTGTTATCACCTTCGTTGGGTAATGAAGTTGTCGTCATCTTCGTTGGGTAATGAAGTTGTCGTCATCTTCGTTGGGTAATGAAGTTGTTATCACCTCCGTTGGGTAATGGAGTTGTTATCACCTTCGTTGGGTAATGGAGTTGTTATCACCTTCGTTGGGTAATGGAGTTGTTATCACCTTCGTTGGGTAATGAAGTTGTTATCACCTTCGTTGGGTAATGGAGTTGTTATCACCTCTGTTGGGTAATGGAGTTGTTATCACCTTCGTTGGGTAATGGAGTTGTTATCACCTTCATTGGGTAATGGAGTTGTTATCACCTTCGTTGGGTAATGGAGTTGTTATCACCTTCATTGGGTAATGAAGTTGTTATCACCTTCGTTGGGTAATGGAGTTGTTATCATGTTCATTGGGTAATGAAGTTGTTATCATGTTCATTGGGTAATGAAGTTGTTATCACCTTCGTTGGGTAATGGAGTTGTTATCATGTTCATTGGGTAATGAAGTTGTTATCACCTTCGTTGGGTAATGAAGTTGTTATCACCTTCGTTGGGTAATGGAGTTGTTATCATGTTCATTGGGTAATGAAGTTGTTATCACCTTCGTTGGGTAATGAAGTTGTTATCACCTTCGTTGGGTAATGAAGTTGTTATCACCTTCGTTGGGTAATGAAGTTGTTATCATCTTCGTTGGGTAATGGAGTTGTTATCACCTTCGTTGGGTAATGAAGTTGTTATCACCTTCATTGGGTAATGAAGTTGTTATCACCTTCGTTGGGTAATGAAGTTGTTATCACCTTCGTTGGGTAATGAAGTTGTTATCACCTTCGTTGGGTAATGAAGTTGTTATCATCTTCGTTGGGTAATGGAGTTGTTATCACCTTCGTTGGGTAATGAAGTTGTTATCACCTTCATTGGGTAATGAAGTTGTTATCACCTTCGTTGGGTAATGAAGTTGTTATCACCTTCGTTGGGTAATGGAGTTGTTATCATGTTCATTGGGTAATGAAGTTGTTATCACCTCTGTTGGGTAATGAAGTTGTTATCATCTTCGCTGGGTAATGAAGTTGTTATCACCTTCGTTGGGTAATGAAGTTGTTATCACCTTCGTTGGGTAATGGAGTTGTCGTCATCTTCGTTGGGTAATGGAGTTGTTATCACCTTCGTTGGGTAATGAAGTTGTCGTCATGTTCATTGGGTAATGGAGTTGTCGTCATCTTCGTTGGGTAATGAAGTTGTCGTCATCTTCGTTGGGTAATGAAGTTGTCGTCATGTTCATTGGGTAATGGAGTTGTTATCACCTTCGTTGGGTAATGAAGTTGTTATCACCTTCGTTGGGTAATGGAGTTGTTATCACCTTCATTGGGTAATGGAGTTGTCGTCATCTTCATTGGGTAATGGAGTTGTCATCACCTTCGTTGGGTAATGTAGTTGTTATCATGTTCATTGGGTAATGAAGTTGTCGTCATCTTCGTTGGGTAATGAAGTTGTCGTCATCTTCGTTGGGAAATGAAGTTGTTATCATATTCATTGGGTAATGAAGTTGGCGTCATCTTCATAGGGAAATGAAGTTGTTATCATGTTCATTGGGTAATGAAGTTGTTATCATGTTCATTGGGTAATGAAGTTGTCACTGAATGAAGTGAATGTGTCTAAGAAGGAATCAGTTGACCTTGATGCAGACATTTGACCTTGGTTATAAATGTCCACATTTGTTTGTCAGTAACAATCCTGAACCAGTCTGTATTAGACTTAATACATGTTGTTTTACTGATCAAACTCAAGCCTTCAACCTTCCCCACAGGATTCTCGTATTAAGCCTTACAGGAACCATTGTGATGTCTACTGAAGGTCATAAGGTCACAGCCATCTTGGTGTCACTTGGATCTGTAACAGAAGATCTGATTGGATAATCTTGACTAATTTCCTTATTTCTAATTTTCCTCCAAATAAAAAACTTCCAGCTTCATTTCCAGTCTTCCATCCTTTTAGAATCTCTGATTAGACTAAGGATGCTCATTTTAATATATTGTTTACGGAAATTAAAAAAAGTCTGTTTAGTTAAAAGAATTGATCAGACATTTGGGAGTCAAATAGCGTTAAATCTACAGAAGAGATTTGTATGGTGTAGGTCTCATAATGGTGTAGGGTCTCTGGTTCTCCCGATGCCTCTACTAGGGATAGCAGGTTCTGGTGTTTTACCTATAACGCTGGCTCCAGAATTAGAGGTATCCCTGGAGTACATTAATGATTGGGTACACAAACAGACTCACAGGCATCACAACCAATAGAATTACATGTCAAGAAAGGCTTTTTTTTGTATCTTTAATGAGGGCAGGCTGATTACCATACTTAACCTTTAAATTTACATTTGAAATACAGTATGCTAGGAATGCCAGGGTTTAATAGATTAGAATATGCTATGATAGCAGGCGCTGTACGTTTATTTTTTTGACTAAATATAGGCAGGCATTAAGTTCTATACTGATCTGTACAGATTACGAAGGGAGAAAATGTCAATTTATCAACGTATTCATCTAAAGTTCTAATCCTGATGATGTAGACTTACGTACAAGTACACGTGGGATTCGTACATCCTTACTCTAAATATCATCTGTCAATGAAAAAAAAATGGAGTTTAGGGAGCGGCTATCCCTATCTATTACCCCGGAGGTCCTCAGTCTATTATCACTGTACCGTAGTTATCCTGACAACTCAGCCTATTATCACTGTACCGTAGTTATCCTGACAACTCAGCCTCTGTATCAAAGTCAGGGGACGTGAGCTTATTACAGGACTCATCACTGTACCGTAGTTCTCCTGACAACTCGGTCTATTATCACTGTACTGTAGTTATCCTGACAACTCAGCCTCTGTATCAAAGTCAAGGGATGTGGCCTTATCACAGGACTCATCACTGTACCGTAGTTATCCTGACAACTCAGCCTATTATCACTGTACTGTAGTTATCCTGACAACTCAGCCTCTGTATCAAAGTCAAGGGATGTGGCCTTATCACAGGACTCATCACTGTACCGTAGTTATCCTGACAACTCGATCAGCCTCTGTATCAAAGTCAAGGGATGTGGACTTATCACAGGACTCATCACTGTACCGTAGTTATCCTGACAACTCAGCCTATGATCACTGTACTGTAGTTATCCTGACAACTCAGCCTCTGTATCAAAGTCCGGGGACGTGAGCTTATTACAGGACTCATCACTGTACCGTAGTTATCCTGACAACTCAGCCTATTATCACTGTACCGTAGTTATCCTGACTACTCAGTCTATTATCACTGTACCGTAGTTATCCTGACAACTCAGTCTATTATCACTGTACCGTAGTTATCCTGACAACTCAGTCTATTATCACTGTACCGTAGTTATCCTGGCAACTCAGTCTATTATCACTGTACCGTAGTTATCCTGGCAACTCAGCCTATTATCACTGTACCGTAGTTATCCTGACAACTCAGTCTATTATCACTGTACCGTAGTTATCCTGGCAACTCAGTCTATTATCACTGTACCGTAGTTATCCTGACAACTCAGCCTCTGTATCAAAGTCAAGGGATGTGGACTTATCACAGGACTCATCACTGTACCGTAGTTATCCTGACAACTCAGCCTCTGTATCAAAGTCAAGGGACATGAGCTTATTACAGGACTCATCACTGTACCGTAGTTATCCTGACAACTCAGCCTCTGTATCAAAGTCAAGGGATGTGGACTTATCACAGGACTCATCACTGTACCGTAGTTATCCTGACAACTCAGCCTCTGTATCAAAGTCAAGGGACATGAGCTTATTACAGGACTCATCACTGTACCGTAGTTATCCTGACAACTCAGCCTCTGTATCAAATTCAGGGGATGCGGCCTTATCACAGGACTCTGGACTTATATTCGTTAGAAATTTCATTGGAAAGGGATATTGGTTGGGCATATTACCTGGCAAAGGCTTCTTATTTCTGGATAAATATGATGATGGGTTAACCTTCAATGTAACATTACTTTTTTATTGAACTTGAAAAATACAATTATATATGTAGATTTAAAAATTGTAGAAAAATATCTTCGTTTCAAACATACCTCCTTTAGGCAGAAAACATTTAAGTGTAAAATATCTCACCATTTACAGTTCTGGTTCTATACACAATGATAGGGCCTGTGTGTATTAACTACATATCATGGTATCATGTGGTACAAGGCAATCTTTATTGTCCTTGAGTGCATCGGACAGACAATCCATCGATCTGTATTCTGGATATAAAATCTTATATTGGACAATGAACTATGGGGAGGGTCATTTTCCGAGCATAAAGTTGTGTACACTGACTATAAAAGGACATCAGTGAAGAAAATCTGGAAACCTGTCGACCAGTACAGCCTCCCAGAGTCACGGGAACTATACACAAACATATAGAGTGTGATGTCATCATGTCCAGCTCAGTTTCATGGCGAAACCATTGCAATGACGGAGGATAAGGAAAGGTCATCAAAAACTCGTCTCAACCAGTCATTTGTCAAGTGGGTGATCAGTGACGAGGCCTTTGTATGGCTGTACTCTACATGCTTGGTTGGGACTTTGTTTTGAACACAGAAAAGAAATGGCCATTACGACAGTGATTTAGTCAAAAGTCTTAGAGAGGCACCAAATCGAGGGAGACGAAGCTCATCTGATCCAAGTCCTCATGATCCTTAATCATGGTCATTATAGGGCTTAACTTTTGATTAAAATTGTAATGACTTTCATGACCCGAAAGACATTTCGGCAGCCCAAGCCAACTCCTAAGATATCAACGTGTTATGGTAATTACACGAAAGGTTTACGACTGGTCGCCAGGACTCTTCCTGGACCAATGGCATGTCCTTTTCCTGACAGAATGTCCAGTATAAATGGAGCCATGTTAAAGGCTATCAAAACATGTGACTTTTCTTGCCTAAATTATACACAATCATACCAAGGAATAAACTGTGTGAAATGGATGCTGTATTTATTTTGAAATATGCTTAGAGTAGTGGAGGCTAAGAAAACCTCTCAAAGACAAGAGGTGGTCTTATTACAGGACAATGAAATAGCATTGGTTGGTAAATTCTATTGAATGAAAACAGAAATGGTTGTAACTATTAATAGACATGGGTTTATTACATGATAATTATGGTACTTGTCTGTCTGCTAGATATATAGAGGTACCTTTCAAACTCTGTCATTTGAAACACTGTTTTTACTTACCCAAGTCTATAAATACCTATAGACACAACCTCTGGTTTCAATTTTTTTAACAGATTAGTTTGCAGATATTTATTCAAGAGATGAATGCCATTATATACTTAAGTTAAATGTACTACCTCCTTTCCTAAAGAGCTCCACTTGAACTAATTGGCCAAATGTCTTTTTTTAAATTGATTAGCTTCAATTACACTATTGAAAGGTGCACAAGAACTGCATGGTAATCTGAGCTTAGTTTTAAAAAAAAGAAAGTTTAATGATAATAATTAAAGGGAGATAACTATTTTGTAAACAAGTTATTTTTTATGTAACATATATACCTTACTCTTTAGTTGGATAATCAGTTAAGAAACATGGGTCAGTTAACCAGAGGTATTTGTGACATAGCATATAGCCTTAACTTATGTGTGAGGCAGCATATAGCCTTAACTTTAGAGGTATTTTGAGGTAGCATTTACCCTTAACTTTAGAGGTATGTGTGAGGTAGCATATAGCCTTAACTTAAGAGGTATGTGTGAGGTAGCATATAGGTCTTAACTTAGAGGTATGTGTGAGGTAGCATATACCCTGAACTTAGAGGTATGTGTGAGGCAGCATATAACCTTAACTTTAGAGGTATGTGTGAGGTAGCATATAGGTCTTAACTTAGAGGTATGTGTGAGGTAGCATATACCCTGAACTTAGAGGTATGTGTGAGGCAGCATATAACCTTAACTTGGAGGTATGTGTGAGGTATCATATAGCCTTAACTTAGAGGTATGTGTGAGGTAGCATATACCCTGAACTTAGAGGTATGTGTGAGGTAGCATATACCCTTAACTTAGAGGTATGTGTGAGGTAGCATATACCCTTAACTTAGAGGGATGTGTGACGTAGCATATACCCTTAACTTAGAGGTATGTGTGAGGTAGCATATACCCTTAACTTAGAGGAACGTGTGACGTAGCATATAGCCTTAACTTAGAGGTATGTTTGAGGTAGCATATAGCCTTAACTTAGAGGTATGTGTGAGGTAGCATATACCCTTAACATAGAGGTATGTGTGACGTAGCATATACCCTTAACTTAGAGGTATGTGTGAGGTAGCATATACCCTTAACTTAGAGGTATGTGTGAGGTAGCATATACCCTTAACATAGAGGTATGTGTGACGTAGCATATACCCTTAACTTAGAGGTATGTGTGAGGTAGCATATACCCTTAGCTTAGAAGTATGTGTGAGGTAGCATATACCCTTAACATAGAGGTATGTGTGACGTAGCATATACCCTTAACTTAGAGGTATGTGTGAGGTAGCATATACCCTTAACTTAGAATTATGTGTGAGGTAGCATATACCCTTAACTTAGAGGTATGTGTGACGTAGCATATAGCCTTAACTTAGAGGTATGTTTGAGGTAGCATATAGCCTTAACTTAGAGGTATGTTTGAGGTAGCATATAGCCTTAACTTAGAGGTATGTTTGAGGTAGCATATAGCCTTAACTTAGAGGTATGTGTGACGTAGCATATACCCTTAACTTAGAGGTATGTTTGAGGTAGCATATAGCCTTAACTTAGAGGTATGTGTGAGGTAGCATATACCCTTAACATAGAGGTATGTGTGACGTAGCATATAGCCTTAACTTAGAGGTATGTGTGAGGTAGCATATACCCTTAACTTAGAGGTATGTGTGAGGTAGCATATACCCTTAACATAGAGGTATGTGTGACGTAGCATATACCCTTAACTTAGAGGTATGTGTGAGGTAGCATATACCCTTAGCTTAGAAGTATGTGTGAGGTAGCATATACCCTTAACATAGAGGTATGTGTGACGTAGCATATACCCTTAACTTAGAGGTATGTGTGAGGTAGCATATACCCTTAACTTAGAAGTATGTGTGAGGTAGCATATACCCTTAACTTAGAGGTATGTGTGACGTAGCATATAGCCTTAACTTAGAGGTATGTTTGAGGTAGCATATAGCCTTAACTTAGAGGTATGTTTGAGGTAGCATATAGCCTTAACTTAGAGGTATGTTTGAGGTAGCATATAGCCTTAACTTAGAGGTATGTGTGACGTAGCATATACCCTTAACTTAGAGGTATGTGTGAGGTAGCATATACCCTTAACTTAGAGGAACGTGTGAAGTAGCATATAGCCTTAACTTAGAGGTATGTGTGAGGTAGCATATACCCTTAACATAGAGGTATGTGTGACGTAGCATATACCCTTAACTTAGAGGTATGTGTGAGGTAGCATATACCCTTAACTTAGAGGTATGTGTGAGGTAGCATATACCCTTAACTTAGAGGTATGTGTGAGGTAGCATATACCCTTAACTTAGAGGTATGTGTGACGTAGCATATAGCCTTAACTTAGAGGTATTTGTGAGGTAGCATATACCCTTAACTTTAGAGGTATTTGTGAAGCAGCACTTTCAGTTAATCATTTAAGAGACCTGATAGGTTTTGTGTGAATTAGGAGTCATTAGAAACGTGAACTAGAGATGAAATGAGTTTTGTCAAACACAAGGCGACAAACGATGAATCAAGTGTCACAAATGTATAAAACAGAGGAGCATTACAGTACATTGTGTCATGGTGTCTGAGTGGTATCAGGTACACGAGGAAATTCAGAAACTCGGTAGAAGGAAACGGCATTAGCATCGAATAAAGTTTTGAGTTCCATGATGTATAAACTGCATCAAATGATTTTACATAAATAGATTTATTGGAGCAGTGTAGAAGTTATAAACTCACAATATACGCTCAGAGAAATTGTATCTTTTAATTCATTTGACATGGCAAGAAAAACGCCAATTAAATTCTCAGGATGTTATTATCAAATAAAATACTTCAAAATGTGGCGCTAACTTGAAGAATAACAAGATGTTATTATCGGGTAAAATACTTCAAAATGTGGCACTTGCTTGAAGAATTATTTTGATTTTTGATTTTTTTGATAGCTGTGATAGCTGTAGTCCATATTTAATGATGATTTTCACACCACAATAAGTCATTGATTCAAACACACTGTCATGAACTTTGATCAAATTCAAGTGACTTCAGTACATCATTGGGAAAACCACAGAAAAATGCACTTCATCTGTAAAAAAGATCAACCAGTGCATTACAGCATTTCATGGGGAAAACCCACAGAAAAGTGCACTTGATCTGAATAAACTAAATCAATGCATCACAGCATTTCATTAGGTAAACTGCAGAAAAGTGCACTTGATCTGAATAAACTAAATCAATGCATCACAGCATTTCATTAGGTAAACTGCAGAAAAGTGCACTTGATCTGAATAAACTAAATCAATGCATCACAGCATTTCATTAGGTAAACTGCAGAAAAGTGCACTTGATCTGAATAAACTAAATCAATGCATCACAGCATTTCAGTAGGTAAACTGCAGAAAAGTGCACTTGATCTGAATAAACTAAATCAATGCATCACAGCATTTCATTAGGTAAACTGCAGAAAAGTGCACTTGATCTGAAAAATCTTAAACTAGTGCATCACAGCATTTCATGGTGAAAACCACAGAAAAGTGCACTTCATCTGTAAAAATCTAAACTAGTGCATCACAGCATTTCATGGTGAAAACCACAGAAAAGTGCACTTCATCTGTAAAAATCTAAACTAGTGCATCACAGCATTTCATGGTGAAAACCACAGAAAAGTGCACTTCATCTGTAAAAATTTAAACCAGTGCATCACAGCATTTCATGGGTAAAACCACAGAAAAGTGCACTTCATCTGTAAAAATCTAAACTAGTGCGTCACAGCATTTCATGGGTAAAACCACAGAAAAGTGCACTTCATCTGTAAAATTCTACACTAGTGCATCACAGCATTTCATGGATAAAACCACAGAAAAGTGCACTTCATCTGTACAAATCTACACTAGTGCATCATGTTGAATGTTCCAATTGAAGGTCACAGCTTCAGGATGGAGATGTTTGCCAACAGACTAAAATGCTGGTTAAAAATTTAAATGTTTTATGCGACAGGTGGTTAATCACTTGTCCACAGCCAAACTTTTTCCTGGGATCTGATTCTACTCGGTGAATAAATAAAGGAACACTTTTTCTCTGGTGACAAAGACAGAGAGCAGTGAGAATGAGGTGTAAATTCTACGGGCGGAACTTAATACTGGTGGTGATCTGTTGGTGAAGTAAGGATGAAACTCAGAAGTGTTAATTCTATAGACAGAACGTACTGACAGCGATCTGTTGGTGCTACGTGTGTAACTCTAAGTAGATAATAGATCACACATTTAGACGTCTTAACACACCAGAAAAGAAAAGTTAATAAAAAAAAAGTCTGATGACAAAAAAAAAATACTCGTAACGGTAACGTTCCTAGGTCTTGCAGGGTTGCATAAAATTTTCTATTTTTCTTTCTTTTTTTTCTACATATGTTTTCAGTGACATATCTAATAAGGCAGCATTATCTTGTTTGATGTTGGCTGTAATAGAGATGTAATGAAGGGTCATAATTTAGATATTGATATAACTTAAGGATGTATACTATCTTAGTGACTTCATAACAAAGAGTTCGCAGTAAGAAAACATTAAGGAGTGGTATCCGTTGCTATGGACAAAAAACATGGTAGGAATATCAGGGTGTCCTCATCAAACGTGAGTTGTCAACATTATTTAAAATATTAAAGAGATACAGGGTAGATCTAGGATTCTGAGGTAAATAAAATAATGATCTGGAATTGGAAATTAAATTTCTTATTCAGAAGAAATCTGTCCCTGAAACTCCTCAAGATAAAACATAGTATCCTTCATTCCTACAACAAAATGATAGTTCTAAATTAAACCTTAAAGATTAAGTACATGTGATACACTTGATCAACTCAACATTGGAAGTAGATAAATTCATTGTTGGAATGCTTCCTTGTTGAAATAGGGACAATATCATTACGGTTTGACTTATACTGCACTGCCGACACCAGCACCCAAGGTTACAGGGAATTGTGGGTAATACAGATTGATGTACGTCTCCTGTGTAGTAGAAGGTCGTATGGTATATAGATAGGTGAGTACTTACCAAGGGTCGTAGAAACCATTAGACAGAAGACAACTAGTGGGTAACCAATGAGAATGCAAGTATCTTAACAACCAATGAAATTGCATGTAACAAGATAACTGATGAGAATATGTGTTTGGACACAGCCAATGAGAATGTATGTATATATAATCAAAAAGCAATCAAAAGCATTTCTATAAAACACCAAAGAAGTGGATGTTCAGCAAACTATTAGAACTCTTATGAACCAATCAATAAGCATGTTACTGAACAACCAATGAAGATGCATGTTACAGATCAACCAATGAGAATGAATTGTTGTGCAAACAACCAATCAGAATTCAGGCTACCAATTAAACCAACAAACCGATAGAAATCCATTTTACCAAACAACCAATCAGAATTGATGCTATCAGTGATAATCTAGCAGCACCCGATCGGCATGTGAGCTAGGTCTAAATGTTAGTGGTCAGCATGTGAGGTCTAAATGTTAGTGGTCAGCATGTGAGGTCTAAATGTTAGTGGTCAGCATGTGAGGTCTAAATGTTAGTGGTCAGCATGTGAGGTCTAAATGTTAGTGGTCAATAAGTGACAGGAAGTCTGTAGTGTACTTAATCACACACACATTAACACATAATCACCCAAGTCTTATTGAAATTTAACTATTGATAAAGTTAAACTTTTTCTTCAGAATTTATGCATCAGAGATTTTATCTTCACCATTTTAATTAGGATTGACAGTACAACATTATAAAACTGACACTTTTTATGAAATCCTGCTAATTGTAAATTACAAGCTGATCAATCAGATTTTCACTGTAATGGAATTAGATTTTTTTCTGGAGTTAAAAAAAGTGTTGTGTGATAATGAATCCTTGCTAATTATACATATGATGGGAGTAATCAATAAGGAGAAAGCTTTTGGGATAATTACTTTACTTTTTAAATGTCTTTCTAATTTTGTACCAATTTGCCCCTGATATTTGCCTGCGGTATACAATACTGCTCGGTAAGAGGTAGTGGATGTATTTTTTAACGTGTGACTTCTAATATCTGCAATATTGTTTTTAATCTAAAAGGATGGGTTTGTCAGTCTCCTAGCTGTTTCAATGGTTGAGTTTCAGGTTTAGGTTAAGAATCAGTCTTTACGACTAGTTGTATCAGTTTCTGTCCAGATCATGGTTTGTCAAAAGGAAGGGTGTTCATTGTGAGTTTCTGTCCAGATCATGGTTTGTCCAAAGGAAGGGTGTTCATTGTGAGTTTCTGTCCAGATCATGGTTTGTCCAAAGGAAGGGTGTTCATTGTGAGTTCCTGTCCAGATCATGGTTTGTCCAAAGGAAGGGTGTTCATTGTGAGTTTCTGTCCAGATCATGATTTGTTCAAAGGAAGAGTGTTCATTGTGAGTTTCTGTCCAGATCATGGTTTGTCCAAAGGAACGGTGTTTATTGTGAGTTTCTGTCCAGATCATGGTTTGTCCAAAGGAAGGGTGTTCATTGTGAGTTTCTGTCCAGATCATGGTTTGTCCAAAGAAAGGATGTTCATTGTGAGTTTCTGTCCAGATCATGGTTTGTCCAAAGGAACGGTGTTCATTGTGAGTTTCTGTCCAGATCATGGTTTGTCCAAAGGAAGGGTGTTCATTGTGAGTTCCTGTCCAGATCATGGTTTGTCCAAAGGAAGGGTGTTCATTGTGAGTTTCTGTCCAGATCATGGTTTGTCCAAAAGTTAGGTGTTTATTACCAGTCTCTGTCTAAAGATAACAGATTGGCCAAAAGTAAGCTGTTCATTGCCAGTTTTTGAACATGTTTATCACTTCTAAACACAGTCAACCTTAAGGTCAGTTTGTCATGTCCTTATATAGTGCCAATGCTGGTGGTAGTTTGTTAATTCAGACCATTACCGGTGTCTGAACATGTATTTCCAGTTTCTGAATAAGATTTGTGTGTTTTGTGAGGTAATGAAGGTTTGCAGTGACAAACATATTTAAATCTACAACAACAAAAATTGTTTGTCATTCGGACTCGATATAGAATTGATTTGACAGATAATATTTTCCTCTTAAGTCAGTGTAGGAAATTCTTAATTTGAAAACATGTATTTCACTAATTGCACAAGAAATTTAACATGAAGCGAACAGAATTGAGTATCCTTCACCCAAAGACCTCTGGTATTGTGTTTTAAATAACTAGGATTTATTTTTTTATCAGAAATGCATTTAAATCTAAATGAGTTTTTTAATATTTTTTTTTAGTAAAGAAATAAACCTTTTTATAATATGTTTTTTCCGTCAGAATGTTGTTTTCAAATAATATGAATTTTAACAGCCTCTTTGAATGAGTTCTGTTGGACTTGTGATTTTTGAAGTTCTGTATAAAACTGTCTAAGTGGTGTCTATAAGATCTCACTTTACTCTTTAAAAACATTTTCTGACAACAAGACCATTATATTTTGATAAGCTGGAGACGTAATAAAGACTTCATATTGTCACGGCCGTATCCAATAACATGTAATTATAACTACAATCCCTCAAGGAACGGTAGCTAGTAAATCAGCGGAAATTTTCCACACATGCTGGGGGGGAGTAAATAACAAAGAATTTGACTGACAGGATGTCTAACTGTAAATAAGATTTAGTATGTGACATTTAGACAGGTGCAGAATTTTGAACATATTTGAAGTTTTCAGATTTCTTATTTGATTATTGTGATGGTTTTATGGATTTTCGATTTAAATTATTTTTCTTTTTTTTTAATTGAAAAACATTAAAAAACATGGAAACTTACTATTATTTTCTGTAAAATGTTTCATGGCGGAGACCTACCACTTCTGTATGTGGAGATACGACATGATGTGCCAAACATCTGAGAAATCGATGGTAATATATAATTTAAATTTCGGTAATTTAAAAAAGGAAATTACGATGGAGACAGAGCTTTCTAATATACACCAATTAGGCAAGCAACCTCAGACACTATTGTTTGTGGGGATTAAATTGGATGTAGAAATTAAGGATAAGGATATCATCTGTTAAATTCAGCATCCAAAAACAATACATATGTGACCTTGTAAGAGACAATCCTACATTTGATCTATTTTGATCCGTTATGTACCAGTTATTGTTAAGGTTCAGTCCGTCATTAAAGGCTGCCTTGCTGATGTATAACACATAATGTATTTAGAACTGGTAGCCAGCATTATTTTTTCGTTTGAAAATTTTTTATATTTCAACATATGGAATTATACAATACACAATTTATACAACACATTACAAAGACAACCTTCACTCACAGTTCCTCTCATCTCAAACTTATTGTATAAAGTTGCAGGTATTTTATACTACGGTATTTACATTTTCATAGAATAAGGTAGCCGGCATAACTAAGGGCAATATACGTTATGTTTCACTTTCCCAACATTCCATCTTCCATGGTACCTGGCCGTTAAGCTGCCCTGGAGAAAACAGCAGAGTCATGATCTGGTGTGCTTACAAAAACCTCCACAATCGACTAAGTCCTGGAGGTAAAATTATAAGGTTGTGCTATTTTGGAATTTTTAGTTGGTGAATTACAAATGTATAGAAATCACATATGTATTGTCTTGTGAGTGGCAGGGTAATTCTTGGGTGGTGTGATGGTATCTGGTATATAGACTGTCGTGTGGCCTTAGCGAAGCTGCGTCAACTCATGTCTGCGACGATACCCAGACATGATTTTGTACCATTAGCACAGCTCAGCTCCTCCCCGGTAATTTACAGGTAAATCTACCGTTTACAACATTAATTATCTATTTACCTCTACAGGTAGATAACGATATTTTAAAGGGACATAATTGATACACCTCCCTGAATTAGTTGGTGTGACAGAAACTGAAAAGGTGACAATTTTTTTATTCTGAAGATAGAATAATTACATGGTTTTTATTCTTCAAGGAGTAAAACTGATCACAACATTGGTAGATAGTCAATGGCATTTAAATTCATCAATAGCTGTATTTATTACGTTGGCTGGAATCAATTGAACACACACACAGCTTTTGATTGGTTGACTAAGAAATAAATGAACACATGGTTTTCAACTTTTAACTCTGTTAAGGTTTTGGATCCAGATAATATCTTAATGACGGTAATTAAGTTTGATTTATTTTCTCCTAAGGTTTATAAATTTTGTTAGGAAATCTATTTCTGCTATTCCAGATTAGTATCAGTTATGTCTCTTTGTCCTTGAATTTACCTTTAGTTATAACTTTGACCTTGAACTCACCTTGCAATATAATCCCAATTTAACTCCACTCTCTATCCTTCAGAGCTACTTACTCCATCCCTCAATCTGTCGCCCCTCCCTAGTCCTCCCTCACCCCATCCCTCAATCTCTCACCCCTCCCTAGTCCTCCCTCAACCCATCCCTCTATTTCCCTTACCCCATCCCTCACTTTCCCTCACCCCATCCCTCCATCTCTTTCCATCTCCCTCACCCCATCCCTCCATCTCTTTCCTCTCCCTCACCCCATTCCTCCATCCCTCTCTATCTCCCTCACCCCATTCCTCCATCCCTCTCTATCTCCCTCACCCCATCCCTCCATCTCTCTCTATCTCCCTCACCCCATCCTCCATTCTTTTCCATCGCCCTCAACCCCATTCCTCCATCTCGCTCTATCTCCTCCAACCCATCCCTCCATCCCTCTCTATCTCCCTCACCCCATTCCTCCATCTCTCTCTATCTCCCTCACCCATCCCTCCATCCTTCTCTATCTCCCTCACCAATCCTCCATCCTTTCCATCTCCCTCACCCCTCCCACCATCTCTCCTCTAGCTCCCTCACCCCAGCCCTCCAGCTCTTTCCCATCTCCCTCACCCCATTCCTCCATCTCTCTCTATCTCCCTCAACCCATCCCTCCATCCCTCTCTATCTCCCTCACCCCATCCCTCCATCTCTTTCCATCTCCCTCACCCCATTCCTCCATCTCTCTCTATCTCCCTCAACCCATCCCTCCATCCCTCTCTATCTCCCTCACCCCATCCCTCCATCTCTTTCCATCTCTCTCACCCCATCCCTCCATCTCTATCCGTCTCCCTCACCCCATACCTCCATCTCTTTCCATCTCCCTCACCCCATCCCTCCATCTCTTTCCATCTCCCTCACCCCATTCCTCCATCCCTCTCTATCTCCCTCACCCCATCCCTCCATCTCTTTCCATCTCCCTCACCCCATACCTCCATCTCTTTCCATCTCCCTCACCCCATCCCTCCATCTCTTTCCATCTCCCTCACCCCATCCCTCCATCTCTCTCTATCTCCCTCACCCCATCCCTCCATCTCTTTCCATCTCCCTCACCCCATTCCTCCATCTCTCTCCATCTCCCTCACCCCATCCCTCCATCTCTTTCCGTCTCCCTCACCCCATACCTCCATCTCTTTCCATCTCCCTCACCCCATCCCTCCATCTCTTTCCATCTCCCTTACCCCATCCCTCCATCTCTTTCCATCTCCCTCACCCTATCCCTCCATCTCTCTATCTCCCTCACCCCATTCCTCCATCCCTCTCACTCTCCCTCACCCCATTCCTCCATCCCTCTCTATCTCCCTCACCCCATACCTCCATCCCTCTCTATCTCCCTCACCCCATCCCTCCATCTCTTTCCGTCTCCCTCACCCCATCCCTCCATCTCTTTCCATCTCTCACCCCATCCCTCCATCTCTCTATCTCCCTCACCCCGTTCCTCCATCCCTCTCTATCTCCCTCACCCCATCCCTCCATCTCCCTGAATCCCCCTTGATCAACCCATCCCTCCATCCTCACCCTATCTGGGTGTTTTATTGTTTATAACTATCCACATTTGACATTAACTAGAAGAGAATGTCTGAAGGACAAAGGCCTTCTCTTGTCATTACAGACATTCCTCTTAGCGCTGTTAACAGAATAAAGTGACCCCCTAGGTCCGAACATGTTGAGTTTATTGGAGAAAATTTGCTGAAAATTGTTTTTAAGTAGTCTTGTTTTAAATTGTGAATGTTAGAACTGTCACCGTAATTTGTACAAATTTTGAAACAATTTATGTTTTTGGTTTTGACAATTATTCCTTCACACAGCAATAATTCAATTTAGAAACTCGCTTGTACAATACAACTTGCACAACAGAAGAACCAATAAATTGACTAAATCACTTCTGTTACTTGAATTGGAATTCATAATTGTCAGTTAAAAGAATATTTTGTTCACAATAATTTTCGTATTATCCTGCCACACTACTGAAATCAGTTAAAAAAAAACAATTAAAAATTTTGTTATGAAGAAATACCTACAAAGAATAAACCAGTCTGTCTCGATGATTGTTAGCTTAAATTTCACCGAATGAAAAGCTATAGAAAAATGAATTTCCTGCGATAGAATAGAAGATTGTTTGTCAGCTGTGTTAGATATATTGTGTCGTTATAATAGAGATAATTACCCTGGTTTTGATAACACGCTTACCTAGTGAATTATACATGTAATTATTTGCTAACATGCTATCGGTCTTGTGACGAGTAATCAGCCATGTTCAGGGGAATACCACTCTCAGTCGGCTACCTTACAATATCCCTCCACGGATGTCAACACGTTTTTTAAATCTCAGAGCACGCTACAGTTCTTTTGAATGATACCTATGAATATTGGTGGTTTTTGAATTTTGAATTTACTGGGACAATGGATTGGACCACGCTTCTCTTATTTGAACTTTCACCAGGAATTTTATGAATGACGCGCTCTCGGTCCTGAGTAAAACAGATTTTTATGTAGATAGTTCAGAGGCTGGAGTTGTGGCACAGATTCCTTTCAATTAACTAATCAGCGTTGTGTACCATCAGACAGCACACAAACACCGGGCCCCGTTGGACATCTACAAGCAATGTCTAGATATTTTGAGAGTGTATTTTTCAATTGACTGCATTATAACAAAGACCGTCAGACATCTATCAGCAATATCTAGATAGTTTTTGGATTTATTTTTGAATTGACTGCATCATAGCAAAGACCGGTGGACATCTACAAGCAGTATATACATATTTTACTGATGCGTTCAAATTGACTGCATTGGTACCAAAATCTGTGATTGTTTTGTGTAATGATGCCAGAACACTGTTGGGTGTTGTGATGGATATTTGTGGTTTTGTAAACGTTTGACCTTCAACTCAGATTAACACTGATTTACTGACTCTAAGAGAAGACTCAGATTAACACTGATTTGCTGACTCTAAGAGAAGACTCAGATTAACACTGATATGCTGAATCTGTTGGATTAATCACATGGTTTTACCTGGTTTCCATTCTGTAAGTATGAATGCTCTTGACCAGTCTAATCTACAGTTAAATTGCCATAAAAGATGCCTCTATAAACATATTGTATAACAAAAACTTTCTGAAAAAAGCAACAAGTTGCAGTTCTGACTTGCAATGAAGTCAAGTGTTCTCTAAACCTTTTTGAGACCTTTATAAACAGGTTTGGTTTATTTGAAACTCTATTTCAAAACTACCTCACTAATGGAGTCCACTTCTCTTGTGTGACCTTATATAGAGACCACCTGACTATGGAGTCCACTTCTCTTGTGTGACCTTATATAGAGACCACCTGACTATAGAGTCCACTTCTCTTGTGTGACCTTATATAGAGACCACCTGACTATGGAGTCCACCTCTTGTGTGACCTTATATAGAGACCACCTGACTATGGAGTCCACCTCTTGTGTGACCTTATATAGAGACCACCTGACTATGGAGTCCACCGCTTGTGTGACCTTATATAGAGACACTGACTATGGAGTCACCCTGACTAACCTATGGAGTCCACCTCTTGTGTGACCTTATATAGAGACCACCTGACTATGGTGTCCACCTCTTGTGTGACCTTATATAGAGACCACCTGACTATGGAGTCCACCTCTTGTGTGACCTTATATAGAGACCACCTGACTATGGAGTCCACCTCTTGTGTGACCTTATATAGAGACCACCTGACTATGGAATCCACTTCTCTTGTGTGACCATATATAGAGACCACCTGACTATGGAGTCCAACTCTTGTGTGACCTTATATAGAGACCACCCGACTATGGAGTCCACCTCTTGTGTGACCTTATAACCTGATGCTAATTACTGCCAATACAGTACATGGGGTGTTAATTACTACCAATACAGTACATGGGGTGTTAATTACTACCAATACAGTAAAAGGGGCATTAATTACTACCAATACAGTAAAAGGGGCATTAATTACTACCAATACAGTACATGAGGTGTTAATTACTACCAATACAGAACATGGGACATTAATTACTACCAATACAGTACATGGGGTGTTGATTACTACCAATACAGTACATGGGGCGTTAATTACTACCAATACAGTATATGGGGTGTTAATTACTACCAATACAGTATATGGGACGTTAATTACTACCAATACAGTACATGGGGTGTTAATTACTACCAATACAGTACATGGGGTGTTAATTACTACCAATACAGTACATGGGGCGTTAATTACTACCAATACAGTATATGGGACGTTAATTACTACCAATACAGTATATGGGACGTTAATCACTACCAATACAGTACATGGGGTGTTAATTACTACCAATACAGTACATGGGGTGTTAATTACTACCAATACAGTACATGGGGTGTTAATTACTACCAATACAGTACATGGGATGTTAATTACTACCAATACAGTACATGGGATGTTAATTACTACCAATACAGTACATGGGGTGTTAATTACTACCAATACAGTACATGGGGTGTTAATCACTACCAATACAGTACATGGGGTGTTAATTACTACCAATACAGTATATGGGACGTTAATCACTACCAATACAGTACATGGGGTGTTAATTACTACCAATACAGTACATGGGATGTTAATTACTACCAATACAGTACATGGGATGTTAATTACTACCAATACAGTACATGGGATGTTAATTACTACCAATACAGTACATGGGATGTTAATTACTACCAATGCAGTACATGGGGCGTTGATTGCTACCAATATAGTACATGGGGTGTTAATTACTACCAATACAGTATATGGGACGTTAATTACTACCAATACAGTATATGGGATGTTAATTACTACCAATACAGTATATGGGGTGTTAATTACTACCAATACAGTACATGGGGTGTTAATTACTACCAATACAGTACATGGGGTGTTAATTACTACCAATACAGTATATGGGACGTTAATTACTACCAATACAGTATATGGGATGTTAATTATTACCAATACAGTACATGGGGTGTTAATTACTACCAATACAGTACATGGGGTGTTAATTATTACCAATACAGTACATGGGGTGTTAATTACTACCAATACAGTATATGGGACGTTAATCACTACCAATACAGTACATGGGGTGTTAATTACTACCAATACAGTACATGGGGCGTTAATTATTACCAATACAGTACATGGGGTGTTAATTACTACCAATACAGTACATGGGGTGTTAATTATTACCAATACAGTACATGGGGTGTTAATTACTACCAATACAGTATATGGGACGTTAATCACTACCAATACAGTACATGGGGTGTTAATTACTACCAATACAGTATATGGGACGTTAATCACTACCAATACAGTACATGGGGTGTTAATTACTACCAATACAGTACATGGGATGTTAATTACTACCAATACAGTACATGGGATGTTAATTACTACCAATACAGTACATGGGATGTTAATTACTACCAATACAGTACATGGGATGTTAATTACTACCAATGCAGTACATGGGGCGTTGATTGCTACCAATATAGTACATGGGGTGTTAATTACTACCAATACAGTATATGGGACGTTAATTACTACCAATACAGTATATGGGATGTTAATTACTACCAATACAGTATATGGGGTGTTAATTACTACCAATACAGTATATGGGACGTTAATTACTACCAATACAGTACATGGGATGTTAATTACTACCAATACAGTACATGGGATGTTAATTACTACCAATGCAGTACATGGGGCGTTGATTGCTACCAATATAGTACATGGGGTGTTAATTACTACCAATACAGTATATGGGACGTTAATTATTACCAATACAGTACATGGGATGTTAATTACTACCAATACAGTATATGGGGTGTTAATTACTACCAATACAGTACATGGGGTGTTAATTACTACCAATACAGTACATGGGGTGTTAATTACTACCAATACAGTATATGGGACGTTAATTACTACCAATACAGTATATGGGATGTTAATTATTACCAATACAGTACATGGGGTGTTAATTACTACCAATACAGTACATGGGGTGTTAATTATTACCAATACAGTACATGGGGTGTTAATTACTACCAATACAGTATATGGGACGTTAATCACTACCAATACAGTACATGGGGTGTTAATTACTACCAATACAGTACATGGGGCGTTAATTATTACCAATACAGTACATGGGGTGTTAATTACTACCAATACAGTACATGGGGTGTTAATTATTACCAATACAGTACATGGGGTGTTAATTACTACCAATACAGTATATGGGACGTTAATCACTACCAATACAGTACATGGGGTGTTAATTACTACCAATACAGTACATGGGGTGTTAATTATTACCAATACAGTACATGGGGTGTTAATTACTACCAATACAGTATATGGGACGTTAATCACTACCAATACAGTACATGGGGTGTTAATTATTACCAATACAGTACATGGGGTGGTAATTACTACCAATACAGTATATGGGATGTTAATTACTACCAATACAGTACATGGGGTGTTAATTACTACCAATACAGTACATGGGGTGTTAATTATTACCAATACAGTACATGGGGTGTTAATTACTACCAATACAGTATATGGGATGTAAATTACTACCAATACAGTACATGGGGTGTTAATTACTACCAATACAGTACATGGGGTGTTAATTATTACCAATACAGTACATGGGGTGTTAATTACTACCAATACAGTATATGGGATGTTAATTACTACCAATACAGTACATGGGGTGTTAATTACTACCAATACAGTACATGGGGTGTTAATTACTACCAATACAGTACATGGGGCGTTAATTACTACAAATACAGTACATGGGGTGTTAATTACTACCAATACGGTACATGGGGCGTTAATTACTACCAATACAGTACATGGGGCGTTAATTACTACCAATACAGTACATGGGGTGTTAATTACTACCAATACAGTACATGGGGTGTTAATTACTACCAATACGGTACATGGGGCGTTAATTACTACCAATACAGTATATGAGATGTTAATTACTACCAATACAGTACATGGGGTGTTAATTACTACCAATACAGTACATGGGATGTTAATTACTACCAATACAGTACATGGGGCGTTAATTACTACCAATACAGTACATGGGGTGTTAATTACTACCAATACAGTACATGGGGTGTTAATTACTACCAATACAGTACATGGGGTGTTAATTACTACCAATACAGTACATGGGGCGTTGATTACTACCAATACAGTACATGAGGTGTTGATTACTACCAATACAGTACATGAGGTGTTAATTACTACCAATACGGTACATTGGGTGTTGATTACTACCAATACGGTACATTGGACATTAGAAATTACCAATACAGTACATGGGACGTTAAGTACTACCAATACAGTACATGGGGCGTTAATTACTACCAATATAGTACATGGGGTGTTAATTACTACCAATACAGAACATGGGACGTTAATTACTACCAATACAGTACATGGGACGTTAATTACTACCAATACGGTACATGGGGTTTTGATTACTACCAATACAGTACATGGGACGATAAAAACTACCAATACAGTACATGGGGTGTTAATTACTACCAATGCAGTACATGGGGCATTAATTACTACCAATACAGTAAAAGGGGCATTAATTACTACCAATATGGTACATGGGGCGATAATTACTACCAATACAGTACATGGGGCGTTATTTATTACCAATACAGTACATGGGGCATTAATTACTACCAATACAGTACATGGGGTGTTAATTACTACCAATACGGTACATTGGACATTAGAAATTACCAATAAAGTACATGGGGCATTCATTACAACAAATATGGTACATGAGGCACAAATTTTGTTAATTTGTGAAGGTACAAACTATATGTCTATATTCCTGTTATAAATATATACGACTATTTGCTCACCCGCATATTGCCTGAAGGGAATTTAAGCACAAGCCATAGATAATCACGTAACAACATCTGACATTACCTGCTGTAATTGTATTTTATGGATTACCCATAATTCCTCCAAGTACTTATTTCTACAATGATTGTATGATCCTCAGCCTTGAACTCTGCTGATAAACAAGATACAATATAAATCTGCTATTTTTAAGATTTTTTTTTTTTTTTTTTGCTTTTAGTAAATCAAATTAAAAGCCAAATGTGCACCATCACTGGAGTTGAAGTCAACTTTCATGGGAGCTCCTGAGGCATTGCAGATGGGCATCATGTCTGTCAAAATGTGTCGCCATGGAGATGATATATCGGACTTGTTCGTACATCCTGTGACGATAGTCTTGTCAGGCGATGTGTTCGTAAGCGTAACAAATGTTTCGGAGCCTCCAGTGTGATATGTATTTCAGTGTCTCCACATTGAAAATGTTTTCTGTTTTTAAGTCTTTCTGAAATTATTGATTATCAAGAAAAGTGCAAAAATTGCCTGATGATAGAAATTGATTTCACGAGAATTTTATGAGAACATCAAATATAGAAAGAAAAAACTGGGATTCAAGGTTCTAGAAGACACGTTTGACGTTGAAAACATTCACCTGAATCTGATGTTGTGTTACGTTAGTTTTCTGCAGAGAATTCAGATAACCACGGAAATTAATTGTGATGTTATCACTGGAGGAGGGAAAGTTTGGTTAAAATTCTGTCACTCGGATCGTAAGTAATCACACACATTTAACATTACCATATCTACTCAGGGGGCCAATCAAAGAGATAGGTGATTACATTGATTCCATGATGCTTGTGTTATATGCCATTGAAAATAGTTTCTGAATTTCAAATACCATATGACTTTTTTACGGAATATTAAGCACTAATATAGAAAATGTGTACAATGTTGGCTTATGAAATTTTGTGTTTTGAGCTTTAGATCCTTTTAAGATCATTTAAGGACTGTGTTCATGAATGATTGGGCCTAAAACAGATGGCTTTAAAGTGTCATCATACTGAAATGTCACACCTTGAATGATTGGGCCTATAACAGATAACTTTATAGTGTCATCACACTGAAAAGTCACACCTTGAATGATTGGGACTATGACAGATGGCTTTATAGTGTAATCATACTGAAATGTCACACCTTGAATGATTGGGCCTAAAACAGATGGCTTTATAGTGTAATCATACTGAAATGTCACACCTTGAATGATTGGGCCTAAAACAGATGACTTTACAGTGTCATCACACTGAAATGTCACACCTTGAATGAGTGTCATCACACTGAAATGTCACACCTTGAATGATTGGGCCTATGACAGATGGCTTTATAGTGTAATCATACTGAAATGTCACACCTTGAATGATTGGGCCTAAAACAGATGGCTTTATAGTGTCATCACACTGAAATGTCACACCTTGAATAAATAAATGTCCCATCCTGATGCAACAAACTAGCTTTTCTCAGGAACCCCAGGTGCAATCCGCACCAACTGTGTCGGGATGTCAAGTGGTATCGAGGTTGTTTTACAGAAATTTTCTAGTTTATAAAATGATTAGGAAGGTTAGTATGAATGTTCCAGGATAATAGGAACTTATAATTGATACAAACAATTAGATCTTATCAACACAATCTTCAACAGTTTTTCATACAGAGTAGGTTTGTTTTGTATAAAATTCCATACTGTTGTTGCGATCGTGAGTGGAATTTTGTGTGATGGTCGTCCCTACGGGGGCCATTTGGATGGAGTAGGTTTTGAATGGTTATAAACGGTTATACATACTGATATTGTATTTGTCTAAGGTATTGGGAAGGCTCCATCAAGAAATACTGTAACAATAATTTTGTTGGATTCAGTCTGCACCCTAAATGTTGGCACGATGATGACTGATTTTTCACCGGGAAGGTCCCGTGTGTCGGGCTGGTTATTGAGCAGGTGATCAGAGAGCTGTTGGCTTCCAAGGACTAACGCCTTATATCAGACACATGCAATATCATATCTGCACAATTTTCTCTCTGTAAAAAAAAAACAACTTAATAAATAACAACTTGTTTCAAAAACAGAACCTGAACATGTTATTTGTCTGGAAAACTGACGTCGCAGCATATTACTATAGATATATATATTGTATTTTCTTGGAAAGAGACTCAAAATGCCCACATTTTCAAATTGTATGGGCCAAGGACTCCTTGGGCCTGTCTTGAATTATTAGAATCAAAGATGCACTGCTATCAATTTCTAAATATAGAAACAGGAAGTTTGTATGTGTTGATTTCGGACACTATCGGTGGGAAAGTTCTACCACAGCAGATAACATGCAACAGTAGTTTATCATTTGCCATGTGTAATTGCTACCCACAATGCATCAGTAAGATTGGCGAGCATGCGACATGCAGTGTGATCATTCATCCGCGTAACTCATGTGATTTACTGTGACAAACGTAAACTGCACTCCCCCCGTGATTAACAACGCTCGAAGTACATTCTAGTTTGAAGACGCCACGATCATCTCAGCCAGTTCAACTAAAGTACACGATTGGAGATTTTTAATCTGTTGATGGCAGATATTGTTTAAACTACAAATCTGATCAACAATTCCTCATATAGTACAAAAAAAAGGTATTTCCCGTGAATTGTTCTCATAATGTATAAACAATGTTAGTGATTATCGAGATGCTAGGGTTAATTTATGGGATCACCGCCACTCTCAAGTGTCAAAGAGAAAGATTGAGTATAGAAAACAGAATGTCTCTACCATATTTATCTGGGCCTAGTTGTTCAAAAGGTGATTAGCTTAACTATTTGATTAGTGAATCTCATTTCACCTTTGTTTCAAATTGTGTGTGTGTATATTCTTCAAAATAAGCAGGTATGAAGAGACTAATCGATGACTTATATTTTCAGAAAAATTGTATTTTACAATTCTATAAAACTATCAGATTCTGTTTGATCATCCTGTAATGATAAACATAATAAACAATAAAGTTGTGATTTGTTTAGTGCTTGGTAAAGTGTTATGTTACACTGTGTTGTGGTACCCTGTGTTACGGTACCCTGTGTTACGGTACCCTGTGTGGCGGTACCCTGTGTGGCGGTACCCTGTGTTTTTGTATCCTGTGTTGCGGTACCCTGTGTGGCGGTACCCTATGTGGCGGTACCCTGTGTTACGGTACCCTGTGTTACAGTACCCTGTGTTACGGTACCCTGTGGTACGGTACCCTGTGTTACGGTACCCTGTGTTACAGTACCCTGTGTTACGGTACCCTGTGGTACGGTACCCTGTGTTACGGTACCCTGTGTTACAGTACACTGTGTGGTGGTACCCTGTGTGGCGGCACCCTGTGTACACTGTGTGGTGGTACCCTGTGTGGCGGTACCCTGTGTTGTGGTACCCTGTGTTGTGGTACCCTGTGTTACAGTACCCTGTGTTGTGGTACCCTGTGTTACGGTACCCTGTGTTACGGTACCCTGTGTTACAGTACACTGTGTTACGGTACCCTGTGTTGTGGTACCCTGTGTTACGGTACCCTGTGTTACGGTACCCTGTGTTACAGTACCCTGTGTTGTGGTACCCTGTGTTAGGGTACCCTGTGTTGTGGTACCCTGTGTTGTGGTACCCTGTGTTACGGTACCCTGTGTTACGGTACCCTGTGTTACAGTACCCTGTGTTGTGGTACCCTGTGTTGCGGTACCCTGTGTTACGGTACCCTGTGTTGTGGTACCCTGTGTTACAGTACCCTGTGTTACGGTACCCTGTGTTGCGGTACCCTGTGTGGCGGTACCCTGTGTTACGGTACCCTGTGTGGCGGTACCCTGTGTGGCGGTACCCTGTGTTGCGGTACCCTGTGTGGCGTTACCCTGTGTTACAGTACCCTGTGTTGTGGTACTCTGTGTTGTGGTACCCTGTGTTATGGTACCCTGTGTTACAGTACCCTGTGTTGTGGTACCCTGTGTTGTGGTACCCTGTGTTACAGTACCCTGTGTTACGGTACCCTGTGTTACAGTACCCTGTGTTGCGGTACCCTGTGTTGTGGTACCCTGTGTTGTGGTACCCTGTGTTACGGTACACTGTTGCGGTACACTGTGTTACGGTACCCTGTGTTACGGTACCCTGTGTTACGGTACCCTGTGTTACGGTACCCTGTGTTACAGTACCCTGTGTTGCGGTACCCTGTGTGGCGGTACCCTGTGTTGTGGTACACTGTGTTACAGTACCCTGTGTTGTGGTACCCTGTGTTGTGGTACCCTGTGTTGCGGTACCCTGTGTTACGGTACCCTGTGTTACAGTACCCTGTGTTGCGGTACCCTGTGTTGTGGTACCCTGTGTTGTGGTACCCTGTGTTACAGTACCCTGTGTTGTGGTACCCTGTGTTGTGGTACACTGTGTTGTGGTACCCTGTGTTACAGTACCCTGTGTTGTGGTACCCTGTGTTACAGTACCCTGTGTTGTGGTACCCTGTGTTACAGTACCCTGTGTTGTGGTACCCTGTGTTGTGGTACACTGTGTTGTGGTACCCTGTGTTGTGGTACCCTGTGTTACGGTACCCTGTGTTGTGGTACCCTGTGTTGTGGTACCCTGTGTGGCGGTACCCTGTGTTACGGTACCCTGTGTTACGGTACCCTGTGTTATGGTACACTGTGTTACGGTACCCTGTGTTATGGTACACTGTGGTACAGTACCCTGTGTGGCGGTACCCTGTGTTACAGTACCCTGTGTTACGGTACCCTGTGTTATGGTACACTGTGGTACAGTACCCTGTGTTGCAGTACCCTGTGTTACAGTACCCTGTGTGGCGGTACCCTGTGTTGTGGTACCCTGTGTTACAGTACCCTGTGTGGCGGTACCCTGTGTTGTGGTACCCTGTTTGGCGGTACCCTGTGTTGTGGTACCCTGTGTTACAGTACCCTGTGTTGTGGTACCCTGTGTTGTGGTACCCTGTGTTACAGTACCCTGTGTTACGGTACCCTGTGTGGCGGTACCCTGTGTGGCGGTACCCTGTGTTGCGGTACCCTGTGTGGCGGTACCCTGTGTTGTGGTACCCTGTGTTATGGTACCCTGTGTTGTGGTACCCTGTGTTGCAGTACCCTGTGTTACAGTACCCTGTGTGGCGGTACCCTGTGTGGCGGTACCCTGTGTTACAGTACCCTGTGTTGTGGTACCCTGTGTTACAGTACCCTGTGTTGTGGTACCCTGTGTTGTGGTACCCTGTGTTGCAGTACCCTGTGTTACAGTACCCTGTGTGGCGGTTCCCTGTGTGGCGGTACCCTGTGTTACAGTACCCTGTGTTGTGGTACCCTGTGTTACAGTACCCTGTGTTGTGGTACCCTGTGTTACAGTACCCTGTGTGGCGGTACCCTGTGTAACAGTACCCTGTGTTTTGCGGTACCCTGTGTTACGGTGGTACCCTGTGGTACCGCTTGTTGGGGGTTGAAGACCAAGAACACAGGTGTATTTTTAAAAGTATTAAAGGGGCAACATGGTAAAATTTGAGCTAAAATCTCTACTGTATACAGTGTAATCTCATCAAGTAAAGAGAGACTTCCAAAAATCCTTGGCCAGCATGTCGAGTAAATTATTATAGAAAAAACAAGTTTCAACTACAGCTTTTTGAAAAAAAAATACTTCTAATGATTAAGCAATGAAATAATTATAGTTATTGTGATGATGTGGGTTGTGAATTGTTGACCTCTACAGTGAAGAACCGTGAACTGTGGTGGGTTAGTAATGTCAACGCTATTATAGTTAATCCTCAAACGATATTTATTGAATGATTGGTAACTCTAGTCATTAAAATTGGTCTATCAAGTTCTCAGTGTCATATAATTTGGACCAATTCAGGTAGCAGTTACAAGCTTGATTGATAAAAGACTACAACATTATCATACATATCAACTCTGAATTATGGTGGTAACATTGATTATGGTCGTATTAGTTATAGTAATATTAACTGTGGTTACATTGATTATGGTCGTATTAGTTATAGTAATATTAATTATAGTACTATTAATTATGGTTATATTGATTATGGTCGTATTAGTTATAGTAATATTAGTTATAGTAATATTAATTATGGTAACAGAGTTATGGCCCTTAGAACTTTCCAGAGTCAGTAAAGGGAACATTATCACTTCAGCACCAATAACACAGTTTATTTTCATACTGCATAAATTATAGTATGGACCTGTAAACAAGTGATTTGTGGCAAATTTAAATAAAATATATATATATTTAATGATTATTTATAGGTGAAGCTATTACATTTAGATTAATGTCAGTTATCTCCCCTTAAATGTCCATTAACACCCTCCATTAACTCCTGTTAAATTTGATGACTTAGATAAATATATGTAAGTACTGAGTTGTCCTAAAAATAGTTTATCAGTTGATTAAACTACCATTTTTCATTAGTGTTTTTCATGTGACAGTCAAATGGATTTTATACATTAACTCAAGGCTCAATGAAAAAATAAAAAAATCTTGAATTTTCTCATAATCTTGAGACCCCAGAATTATACCCTCTGGTTTTGCATGTTATCGTCATTAGATGTCTTCCTCACACATTGACATGTCATTCCTTGGGTCCGTCACAGTTTACACTACAGTACCGTTACACCAGATGTAGCTGTCCTTACTTACTGGAGTAGATCATAACAAAAGCTGGCAGAGAATTTACCTACAACGTTCATGAGACCAATCCTTTGATGTTACCAGAATGACGCATTAGTTCTATGGTTTTATCGTGGCTATTAGGACAGGGAACAGATGCGGGTAGAGCTCTTTCAGTTTTATCATAAGGGAATATTGTCCTCATTCTTCTGTCATTTCGGTGAAGCATTTCACAAGGAAGATGTTATCAAAGGACATATTTTAAAATCGATTTGAAATATTCAGTAAAAAAATGATAGTTAAGAATATAATTAAGAATATAAATTTAAAAATTCTGGAGCAGTATTGTATAGTTACGGGATACTTTCTATATTTTTCAGTTTTAAGTGGTATATGGTTTCAAGACAATCGTTATGTCATATTTTGAGACAAATTTCAAATATTGATTTGAAAAATTTGATAAAAAACGAGTCCTTAGATGTCAGTAGAGCTATAAATGTGGACAGAGATATAGATGTCAGTAGAGCTATAAATGTGGACAGAGATATAGATGTCAGTAGAGCTATAAATGTGGACAGAGATATAGATGTCAGTAGAGCTATAAATGTGGACAAAGATATAGATGTCAGTAGAACTATAAATGTGGACAGAGATATAGATGTCAGTAGAGCTATAAATGTGGACAGAGATATAGATGTCAGTAGAACTATAAATGTGGACAGAGATATAGATGTCAGTAGAGCTATACATGTCGACAGAGATATAGATGTCAGTAGAGCTATAAATGTGGACAGAGATATAGATGTCAGTAGAACTATAAATGTGGACAAAGATATAGATGTCAGTAGAACTATAAATGTGGACAGAGATATAGATGTCAGTAGAGCTATAAATGTGGACAGAGATATAGATGTCAGTAGAGCTATAAATGTGGACAAAGATATAGATGTCAGTAGAGCTATAAATGTGGACAGAGATATAGATGTCAGTAGATGTTGAGATTTTTATTCCGTAATTAACATTAGGTCAGTGACTGGCTGTTTGTTGCGGTGATGACATTTGTAAATAAGATTTATATTTGGTTTATTTACCGAGAGATGCTTTGATCTGATAAGAACTCAGAACTGTGGTGATGGAACAGATATCAGAAAAACCAACACAATCTGCTGGTAATGGCTAATGTATGTTTTATTGTTTTTAGGTAGATATTAACAGGCCGAGCATTTCTTACATTAACTCTGTAATACAGGATCTGGTACCTAAACAATGACATTCTATATTCAAGGGGCAAGGAGGGAAGCTACCGCAAACGTAATCAACCAATCAACATCAATATAACATATCAAAACAGAGGAAAGTTAGGTATGGGCAAACTGTATTAACCAATCAGCATCAACGTAACAAATCAAAACCTTGGGCAGTGACAGAAGGCCAAAATGAATTGACCAATCAGCTACAAGATATTAGATATTTTATTTGATACAGGTTTACGTTTAGTATTACCTAGTATGCTTGTTCTGTAATATGCCAACACATAAACTTGAACTCCAAGCAGATGATGGCTGCAGTATGGAAAATGAACTTCATTTTTACATAACTATGGTAGACATATGACACCGCGGTGTCATACATCTCCTGCATAGAAAGTATCTGGATACTTTTGTCGCCTGCAGAAAGCAGAGGTGTCCTTGTGATGACTTGAGGTCCCTTGGGCTGCTCATGCAGACTAAAACTTCATGCAGATCTTTCTAGTTACAAGTGCCGGCTTGGGTTTGCTTTTAAGGTCAAAGGTCAAGGTCACTTTGGTTAAACTTTGGTAATCACCTAACTTTCTGTGCTGGCTATGCATCCACTTCCGTGGAATTCTTGTTATTTTTCATAAAAAGGTGGATTTGGTGGAATGGGGTCAGAAACATTGTAAATGATAAAGGCTGTGTAGTCTATTAATATCTTCACTTTCAGATTGATCAAATTAACAATTTTGATGGGGGGGGGGGATACTTTTTTATGCAGGAATGAAAAGAATCCGGATACCTCTTGGTAGGAGGATGCATATTATGGCTGACACGGCTTGGGCTTGTATAACATACACAATTGTCGTCCACCTCTAGGTATACTTACATGGTCTTTAATCACTGGGTACACAATTGTCCCCCTCTACCGGTCAGTAGACATATCTACATGGACTATAATCACTGGGTATACAATTGTCCCCTCTACCGGTCAGTAGACATACCTACATGGACTATAATCACTGGGTATACAATTGTCCCCCTCTACCGGTCAGTAGACATACCTACGTGGACTCTAATCACTGGGTATACAATTGTCCCCCTCTACCGGTCAGTAGACATACCTACGTGTCCCCCTCTACCGGTCAGTAGACATACCTACGTGTCCCCCTCTACCGGTCAGTAGACATACCTACATGGACTATAATCACTGGGTATACAATTGTCCCCTCTACCGATCAGTAGACATACTTACGTGGACTATAATCACTGGGTATACAATTGTCCCCTCTACCGGTCAGTAGACATATCTACATGGACTATAATCACTGGGTATACAATTGTCCCCTCTACCGGTCAGTAGACATACCTACATGGACTATAATCACTGGGTATACAATTGTCCCCCTCTACCGGTCAGTAGACATACCTACGTGGACTCTAATCACTGGGTATACAATTGTCCCCCTCTACCGGTCAGTAGACATACCTACGTGTCCCCCTCTACCGGTCAGTAGACATACCTACGTGTCCCCCTCTACCGGTCAGTAGACATACCTACATGGACTATAATCACTGGGTATACAATTGTCCCCTCTACCGATCAGTAGACATACTTACGTGGACTATAATCACTGGGTATACAATTGTCCCCTCTACCGGTCAGTAGACATATCTACATGGACTATAATCACTGGGTATACAATTGTCCCCCTCTACCGGTCAGTAGACATACCTACGTGTCCCCCTCTACCGGTCAGTAGACATACTTACGTGGACTATAATCACTGGGTATACAATTGTCCCCATCTACCGGTCAGTAGACATAATCACTGGGTACATAATTGTCCCCTCTACCGGTCAGTAGATATACCTACGTGTCCCCCTCTACCGGTCAGTAGACATACCTACATAGACTATAATCACTGGGTACACAATTGTCCCCCTCTACCGGTCAGTAGACATACTTACGTGGACTATAATCACTGGGTATACAATTGTCCCCCTCTACCGGTCAGTAGACATATCTACATGGACTATAATCACTGGGTATACAATTGTCCCCCTCTACCGGTCAGTAGACATATCTACATGGACTATAATCACTGGGTATACAATTGTCCCCCTCTACTGGTCAGTAGACATATCTACGTGGACTATAATCACTGGGTATACAATTGTCCCCCTCTACCGGTCAGTAGACATATCTACATGGACTATAATCACTGGGTATACAATTGTCCCCCTCTACCGGTCAGTAGACATATCTACATGGACTATAATCACTGGGTACACAATTGTCCCCCTCTACCGGTCAGTAGACATATCTACATGGACTATAATCACTGGGTATACAATTGTCCCCCTCTACCGGTCAGTAGACATATCTATGTGGACTATAATCACTGGGTACACAATTGTCCCCTCTACCGGTCAGTAGACATACCTACGTGGACTATAATCACTGGGTATACAATTGTCCCCCTCTACCCGTCAGTAGACATATCTACATGGACTATAATCACTGGGTATACAATTGTCCCCCTCTACCGGTCAGTAGACATACCTACGTGTCCCCCTCTACCGGTCAGTAGACATACCTACGTGGACTATAATCACTGGGTATACAATTGTCCCCCTCTACCGGTCAGTAGACATACCTACGTGTCCCCCTCTACCGGTCAGTAGACATATCTACGTGGACTATAATCACTGGGTACACAATTGTCCCCTTTACCGGTCAGTAGACATATCTACATGGACTATAATCACTGGGTATACAATTGTCCCCCTCTACCGGTCAGTAGACATATCTACATGGACTATAATCACTGGGTATACAATTGTCCCCCTCTACCGGTCAGTAGACATATCTACATGGACTATAATCACTGGGTATACAATTGTCCCCCTCTACCGGTCAGTAGACATACCTACGTGTCCCCCTCTACCGGTCAGTAGACATACCTACGTGGACTATAATCACTGGGTATACAATTGTCCCCCTCTACCGGTCAGTAGACATACCTACATGGACTATAATCACTGGGTACACAATTGTCCCCCTCTACCGGTCAGTAGACATACCTACGTGTCCCCCTCTACCGGTCAGTAGACATATCTACGTGGACTATAATCACTGGGTACACAATTGTCCCCTCTACCGGTCAGTAGACATACCTATGTGTCCCCCTCTACCGGTCAGTAGACATACCTACGTGGACTATAATCACTGGGTATACAATTGTCCCCCTCTACCGGTCAGTAGACATATCTACGTGGACTATAATCACTGGGTATACAATTGTCCCCCTCTACCGGTCAGTAGACATAATCACTGGGTATACAATTGTCCCCCTCTACCGGTCAGTAGACATATCTACGTGGACTATAATCACTGGGTATACAATTGTCCCCCTCTACCGGTCAGTAGACATATCTACATGGACTATAATCACTGGGTATACAATTGTCCCCCTCTACCGGTCAGTAGACATACCTACGTGGACTATAATCACTGGGTATACAATTGTCCCCCTCTACCGGTCAGTAGACATACCTACGTGTCCCCCTCTACCGGTCAGTAGACATATCTACGTGGACTATAATCACTGGGTACACAATTGTCCCCCTCTACCGGTCAGTAGACATACCTACGTGGACTATAATCACTGGGTATACAATTGTCCCCCTCTACTGGTCAGTAGACATATCTACGTGGACTATAATCACTGGGTATACAATTGTCCCCCTCTACTGGTCAGTAGACATATCTATGTGGACTATAATCACTGGGTACACAATTGTCCCCTCTACCGGTCAGTAGACATACCTACGTGGACTATAATCACTGGGTATACAATTGTCCCCCTCTACCGGTCAGTAGACATATCTACATGGACTCTAATCACTGGGTATACAATTGTCCCCCTCTACCGGTCAGTAGACATACCTACGTGTCCCCCTCTACCGGTCAGTAGACATACCTACGTGGACTATAATCACTGGGTATACAATTGTCCCCCTCTACCGGTCAGTAGACATATCTACATGGACTATAATCACTGGGTATACAATTGTCCCCCTCTACCGGTCAGTAGACATATCTACGTGGACTATAATCACTGGGTATACAATTGTCCCCCTCTACCGGTCAGTAGACATATCTACATGGACTATAATCACTGGGTATACAATTGTCCCCCTCTACCGGTCAGTAGACATATCTACGTGGACTATAATCACTGGGTATACAATTGTCCCCCTCTACCGGTCAGTAGACATATCTACATGGACTATAATCACTGGGTATACAATTGTCCCCCTCTACCGGTCAGTAGACATACCTAAGTGGACTATAATCACTGGGTATACAATTGTCCCCCTCTACCGGTCAGTAGACATATCTACGTGTCCCCCTCTACCGGTCAGTAGACATATCTACGTGGACTATAATCACTGGGTATACAATTGTCCCCCTCTACCGGTCAGTAGACATATCTACGTGTCCCCCTCTACCGGTCAGTAGACATACCTACGTGTCCCCCTCTACCGGTCAGTAGACATATCTACGTGGACTCTAATCACTCGGTCAGTGCCCTCCTGTGTTACTATTAATGTAATCCTTGAAACAATACTTTGTCAATCAGTGAAAAATCACAGACATTACCAAATAAGAGTAAAATGGACGAGGACTCGGCTATAGATTGGATTCCAATGGTTAAGTTACAGATGTGTGATGGCTACAGTGATGAAGGGAAATAACTCTACACCAGTATCTTATCTAAATTGGCTCCCCCTGGTGGGAATTCGGTGATAAATTGATGGGTAACCATAGCTAATGAGAGAGGAGCGCTACCTCTACTTTTTTATTCCCCTTCCCTTTTACTGTATGTATCAGGATATAAATTAGTCTTACTTAGATGGCCGAACAAAGGTCAAGTTTTCCACGAAGTGCTAAACATTACTTTACGTTGCCGTAGCACCGGTGTATATACGAAAGTACTGTGTTTCCCAGCTACTTCCTGTCTCATAGAAAACACAAATAAAATAAGTATTTATCGCTGTGGTAACTGCTGGACATGATTGCCCTTCATTGGTTTCCATGGTTATTGCCTTCCGTCTTGTTGTTTCTGTCCATCTGTATTGTTTTGGTCCAAATCTGAATTATTTCTTGGCCATGAAACATTTAATCTATTAATGTATTTGCCCTTACTGCAGCTGGCAATTTAATTTGATGTGTGGAATTTCTTGAGTATTTTGAATTTTGAATATTTTTACTAGCCTTTAGTCCATGCCACGGACCAACACATAAAATATGAACTCAAAATAGGAAATGGATTAACCTGCATTTGTTAAAATATGGTATTCTATATACAGTTATTGTTCAATGAGTCTGAGGGTAAAAAGTAGAAAAAAAGGCACAAAAGTAAAAGAAATACTTCAGCTCGAAATTCCTGATAAGTAATGAAATTAATTACCTGTACCAGTATAAAGTGTAGAATGTGTGGGAAATCCGCTTATCTAGGGAAGATTCTTGTCAAGGTCGTGGCTTCATAACCTTGAGGTATCATTGTATAGGGGTATCGTGTGATGGGAACTCTCCTGTGTTGGAGGAGTGGTGTTAGAGGAGAGTATTTGATGGTAGTGAGTTAGATAGGATAAATAGCTGTGTATTTGCAGTTTTGATTTAAACTTTAACTAAGTTAACTATTTTGGACTTAAACCCAAGGCTGACTAATGGGTTATCATGGCAGTAAGTCCTGTCAGAGGCTCCCATCAGTGAGGGCCGTAATGGGTGTACATACGTACTACAAATTTAATTATCAGACATTGAGGTGTAAACTTTTAAGTTCAACATGATACTGGTAGGGAAACACTGCTCTGTATAATTTAATTATGAAATTACCGCCGTCAGCTTATAGACTGTAAATGACTAAACCCCCAAGTCTGTTAATGAAATATTGAAAGGCTATTTGTTTGCAGTTTTCCAATAAGTACTCTTATTTAAACCCCATTGAGAAATCCCTCCCTTCCCTGTAACAATTAAGCTAATAAGAGCATTTTACATAAGTAATTTGGCACAAAAATTAGAAAACATGGAAAGGCAACTCTTGTATGTTACAGTTCTGTGGAGTACATGCAAAAACAAGGAAAGGTAACTCCTGTTCATCAAAATTCCCAGGGACACACCTTAAAACAGGGGAAGACAACTCCTGTTAATCATAATTATATAGCACACACCTTAAAACAGGGGAAGACAACTCCTGTTAATCATAATTATATGGCACACACCTTAAAACAGGGGAAGACAACTCCTGTTCATCATAATTATATGGCACACACCTTAAAACAGGGGAAGACAACTCCTGTTAAGGTAAAAACAAGGTAAAAATCAGAAGTAGTCAAGGTAAAAGTCAAAAGGAGTCAAGGTAAAAATCAGAAGTGTTCATGGTGATGTCCTTGTCTATAAATATCAAATATTTAATTTATACATGTTGAGGTTGAACAATCTTTACAGGACTAGTCTCTGGCCCTCATCTGGAAGTCAGCTCTGTATTGTTCCCACCTCGTTATAGTGTTACAGTACCGTCTTTACTATTTGTGAGGGTTTGTTTAACTTGCACAAATTGAAACACTGTATACGAGGTGCTTGATGCTGGTATGATTTCACAGCAGACATTGATTACCACTCAAAGATTTTTTCATGAAACTCAGAGATTCCCTCAATGATTCTGACACGCCTGCAAGGCAAGCATTATGATCAATGTATAAATTTTGAAACAAAAACATTTGAAAAATTTATGCTTGTCACTTGTGGAAGGAGGTCATCTGCACTGTGGGCTAGAGTTATTAAATTTAACAAAATTGGAATTGATTTGCATTTTTTTCCAGACAAACAACGCGTAAATTTGATGTGTGAATGATAGTAGTACTCGGTGAAATGGACATTAGGTGCTGGAATCAACACGTTATGACTGTCTGTCTTGAATTCCAGTGGGAAATGGTGAGGATTTCAAGGACGTAGTTCCATGCATGTGAGCAATCTGACCTTTGAACTCTTGACTCCAAGGTCATGTAGATTTGACGGGACTATAAAATACATGTCTGTAAAGATATTATGTTAGGGTAACATGAATTGTCCATTACATCCTATCTTGAGAGACCACACAATTTGTTGGTCGAGTGAACCTGTCTAGAGAGACCACACAATTTGTTGATCCAGTGAACCTGTCTAGAGAGACCACACAATTTGTTGATCCAATGAACCTGTCTAGAGAGACCACACAATTTGTTGATCCAATGAACCTGTCTAGAGAGACCACACAATGTGTTGGTCGAGTGTACCTGTCTAGAGAGACCACACAATTTGTTGGTCGAGTGAACCTGTCTAGAGAGACCACACAATTTGTTGATACAGTGAACCTGTCTAGAGAGACCACACAATTTGTTGATTGAATGAACCTGTCTAGAGAGACCACACAATTTGTTGATACAGTGAACCTGTCTAGAGAGACCACACAATTTGTTGATTGAATGAACCTGTCTAGAGAGACCACATGGCTAATGTCTAGAGGAACGACACAATTTGTTGATTGTGTGAACCTGTCTAGAGAGACCACACAATTTGTTGATCAGTAGAACCTGTCAATGAGACCACACAATTTGTTGATCAGTAGAACCTGTCTAAAGAGACCAATTAATTTGTCAGGTCCTGTCTAAAGAGACCTATTAATTTGTCAGAGAATTGGTAGAACCTGTAATAGAGGCCATATGTCAAAAATAAAACACCGGTATATTTATAGACCACCTGTCTTTAAGAGACCACCTTCCAAATTTAAAGATATTTTTTTCAGTCAAGTAGTTCGGACCTGTCTTTAAAGACCAGAGCTATCTAGACATCATATGTCTTTAAAGACTACACACGTCTATAGAGGCTCTATCTGTCTGTCTATATCATACCTGTCCTAAACGAACACACCTGTACAGAAAGATCACACCTTCCAAGAAAGACTACTCATGTCTATAGAGGCCCTATCTGTCTGAAAGTATATCATACCTGTCCTAAACAAACCTGCACAGAAAGATCACACCTTCCAAGAAAGACGACACCTCTCCATTTAGAACTAAAACAAAAGATAACTGTTGTTGAAGTATGAACTGCTTGCCATTGTTCTGTTTATTTTGGGATCATCATCCCTATTGACTGCTTCGGCTCCAGGAAACAACCCTCTATTGTGAGCCTGGTGTATGTGTAACATGCTGTACAGGAAGGAAATTTGTTAACGTTTATAGCGGAACATTTGTAGACTTAATATGTATTGTATGTCTGCTTGACTGGACATTTGTAATTAAAAAAGAAAGATTCTAAATCTTTTTCTGACTTGGAGTTCATGCAGAGGTTCAAGTATGGCAGTTTTTGTGCCGGAGAAAGTGTTCTTGTATAAAATCGTTATGAAGCCGCATCATTGATCCGCTATCATTGTTTGTCAAGTCTCAAAAGTGTGTCATTATTTTGTCTAATCTTCGACTTTTTGATTGCGAGAGATGAAAATTGACAATCATTTTGTTGCCTAGGGTAAAAGAAACCTGTTATGGTTAAAAGTCAACAAAGTTTATTGATGTAGTATTGAATTTTGTATCCTGAGATGATATGTTTTGTGATTTTATAAAATGACTCCGTTCTAGCCTATTGTTTATATTACAATGCTGGGCTGTATGTAACAGTTCTGACACTACCCATCGTTATTCTGCTCGACTGGTCAGTTTGTCCTAATAATACGCCCCACTTGTAAAAGTCATTAGAGAAGAATCTGCTTCCCTCTTCCTCTTGTAATTAATCGATACAATTCAATCATAGCCCTCAGCACAAATCCTTCGGACAAAACATCCTACTGACCTTGATTACGCCCGTGTAAACTAACCACATTTTGTATCCTCGGTTTACTTGTCCTTTTATAAAGATAGAAATATTTACATATAGTTCACCTGATGATTATGATATCATTGGTACTGTATAGGTAGTCATAATTTTGGGGCAGGGGATGGGGGGTATTTTCACTATATTTGCGATCAATCAATTCAGCACCAAAATGTTTTGCCTCTAGTTTGAAATCTTTGGTTGTGTCTAGACTTGTTCTAGTTTGAAATCTTTGGTTGTGTCTAGACTTGTTCTAGTTTGAAATCTTTGGTTGTGTCTAGACTTGTTCTAGTTTGAAATCTTTGGTTGTGTCTAGACTTGTTCTGGTTTAAAATCTTCATTTGTGTCTAGACTTGTTCTAGTTTGAAATCATCAGTTGTGTCTAGACTTGTTCTGGTTTGAAATCTTTGGTTGTGTCTAGACTTGTTCTAGTTTGAAATCTTTGGTTGTGTCTAGACTTGTTCTAGTTTGAAATCTTTGGTTGTGTCTAGACTTGTTCTGGTTTGAAATCTTGAGTTGTGTCTAGACTTGTTCTGGTTTGAAATCATCAGTTGTGTCTAGACTTGTTCTAGTTTGAAATCTTTGGTTGTGTCTAGACTTGTTCTAGTTTGAAATCATCAGTTGTGTCTAGACTTGTTCTAGTTTGAAATCTTTGGTTGTGTCTAGACTTGTTCTAGTTTGAAATCATCAGTTGTGTTTGGGCTTGTTCTAGTTTGAAATCATCAGTTGTGTCTAGACTTGTTCTAGTTTGAAATCATCAGTTGTGTCTGGGCTTGTTCTAGTTTGAAATCATCAGTTGTGTCTAGACTTGTTCTAGTTTGAAATCTTTGGTTGTGTCTGGGCTTGTTCTAGTTTGAAATCTTTGGTTGTGTCAGTCTGCCCAGCTGTACCAATGAATGACCTATCTTCCAAATAAAAATAAAAAGATATCTGTCTTTAAAATATTAAGTTTGTATATCATTCTTTCCCCTACATTAAACAATTACAGAGCTGTAGCTTACTGTAATTTTTTTCTTTTTCTTTTTAATAAAATCTGGCAGAAATGTATAATTGAATCATATATTTTTACAATTATTGGCAAGAATTGGTGATATGTCGGCTTTAATTAAGTTTATTACAAAAGCCTTGTTTACAGATGATACCTATCAACCGTGACTTATAATCAATCAATTAAGTCAAATCTCAACGCTAGAAATATTATAGAAATATAATTGGATTGGAACCTAAACAAAAAGGATGGTGTGTTGGTAGGTTCCAAAATCTCTTGTTTATTTGTTTATATCTATCTATTTTGTTATTTTCATGTGGACTAAACATTATTATATTTAACAGCTAGTATTCATCAGAATTCATTAGTATATCATTGTGCCCTGTTGTATCTTTGCAGTGTGTGACTTGATAAACTGCTAGACACTGAACTGGAAGAAAAGACTGATACAAATCAGGTAAGTTTTTTATGGTTTAATGAAAAAACCGTATTTAACACACACTAAAATTTTAGAGTGGTATCAAATTTTAACAACCCAGCTTGACTACAAATTGACACAACAGTCCTGCGCTATTTTTACCTTATAGACAAAGTAATGCAGAGAAATGGCTTGCATTAAAAATTCAATTATGAAGAGTGTTTCATTCTGAAAACTGCAAAAATATGATAACCATTGAAATAGCTGTGTTTACAGTAACACATGTTTCCGTGTCAAGTATTTCAAGTAGTGCCCTCACCAATAGGAGCAAACTATTGGTATTCAGCATATCTTCTATCTAGAATTTCATAATACATGATTTTCAAATAAAAAATTTACCATCAAAAATCTGAATATTGCACATCTTTCATATTTTACATTCTGTGAGTTTTTTTCTCCCAAATGTTTGCTGCTAAGAAAGATGATTTTGAATTAAATATCACATGGCTTACATAATAAATCCTACATAAAAAAATCATCGGAGCTAAAAAATGATTTTGAAAATGTGTTGCTTGCAGTTCAGTTATGATTACGTTTGTTTTTGTGTTTGTTTCTGGTCTGGATTTAATCGGTTACAGAGTAATTAGTACTCACTGGTACGATTTCTACCGGTGTATAGATCTTACACTCCTAATGAGTTAACTGTACAGAAATCCCAAACATGTTCTCCAGCAGGGAGATCCCTGCTGTGATATTTCTGAGACTGAATTCTTCCTTGGAAATGTAGGAATATATTTTTATATTCCTGTGATGAAAATTTTAGTGTGATATTTTCGTAGCCCTGTGACGATAAATTTATTGTGATATTTTCGTAGCCCTGTGGGTGGGGTAACGGACGTACAAGGAACATAGGGGGGAGGGGTGACGGTCGTCCTCCTCCTCCTCCTCCTCCTCCTCCTCCTCGTTTAGGGGAAGTTGACTGGAGGTTGACCGGACCCTTGTTCAGGGGAAGTTGACTGGAGGTTGACTTGACCCTTGTTCAGGGGAAGTGACTGGAGGTTGACTGGAGGTTGACTTGACCCTTGTTCAGGGGAAGTTGACTGGAGGTTGACTGGACCCTTGTTCAGGGGAAGTGACTGGAGGTTGACTGGAGGTTGACTTGACCCTTGTTCAGGGGAAGGCAGATTAATTAGTTTAGACAGAAGAATACACTACCGTCTAGACTCATTAGATTATTTATACAGACTGATTTGGTCAATACACCTTCTGCCCCATTGAATCACCTTTGTTCTTTATGTTTACAGTATCTACTCTTTAGTGTTTCCTCTGTAGGGCCATTCTCTCTGTAGGGCCATTCTCTCTGTAGGGCCATTCTCTCTGTAGGGCCATTCTCTCTGTAGGGCCATTCTCTCTGTAGGGGAGAGGGCCATTCTCTCTGTAGGGCCATTCTCTCTGTAGGGCCATTCTCTCTGTAGGGCCATTCTCTCTGTAGGGCCATTCTCTCTGTAGGGCCATTCTCTCTGTAGGGCCATTCTCTCTGTAGGGCCATTCTCTCTGTAGGGCCATTCTCTCTGTAGGGCCATTCTCTCTGTAGGGCCATTCTCTCTGTAAGGGAACCTTTTAAAGGGGCACTGTCTTTGTAAGGCAAATGTAGGGGGCACTGTCTCTGTAGGGCAAATGTAGGGGGCACTGTCTCTGTAGGGCAAATGTAGGGGGCACTGTCTCTGTAGGGCAAATGTAGGGGGCACTGTCTCTGTAGGGCAAATGTAGGGGGCACTGCCTCTGTAGGGCAAATGTAGGGGGCACTGTCTCTGTAGGGCAAATGTAGGGGGCACTGTCTCTGTAGGGCAAATGTAGGGGGCACTGTCTCTGTAGGGCAAATGTAGGGGGCACTGTCTCTGTAGGGCAAATGTAGGGGGCACTGTCTTTGTAAGGCAAATGTAGGGGGCACTGTCTCTGTAGGGCAAATGTAGGGGGCACTGTCTCTGTAGGGCAAATGTAGGGGGCACTGTCTCTGTAGGGCAAATGTAGAGGGCACTGCCTCTGTAGGGCAAATGTAGAGGGCACTGTCTCTGTAGAGCAAATGGAAGGGGCACTGTCTCTGTAGGGCAAATGTAGGGATCACTGTCTCTGTAGGGCAGATGTAGAGGGCACTGTCTCTGTAGGGCAAATGTAGGGATCACTGTCTCTGTAGGGCAAATGTAGGGGGCACTGTCTCTGTAGGGCAAATGAACTTTATTTATTTCACCACAATATTAATTGTGAAACAGGTATTATTAACCTATATTAATTGTTGGCCCTGATGGAAGGACACATCCTGATACCCTCAACAACCAAATCTAAGTCCCTCAACAACCAAATCTAAATCCAACTTGGATGAGTGACTCTTTGTTTAAATCTCAGTCACTAAATTCAAATGTAACATATTCAGCTGTGAATTCTATTTTTCTGCCACTGATAAAAACCTGACATTAAACATGAGTGAAGGAATTCAGTTTAATACTTCAGTTTTATGATATCTGAAATTGAGGTTAAAAAGAATACAAATAAAACACAAAAAACAACCAAGGTTAAATATAAGATTGACATTAACACCAGAAAGACCTTGGCCTGGTTTAACACAATTAAATATATCGGATTGAAAATGGTGATAAGTTTCCAAAAAAACCATTTTATTTGTCTGTGTGTATGACCACACAAAACTTGTCACCCTGCTGGCATTTTGTTTTGCAGGGTTTGTTTTAAAGATGTTCAAGATAAGATATATAAATTCTTTGATGAAAAACAGCACACATATTTGATTTCAGTGTTTAAGATGTGTTTTTTCTGATTTCCAACCTCCGGCAGGTCTTTAACTAGCTAATCTTGATTACCACGTTTGCTTATTTTAAAGATTTTATTCGGTTGTCCTAACTATGATTTTTATACCATATTCTCATTACTTAAACGATTTTTTCTCCCTGGCTATAAATTCTATATCTATTTTTTTTTAATTTTGAATTTTTTGGGAATATTTTCTAAATTATCTGTGAAATCTTGTTGATCTTTAATACGGTTTAAGAAAATTTCACAATGAACTAGTCAGGTACAGTTTTCTGTGGTGTAATCTTTATTGGTATGTTATCTAAGTACCTACACAGGCCAGACTATTAAACATTTATACTGGCTGATCAGTGGTTTATCCTGGAAACCTGATAGTTTACCATGGAAACCTTATAATACTTCCTTGTAAATCTATCAGTTTGGTTTTGGTTTTATTTGTTTAACGTCCTATTAACAGCTAAGGTCATTTAAGGATGGCCTCTCGTGTTTGCGATATGCATGCGTGTGGTGAGTGCGTATGCGTGTTTTGGAAGGCTGCGGTATGTACGTGTAAAGTGTCCTTGTGATAGGCCGGAACTTTTGCAGATTTATAGTGCTGCCTAACTGAAGCATACTGCTGAAGACACCCAGCAGGACACCCCACCCGGTCACATTATACTGACAACGGCAAAAATACTTCCTTGTAAGTCTATCGGCTCCCCCACCATTCCTAACCATAATATTACCAGAAACAACCAGTGCATGTATACTATATTTGTTGAAGCAATTAAAACACATTGTTTTAATATTGGATACACTTTGATTAAATAACCCTAACTTTAAATTTATTACAAATGTCTAAAATATCAAGAAAGTAAATTATTATTAAAGCTCCCCCATGTTCTAATGATCATGATGAAAAGGTTTCAAAACACCAACCAAGAAACACTAACTTCAGAGAACTTTTATTTAGCCTGGCCCTCAGGGTGATTTATTTTTTTAGTGAAGAAAAATATCTCTGAGGGGTAGACTGGGTATGATATCTCTGAGGGGTAGACTGGGTATGAGATCTGTCTGAGGGGTAGACTGGGTATGATATCTGTCTGAGGGGTAGACTGGGTATGATATCTGTGAGGGGTAGACTGGGTATGATATCTGTCTGAGGGGTAGACTGGGTATGATATCTGTCTGAGGGGTAGACTGGGTATGACATCTGTCTGAGGGGTAGACTGGGTATGATATCTGTCTGAGGGGTAGACTGGGTATGAGATCTGTCTGAGGGGTAGACTGGGTATGATATCTGTCTGAGGGGTAGACTGGGTATGATATCTGTCTGAGGGGTAGACTGGGTATGATATCTGTCTGAGGGGTAGACAGGGTATGATATCTCTGAGGGGTAGACTGGGTATGATATCTGTCTGAGGGGTAGACTGGGTATGATATCTGTCTGAGGGGTAGACTGGGTATGATATCTCTGAGGGGTAGACTGGGTATGATATCTGTCTGAGGGGTAGACTGGGTATGATATCTCTCTTGGGGGCATACTATTTCCTCAATTTAATACGTCACTTTAAATTTACCTCCTGTACTTTTTTCTATGAATGGTGCACTTTTATGATAAATTTCACTGCACATTCTCACCCTAAGCCACAGTAACACCTCATAGTGTGTTTAATTATTACTGAACTTAGGACATATCCGTTAAATTGAGATATCTTCATAGTACTGGTGCCCTGATCAGGAACTGTGACCTTTCCATTTGTATGTCAGCATCACACAGAATTTTATCTCAATGTTTGGGAGTGCAAACTCTGTCTGGTTCCGTAAAATAAATTAAAATTACAGTGGAAGTGGAAAAAAGTTTAATTTGATTTTTGGGTTCCCATTGATAAAGCTACATCAGTAACATGTAGGTCAAGGTTTTAAACAAATGGATCTGTACTTCTCATTGTGGACGGACCAGGTACAAACAGGTCGGAGATGATTATAGCTAAAAAGGCTTTTACAGATTCAAATAACTACAAAGATAAATTCGTTGAAACCCATAACAAAGTTTTCTATAGATAGATACAGGTTCTTAGTCATACATCTCTGGTGGAGAGAGACTTTGACCTTTTGAACAGTTATAATGACGACTCAGGATCATGTACAGCAATGGAGTGTGGAGAATACGTCACGACCTTGTAATGGAGTCGAAAGAATAAGTCACGACCTTGTAATGGAGTCAAAAGAATAAGTCATGACCTTTTACAGCAATGGAGTGTGGAGAGTAAGTCACGACCTTGTAATGGAGTCTGAAGAATAAGCCATGACCTTGTACAGCAATGGAGTGTGGAGAGTAAGTCACGACCTTGTAATGGAGTCGAAAGAATAAGTCACGACCTTGTAATGGAGTCGAAAGAATAAGTCACGACCTTGTAATGGAGTCTGAAGAATAAGTCCCGACCTTGTAATGGAGTCTTGAGAATAAGTCACGACCTTGTAATGGAGTTGAAAGAATAAGTCACGACCTTGTAATGGAGACGAAAGAATAAGTCACGACCTTGTAATGGAGTGTGGAGAATAAGTCACGACCTTGTAATGGAATCTGGAGAATAAGTCACGACCTTGTAATGGAATCTGGAGAATAAGTCACAACCTTGTAATGGAGTGTGGAGAATAATCACGACCTTGTAATGGAGTGTGAAGAATAAGTCACGGCCTTGTAATGGAGTGTGGAGAATAAGTCACGACCTTGTAATAGAGTGTGGAGAATAAGTCACGACCTTGTAATGGAGTGTGAAGAATAAGTCACGGCCTTGTAATGGAGTGTGGAGAATAAGTCACGACCTTGTAATAGAGTGTGGAGAATAAGTCACGACCTTGTAATGGAGTGTGGAGAATAAGTCACGACCTTGTAATAGAGTGTGGAGAATAAGTCACGACCTTGTAATGGAGTGTGGAGAATAAGTCACGACCTTGTAATGGAGTGTGGAGAATAATCACGACCTTGTAATGGAGTGTGAAGAATAAGTCACGGCCTTGTAATGGAGTGTGGAGAATAAGTCACGACCTTGTAATAGAGTGTGGAGAATAAGTCACGACCTTGTAATGGAGTGTGGAGAATAAGTCACGACCTTGTAATAGAGTGTGGAGAATAAGTCACGACCTTGTAATGGAGTGTGGAGAATAAGTCACGACCTTGTAATAGAGTGTGGAGAATAAGTCACGACCTTGTAATGGAGTGTGGAGAATAAGTCACGACCTTGTAATGGAGTGTGGAGAATAAGTCACGACCTTGTAATGGAGACGAAAGAATAAGTCACGACCTTGTAATGGATTCTGGAGAATAAGTCATGACCTTGTACAGCAATGGAGTGTGGAGAATAAGTCACAACCTTGTAATGGAATCTAAAGAATAAGTCACGACCTTGTTATGGAGTGTGGAGAATAAGTCACGACCTTGAAACAGATGATTAGGAATATTTGGCATTTTCCAGGGGGAGGGGGGGGGGGGGGGGGGGGGGGGGGGGGGGCGCTGCTTAGAATAACACACAGATTTATAGCAAACTTGTTCTTATGTCATTTTAACAGGATTGATAAAATCATTGATTGACCTCAACTACCATTCAAATCACTTTATTTCAAAACCTATCTATAAAGGCTATTTTCTCTGTTCCCTTGAGTGGCCTTTATAGACAATTCAAATATATAAACCTCTACATAGATAACCTTGTGTATAAAGACCATTGTTCCCTACTTCCTTGTGACCTTTATAGACGGTTTGATTTATGAACCTCTATATAGACAACCTTGTCTATAAAGACCATTATTCGCTGCTTCCTTGAGTGATCTTTATAGACAGGTTTGTCTTTAGTATCGAGGGACACACCATCATGTCTTGAGCATTGTTTCCTTTGTATTGTGTATGGTTTGATGAGGTTGATACCAGGTTTTTGTGACATTACCCCATTATTCTGGCTAACTCCATGTGATATGTCACGTTAATGTTTTGTATCCATAGAAACATTTTCCTTCATGTTGTTCTGTACTTTTGGAACTCTTCTGAGAATTTAAATGGATCGTAAATCTCTATAAAATTCCCAGTATATCTCGGTTATGCTGGTATACAGTGTGATAGGTGTCCATGATGGAGCGTTTATAAAGGGTGCAAAAAGTTTACTGCTGAACCAGAGAAAACTGATGTTCTAACATTCTTTTCTGTCAAAATTCTGAAGACTTAAATAATTCACCTAATTTTGATTTAGTTGATGTTGTCAAACTGTCTGACATCAATTTTGATGCCATCTCTGATTTTATGCTCAACTTTATCAGTGAAAGTGCAAGTACTATTTAAGGACATGTGCTCAGACAGGCACAATGTAAAATTTGAATCTTAGGAGTTGGAAGTGAGGCTGTAGTACATGTGGCCTGACATGGTGATAGAGACAGATAGTTATCGGGGAGTACCTCACACAGACCTGTAATACATTGATTGTGTGCTGTTTGTCAGATATATGTCTTCATAAAACATCTTACAGAGTATCACAGCATGAATGTCCGGCTCACACCAACTGCTCAGTGGCCGCAATGTACTATTCTTTTATCACTGTTACGTCATGGCATCTGGTAACTATAGTGATCGGCAGCATCTTCCTGTCTGTATACCTCTTTGTCACCATGGAAGTAGTGTGTCTCTGTTGTGACTTCCTGTTTGTATTTCATTGTCGCCATGGAAACTTGTCTCTGTTGTGACTTGATTCCTTTTGTATATGTCTTCATCGCCATGGATACAAGTCTATTGTGACTTCTTGTTTGTATATGTCTTTGTTACCATGGAAACATGTCTGTCAAAACACTGTCCTCAGCTTCAGACCTCTATGAGTACCCTATCCTCCAGTTGTACAGAATGATTGTCAAACCAACAGATGGCATTATATTTTCCCTTGCAATGAAAAAGTCACATGTATGAAATAAGGTCACTGTGGCCTTCATCTTGAAGTTAAAAGTGATTCAATAACTAGATTATATGAAGTTTTCTATCAAATTGCTACAACCTTTCAGTATATGAAACTGACCTGCATCATCAGAAGAAGTGAATTTAAATTAGGTCACTGTGACAAAGACCACAAATTGAAAATTGAAGAAGTCTAAAACGGCTAATGTTTATTTGATCAGCCAATAAGTGTAGCCCTGTATGATAGAGCTGTTTATGGCTGCCAGTAGTACACACACCAAATGGTTGTCTTGCTGCAAATGTTTTTGCCTGCAGAAAATCATTAACACATGGAAGGCTATACCTCAGACCTGAATTGAAACCTGTTTATTTCACATGTAAGTGTTGTGTTTTGTCTAGGGTGTTAAATTCTGCTCTTAGCCATGTTTGTTTCCGTGCATTACACCGTAGGTACCGGTAGATGTAAGTACTGCTGAGCTGGGCCTTTTTTGGCTAGATCACATACAGTTAGTTATACAAATTGATCTTGTTTGGATCAGGAAACCTAGGAATTTTCAGCAGTGTTAAATCCTCCCTGTACGTATGTGATTCACTGTGTAGCAATGTTCACTTCTCTCATCTATTTTAATGTAATCAGATTTGACATTAATTACCACAATATCCACTTAATGCCATTTGGTCTTTTGATTTTTGGCATTAAAACCCTTTTTCAGACGCAAATTCAAAGCAATTGAGATGTTTTGTAGCAGTTTTAATTCTATAGAGAGCAATAAGGGCCATTCAAAATGCAAATGTCATTCATTTTTATCAATTTCAAAAAATAGAAAACATTCACGTCATCTAAAAAAACCTCTGAAACATTTTTTTCTGCAATGCCTTCATTGTGTCTGACAAAGTGTTAGCTATTGCTGTCATTCACATGATCCCCTCTGTTGCCATGAGTGACGGAAAGGAAGTCGGACCGATAGATCACTCGTCTAGAGTATTGCCATGTTGGCCAGGTGATCTGGGTAATGAGTTATTGGGACGGCTGTAGAGGTAGCTTGTAATCCCTCCAGTGTTCACCTGCCTAACGAGGCTTTACCTTAATTCCCCCTCAATTTAAGCCTTGATCATTCCTCATTCTGTATGGTTCTCTCTGGATTTATCCACACATCTTATGTTATGTCTGATACTCTCTGGATTTATCCATGTACCTAATGTTCTGCCTAGTTCTCTCTGGATTTATCCACACATCTTATGTTCTATCTGATACTCTCTGGATTTATCCATGCACCTTATGTTCTGTCTGAGACTCTCTGGATTTATCCACACATCTGATGTTCTATCTGATACTCTCTGGATTTATCCATGCACCTAATGTTCTGTCTGGATTTATCCACACACCTAATGTACTATCTGCAATCAAAACACCTTGCCCCAATACAGTATCTTTCATTTGATGAACACAGCGAATCGGAAGATGTGTTCCAATTGGTTCTATCTGATACTCTCTGGATTTATCCACACATCTGATGTTCTATCTGATACTCTCGGATTTATCCACACATCTGATATTCTATCTGATACTCTCTGGATTTATCCATGCACTTAATGTTCTGTCTTGATTTATCGAAACACCAAATAACGGTGAATCAGCCGGTGTGTTCCGATTGGTTCTATCTGATACTCGCTGGATTTATCCACACACCTATTTATCCCTGGACTTCTGTACATAAATATATCTTAAGAATAGTTATTTTGTCTTTGTGTTTATTAGATTAATGACAATCTGTAGCTAGTGAAGACACATTGATGACAAAGTGAGATGAGAGAGATGAGAACATGAACTGGTATTCTTTGACTGAAGTTTGGAAATGGTAATAAAGAAATCACTGATTATAATTAGAACCAATTTATCTATCGTCCTGACAAACAGACATCGTCATGGATACGAGGGCCAACCTTGTGTGGTGTCAGTCAGAGTATCCCTGTGGGGCGAATGCCTGATTCACTGTAGGCGTGAGCTGGCTACAGATCCTGTCATCAGCGTCTCCAAGCATGTCTCTCCTCACCCCAACATGTTGACAATATTGGACAGTAGTGCACTTCAGTATCACTTCAGTATTGTCTATATGGTGCTGTATCTGGTCACACTGTAGAGTAGGAAAAGATGGACACTTTTGTCCTCGTGTTGGTCAACTGGAGATTTTCACTCAGGAAAATTCTTCACATTTTCTTTTTGTTGAGGATTGTACCTCCACACAACAGCCAAGGTCATTATAGTACGTGTCCACCCTAAGGGAGTCACCACACAGCCAAGGTCATTATAGTATGTGTCCACCCTAAGGGAGTCACCACACAGCCAAGGTCATTATAGTACGTGTCCACCCTAAGGGAGTCACCACACAGCCAAGGTCATTATAGTACGTGTCCACCCTAAGGGAGTCACCACACAGCCAAGGTCATTATAGTACGTGTCCACCCTAAGGGAGTCACCACACAGCCAAGGTCATTATAGTACGTGTCCACCCTAAGGGAGTCACCACACAGCCAAGGTCATTATAGTACGTGTCCACCCTAAGGGAGTCACCACACAGCCAAGGTCATTATAGTACGTGTCCACCCTAAGGGAGTCACCACACAGCCAAGGTCATTATAGTACGTGTCCACCCTAAGGGAGTCACCACACAGCCAAGGTCATTGTCAGTACATGTCCACCCTAAGGGAGTCACCACACAGCCAAGGTCATTATAGTACGTGTCCACCCTAAGGGAGTCACCACACAGCCAAGGTCATTATAGTACGTGTCCACCCTAAGGGAGTCACCACACAGCCAAGGTCATTATAGTACGTGTCCACCCTAAGGGAGTCACCACACAGCCAAGGTCATTATAGTACGTGTCCACCCTAAGGGAGTCACCACACAGCCAAGGTCATTATAGTACGTGTCCACCCTAAGGGAGTCACCACACAGCCAAGGTCATTATAGTACGTGTCCACCCTAAGGGAGTCACCACACAGCCAAGGTCATTATAGTACGTGTCCACCCTAAGGGAGTCACCACACAGCCAAGGTCATTATAGTACGTGTCCACCCTAAGGGAGTCACCACACAGCCAAGGTCATTATAGTACGTGTCCACCCTAAGGGAGTCACCACACAGCCAAGGTCATTATAGTACGTGTCCACCCTAAGGGAGTCACCACACAGCCAAGGTCATTATAGTACGTGTCCACCCTAAGGGAGTCACCACACAGCCAAGGTCATTATAGTACGTGTCCACCCTAAGGGAGTCACCACACAGCCAAAGGTCATTATAGTACGTGTCCACCCTAAGGGAGTCACCACACAGCCAAGGTCATTATAGTACGTGTCCACCCTAAGGGAGTCACCACACAGCCAAGGTCATTATAGTATGTGTCCACCCTAAGGGAGTCACCACACAGCCAAGGTCATTATAGTACGTGTCCACCCTAAGGGAGTCACCACACAGCCAAGGTCATTATAGTACGTGTCCACCCTAAGGGAGTCACCACACAGCCAAGGTCATTATAGTATGTGTCCACCCTAAGGGAGTCACCACACAGCCAAGGTCATTATAGTACGTGTCCACCCTAAGGGAGTCACCACACAGGTCATTATAGTACGTGTCCACCCTAAGGGAGTCACCACACAGCCAAGGTCATTGTCAGTACATGTCCACCCTAAGGGAGTCACCACACAGCCAAGGTCATTATAGTACGTGTCCACCCTAAGGGAGTCACCACACAGCCAAGGTCATTATAGTACGTGTCCACCCTAAGGGAGTCACCACACAGCCAAGGTCATTATAGTACGTGTCCACCCTAAGGGAGTCACCACACAGCCAAGGTCATTATAGTACGTGTCCACCCTAAGGGAGTCACCACACAACAGCCAAGGTCATTATAGTACGTGTCCACCCTAAGGGAGTCACCACACAACAGCCAAGGTCATTATAGTACGTGTCCACCCTAAGGGAGTCACTACACAGCCAAGGTCATTATAGTACGTGTCCACCCTAAGGGAGTCACCACACAGCCAAGGTCATTGTCAGTACATGTCCACCCTAAGGGAGTCACCACACAGCCAAGGTCATTATAGTACGTGTCCACCCTAAGGGAGTCACCACACAGCCAAGGTCATTATAGTACGTGTCCACCCTAAGGGAGTCACCACACAGCCAAGGTCATTATAGTACGTGTCCACCCTAAGGGAGTCGCCACACAGCCAAGGTCATTATAGTACGTGTCCACCCTAAGGGAGTCACCACACAGCCAAGGTCATTATAGTACGTGTCCACCCTAAGGGAGTCACCACACAGCCAAGGTCATTATAGTACGTGTCCACCCTAAGGGAGTCACCACACAGCCAAGGTCATTGTCAGTACATGTCCACCCTAAGGGAGTCACCACACAGCCAAGGTCATTATAGTACGTGTCCACCCTAAGGGAGTCACTACACAGCCAAGGTCATTATAGTACGTGTCCACCCTAAGGGAGTCACCACACAGCCAAGGTCATTATAGTACGTGTCCACCCTAAGGGAGTCACCACACAGCCAAGGTCATTATAGTACGTGTCCACCCTAAGGGAGTCACCACACAGCCAAGGTCATTATAATACGTGTCCACCCTAAGGGAGTCACCACACAGCCAAGGTCATTATAGTACGTGTCCACCCTAAGGGAGTCACCACACAGCCAAGGTCATTATAGTACGTGTCCACCCTAAGGGAGTCACCACACAGCCAAGGTCATTATAGTACGTGTCCACCCTAAGGGAGTCACTACACAGCCAAGGTCATTATAGTACGTGTCCACCCTAAGGGAGTCACCACACAGCCAAGGTCATTATAATACGTGTCCACCCTAAGGGAGTCACCACACAGCCAAGGTCATTATAGTACGTGTCCACCCTAAGGGAGTCACCACACAGCCAAGGTCATTATAGTACGTGTCACCCCTAAGGGAGTCACCACACAGCCAAGGTTATTATAGTACGTGTCCACCCTAAGGGAGTCACCACACAGCCAAGGTCATTATAGTACGTGTCCACCCTAAGGGTGTCACCACACAGCCAAGGTCATTATAGTACGTGTCACCCCTAAGGGAGTCACCACACAGCCAAGGTTATTATAGTACGTGTCCACCCTAAGGGAGTCACCACACAGCCAAGGTCATTATAGTACGTGTCCACCCTAAGGGTGTCACCACACAGCCAAGGTCATTATAGTACGTGTCCACCCTAAGGGAGTCACCACACAGCCAAGGTCATTATAGTACGTGTCCACCCTAAGGGAGTCACCACACAGCCAAGGTCATTATAGTACGTGTCCACCCTAAGGGAGTCACCACACAGCCAAGGTCATTATAGTACGTGTCCACCCTAAGGGAGTCACCACACAGCCAAGGTCATTATAGTACGTGTCCACCCTAAGGGAGTCACCACACAGCCAAGGTCATTATAGTACGTGTCCACCCTAAGGGAGTCACCACACAGCCAAGGTCATTATAGTACGTGTCCACCCTAAGGGAGTCACCACACAGCCAAGGTCATTGTCAGTACATGTCCTCCCCATGACAAGGTCATTCCAGGACACAGCATCCCTAAGAAGTCAGAATTCACTGAACAGAGTATAATATTATGTTGTTTCTATGTTTGTTTCAATTCATTTTCACCTTAGTTTGAGGAGAGTTCCATCAAGGGCCATAACTCCAGATTTAAAGAAAAACTAATATTATTGATGACACAGTTAATTTTCCCTGATGAGCCTTATGAGGAGACTTTTTTCCTGGGCTGCGTCACAGAAATGCAGGTGAAAATAATGGCAAGGATTAATTAAGCAGGTGTGGAACTTCTCCACAACACTGTGACCTAATTATGGAAGATACACCTCCAAGTATTACAAAAATGGAGTTCTTCATTAACTGAGAAATGAGTTCTACAAGAGGAGTTGTGTGACTTGTGTCAATGTCTGTCTCCTCAACTGTACCAGTGAAATTACCTATGAACTGCAGTTGTAATTAGCTTTGGTAGGACAATGGGGAAGGTGCGTGGTACTAATTAGCGGAACAGACTCTAGGGAAATTTTTCATGTCGGATACAGAAAGATGGTTTTCGTAACAGAGGATAGTTTTAGAAAAGATTATACATAGAACGACAGAATTTACACTGCTTCTCACAAAAATACATGAAATAACACCTACGGTATAAAAATATGTCTAACTAACATTAAAAAGATGAAAACAATTAAAGCAGTGACGCAAAATGATTGCTTTTAAGACTAAAGGTTGCAAATGAAACAGAGGCAGCTGGGAAATGGTAGAATTTCTTCATTCACTTCAAATTCAAAAGAGATGAAAAACAAAGCTCAGACTTTTGGAGGGTGGTAATAGTGTAAAGTATGTAACTTTTGGAGGGTGGTAATAGTGTAAAGTATGTAACTTTTAGAGGGTGGTAAGAGTGTAAAGTATGTAACTTTGGAGGGTGGTAATAGTGTAAAGTATGTAACCTATGGAGGGTGGTAATAGTGTAAAGTATGTAACTTTTGGAGGGTGGTAATAGTGTAAAGTATGTAAAGTTTGGAGGGTGGTAATAGTGGCACGTATGTAACTTTTGGAGGGTGGTAATATTGTAAAGTATGTAACTTTTGGAGGGTGGTAATAGTGTAAAGTATGTAACTTTTGGAGGGTGGTAATAGTGTAAAGTATGTAACTTTTAGAGGGTGGTAATAGTGTAAAGTATGTTACTTTTGGAGAGTGGTAATAGTGTAAAGTATGTAACTTTTAGAGGGCCGGTGGTAATAGTGTAAAGTATGTAACTTTTGGAGGGTGGTAATAGTGTAAAGTATGTAACGTTTGGAGGGAGGTAATGGTGTAAAGTATGTAACGTTTGGAGGGCAGTAAAGTATGTAACTTTTGGAGGGTGGTAATAGTGTAACGTATGTAACTTTTGGAGGGTGGTAATAGTGTAAAGTATGTAACTTTTGGAGGGTGGTAATAGTGTAAAGTATGTAACGTTTGGAGGGTGGTAATAGTGTAAAGTATGTAACTTTTGGAGGGTGGTAATAGTGTAAAGTATGTACTTTAAGTGTATATGTAAGTATGAACTAGGAGGGTGGTAATAGTGTAAGTATGTAACTATGGAGGGGGTTAAGTATGTAACTTTTGGAGGGTGGTAATAGTGTAAAGTATGTAACCTATGGAGGGTGGTAATAGTGTAAAGTATGTAACTTTTAGAGGGTGGTAATAGTGTAAAGTATGTAACTTTTAGAGGGTGGTAATAGTGTAAAGTATGTAACTTTTAGAGGGTGGTAATAGTGTAAAGTATGTAACTATTGGAGGGTGGTAATAGTGTAAAGTATGTAACTTTTGGAGGGTGGTAATAGTGTAACGTATGTAACTTTTGGAGGGTGGTAATAGTGTAAAGTATGTAACTTTTGGAGGGTGGTAATAGTGTAAAGTATGTAACTTTTGGAGGGTGGTAATAGTGTAACGTATGTAACTTTGGAGGGTGGTAATAGTGTAAAGTATGTAAGTTTTAGAGGGTGGTAATAGTGTAAAGTATGTAACCTATGGAGGGTGGTAATAGTGTAAAGTATGTAACTTTAGGAGGGTGGTAATAGTGTAAAGTATGTAACTATTGGAGGGTGGTAATAGTGTAAAGTATGTAACGTTTGGAGGGTGGTAATAGTGTAACGTATGTAACTTTTGGAGGGTGGTAATAGTGTAAAGTATGTAAGTTTTAGAGGGTGGTAATAGTGTAAAGTATGTAACCTATGGAGGGTGGTAATAGTGTAAAATATGTAATGTTTGGAGGGTGGTAATAGTGTATAGTAACGTTTGGAGGGTGGTAATAGTGTAAAGTATGTAACTTTTGGCGGGTCGGTAATATGGTAAGTCTGTAACTTTAGAGGGTGGTACTAGTGTAAAGTATGTAACTTTTAGAGGGTGGTAATAGTGTAAAGTATGTAACTTCTTTTAGAGGGTGGTACTAGTGTAAAGTATGTCACTTTTAGGATGGTGGTATATGTACAAGTATGTAACTTTAGAGGGTCGGTAATAGTGTAACGTATGTAACTTTTGGAGGGTGGTAATATTGTAAAGTATGTACCGTGTGGAGGGTGGTAATAGTGTAACGTATGTAACTTTTGGAGGGTGGTAATATTGTAAAGTATGTAACGTTTGGAGGGCAGTAAAGTATGTAACTTTTGGAGGGTGGTAATAGTGTAACGTATGTAACGTTTGGAGGGTGGTAATATTGTAAAGTATGTAACTTTTAGAGGGTGGTAAGAGTGTAAAATATGTAATGTTTGGAGGGTGGTAATAGTGTAAAGTATGTAACGTTTGGAGGGTGGTAATAGTGTAAAGTATGTAACTTTTGGAGGGTGGTAATAGTGTAAAGTATGTAACGTTTGGAGGGTGGTAATAGTGTAACGTATGTAACTTTTGGAGGGTGGTAATAGTGTAAAGTATGTAACTTTTGGAGGGTGGTAATAGTGTAAAGTATGTAACGTTTGGAGGGTGGTAATAGTGTAACGTATGTAACTTTTGGAGGGTGGTAATAGTGTAAAGTATGTAACTTTTGGAGGGTGGTAATAGTGTAAAGTATGTAACTTTTGGAGGGTGGTAATAGTGTAAAGTATGTAACTTTAGGAGGGTGGTAATAGTGTAAAGTATGTAACCTATGGAGGGTGGTAATAGTGTAAAATATGTAATGTTTGGAGGGTGGTAATAGTGTAAAGTATGTAAGTTTTAGAGGGTGGTAATAGTGTAAAGTATGTAACCTGTGGAGGGTGGTAATAGTGTAAAATATGTAATGTTTGGAGGGTGGTAATAGTGTAAAGTATGTAACTTTTAGAGGGTGGTAATAGTGTAAAGTATGTAACCTATGGAGGGTGGTAATAGTGTAAAATATGTAACGTTTGGAGGGTGGTAATAGTGTAAAGTATATAACTTTTGGAGGGTGGTAATAGTGTAAAGTATGTAACTTTTAGAGGGTGGTAATAGTGTAAAGTATGTAACTTTTAGAGGGTGGTAATAGTGTAAAGTATGTAACGTTTGGAGGGTGGTAATAGTGTAAAGTTTGTTAGTTTTGGTATTGTATAAAAATCACAACAATTTTTCAATTGATCATAATTACTCTTTTTCTGTGATGTACTAGCAACATGTATATAAAGGTCACCTGTCTATAAAGGTCACCTGTCTATAAAGGTCACCTATATATAAAGGTCATCTGTCTATAAAGCATTTACCTCTCTATAAGGGACACTGATCTTGGTTCCAAATATAACACCATTTTTGTGTATATGAATCTATGTGGTTATCTAGCCATAAAAGACAACATTTTTGTGAAATGGAAATTAGGAAAAATTGCATTGAAGACAAAATTGGTGCAGACAAGTATGTTTGGTCCATTGTAATTTCTGTAAAAAAGTGCCCCTTTTTTGCTTCAAACTTTTGGCAATATGCTATAAAAAATGAAGCTTTTTTACTAGAATTCTCACGTACTATACAGTTAGCAGTGTCTATAAGATTCACTTTAGTTCTGATTTAATTACATTAATATAATTCTAATATATGCATCTATTTGTCACTCTTATTTGATCTTAGTATAATGTCTTTAGTTCAATGCTGGTTTTAAATCCACAGCAATCTTCCCCATTTCATACGTTTAATTCCCAGCACTATCTGTTAGAGTGATATTCCCTGATCACTGTTAAGTGGCAGACACTTGTAAGGAATCTCTGTTGACTCGGGGCTTGTTTGAACGGTTTGAAGGGACTAAGGGTGGTTAAGGGTCCTACAGAGATAGGAGAAGTGTTTGTTAATCAGCCGATACTGTGGGACGATTCTTAATCCAACACCACACAGTACAATTTGGTCTTATCAAAGTTTTTCAGCGTGTGATTTTTTTACCATTCTTAATCCAACACCACAGATCTGACTGTCTGATCTCACCATAGTTTTTCAGCGTGTGATTTTTTGACAATTCCTACGTAATCCAGGGTCACATTGTGTTCTCTTGTCTCACCTTATTCTCTTTAGATTTTTATCCTTAGTATTTTCATTACCTCCATAATTCAAGTGACAATATTCTGAATTGGATAATACTTTAATGAATGTTGATAAGAAAATTATCTAATCAATTAAATATTATATTTATTTATTATATTTTGATTAACGACGGTCATATTTAGTCCATAAAGTCCATATTTCAAATATTTAAGGTATTCAATCTATAAAGATTTACACCCATGCAATGATATTGTGGACAATATTCAGCTAAGATCAAGATATTTTATCATCTTCTGGAAATTATATACTATTTACAGTCTACGATGCTTCATTATGCATTGAAATTGCATTTGCCAAGATTGCATTCATAGTGTACATGAATGCCAACTGAAAACAGTGAAGACTATATGTATGAAATGGTTGGTATATTCTAGTGGTATAACATATTACTCGTACAGACACACTCAGCCCACACAGTGGAGAAACTCCTTCAGAATTTAATTCAATTATGGAGTATGTAAAGAGTGACACGGGTTAAATCAGCACACCAGGAATGAAAGGTGAGTGGTCAATATCTCCACAGGTAAGATAGGTGGGACATCACACCTGGACGTTACTGATTACAAGTACAAATGACCTCATAATCTCTGATTACAGGTAAAAATGATCCAATTATTGAAGATTACAGGTAAAAATGATCCAATGATGGAATCTTAGTGCTGGATATCAGTACGATGAGTTGTAGCCGGTTAATTAAGGAGCTACACTACAGGTACTGTGACACCTGTGAGGACGGGAATATCTCGTTAGTGTTACCTGTGGTTGTACCCAAGTGTTCTATCTCCACAGATGACAGATAGAGAAAATTGTGTCGACTTTTAGAGGCAAAACATGTACAGATAAGTGAAACTGGGATTATGTTGTCAGTTTTCAAAATTAGAAAAATAGTTCCAGGATGCTGAGATTTTGGTTCCTGTTTTAAGTGATAAAACCAATGGATTTATGACCCAGCAGGTAAGATAGGGATTCATCATTGAACTTGTATGTGGCTGATGTTTTTTAAAAGTTTGAGATCCCTAACTACATTTTGTATGTGGGGGGGTTTGTGAATTGTACCTGAGGAGAAATATTGCTGACTTTTAAAAAAAAGTTTGAGATATCTAACTATGTGTGAGGTTGTATGTGTACATATAGTTATAATATAACCCTAAGTCTGTGGGAGGAGCTATAATATACACTAAAGACTAGGGGAGGGGGGATTCACAGATTTGTTAAAAGAAATACCAAGATAACTATATGAGTTTCTTTATATAAACCTATATAAAAAGTGTCGAGTGTAGATACCTAACTGAAGTGTTTAGGGTTTTAGAATATATTACCCATAAACAAAGCGGCAGGGGTAAAAGAAATGTATTTTCCTATATAATTGAGGTTAAAAAAAAGATTAAAGCTGCGAATATTTTCTATTGCAACCTTTGATGGAAGAAACGTGTGATTCATTCATTGTTCAAATTTGATTATGTTGTATTTTGCAGAGATAAAATAAATGAAAGATAATTGATAATTGATTTAAAAGAGATAATGAAAATATACACTTAATGTGTGTAGTCTGTTAAAATCTAATTCTTTGTAAAAATGTGCAATCTAATTTTGTGATATTTAAGGTTCCCTGTGTACACGGGTGCCACAGCATGTGTTTGTGAGTCAGGTGCTCTAATACCTGATAAGAGTGACCCTAATGAGGCGTGAAGGACAACACATGGTATAGATATTAATTAACTGACCGGTGTGAATATCTCCTGACCACTGATGATGTATGAGTGGACATGTGTCCACCACAAACAAGTCTTAATTCTACTGATTTAATTATAGATCATGAGCTTTAATCTGGGCAGTTGATGGTCATGTGACATAGGGTACTGTGGGAACCACACGGGGGAGGGCTCTGTAGGGAGTTTGTGTGTAGGAAGGGAGCATACTGTTGGTACAGTGTAATGGGATGTCGGAGGTATAAACAAAATCAAACTGTAAGTATTTATTATTTATCTCTTGTAAATTTTATCTTCAACTTGTCTTCATACAGTGTATGTATAAAATGAGAGAATTAAGGAAGAAAATAGATTATGATAATGCAAAATGAGAAAGAAAGGAAGGAAGAAATAAAATCATAATAATGTAAAATGAGAAAGAAAGGAAGGAAGAAATTGAACTATAATAATGTAAAATGAGAAAGAGACCACCTGTGTGAGGTGACATTTTGTTAGAGAGATGGACCCAGGAATCTCAACCTTGACATTTCTCAAATGATGTCGTAAATAAATGTAATTGATGAACCTGAAACAAAAAGATTTTCAACGGCTCTTTATAGTTATGTGGGAGATTGGAGAGGTGGGTGTGGGAGTTGAGAAAATAGTTGGTATTGGGGTACGGGTAGGGGGTGGCTAATTGAGGAATATTAGGGAGTTGGTTTGTTGGTTGGTTGAAGAACATGAGGGGCTCTGGGGGGGGGGGGGGGGGGGGGGGGGGCATTAGATGGTGTAGGGGGAAGGAACATCATGAGGAACAGTAAGGGGAGGGGGGCAGAAGGTACCAGTGTGTTAATATGTTTACTATAACAGATCTAATCCCCTCATTGACCTCTTATCTAATCACTGACCTCTATGTGGGGGTCCTCCTCACTGGTCAGTCTGTAGTGTAGAGTATGGATAGTACTGGATTACAGAGGAAGTGTGATATAGGATTACAGGATAACTATTGTACTAAGGTGTTAACATTGTGAAGTGTGCCATAGTACTACAGGATAACTATTGTACTAAGGTGTTAACATTGTGAAGTGTGCCATAGTACTACAGGATAACTTTAGTACTAAGGTGTTAACATTGTGAAGTGTGCCATAGTACTACAGGATAACTTTAGTTCTAAGGTGTTAACATTGTGATTTACTGTTTTGTCCACACTGATATGTATTAAGGTGTTTAACATTGTGATTTCCTGTAGTTGTCCACACTGATATGTATAACCTTTTGGGATACTAACTGTCCTCAAACTCTTCAACCCTACTGGAAAGGTAGTGTATGTCCAGTGGAAGGATCTGTGTGGGAGCTAAATTAACTGACCACTACAGGTAAACACTATTGATGACAGACTGACCTTCAGGTATGACTGTAGACTGATCTTCATGTGTGATGGACTGACCTTAAGGTATGACAGACTGACCTTCATTGTGGTGGTCTGACCTTTAAGCATTGTGGACTGATATGACAGACTGACCTTCAGGTGTGACAGACTGACCTTCAGGGGTGACAGACTGACCTTCAGGTGTGAAAGACTGACCTTCAGGGGTGACAGACTGACCTTCAGGGGTGAAAGACTGACCTTCAGAGGTGACAGACTGACCTTCAGTGGTGACAGACTGATCACAAGACCTGAGACAGATTGACCGATGTAGACTTATAGGCATTATATCACTTGTGTGATATGTGGTAATCTGTTAAATCTCTCCGTCTCTCAGTCTAATGTCTGACTCTGAGAACTCCACTAGTGTAGATGGACCCAATCCGTACACACTGATACATCAGGATGGACCCTATCCCTACACACTGATACATCAGGATGGACCTCTAATTATAAATGTTTGTTTAATCAATCGTAAAATGACGCCTCTGAAATTTTCTGTAAATAGACGACTTTATTGAGTGTTTACCTATGTCTGCCACTTTGCCCTGTACAATCACCTAATTCAGCTCCATCTTGTTCAGCCTCACTGCCATGCTTGCCTTTTTGAGAAAGAAAGTCCAATTTTTGGACCCTAGATTTAGCTGTCAATTATCATCAAATCATCTTGTTCATTGTTCATGATTTTAAAAATCTAATAAATCCAACTGAAAAAGAAGCTTTGAATACAGTATAAATCTGATAAATGTAATGTGTGCTTATTAAACACATAAAATTATAAAAATAAGGGATGCTCTTAATGAAACCATATACAGAAAAATGTCCATGTGGAATCTAGGTTGAAAAAAACCAAACGTTAAGTAGTTAAAACAACTAAAAGACTAAAGATTTTATTAACAGATTCGTGAGGTAAGGAATTTTTTTATAGTTTTCAATTGTACACTGACCCTCTTTTCCTGAAAGAAAGTGGATATGTGCTAATAGGGGCAGTGTGCTGACTAGGTTAATTATGGTTTTTTTTTTCGTATTTTTAAAAATATCTTTAAATCCCTTTAAGGCTGTTAAATATGTGCAATGTCCCCAAATGTTTATAAATTTGGTGTTTGTTCACCTTCATTAACCAGATTTGTTCAAATTGTACACTGATGTCAACTATATAGTTACCTTAGAAATTATATTTCAGGGTTAAAAGGTCAAGGTTAAGTTCATTGTTACTATTTATAGATAATGATTAGACACACACACAAACTAAAACACAACTTCCTGATGTTGTTTTAATGTTATTTTTGGTAACAAATGTTCTGACATTAATGACCACACCATTAAAAAATGACCACATTTCTAACCACAACATTAAGATGTTATAATGGTCACTTCTCATCAAAATGACCACATTTTTACAGGAAGCACTTGCCATATCTCAAGTACTGGTGATGAAAATCAAAAGAAGTATGTGTTCTATCTTTGAGATTGATCGAGTGATTTAAACAAGTGTGAGATACAGCCAGTATTTATGAGCTGCCTGAATGGACACGGAAACTGAGGGGGTAGATAAGTCGACAAGTTAAACATTTTGTTGATGTATGTCGGCCATATGGACAAGATGTTGGAAAGAACTTAATGTGTGAATACATATCTTGGTTGAAGAGGCTACCACTTTAACCAACAGCTACTTGAAATGATGGAAATCACATAAAGCGTATTTATCAGTTTTAAATTGTCAGTTTAACGAATCTTTTTTAAATTCTAGCATGATTTATCAAAGTTTGTTTAAATATCTTGTTAGAGGTTTGTTTCTGAGATTTAAATTTCAGAGACAGTAGAAATTATTTGCTCAGGATTGCCACTATGTAATTAAAAGGGTTTAGTTTGTGAGTGTTTGTCAGACTGGTGATATTGTCTCCTATAAATCTCACCAGCACTTGTCGTGGTCTCTGTGAAATATTGCCTTCAAACCCACAAACTATGGGAGTTACGTTTTGAAATGTTAAATGTAGTTTTCAGGATTTAAATTCATTTCCATGTAAAACGTAAAAATGTTGTCTTTTGAAACTAGAGAAATCTGTAAAACTTCGGCTGCGTTAACTATATATAATCTCCCAATGGGACTTATTGTAAATGTCAAAGTCATATTCTTTAAGGAAAAAAGTGTCAAGGTCATATACAACCTGATGTAAATATCAAGGTCACATATTTTTGTACAAATGTCAAGGTCATAATACTGATATGCCATACATCTTCCATTTTCATTAACAATACACACTTTGTACATGGCTGATTCTGTATTCCTTTACATCTTAATTTTGGGCTTGAGTAAGTCTAATTGACAAGGGAGATAATTAGCAGTAAAAGTTATGGTATAACTACTTGTTAAGTTATATTTAATTATTACAAATACATCAGGAAGTTGTTGTCATCAACAGTATATTTCCACACGATACTCCATCAATAGAATTAAAAATGATAAGTATAGAGGTTTAAAACCCTGATATTAATCTGATATTAATTATGCATTATTATCTTAAAATTTATTAGGATCAGTAATTCTGAGCCGATTCCATCTTTGTATGTGACTTGTGTAAGTCTATGGGTCAACCTGACTGCTTGGTGATTATTTCCACCCCGCCCCCTACCATGTGACTAAGTGCCCTATCTGAGGGTGTTACACATGCAGACTATAATTACCTCCCTTTAATTGGGGGCCAGAAAACTCATTTACCTTCCAGTCGAAATCCCAGCAGACTGCTAATTCCTCTCTCCTAATATGGTATCACCAAGTAATTGATCTGACTCGACTGCCCTAATATGGTAATTGACTTATCAGACCTAGGGCGTATGTTTGGGACCTGCTGACAGGTGCCCTATGTATTCTATAATTGATCTATGATCTCAGAAATTTAATTGTTAACATATTGGCCGTCAGGTCCAATTAATTGGTAAGTGATAGGGTCATTTACTCCGCCAACCTGTACCCAAAACCTGGCTGATATCGCAGAAATTTGTCAGATAATCGTGGATATTTACATGTTATCAGTAAAACTGACACATGAGATTAACATATCTTACTACACATTGATGTATCTCATTAAAATTTATCATTGTTCTAGGGGCGTTGTCTTAATTAATGCTGCAAGGGATACAGAGACATCAAGTTCATTACAGCCAGCTTCTATTGTTAACAGATTGTGTCATAGTTTACTGCAGGGATAATGGCGTGTGTACCAACTTGTATGTCCCCGTCACATTTATATGTGAACTTGTATGTCCCCGTCACATTTATATGTGAACATGTATGTCCCCTGTACATTTATATGTGAACTTGTATGTCCCCTGTACATTTATATGTGAACATGTATGTCCCCTGTACATTTATTAGAGGTGCGCGATAATATCGAAATACCGGTATACCGCGAATTTGGCAGGTCGATACGATATACCGGTACACAAACCCTGGAAACCGGTATATCGCGATGGTTAACAAAAAGGCATATTAATCACTGATTTAACATTATGTGTTGGCACCAATAACGTAAATTACTTATGTAAACGTGAAAGAAACACACGAGAACGTCATTATGTCGTATTGGTGGGGCGCTTGTTTCGTTGTCTCTAAAGCGCTTGGCCGTATGGGACATCTACGTTAAAATCAAGCACTTTCGAGATTATGATTGTTTACTAGAAACGAAAAATGGCGGACGACGAGCAAGTTGATGGTACTAAGGTCAATAATATTGCAATACGTATTGCAAGTTTCTGTGGAATATTGCAATATATTGCAATACGGTTTTGGTCCGCAATACCCAGCCCTAACATTTATATGTGAATTTGTATGTCCCTGTCACATTTATATGTGAACTTGTATGTATCCACCTCATTTAATCATATGTGAACATGTATGTCCACTCCTCAAAGTGGTCATAGCCACAAAATTTTGTTTCTTTCTCTAGTTTATGTTTCTATCTTTTACTCCTTCGTAGAATCGTCTGATATCTCGTCTGATATCTCGTACAGAGAGGAACGCCCACACAAGAAGTACCGACCCATTCCTACTCCAGTTCAGCAGTACACCCATCTCCTGACCTTCAGTCAAGGTTAGTTGTTAACCCATAACTAGTGGGAGCACTTTTGAAATTTTCATGAATTTGATGCTATGTTATATTTTTCCTATTTTATAAAAATGATTGATAATTCAATCAGACATTAAAGAGTGGATCATCAAAATTTGATTTATTCTTGTGAAGAAACATGTCTGATAAGCTATCAAATTAAATCGGGATCTGATACCATCTTCACACTTTATATCAGATATCACAAAGATTACAAGATATTGTAATAATTTTCAGTTGACTGTGTGTAGAAGCTTACATAATAGATATTCAAAGGTATGATACAGGCCTATGTATAAGTTTATGAATAAATTTACATATCATTAACTTTATCAGCCATCACTAGTGTTACTGAGTCCTGGTAGATTGTGTGTAGGAGGGATAGTTTCGAATGTAATTAACCTGTTGGTAATTAGGAGGGCAACAAATAAATAAAGTGGTTTAGTGTGTCAGGGTGGGATAAGATACAGGGTACTGAGATTGTGTGTGGGGTAGGTTAGGGTTGGTATTGAGGTATTGTGTGTGGGGTAGTTTGGGGTTGGTAATGAGGTATTGTGTCGGGGAGAGATAGGGTACAGGGTACTGAGATTGTGTGTGGGGTAGTTTAGGGTTGGTAATGAGGTATTGTGTGTGGGGTAGGTTAGGGTTGGTAATGAGGTATTGTGTGTGGGGTAGGTTAGGGTTGGTAATGAGGTATTGTGTGTGGGGTAGTTTAGGGTTGGTAATGAGGTATTGTGTGTGGGGTAGTTTAGGGTTGGTATTGAGGTATTGTGTGTGGGGTAGTTTAGGGTTGGTAATGAGGTATTGTGTGTGGGGTAGTTTAGGGTTGGTATTGAGGTATTGTGTGTGGGGTAGTTTAGGGTTGGTATTGAGGTATTGTGTGTGGGGTAGGTTAGGGTTGGGTAATGAGGTATTGTGTGTGGGGTAGTTTAGGGTTGGTAATGAGGTGTTGTGTGTGGGGTAGTTTAGGGTTGGTATTGAGGTATTGTGTGTGGGGTAGGTTAGGGTTGGTATTGAGGTATTGTGTGTGGGGTAGTTTAGGGTTGGTATTGAGGTGTTGTGTGTGGGGTAGTTTAGGGTTGGTAATGAGGTATTGTGTGTGGGGTAGGTTAGGGTTGGTAATGAGGTATTGTGTGTGGGGTAGGTTAGGGTTGGTAATGAGGTGTTGTGTGTGGGGTAGTTTAGGGTTGGTATTGAGGTATTGTGTGTGGGGGGTGTTTTAGGGTTGGTATGAGGTATTGTGTGTGGGGTAGTTGGGGTTGGTATGAGGGTTTGTGTGTGGGGTAGTTTAGGGTTGGTACATGAGGTTTGTGTGTGGGTGTTTCGGGTTGGTAATGAGGTATTGTGTGTGGGGTGTTGGGTTGGTATGGGTTTGTGTGTGGGGTGTTTAGGGTTGGTATTGAGGTTATGGTGTGTGGGGTACGTTTAGGGTTGGCTAAGACGGTAGTGTGTTGGGGTAGTTTGGGTTGGTCAATTGAGGTGTTGTGTGTGGGGTAGTGTATGGGTTGGTAAATGAGGTATATTGGTGTAGGTGGAGGTTAGGATATCATTTTGTGTGGGGTCTTGCTTAATAGAACGGATTGGTAGGTATTAATATTTCTGTATTGTGTGTGGGTGATGAAAAATGAGGGATGTTGTGGAGGTTAGTAATATAGGTGTTGGTATGATTGTAATTAATGTGTAGGACATTAGTTGGTAATTAGGATTCTGTTGAATCCAGTTCTATCGATGTTGTGGGAGGGTCATTTATGTTAATAAAGGTTTATTTTCGACGATTGTAATGACAAAAGTCTTGATAGTATTTCAGGCTGTTTCAAATAGTACGTTTAGGTAGTAATGAGTAGGCGGAAAGATTGTATTTTAGAGCATCAAAAAGATAGGTAAGTTACTTAAATTGTTTATAATAGTAAACGAGGAGGCAATTAATACGTGTAGTGAAGGGGGGATATGTCTATTTAATATTGGAGAGGGGACAGTCAATACAGTTTAGATAAGGGGGGCAATCTTCTGATTGTGTTTGGATGAAAGAGAGGGGTATCTCTGGAAGTTGTATAAAGATAATTATCTGGAGAAGATTTTCTCTATATGTACATCAAACTGGATCCAGGACAATTGTTGTCAGACTAGATCTGAACGGTGTCTCCTTCCACGTTAATGCCGTTCTGATTAAGATGTAGATCTGCTGGGGGGAGATCACATCTATTTTAATTAAAGTTTATTTTCCAACTTGTCACAGTTGACAACAAGCTTAAGTATTTCACTCTTTCAAAAGTAAACATGTTTATAGTGTGTAAAAGTTAAGCTTAAGAGATTTTGTTTTTATTCAATTAAAAAAGAGAGGATTTAGTTAAGTCTATAAAACAGTTAAGGGAGGGGGGCAAGTCTATTATACAGTTTAGGTGAGAGGGGGGCAAGTCTATTATACAGTTTAGGTGAGAGGGGGGCAAGTCTATCATACAGTTTAGGTGAGAGGGGGGGCAAGTCTATTATTCAGTTTAGGTGAGATGGGGGGGGGGGGGCAAGTCTATCATACAGTTTAGGTGAGGGGGTGAATCTATTATACAGTTCAGGTGAGAGGGGGGCAAGTCTATTATACAGTTTAGGTGAGATGGGGGGGGGGGGGGGGGGCAAGTCTATTATACAGTTTAGGTGAGAGGGGGGGGGCAAGTCTATTATACAGTTTAGGTGAGAGGGGGGGGGGGGGGCAAGTCTATTATACAGTTTAGGTGAGAGGGGGGGGCAAGTCTATTATACAGTTTAGGTGAGATGAGGGGGGGGGGGCAAGTCTATTATACAGTTTAGGTGAGGGGGACACATTTAATTAAGTAGATGGCTGATGCAGAAATAATATTTGAGGTGACATCTAAAAAATAAAATAAAAACAAATCCTAATTCATTGTTATTTTGGGGACATATAATTATATCTCTATGATTGCTGAAAATCTCAGTGTTAAGAATTTCATTTTGGAAAATCTATTCCACTTTCTTAAATAAACAGAAATTGTTTTAAATCAGTACAAGTCCTAACCTACAATATTCCTTTAAGAGTGAAAATGACATTGGTGTACTGATGATGTGTCTCTCTACATCAAAAGATATGTCTGATTCTAGAGTGTGAAACTAGGGGGAGATTCTAGAGTGTCAAACTAGGGGGAGATTCTAGAGTGTCAAACTAGGGGGAGATTCTAGAGTGTCAAACTAGGGGGAGATTCTAGAGTGTGAAACTAGGGGGAGATTCTAGAGTGTCAAACTAGGGGGAGATTCTAGAGTGTCAAACTAGGGGGAGATTCTAGAGTGTCAAACTAGGGGGAGATTCTAGAGTGTCAAACTAGGGGGATATTCTAGAGTGTCAAACTAGGGGGAGATTCTAGAGTGTCAAACTAGGGGGAGATTCTAGAGTGTCAAACTAGGGGGAGATTCTAGAGTGTCAAACTAGGGGGAGATTCTAGAGTGTCAAACTAGGGGGAGATTCTAGAGTGTCAAACTAGGGGGAGATTCTAGAGTGTCAAACTAGGGGGAGATTCTAGAGTGTCAAACTAGGGGGAGATTCTAGAGTGTCAAACTAGGGGGAGATTCTAGAGTGTCAAACCAGGGGGAGATTCTAGAGTGTCAAACTAGGGGGAGATTCTAGAGTGTCAAACTAGGGGGAGATTCTAGAGTGTCAAACTAGGGGGAGATTCTAGAGTGTCAAACTAGGGGGAGATTCTAGAGTGTCAAACTAGGGGGAGATTCTAGAGTGTCAAACTAGGGGGAGATTCTAGAGTGTCAAACTAGGGGGACATTCTAGAGTGTCAAACTAGGGGGAGATTCTAGAGTGTCAAACTAGGGGGAGATTCTAGAGTGTCAAACTAGGGGGAGATTCTAGAGTGTCAAACTAGGGGGAGATTCTAGAGTGTCAAACTAGGGGGAGATTCTAGAGTGTCAAACTAGGGGGAGATTCTAGAGTGTCAAACTAGGGGGAGATTCTAGAGTGTCAAACTAGGGGGAGATTCTAGAGTGTCAAACTAGGGGGAGATTCTAGAGTGTCAAACTAGGGGGAGATTCTAGAGTGTCAAACTAGGGGGAGATTCTAGAGTGTCAAACTAGGGGGAGATTCTAGAGTGTCAAACTAGGGGGAGATTCTAGAGTGTCAAACTAGGGGGAGATTCTAGAGTGTCAAACTAGGGGGAGATTCTAGAGTGTCAAACTAGGGGGAGATTCTAGAGTGTCAAACTAGGGGGAGATTCTAGAGTGTCAAACTAGGGGGAGATTCTAGAGTGTCAAACTAGGGGGAGATTCTAGAGTGTCAAACTAGGGAGAGATTCTAGAGTGTCAAACTAGGGGGAGATAATTAGTCTTGTATTCACATCTTTTTTCAGGACAGTCCTGCTGGTTCTTAACCATTCTGGCCAGTAAGGGGTCAGTACTTCAGCCACTGGTGGAAGAGTGTACTGACCACTACTGGTCAGCTGTAGGATAATAAGGAATAAGCTGATTGACCTGTGAGGAATGTTTATTTGACCAGTTGATGGACTAATTACTTCCATCCTTGTGAGAATTCCTCTCTTTCTCCCTTCAGGGTCAGAGTGAGTGATGGTATATTGAGAGATTTTAGCCATATTTCTGTAGTAATTAATTTACTTCATTTTCCTGGAGCTGGTAAATAGGAGCTTTACTGACATTTTGACACTTTGTTGTGATCTACAACATGTTCTGAAGATTTCCCTCTGTTTCAGAGAGAAAATCTCATGATTTATCAGTTTACTTGTTCCAAAGTGTGCACCACATGTTTAACAGAACAGGAGGATGCTGTGGTAGATGTAGAAGTGTTTTCTGGGCTTCAAGTTCAACCCTCAGAACCCAAATCCCAAAACCTCCAACCCCCAACCACTAACTCCCACCCCCACCCCCAACCCCCAATAACTAACTACCAACCCCCCACCCTCCAACCCCCAATTACTAACTCCCAACCCACAACCCCTCCAACCCCCAACCAATAACTCCCAACCCACAAACCACGCCTCCAAATCCCAACCACTAACCAACTAACTCCAACCCCCAACCCCTCCCAACCCCCAACCAATAACTCCCAACCCACAACCTCTCCAACCCCCAACCACTTACTCCCAACCCCCAACCCCTCCAACCCCCAACCCCTCCAACCCCAACCACTAACTCCCCCACCCCTCCAACCCCCAATAACTAACTACCCAACCCCACAACACCCATCCCAACCCACCAAACCACACACCAAACCACAACCCCAAAACCATCACCCAACCCCAACACACAAACCCCTCCAAACCCAAACACCACAACAACCCAACCCACCAACGCAACCCAAGCCCCAAACCAACACTAACTCCCAACCCAACCACACCCCCCCACCCCCCCACTACTCCAACCCCACCCCCACCCCACCCCACCACCCTCAACCCTAACCAACCCCCACCCCACCCCCCACCCCAATTACCTAACTCCACAACCCCCAACCCACCCCCAACCCCCACCAAACTCCCACACCCACCAACCCCCCAACCCCCCACCCTCCAACCCCCCACCACCACCACTCCTCCCCCCCACCCCCACCCCTCCAACCCCCAACCAATAACTCCCAACCCACAACCCCTCCAACCCCCAACCAATAACTCCCAACCCACAACCCCTCCAACCCCCAACCACTAATTCCCAACCCCCAACCCCCAACCCCCAATTACTAACTCACAACCCCCCACCCCTCCATCCCCCTACCAATAACTCCCCACCCACAACCCCTCCAACCCCCAACACTAACTTCCTACCCCCAACCCCTCTATCAGCCTCTTTACCTTTCCAATTTGGACTGTAGCAGTCATGGTATCAGAAACTCTGGTCCAAGTTTTATCAATATCCCTCGACTTTGAATTCTCCTTAGGAAAGCATTATATATTTAAAAGAAAGTTATTTAACTAGGATTACTTTAAATCCATTAATGCTTTCCAATGGAAGTTCAGGAATGTTGATAGAATTGGGACCTGGTGAGTAAGGAAACTGATGCTAGAGGTGTAGACCAGAAAGTGGGGAGGAACTAATGTTATACCTGTATGTCGGAAGGGGCGGGATGATATGTCTACTGGAGGGTGGGGAAGGGGATGGGAGGGTGGGTAGGGGATTGGATAATACGTCTACTGGAGGGTGGGGAGGGGATGGGAGGGTGGGGTGGGGACTGGATGATATGTCTACTGGAGGGTGGGGAGGGGACAGGATTATATGTCTACTGGAGGGTGGGGGGGGGGGGGGGGGGGGGACAGGATGATATGTCTTTGAGGACACATGTTTATATACTGGTAGGTGGGGTAAGTAGGGCTATACAATGTGAGACTGTGAATTGTTGACTGTTCCTTACAGAACTTTATATCCGATATCTAATGGCCCTCAAATCTACAAGACAAGTTCACAAAGACTGTCTTTGTGAGGGAGATTCTTTGTATATGATCTGGAGTCATTAGACATGGAGTGGGGAAAGAGGGGGAGGGGGAGATGAGTTATGGGGGTGGAGGGGAAGGGAGTTAAGAGGGGAAGAGGGGAGGAGATTTGTGATGTTGAAGGGTGGGCAGTTGTGATGTTGGAGGGAGGGCAGTTGTGATGTTGGAGGGAAGGCAGTTGTGATGTTGGAGGGTGGGCAGTTGTGATGTTGGAGGGTGGGCAGTTGTGATGTTGGAGGGAGGGCAGTTGTGATGTTGGAGGGAGGGCAGTTGTGATGTTGGAGGGTGGGCAGTTGTGATGTTGGAGGGTGGGCAGTTGTGATGTTGGAGGGAGGGCAGTTGTGATGTTGGAGGGAGGGCAGTTGTGATGTTGGAGGGAGGGCAGTTGTGATGTTGGAGGGTGGGCAGTTGTGATGTTGGAGGGAAGGCAGTTGTGATGTTGTAGGGAAGGCAGTTGTGATGTTGGAGGGTGGGCAGTTGTGATGTTGGAGGGTGGGCAGTTGTGATGTTGGAGGGAGGGCAGTTGTGATGTTGGAGGGAGGGCAGTTGTGATGTTGGAGGGAGGGCAGTTGGGGGAGGGGAGGGGATTTGTGAGGGGGAGGTTAATTGTGAGGATGGAGGTAGGGGATTTGTGAGGGGGGAGGTTAATTGTGAGGATGGAGGGGAGGGGATTTGTGAGGGGGGGAGGGAAGGGGAATGTGGAAAACAAGGGAACTATTCAGTATCACACATAATAGAGCTCCTATAGAACTGGATATACTTATTTCCTGTCTTTGTTCTATTGATGGGAGACACATATCAGAGGAATCCCCTCCTCAAGTCTCCTTCTGTCTGTGAATGTTATTTATTTTACAACAATTGTGAAAAAAGTTATATCAACTTATATCAATCACTCTTATTGGCCCAGATGGAATCTTACTGTTGGTGGACACCAAAGTACCTCAGAAAACCCATGTAGTCACCAGGGCTTTTTCCTGGGGGCTTTTTGGGGCCGTTAATGGGCCCCTTTCCCAATTGAAATTATTTCATATTTAAGCCAAATTTCCAAAATTTGCAGTTTACTCCTGAAAAAATCTGTCCCAATTCACCAATTTTCTTCCCAAAATGAGACGAAAAGGCCCAATCCCAAACCAGTGAGAAAAAGCCATGGTGACCCCATACATTGTCTTATTCAGTTGATCAATCGGGGAAACAAAACCCTGGCTGGCAGAACGAGACATGTGTGTTAACCACTGTGTCACCAGACCAATATCTTTACTGTGTAATGGTGACGCCAGATTTAATTTAAGACTGCTGCAGTCATAAGTGATTTTGATCATGATAATGTTAACTATCTGAACTGGTGATAGTTGATAGATCTGAACTGGTGATAATTGATCGATCTAAACTGGTGATAATTGATCGATCTGAACTGGTGATATTTGATCGATCTGAACTGGTGATAATTGATAGATCTGAACTGGTGATAATTGATAGATCTGAACTGGTGATAATTGATAGATCTGAACTGGTGATAATTGATAGATCTGAACTGGTGATAATTGATAGATCTGAACTGGTGATAATTGATAGATCTGAACTGGTGATATCTGATCGATCTGAACTGGTGATAATTGATCCATCTGAACTGGTGATAATTGATAGATCTGAACTGGTGATAGTTGATCGATCTGAACTGGTGATAATTGATAGATTTGAACTGGTGATAATTGATCGATCTGAACTGGTGATAATTGATAGATCTGAACTGGTGATAGTTGATCAATCTGAACTGGTGATAATTGATAGATCTGAACTGGTGATAGTTGATAGATCTGAACTGGTGATAGTTGATAGATCTGAACTGGTGATAATTGATAGATTTGAACTGGTGATAGTTGATCAATCTGAACTGGTGATAATTGATAGATTTGAACTGGTGATAATTGATCGATCTGAACTGGTGATAATTGATAGATCTGAACTGGTGATAATTGATAGATCTGAACTGGTGATATTTGATAGATCTGAACTGGTGATAATTGATCAATCTGAACTGGTGATAGTTGATCGATCTGAACTGGTGATAATTGATAGGTCTGAACTGGTGATAGTTGATAGATTTGAACTGGTGATAATTGATCGATCTGAACTTGTAATAGTTGATCGATTTGAACTGGTGATAGTTAATCGATCTTAACTGGTGATAATTGATCGATCTTAACTGGTGATAATTGATCGATCTGAACTGGTGATAATTGATAGATCTGAACTGGTGATAGTTGATCGATCTGAACTGGTGATAGTTGATCGATCTGAAATGGTGATAGTTGATAGATCTGAACTGGTGATAGTTGATCGATCTGAACTGGTGATAATTGATTGATCTGAACTTGTAATAGTTGATCATGAATAATGAAGCAATTCCCAAATATTTGACTATTATGGTATTAGATTGGTTTTAGTTTTAATTACATTTCATTGATAGCATGCTTTTGGCAGTAGAAACAATGTTTATTACAAGCCCACAACTTGTAGTCTCCATGTCATTAATTGTAGGCCCCAGATCAAACACTGCATTGTTTTGTCTTAAAATTAAACAAAGAAAAACTTCATTTTAGTATCGCAATGAAATCTTTTTAAAAATTTATTTATTTTAGTATCACAATAAAATTCATTATTACAGCCACAACGACTACAGCCAAACAGACAAAGCTTTAGTTACAGGAATTAAAAAAAAAAAGTTTTTATCTAAATTCAGTCTGTCTTTCACTTAAGATTGAGAAAGGTGGCACTTTTTATCCTAAATGAATGTCAAACATGTTTATAACCGTATTTTAAAATTTAAATGTTACTGATGTTTGACATCCAATCTTTAAGTATTTTCAGAATGTGTTTTTTGGCTGAGAAGTTTTAAAGTGAGATCTATATTAAAGTTGATGTAAGTGACGGGAGGAAAGGATGGCGAGACAGAGAGGCAGCTATATGTACACACACACGACAATGATATAGCAGGAAACAAGATCACATTTAAATTTCAAACAGAAAAGTCAGCTCCATTATTTACTGTAGAATTGATAGAGTGCTCCGCCTTCCCTACAAGGTTGTTCATTCATTCTCTTCCCTTTACATCAGCAAATTAACTTTTTTCTATTTTTCTAAATTTAAAAAAAAATACTTCACATCTTCTTTAAGTTGATATCTTCATCAAAAAATAATAAAATTAGGTTTCTTTAAAAAACTAAAATTAAGGTTACTTTTCCATGTTTTAAGAGAGAATGATGTGTCTCCTATCTTATTAGTAAATGGATGTTTTATACATCACCATCATAAATAACCAGAGCTGTTGATAAGATACAAAATACAAAAGCAAACTAAACACACACAGGGGAGGTTGTCCTTAAATGGTCATAGCTGTTGATTGGATGTTAAACATTACTCGCACAAACTATTCATCCTCTTTACCACAACCATCATATTCAAAATTTGTTTTGTAAAGAAATGTAAAGCATCAATAATTTGTCCATTTTGTGCATTTTGGTCAGTAGTGTATTGGTGATCTTGGTGGTCAGCAGTGTATTGGTGATATTGGTGGTCAGTAGTGTAGTGGTGATATTGGTGGTCAGTAGTGTATTGGTGATCTTGGTGGTCAGTAGTGTAGTGGTGATCTTGGTTGTCAGTAGTGTAGTGTTGATCTTGGTTGTCAGTAGTGTAGTGGTGATCTTGGTGGTCATTAGTGTAGTGATGATCTTTGTGGTCAGTAGTGTATTGGTGATCTTGGTGGTCAGTAGTGTAGTGGTGATCTTGGTTGTCAGTAGTGTAGTGGTGATATTGGTGGTCAGTAGTGTAGTGGTGATATTGGTGGTCAGTAGTGTAGTGGTGATATTGGTGGTCAGTAGTGTAGTGGTGATATTGGTGGTCAGTAGTGTATTGGTGATCTTGGTGGTCAGTAGTGTAGTGTTGATCTTGGTTGTCAGTAGTGTAGTGGTGATCTTGGTGGTCAGTAGTGTAGTGGTGATCTTGGTGGTCAGTAGTGTAGTGGTGATCTTGGTGGTCAGTAGTGTTGTGATATTGGTGGTCAGTAGTGTAGTGGTGATCTTGGTGGTCAGTAGTGTAGTGGAGATATTGGTGGTCAGTAGTGTAGTGGTGATATTGGTGGTCAGTAGTGTATTGGTGATCTTGGTGGTCAGTAGTGTAGTGGTGATATTGGTGGTCAGTAGTGTAGTGGTGATCTTGGTGGTCAGTAGTGTTGTGGTGATATTGGTGGTCAGTAGTGTAGTGGTGATCTTGGTGGTCAGTAGTGTAGTGGTGATATTGGTGGTCAGTAGTGTAGTGGTGATATTGGTGGTCAGTAGTGTAGTGGTGATATTGGTGGTCAGTAGTGTAGTGGTGATCTTGGTGGTCAGTAGTGTAGTGGTGATCTTGGTGGTCAGTAGTGTAGTGGTGATCTTGGTGGTCAGTAGTGTAGTGGTGATATTGGTGGTCAGTAGTGTAGTGGTGATCTTGGTGGTCAGTAGCGTAGTGGTGATCTTGGTGGTCAGTAGTGAAGTGGTGATCTTGGTGGTCAGTAGTGTAGTGGTGATTTGGTGGTCAGTAGTGTAGTGGTGATTTGGTGGTCAGTAGTGTAATGATGAATTTAGAGAATACATTAGAGGATGGAACTACTAGTATGTGTTTCACATTGTAGACAGTAAAAAGATTTCCATTCTTCTAAAATAACAAAGAAATTCTATCAATCATTGTAGTTTATATCTTACAACATGGATTGAGTAAGTGCACAGTAGGTTTAAAAACATGGATGTGAGCTCTGTGAATTCCTCAGATGACATATTGAGATACAATCAAAATGAAAAGGAAATTTTCAATGAGACATAAAATCTTAATCTGAAGCACATGTTTGTGGAATTCTTAAACTTTTTGGCAAGACAATGCAAATAGCTTTTACCAGTTAGAAGATACTTTTTATGTGCTTCACTTTTGAGAACGGAGATGTTTAAATGATTCTCAAATATGTCTTCATCCAAAATGAGATTTAGATTAAAGGAAAATTATGTTAAAATAGTCGAAGAAAAACACATAAGTAACATTTTTTTAGTTATTTTTTTCCCCAAAGTTTCTGCATTTTAAGTTGACCTAAACTTTTGGAAAATTGTAAAAGAGCTTCTCAGAAAAACGAAATAGATTTACAAGACGTCTATATAGTGGTATTGAAGTACTGTATTGTAAGTATAGGACAAAGTCTAGATCTATATTGAAGTATTAGGACAAAGTCTAGATCTATATTGAAGTATTGTAAGTATAGGATAATGTCTAGATCTATATATGTAAGTATAGGACAAAGTCTAGTTCTATATTGAAGTATTGTAAGTATAGGATAATGTCTAGATCTATATTGAAGTATTGTAAGTATAGGACAAAGTCTAGATCTATATTGAAGTATTGTAAGTATAGGACAAAGTCTAGATCTATATTGAAGTATTATAAATGTAGGACAAAGTCTAGATCTATATTGAAGTATTGTAAGTATAGGATAAAGTCTAGATCTATATTGAAGTATTGTAAGTATAGGACAAAGTCTAGATCTATTGAAGTATTGTAAGTATAGGACAAAGTCTAGATCTATATTGAAGTATTGTAAGTATAGGACAAAGTCTAGATCTATATTGAAGTATTGTAAATGTAGGACAAAGTCTAGATCTATATTGAAGTATTGTAAGTATAGGACAAAGTCTAGATCTATATTGAAGTATTGTAAGTATAGGACAAAGTCTAGATCTATATTGAAGTATTGTAAGTATAGGATAAAGTCTAGATCTATTGAAGTATTGTAAGTATAGGACAAAGTCTAGATCTATATTGAAGTATTGTAAGTATAGGACAAAGTCTAGATCTATTGAAGTATTGTAAGTATAGGACAAAGTCTAGATCTATTGAAGTATTGTCAGTATAGGACAAAGTCTAGATCTATTGAAGTATTGTCAGTATAGGACAAAGTCTAGATCTATTGAAGTATTGTAAGTATAGGACAAAGTCTAGATCTATTGAAGTATTGTAAGTATAGGACAAAGTCTAGATCTATTGAAGTATTGTAAGTATAGGACAATAAAGTCTAGATCTATTGAAGTATTGTAAGTATAGGACAATAAAGTCTAGATCTATTGAAGTATTGTAAGTATAGGACAAAGTCTAGATCTATTGAAGTATTGTAAATATAGGACAAAGTCTAGATCTATTGAAGTATTGTAAGTATAGGACAAAGTCTAGATCTATTGAAGTATTGTCAGTATAGGACAAAGTCTAGATCTATTGAAGTATTGTAAGTATAGGACAAAGTCTAGATCTATTGAAGTATTGTAAGTATAGGACAAAGTCTAGATCTATATTGAAGTATTGTAAGTATAGGACAAAGTCTAGATCTATTGAAGTATTGTAAGTATAGGACAATAAAGTCTAGATCTATTGAAGTATTGTAAGTATAGGACAAAGTCTAGATCTATTGAAGTATTGTAAGTATAGGACAATAAAGTCTAGATCTATTGAAGTATTGTAAGTATAGGACAAAGTCTAGATCTATTGAAGTATTGTAAGTATAGGACAATAAAGTCTAGATCTATATTGAAGTATTGTAAGTATAGGACAAAGTCTAGATCTATATTGAAGTATTGTAAGTATAGGACAAAGTCTAGATCTATTGAAGTATTGTAAGTATAGGACAAAGTCTAGATCTATATTGAAGTATTGTAAGTATAGGACAAAGTCTAGATCTATATTGAAGTATTGTAAGTATAGGACAAAGTCTAGATCTATATTGAAGTATTGTAAGTATAGGACAAAGTGTAGATCTATATTGAAGTATTGTAAGTATAGGACAAAGTCTAGATCTATGTAAGTATTGTAAGTATAGGACAAAGTCTAGATCTATATTGAAGTATTGTAAGTATAGGACAAAGTCTAGATCTATATTGAAGTATTGTCAGTATAGGACAAAGTCTAGATCTATTGAAGTATTGTAAGTATAGGACAAAGTCTAGATCTATTGAAGTATTGTAAGTATAGGACAAAGTCTAGATCTATTGAAGTATTGTAAGTATAGGACAAAGTCTAGATCTATTGAAGTATTGTAAGTATAGGACAAAGTCTAGATCTATTGAAGTATTGTCAGTATAGGACAAAGTCTAGATCTATTGAAGTATTGTAAGTATAGGACAAAGTCTAGATCTATTGAAGTATTGTAAGTATAGGACAAAGTCTAGATCTATTGAAGTATTGTAAGTATAGGACAAAGTCTAGATCTATGTTGAAGTATTGTAAGTATAGGACAAAGTCTAGATCTATATTGAAGTATCGTAAGTATAGGACAAAGTCTAGATCTATTGAAGTATTGTAAGTATAGGACAAAGTCTAGATCTATTGAAGTATTGTAAGTATAGGACAAAGTCTAGATCTATATTGAAGTATTGTAAGTATAGGACAAAGTCTAGATCTATTGAAGTATTGTAAGTATAGGACAAAGTCTAGATCTATATTGAAGTATTGTAAGTATAGGACAAAGTCTAGATCTATTTTGAAGTATTGTAAGTATAGGACAAAGTCTAGATCTATTGAAGTATTGTAAGTATAGGACAAAGTCTAGATCTATATTGAAGTATTGTAAGTATAGGACAAAGTCTAGATCTATTGAAGTATTGTAAGTATAGGACAAAGTCTAGATCTATATTGAAGTATTGTAAGTATAGGACAAAGTCTAGATCTATTGAAGTATTGTAAGTATAGGACAAAGTCTAGATCTATATTGAAGTATTGTAAGTATAGGACAAAGTCTAGATCTATATTGAAGTATTGTAAGTATAGGACAAAGTCTAGATCTATTGAAGTATTGTAAGTATAGGACAAAGTCTAGATCTATTGAAGTATTGTAAGTATAGGACAAAGTCTAGATCTATATTGAAGTATTGTAAGTATAGGACAAAGTCTAGATCTATATTGTAAGTATAGGACAAAGTCTAGATCTATATTGTAAGTATAGGACAAAGTCTAGATCTATTGAAGTATTGTAAGTATAGGACAAAGTCTAGATCTATATTGAAGTATTGTAAGTATAGGACAAAGTCTAGATCTATATTGTAAGTATAGGACAAAGTCTAGATCTATATTGTAAGTATAGGACAAAGTCTAGATCTATATTGAAGTATTGTAAGTATAGGACAAAGTCTAGATCTATTGAAGTATTGTAAGTATAGGACAAAGTCTAGATCTATATTGAAGTATTGTCAGTATAGGACAAAGTCTAGATCTATTGAAGTATTGTAAGTACAGGACAAAGTCTAGATCTATATTGAAGTATTGTAAGTACAGGACAAAGTCTAGATCTATATTGAAGTATTGTCAGTATAGGACAAAGTCTAGATCTATTGAAGTATTGTAAGTACAGGACAAAGTCTAGATCTATATTGAAGTATTGTAAGTACAGGACAAAGTCTAGATCTATATTGAAGTATTGTAAGTATAGGACAAAGTCTAGATCTATATTGAAGTATTGTAAGTATAGGACAAAGTCTAGATCTATTGAAGTATTGTAAGTATAGGACAAAGTCTAGATCTATTGAAGTATTGTAAGTATAGGACAAAGTCTAGATCTATTGAAGTATTGTAAGTATAGGACAAAGTCTAGATCTATTGAAGTATTGTAAGTATAGGACAAAGTCTAGATCTATTGAAGTATTGTAAGTATAGGACAAAGTCTAGATCTATTGAAGTATTGTAAGTATAGGACAAAGTCTAGATCTATTGAAGTATTGTAAGTATAGGACAAAGTCTAGATCTATTGAAGTATTGTAAGTATAGGACAAAGTCTAGATCTATATTGAAGTATTGTAAGTATAGGACAAAGTCTAGATCTATATTGAAGTATTGTAAGTATAGGACAAAGTCTAGATCTATTGAAGTATTGTAAGTATAGGACAAAGTCTAGATCTATTGAAGTATTGTAAGTATAGGACAAAGTCTAGATCTATTGAAGTATTGTAAGTATAGGACAAAGTCTAGATCTATATTGAAGTATTGTAAGTATAGGACAAAGTCTAGATCTATATTGTAAGTATAGGACAAAGTCTAGATCTATATTGTAAGTATAGGACAAAGTCTAGATCTATTGAAGTATTGTAAGTATAGGACAAAGTCTAGATCTATATTGAAGTATTGTAAGTATAGGACAAAGTCTAGATCTATATTGTAAGTATAGGACAAAGTCTAGATCTATATTGTAAGTATAGGACAAAGTCTAGATCTATATTGAAGTATTGTAAGTATAGGACAAAGTCTAGATCTATTGAAGTATTGTAAGTATAGGACAAAGTCTAGATCTATATTGAAGTATTGTCAGTATAGGACAAAGTCTAGATCTATTGAAGTATTGTAAGTACAGGACAAAGTCTAGATCTATATTGAAGTATTGTAAGTACAGGACAAAGTCTAGATCTATATTGAAGTATTGTCAGTATAGGACAAAGTCTAGATCTATTGAAGTATTGTAAGTACAGGACAAAGTCTAGATCTATATTGAAGTATTGTAAGTACAGGACAAAGTCTAGATCTATATTGAAGTATTGTAAGTATAGGACAAAGTCTAGATCTATTGAAGTATTGTAAGTATAGGACAAAGTCTAGATCTATTGAAGTATTGTAAGTATAGGACAAAGTCTAGATCTATTGAAGTATTGTAAGTATAGGACAAAGTCTAGATCTATTGAAGTATTGTAAGTATAGGACAAAGTCTAGATCTATTGAAGTATTGTAAGTATAGGACAAAGTCTAGATCTATTGAAGTATTGTAAGTATAGGACAAAGTCTAGATCTATTGAAGTATTGTAAGTATAGGACAAAGTCTAGATCTATTGAAGTATTGTAAGTATAGGACAAAGTCTAGATCTATATTGAAGTATTGTAAGTATAGGACAAAGTCTAGATCTATATTGAAGTATTGTAAGTATAGGACAAAGTCTAGATCTATTGAAGTATTGTAAGTATAGGACAAAGTCTAGATCTATTGAAGTATTGTAAGTATAGGACAAAGTCTAGATCTATTGAAGTATTGTAAGTATAGGACAAAGTCTAGATCTATATTGAAGTATTGTAAGTATAGGACAAAGTCTAGATCTATATTGTAAGTATAGGACAAAGTCTAGATCTATATTGTAAGTATAGGACAAAGTCTAGATCTATTGAAGTATTGTAAGTATAGGACAAAGTCTAGATCTATATTGAAGTATTGTAAGTATAGGACAAAGTCTAGATCTATATTGTAAGTATAGGACAAAGTCTAGATCTATATTGTAAGTATAGGACAAAGTCTAGATCTATATTGAAGTATTGTAAGTATAGGACAAAGTCTAGATCTATTGAAGTATTGTAAGTATAGGACAAAGTCTAGATCTATATTGAAGTATTGTCAGTATAGGACAAAGTCTAGATCTATTGAAGTATTGTAAGTACAGGACAAAGTCTAGATCTATATTGAAGTATTGTAAGTACAGGACAAAGTCTAGATCTATATTGAAGTATTGTCAGTATAGGACAAAGTCTAGATCTATTGAAGTATTGTAAGTACAGGACAAAGTCTAGATCTATATTGAAGTATTGTAAGTACAGGACAAAGTCTAGATCTATATTGAAGTATTGTAAGTATAGGACAAAGTCTAGATCTATATTGAAGTATTGTAAGTATAGGACAAAGTCTAGATCTATTGAAGTATTGTAAGTATAGGACAAAGTCTAGATCTATTGAAGTATTGTAAGTATAGGACAAAGTCTAGATCTATTGAAGTATTGTAAGTATAGGACAAAGTCTAGATCTATTGAAGTATTGTAAGTATAGGACAAAGTCTAGATCTATTGAAGTATTGTAAGTATAGGACAAAGTCTAGATCTATTGAAGTATTGTAAGTATAGGACAAAGTCTAGATCTATTGAAGTATTGTAAGTATAGGACAAAGTCTAGATCTATATTGAAGTATTGTAAGTATAGGACAAAGTCTAGATCTATATTGAAGTATTGTAAGTATAGGACAAAGTCTAGATCTATATTGAAGTATTGTAAGTATAGGACAAAGTCTAGATCTATTGAAGTATTGTAAGTATAGGACAAAGTCTAGATCTATATTGAAGTATTGTAAGTATAGGACAAAGTCTAGATCTATATTGAAGTATTGTAAGTATAGGACAAAGTCTAGATCTATTGAAGTATTGTAAGTATAGGACAAAGTCTAGATCTATTGAAGTATTGTAAGTATAGGACAAAGTCTAGATCTATATTGAAGTATTGTAAGTATAGGACAAAGTCTAGATCTATTGAAGTATTGTAAGTATAGGACAAAGTCTAGATCTATTGAAGTATTGTAAGTATAGGACAAAGTCTAGATCTATTGAAGTATTGTAAGTATAGGACAAAGTCTAGATCTATATTGAAGTATTGTAAGTATAGGACAAAGTCTAGATCTATATTGGATCATTAGATCAATTCTGGTAGCCGACATTATTAATGTAAGTTTATAAATATTTATAGATAGAATTTAAATTAGAGAAGAGAAAAAGCAAATACAGGAAGTTTATAGTAATGCAGAATATAAACAGTGTAACCAGCTATGGGAAGGGAAAATCAGAAAATTCTAAATCGTGAAGTTTTGCCAGAATAGGATACAGATGTTTTGACGTGAGTACACCTGTACCTTACAAATACATATGTAAAGTCAAAAATCAAGATAAACGACAGAAAAAACGGATTATTATTTTGTTGGCTTCGTTTCCTGCCAGAGTGAGACATGAGATACAGGTAGCTGTTCCAATATAAAGAATGATAGTTATATATCACGACTTATATACTTAATTGTACAGGGATACCACGCTCTGATTTACAGGGTAGGGGAGATGGTACTGGGTCTGTTTAAGAATGGTAGGAAGAAAGTTTGTATTCTTTGGCGCTGAGTGTTTGCCAAACTGGATAGATATTGTAGCAGATGTAAGCCTGGGTATGAGATAGGTCTGATGGAGGTGATAACACACTCCTTTGTATGGTGTACTGTCTCAACTCTGTAGTTCTACCTTGTCTCGAACATATTTTTGAAATTTTAGATTGTTCAATATTTTTTCTCTTGAAAATCTTGACCATGACAAGTGAATGTAAAGACATTATTTTTTATATAGTAAAATCTAGGCCTCTGTCTGTGTCACAGGCTTACAATACTATTTGTTGACATTTTTGAAAAATTTTATGTTGCACAATAAAAAAAAAGGTGAAACCAACATGAGCTCGGAGCAATGACACTCACACTAAACGTGGCACCGGTGTGTAGAGATAGCTGTGTTGTAACCAAGAGAAAGATCAGGTGCAGGTATTGAGCATTTAGTTAGTTTATATCGCTGTTCAGACCTATAACTATGTAATCCATCGCCTATAGATCCCTGGAGACCTACGTTGTATCCATCGCTGCAAACTCTATCTGAAGCCTGTGGTAGACTGAAACTAAAACGTGTTTTTACCCTATTTAATGAAATTCTGCTTCTTTAATTGGCCATTGATATTATTTCCTGTAAGTAGCAAGTAACAATATGTGATTAATGTCTCAATCCAATTCTTTTCCTCCCGATCTGTATAACCGCCCCACAACCCCTAAACATTACCATCCCAACCACCTATGGCTTTTTATTCCAGACATTGACCCACTGGTGTTCTAACAGATCAAATATGGTAAACACTGTTATAGGCACACCAAGCTAATCTCTACAGCAGAACCAGGCTAGCTTCTGTGTATTGCTTCATCATCTCTGTATCACAACTTTATCATCACTGTATCACAACTTTATCCCTGTATCGTCCCTGTATCTGTATCGTCCCTGTATCTGTATCGTCACTGTATCGTCCCTGTATCGTCCCTGTATCGTTCCTGTATCGTCCCTGTATCATCCCTGTATCGTCCCTGTATCATCCCTGTATCATCCCTGTATCGTCCCTGTAACGTCCCTGTATCGTCCCTGTATCGTCCCTGTATCTGTATCGTCCCTGTATCGTCCCTGTATCTGTATCGTCCCTGTATCGTCCCTGTATCGTCCCTGTATCTGTATCGTCCCTGTATCGTCCCTGTAATGTCCCTGTATCTGTATCGTCCCTGTATCGTCCCTGTATCTGTAACGTCCCTGTATCTGTATCGTCCCTGTATCTGTAACGTCCCTGTATCTGTATCATCCCTGTATCGTCCCTGTAACGTCCCTGTATCTGTATCGTCCCTGTATCGTATCGTCCTGTATCTGTATCGTCCCTGTATCTGTAACGTCCCTGTATCTGTAACGTCCCTGTATCTGTAACGTCCCTGTATCTGTATCGTCCCTGTATCATCACTGTATCGTCCCTGTATCGTCCCTGTATCTGTATCGTCCCTGTATCGTCCCTGTATCTGTATCGTCCCTGTAACATCCCTGTATCTGTATCGTCCCTGTATCTGTATCGTCCCTGTATCTGTATCGTCCCTGTATCGTCCCTGTATCGTCCCTGTATCTGTATCGTCCCTGTATCCCTGTATCTGTATCGTCCCTGTATCGTCACTGTATCGTCCCTGTATCGTCCCTGTATCGTCCCTGTATCGTCCCTGTATCGTCCCTGTATCTGTAACGTCCCTGTATCTGTATCGTCCCTGTATCTGTAATGTCCCTGTATCTGTATCATCCCTGTATCGTCCCTGTATCTGTAACGTCCCTGTATCTGTATCGTCCCTGTATCATCCCTGTATCTGTATCGTCCCTGTATCTGTAACGTCCCTGTATCTGTAACGTCCCTGTATCTGTATCGTCCCTGTATCGTCCCTGTAACGTCCCTGTATCGTCCCTGTATCGTCACTGTATCGTCCCTGTATCGTCCCTGTATCTGTATCGCCCCTGTATCGTCCCTGTATCGTCCCTGTATCTGTAACGTCCCTGTATCTGTATCGTCCCTGTATCGTTCCTGTATCGTCACTGTATCATCCCTGTATCGTCCCTTTATCGGTATCATCCCTGTATCTGTATCGTCCCTGTATCGTCCCTGTATCGTCCCTGTATCTGTATCGTCCCTGTATCTGTAACGTCCCTGTATCTGTATCGTCCCTGTAACGTCCCTGTATCTGTATCGTCCCTGTATCTGTATTGTCCCTGTATCTGTATCGTCCCTGTATCTGTATCGTCCCTGTATCTGTATCGTCTTTGTATCTGTATCGTCCCTGTATCGTCCCTGTATCTGTATCGTCCCTGTATCGTCACTGTATCGTCCCTATATCGTCCCTGTATCTGTATCGTCCCTGTATCGTCCCTGTATCTGTATCGTCCCTGTATCTGTATCGTCCCTGTATCGTCCCTGTATCTGTATTGTCCCTGTATCGTCCCTGTATCATCCCTGTAACGTCCCTGTATCTGTATCGTCCCTGTATCATCCTTGTCTCCTCCCGCAGTATTTTCATGTCTGTTGTAAAGACAAAAGCTTTTTATCTTGATCAACATCCATCAACACCCTTACTAAGGGTACAAATTTAACAGCATACTTTTAAAGATTATGTCAAATTTTATTATCAAAATCACATTGTTAGTTTTATTTTAATGTAGGAGAGTCTATATCAGTGTGTACTTCAGCTGTACTTAACAAAGTAAAGACATTTCTCTTCTTTCAGTACTCTCAGAATATTGTAGAGGCTGTCGACAGGTCGGTACTCTCAGAATATTGTAGAGGCTGTCGACAGGTCGGTACTCTCAGAATATTGTAGAGGCAGTCGACAGGTCAGTACTTTCAGAATATTGTAGAGGCTGTCGACAGGTCGGTACTCTCAGAATATTGTAGAGGCAGTCGACAGGTCGGTACTCTCAGAATATTGTAGAGGCTGTCGACAGGTCGGTACTCTCAGAATATTGTAGAGGCAGTCGACAGGTCGGTACTCTCAGAATATTGTAGAGGCCGTCGACAGGTCGGTACTCTCAGAATATTGTAGAGGCAGTAGACAGGTCAGTACTCTCAGAATATTGTAGAGGCTGTCGACAGGTCGGTACTCTCAGAATATTGTAGAGGCAGTAGACAGGTCGGTACTCTCAGAATATTGTAGAGGTAGTAGACAGGTCGGTACTCTCAGAATATTGTAGAGGCAGTAGACAGGTCGGTACTCTCAGAATATTGTAGAGGTAGTAGACAGGTCAGTACTCTCAGAATATTGTAGAGGCTGTCGACAGGTCGGTACTCTCAGAATATTGTAGAGGCAGTCGACAGGTCGGTACTCTCAGAATATTGTAGAGGCAGTCGACAGGTTATGATCAATGTCAGATGTTATCCTCTTAAACAAGAATTTTCAATTTTTTCTACCAAACATTTAATGTTTTTTTCATATTTCACATATTTGAAATAACAGTATAGCTGTGTTTTGTTTCAAATGGAATGAGATCTGAGGTCTTAATATTTCTTACTCGTAACCCATTTAAGATGCTCGTCTTTAATTTTTTCCTGACAAAGATAATCTGGGGTTTTACATGGTTTTTAGTTCTGACAGAAGCATTGCAAAATATTTAAAATGGTACAGTTTCCATTTATTTGCTTGAAAATTAGATTATCTATATAGGTCTGTATATTCTGTACACCTGTTTAATCTGACCAGAATGGTGTGTCCCAAACAACATCAATCAGAGACCTATATAGTAATGTAACCCTGGTAAATACTAGCCGCAATACACGGCTAGAGTGAGCTCCTCTTTAGCTCGATCGGTTGAGTGTATGACTACGTAAGCCAGAGGTCCTGGGTTCGATCCCTGGCGGAGGCAGTGGTTTAGATCTAATTAACCATGTACTCCGTTACATTGGCCTCCTGTAGGGACCTGGGGAAAATACTCTGTCTCGCTCCACAAGCATCGCAGTTACACCTGGAAAAAACTCAAGGATGAGTTCTTTCCTTGAGGGGGAGTATATGTAACCCCGTAAATACTAGGTGCAATATACAGCACTCAATCGGTTGAGCCTCAGACTAGTAAGCCAGAGGTACAAAGTTGGATCCCTGATTTAAATCTAATTAATCATGCGCTGTGTAACAGTGATATAACAGATAGTTATATTTCCCAGGAATAGCAACAATAAACCTTGACTATACATATCTGTAAGACTGGCTACCAGCCCCAAAGATTTGTAAAGAATTGCCCAGCTAAATTGGTATGCAGGATTATCTCCCCTTTCTATGGAACTATGGTAACTCTAGAATCAGACAAGTCTCTAAGAATTACCTCTAATTTCAATGTTACAGAACCAGGGGCCAGAGTCTAATGATCTGTATATGGGGTGATGGGAAGAAAATGGAAAGTAGAATTTTCTCAGTCAGAGATGGATGGTAAATCATTAAGTGAAAAGGGGAGATAATTGAGGACAAATCTGCTAATTCGTAAGAAAGTAAGAAAGTCGGTGTGAAGGGGAGGACATGTGTAAATGATGATATCAGTGAGGTCCAGCAGTGTGACACTAAATACCTATCTAGTATGGTTAGTATATAATTACTGGAGAGTTCTCACACAACCCGACTGGTCAAGGTCCTGTCAGACCCATAGTGCCCTCACATAGTGTCCCTGGTACAGGGAGACTGGGTGAATACACATCCCTATAGGACCAGGCTGAGACCCCAGGGAGCAAACCAGGCCATTCTGGTCTTATAGCCAGTAAACTGTCTCTCTGGTCCAGGGAGACTGGGTGAGTATCCATGTAGGGTCAGGCAGAGCCCCTAGGGAGCCAAACTGTGAAAATCTTAGTGTACAGTGTTGCTATGTAGCCCAGTCTGTCTGATTGTGGTGCCCCCTGGTGGTAATGACCATTTGATTTGTGACAGTGGAGTAATCAGTAATTGGTTTACTCTGAACAATGTATGATCCCTCATGCCAGCCTTGTTTGGATTTGACTACTGGACATTTGAGTAGGTACAGAAATTCAGGACAGACAATAACGGTGTTAAAGTGAGAGAACAATTGAATTAGCACCTCTGCTAGACATACTGGTGTTGCCTTCATTACCGGTTCAAACATATTGTGAAGATTTCCTCGGACATGTAACACTGTCGAAGCTAGATATACCTAAGTCTGATATCACCTCAGTATGTAATGGGGGAGCCAAAAAAGGTTTTAGCTATCATAAAATTGATCTTGTATAAATATCCGCAATTTCAGCTCGCTTGATTTCCCAGACGATGGAAATTTGTAAGAAAAGGAAGAAAGAAAGAGGGGATCAAGAGAGAGAAATAGCAAAAACAAAATAATATATTTATATCAAAAATACTGGTAAATATGGTATATGAATGTATAGTGTAATCTAGTGATACAAACCGCTCTAATTCAGCTAGAGAAACATCTACAATCAGAAATCATGATTCAGTACACATACACACACTCATAGTTGATTTCAATTTAACAAAATTAATATGAATCACTTCAACGAAGTACTGACTTGTAGTGTTAAGTCTACCCTCATGTACTTAGAGTAACAGGTACACGGATTCACTGAAAAACAGTGATGGTTGATGTAATAGATTGATTATGACAGGCTACACACTTTCTGCTTGTTTGTGGGAGCAGATGTGGCTTTTAGTAATTAAAGTTTAGTAATCAAGATGCTGCTCTGCCAAATCTTCTAAAATTAAACTCAGTTGTAGTACAGGGTAGAGTTTATATATCATACAAGCTCTGATATAATATTGTCAAGGATAACCCTAGTACATACTTGCCACAATATACTGGTCGCTAGATAGAACTTCTCTATAGCTTGATTGGTCGAGAGTAATAACCAAGAAGTCCAGGGTTCGATCCCTGGCGGGGTGATTGAAATGGAGGAGGTTTTAAAATTGAAATAAAACAAATCCAAACTGGCAAATCAGTGTTACACCAGTATTTACATTTCTGTCACCCAGGAAATATAGAGATAGAAGGAAACAAGAGTTACATCATAGTAAATGTAAACTAGATTTGTCCTCCTTGCTTTTGAAGTCCACATATTAAACATCTACCTCAGCTATATTGGCAGTGGTCTAGTTCTGTATGTTACAGAAGTTAAATGGTCAATATTTATATCATGTGTACTATAAAGGAAGTCATATTAGAGAAGTTTGTACTATAAACAAGTTGTTCATGAAATAAGGCCACAAGATCCAATTCCTATCAATTCCTTGTTCACTATTTTCTTCTGAAACCGAAAAGAAAGCTACATAAATAAACCCAGTGTTACTACTGTGTTTGTGGTTCAGATATACAATATACTAAATTATAATACAGATCTAGCTTAGATTCCTCCAATATGTCAAAAAACTGAAAGATAATATTGCATATACAAATGTAGTATTTTATATATATATTTTTATGTTTTTGAGAGCTGATTAGGGCTTGTTACAATAAATAGAATCACACGATGAAATGAGGAAGAAGAAAAAACAATGTGACGGACTAGGTTTTGTTACTATAAATAGAACAGCATGATAACAGAAAGGGGAAAAAACAATGTATCTAATACCTTATTTGGACTTTGAGTGATTTCAGTCGTGACAGATATCAATCTTGACGGAGGGGGCTAGACTCAGTAATCACTGGTCAGTAAGTCTGGTGGACCCACTTCCTTGACCAGTGGTCTTCAGAGTGGGTTAATGGTCACGTAATAACGGCATGTCGGTACAGTCAGACTGATTAGGGCGGTGTGAGGGTCACTTAGAATGATGGGGGCGGGACCAGACTACAAACTACCTATTATTTTTTGATGTCACTATCGGCTAAAGCCGCGACTTTATAGTACAATATGTATACAACTTTTACCAACCTTAACCATGCAACCTCGGCTCCATCCTCTGACTCTATTGTACAGACAACATGACCTTACATGACCTTAACCAAACCCTCCCACACAGGGGTCGTAATCATATAATCTTATCTAAATCAGTTTACATGGTCAGCAGTCTATTGTTTCAATAATTTTCTCTTTACAAATTCTTGTTTGGGGTTCTTCCATCCTGGCCTCGTCAAGTCCTCAACAAAAATCCTGACTATTCAGATGATATTTTCCTGGTCTCTCCTGTCCTGTTCCATTTTTAATCACAGTTCTGATTCTGTTGGTCGTTGGTCAGGGTAGAAGGGTCTTCAGCACGGAACAGATTGTTGTATAGGAGACATTTTCTAGTTGTTACTGGAGGATTCGTGTTCGGACGGTTTGAGATACTAGTTTTTGGTAATACTATTTAAGGTTGTTTGTACTATTTTATTACATTGTTGAAAAGAAATTGAACTGTGATTGAACGGATGTGTGTGAACTCTATGGTGACAGTAAGGAAGGAAAATTTGGTAACGTTAAAATCATTGAGAACATGTTACACAGGCTGTATAGGTTTTATTGTCACAGTCAAGGGCTTTGTAGTGCATTTTAATCCGCAATAAATGGAGAATTTTTTATTGTTGTACCTGAAGGCGTTACAATAACAATGTAAGCAGGCTGGAACATGACAGTGTCTAGAGAGTGTGACAAACAACGGCCAGACAGCCACTTTCATTTCTCTCCATCTGTACCCATTGTGTTGACAGCTTCCACCGCATGTGGAGACATACACAATCACAATGTCTCCTCCCCCACCACCAGCCTCTCTATCTATACCAATTGTGTTGACATCTTACCCCGCATGTGGAGACATATACAATCACAATGTCTTTTCCCCCACTATCAGCCCCTCTATCTATACCAATTATGTTGACATCTCCCCACCCCCCACCACCAATCCCTCCATCTTTACCCATTGCGTTGACATCTTACCCCGCATGTGGAGACATATACAATCACAATGTCTTCTCCCCCACTACCAGCCCCTCTATCTATACCCATTGTGTTGACATCTCCCACCCCCCCACCCCCGCATGTGGAGACATACACAATCACAATGTCTCTCCCCCACCACCAGCCTCTCTATCTATACACATTGTGTTGACATCTTACCCCCGCATGTGGAGACATACACAATCACAATGTCTACTCCCCCACTATCAGCCCCTCTATCTATACCCATTGTGTTGACATCTCCCCACCCCCCACCCCCACCCCCGCATGTGGAGACATACACAATCACAATGTCCCATCCATTTATAGAAACATTAGACATCATGTTCTCACTGGATATAATCTTGTTGGTTGTTCAATGATGGCAGAATTTAAATTGCCAAAATATGTTTTGTTATTTTGCTCTGAATGTTGAGGTGATCTGGAGGTATTCAGAGTGAGGGACATTTTCTGTGTGAATTGACAGCAGATTTGTGTGTGTGGTATGGAGCGGTTTATATGGGTGGTGAGGGACTGGTCCTAAACATTGATGTGTATTTCTGCTGGTGACCCTGACATTTGTGTTCAGTAAGGCTGCTGACAGACTATTGACAGTCAATGATCAGACCACTGTCCTCATCATACACAGGTTTAGGGGGTTAAAGGTCATGGGGATTCTATTTCTAGGGAAATTGTAATTGACATTTCATTGCTGTCAGTTACTTGTGTCTCCTTACTGTGATAGCAGTTTCCCATCATCCAATGCTTGCTATGTCACTATGACAACAGTTTCTAGTCAGCAATTGTTTGCCTTGTTACTTTGACAATAGTTTCCTATCATCCAATGCTTGCTATGTCACTATGACAACAGTTTCTAGTCAGCAATTGTTTGCCTTGTTACTTTGACAATAGTTTCCTATCATCCAATGCTTGCTATGTCACTATGACAACAGTTTCTAGTCAGCAATTGTTTGCCTTGTTACTTTGACAATAGTTTCCTATCATCCAATGCTTGCTATGTCACTATGACAACAGTTTCTAGTCAGCAATTGCTTGCCTTGTTACTTTGACAATAGTTTCCTATCATCCAATGCTTGCTATGTCACTATGACAACAGTTTCTAGTCAGCAATTGCTTGCCTTGTTACTTTGACAATAGTTTCCTATCATCCAATGCTTGCTATGTCACTATAACAACAGTTTCTAGTCAGCAATTGCTTGCCTTGTTACTTTGACAATAGTTTCCTATCATCCAATGCTTGCTATGTCACTATGACAACAGTTTCTAGTCAGCCAATATTGTGCCATGTTACTATGACAACAGTTTCTAGTGAGCCATGTTGTGCCATGTTACTATGACAATAATTTCTAGTCAGCCAATGTTGTGCCATGTTACTATGACAACAGTTTCTAGTCAACCAATAATTTCTCTTTGCCTAAATATTTCAAAGTCAAAGCCCAAAAATAACTCGTATCTAGGATATAAAAGTGATATTTTAATGTCTTTAGATTTGTTGAACTGTTTTAGAACCTTCAGGTATCAAGGTCTATAGTCATCAATGAAGAATGAAGTGCCCAGGAGAAGGTGGTGTATATTTCAGTTTTCATATTCAGTACTGAACAAAATTGATTTCCTTTCTGAATATGGTGTCAAACTGGTGTCTGCCAAAGATTAGAAATAATGGGAGTTCTTGACACAGAAATGTAACATTTGAATTTTTTAGGTGGATAATGTAAATTGAAATTTTAAAGAAAAAAATCAATACATTTATGGTAGGTTTTGATTGTATACAGTGTGGATAGTGATAAGGTTCTAGGCACCCGATCAATAGAGCAGTGGAGCATTACGCCAAGGGTCATAGGTCTGATCCCTTGTGGACTGTCATGCTAAGGGTCACAGATTTTATCCTTGGTGGACTGTTACACCAAGGGTCTCGGGTTTGAATCCCTAGTGGACTGTTACGCAGAGGGTCACAGGTTTGAATCCCTGGTGGACTATTACACCGAGGGTCACAGGTTCGATCCATGGTGGACTGTTATGCCAAGGGTCACAGGTTTGAATCCCTGGTGGACTGTTACGCAGAGGGTCACAGGTTCGATTCATGGTGGCCTGTTACACCGAGGGTCACAGGTTCGGTCCATGGTGGATGCAACCAGTGCTTTACTGGTATCATTGACAACTGACAAGACTGAGAATCTTGGTAGATTAAAATGTTTGAGGTGAATACATTTGAAAAGGTAGAGAGTCGTATGGCAGTTATAGTTTGACATTAGTGTAAACAGGATTACAGAAATACAGTCAAGTTTTAGTGGAGAGAAACTTCCCTTTAGTCGATCAATTTAGTTGTGGACAACATTTTGCTGGGTGTTGTTGATTCAATCTCCAATGTCGATGTACCTCTCTCACTATTGAAAGGTGTTTCAAGGTGTCCAAAACAGATACTTATAAGTATAAACCTTGTTGTTTAGGTAAGTCCGAGTATGAGTCAGAAAGGTCTGGTTAAGTGATTAGCTGATAAGGTCACGCCCCAGTGACTTCACTGTTTATGTCATGCTTGATGGAATCTCTCCTGGAGGTCTGCTTCTATTGGTAGGTAAAGATTGCCAGCAGCTTGAATCTGAGTTACACAGAAGTTTGTCTAGTCTAGGTTGTATAGAAGTTTGTAAATGTAAGTCACAGCGTTTTAAAGAGAGCGTCTCAAGTTTTAATCCGTTATTGTAAAGTTTGGGTCAGGTTAGCTTTTTACATATGCCATAATATAAAAAAAATCCAATATTTATACATTGATGAACTCTGTTCCGTTTACGGTCAACTGGTTGTTTTGTTAGAAACATTCAAACTGACTAGACTGTGGTATGTGAGAACCAAACCTTGTAGAGAAGGAGGCTGTGTGTAAGCCCAGTCTTGATTCCCTCAGACAGGTGATGGGTTAAGGTTTCTCCAGATGTCCTACCTGGTCCTCTGTGAGGAGCTGTATAGGAACATTAGCTCTCCTCATTATAGAAATGTAGTTTTCACCTGTCGGTAGGACACCATTAAAACAGAACTGGTTATTAATACATCAGTAAACATTAAAACATACACCAGTGATTCATCGGGCCCTACCATTACCCCGGCTTTATGTCTTAAAGGTGTGACCGGGTGGTTCACCTTTTTAGGATTATTACAACCTAGCAACATTTATGAGTGTATTATGAGGGAAAAAAGTGTTGATCATTGGATGTTTGGTTTGTGTGGGAATGTTTTTATAGACTCATTGCCATCTTTCTGCCATTAACTCTCCAGAATCAGACTCTAATTGGTGATTAGGTGATGGTTTTATTGGTAAAGACCTCTTCAGGATCAGTCTATAAAACGTGACTAGGTGGTCAGTCTATAAAACGTGACTAGGTGGTCAGTCTATAAGAGGTGACAAGGTGGTCAGTCTATAAGAGGTGACTAGGTGGTCAGTCTATAAGAGGTGACTAGGTGGTCAGTCTGTAAGAGGTGACTAGGTGGTCAGTCTATAAAACGTGACTAGGTGGTCAGTCTATAAGAGGTGACTAGGTGGTCAGTCTATAAGAGGTGACCAGGTGGTCAGTCTATAAGAGGTGACTAGGTGGTCAGTCTATAAGAGGTGACTAGGTGGTCAGTCTATAAGAGGTGACTAGGTGGTCAGTCTATAAAACGTGACTAGGTTGTCAGTCTATAAGAGGTGACTATAGGTGGTCAGTCTATAAGAGGTGACTAGGTGGTCAGTCTATAAGAGGTGACCAGGTGGTCAGTCTATAAGAGGTGACTAGGTGGTCAGTCTATAAAACGTGACTAGGTGGTCAGTCTATAAAAAGTGACTAGGTGGTCAGTGTGTAAGAGGTGACCAGGTGGTCAGTCTATAAGAGGTGACAAGGTGGTCAAGCTATAAGAGGTGACTAGGTGGTCAGTCTATAAGAAGTGACCAGGTGGTCAGTCTATAAGTAATGTTTGAATTTGAGGTTTGTACCCAAATGAATACAGATTTATGGCCCTCTGTTGACATTTGCGTTATTTTGTTCAAAATAAAACACCATTTCAACTACACTTGATTCACAGTTGCGACACATATTTTCAAATTTGCAACGCAACTTCCAGACTACATATCCGGAATGGTCAAGTCATTAAAAAAAAGTTCTATTTTTCACAACAAAATATAGGGCCATTTTTTCAAGGGTCAGGCGGGTTACGCAAAACCAACTTTATTTTTATTTTGGCCTTGACAAACTAGCGACAAACTAGCCTGTTATAACAATCTGACTTTTTCAAGACATTGACTAGCTTTATAAGACATACTACTTGTTTAAACTAAGAAACCTGGTAATTTACAAACTTCTGGTATATAAAATCTACATTTAAGATTGGCAGGTGCTTTGTTTTATCCTATAATTATGTAAAATATTTCCAAAATTTTGCTGAGCTGGGCACACATATAAATCAAAGGTTGTCATCTATGAAGTGAAATATTGAGCAAAACAATGTAGTATTTGTCAAGTAAAGGATGCTTCCCTGCAAGAAAACCCATTATTATAACCGTGCTTCATGTAAGAAAACAATTTTAAACACAGTTATTAGCCTGACCTTGGTCTGGGGCCTGCGATGTTTTACCAGGAGTAATATTGATAGTCTAAGTAAACAGGATAGAGCTAGGGTATGCAGATACTTTATTGGTATTTGATGTTTCATCAGAAAATTAATTTTATGGAAGTCAGGACGAACATGGTGCAGGTTAAAGATACCTAGAGCTTCATATATTCTATTAGAAAATTGACTTTCACAGTAGATATGAAAATTCTTCCTTCAGATACTCCTTATACACCACATGTTTTATGTAACTATATATTGATTTCAGAGGAGACAAGTATGTTGTATAAAAGCACAAGGGAAATAACCATCCATGTCAAGGGAGATAACAATCAATGTCAGGGGAGATAACCATCCATGTCAGGGAAGATAGCCATCCATGTCAAGGGAGATAACCATCAATGTCAGGGGAGATAACCATCAATGTCAGGGGAGATAACCATCCATGTCAGGGAAGATAGCCATCCATGTCAAGGGAGATAACCATCCATGTCAGGGGAGATAACCATACATGTCAGGGGAGATAACCATACATGTCAGGGGAGATAACCATCCATGTCAAGGGAGATAACCATCCATGTCAGGGGAGATAACCATACATGTCAGGGGAGATAACAATCAATGTCAGGGGAGATAACCATCCATGTCAAGGGAGATAACCATCGGAGATAACCATACATGTCAGGGGAGATAACCATCCATGTCAGGGGAGATAACCATACATGTCAGGGGAGATAACCATACATGTCAGGGGAGATAACCATCCATGTCAAGGGAGATAACCATACATGTCAGGGGAGATAACCATCCATGTCAGGGGAGATAACCATACATGTCAGGGGAGATAACCATACATATCAGGGGAGATAACCATCCATGTCAAGGGAGATTATAACCATACATGTTGCTTCTTAAAAAATGTTGAAGGCAATATTTAGTCTGTGTAATAGTGATAACAAGGATATTATTTTTAATCTCAAGAGATGTAATTATATTGTACAAACATGTTATGTATAATGAAGTGGAATCATGTGAAAATAAATGACCAGACCAAATTCTGTTCATTAAAATCCAGAATTTGATGGTAGTAGTTTTCAATTGCTATGAATTTTAACTTACCAGAATTGATTTGTTTTTCAAATACAATTGTGAACATACCAACTGTTCTGTTGTACATAAGTGATGGAGGTTTGTCATTGCCTCCCTGCTGCAAAGGGGAGAAAGAACCAAACTTTTGTTAGCTGTCCAGGTTTATTTTTATACAAGTTGAGGATAATAAACACAGCTTATCCCTATAAGTCAGACAATACACCAGTGTCAGATCCTGTAAGTGTTGGTGTTGGAATCTTCTGTCAGTGTGATGTGGGATACGTGACTTCACATAAATAAGACTTTCTTGTTGGAGTCAAACATTCTAGTGATAATGATTGGTAGTGAAGACAAGACAGAGATTTTAAAATAAAGATGTTGTTATAGAAACTATTTGTGTGGGATTGATTGACAGGTACTTTTCTAAATAAACAATACACTTCTAAAAATAGTCAACTACAACTAAATGTTAAAACAGAAATAAACACAGGGGCCAGGTAACTATTATGGCATTAACACAGGGGCCAGGTAACAATCATGGCATTAACACAGGGGCCAGGTAACAATCATGGCATTAACACAGGGACCAGGTAAATATTATGGCATTAACACAGGGGCCAGGTAAATATTATAGCATTAACACAGGGGCCAGGTAAATATTATGGCAGTAACACAGGGGCCAGGTAACAATCATGGCATTAACACAGGGGCCAGGTAAATAGTATGGCATTAACACAGGGACCAGGTAAATATTATGGCATTAACACAGGGGCCAGGTAACTATTATGGCATTAACACAGAGTCAGGTAAATATTATGGCATTAACACAGAGTCAGGTAAATATTATGGCATTAACACAGGGGCCAGGTAACTATTATGGCATTAACACAGGGACCAGGTAACTATTATGGCATTAACACAGAGTCAGGTAAATATTATGGCATTAACACAGGGGCCAGGTAAATATTATGGCATTAACACAGGGACCAGGTAAATATTATGGCATTAACACAGGGGCCAGGTAAATATTATGGCATTAACACATGGGCCAGGTAAATATTATGGCATTAACACAGGGGCCAGGTAAATATTATGGCATTAACACAGGGACCAGGTAACTAGTATGGCATTAACACAGGGGCCAGGTAACTATTATGGCATTAACACAGGGGCCAGGTAAATATTATGGCATTAACACAGGGACCAGGTAAATATTATGGCATTAACACAGGGACCAGGTAAATATTATGGCATTAACACAGGGGCCAGGTAAATATTATGGCATTAACACAGGGGCCAGGTAAATATTATGGCATTAACACAGGGACCAGGTAAATATTATGGCATTAACACAGGGTCAGGTAAATGATATGGTATTAATTAAAAAAGATGAGCTGTATTGAGTGAATGTATAAAAGGCAGGAAATGTTAGGAAGTATGATGTAACAGATTGAGAATGACTTTGATTGAAGTGGGCCAGAGATTTAGAACATCTCCATAACACAATAAAGTCGGCAGGTTAATAGAATGTGTTTCTTGAAGTACAACAGAAAAAAAAGATAAAAAAATTACCGTATAACTGCATCAGTGTTAAAACAAAGTGGACTGAATAGTAGCTTTATTGTTAAAGTCAATGTGAAACATCAATAGGAAAACATTCAAACCTGACAAAACGAAAAACATCAAGGTTATACTGGGTGTGGATAACTGTCAGCTTTATACTGCATTAATCTGAAGTTTCAAAATAAACTTTGTTTAAATTTTTTTAAAGTAAAAAAAAAAATATGTTCTGTATTTCTTGTTAACATGTATTGTTTGAATTCAACATGGAAACATAGAAATTTTAGATTGGAATTTTCAACAACAAAAAATGACTTTAGAAAGAAATTTTCATTAATTTGACTGTTAAGCTGAGGAGACTTTCATTGACAGAGTCCTAACATACTCCCCCTCTCATCATTACACAAACCAGAGAGTCATAAACTGCCCCACTAAGTACCGGTGCATGTCAACCCATACCGAAATAAAGCACACTAAAGTATACTTTTATGCTTCTTTAAGTATACACTTTTTCCTACTTTTTTGAAAAAGTACCAAAAAAGTATACTTTTTTTGTACTTTTCTGGACTTAGAAATTTTTCAGAGTACTTTTTCTGTACTAAATTTGGACTCTGAAATTTCTCAGAGTACTTTTTTTGTACTTTTCTGGACTTAGAAACTTTTCAGGGTACTTTTTCTGTACTTTATTTGGACTCTGAAATTTTTCAGAGTACTTTTTTTGTACTTATTCTGGACTTAGAAATTTTTCAGTGTACTTTTTCTGTACTTTATTTGGACTCTGAAATTTTTCAGAGTACTTTTTTTGTGCTAAAATCTGACTTAGAATTTTTTTGAAAGATTGTGAAAATATGGATGTACTTTTTTCCTACTTTTTTGGGACTTAGAATTTTTCAGCTAATGCCATTGTGCTTTTTTTGTACTTATTATGGACTTAGAATATTTTCAGACATTGCGAGGGGTTATAGCATATTAATATTTTCAAAATTAAATCTGACTTTTTCAGTCGACTACAAATCTAAGACTAAAAAAATAATACCCAGGATTAACCACAACAAATATCTATCAAATAAGATAGAGAAAATTATCATTTGGTAATATCAAATGTTTTTGATCTCGTTTTTTTTTTTTTTTTTTTTGTCTTTTTTATGTTCTAAAAAAATACTTTTCATACTTTGATCAGTACCACAGAAATTTATCTAAAAATAATTAAAATTCAACAATTATTATCATAAGTATTTCACTTCAATGTACTTTGTTAGTAAGGTTCACACATTTTAACGGTGATTTCTTTGTCACTTTTCGTTTGTATTTCCATATGCATCTCAGAGGTAATAAACTTCACATTGATGAATGTTACTATACGTTCATGTGACGAACGTCAAAACTTAGCTCTATAAAAATTTTGTTCAAGATCGTTCTTTGAAGTTACAGTATTTTAGCTTTAATTATAAACTCTTTAACGGAGTTTAAAACATTTCGTTTATCCAAACGTTAACCTCTACCAGATCGGGGATCACTCTACACATGTGCCCGTGCCTGTAATACGCTTTTAATTCATTCAAATGAAATTAAAATCACCTGCTCTTTGTCTGCATATCATATACTTGCTGGATATACGTGGTTTTAAGATTACATCTGATAATTGCACCCGAAATCACGTCGTGTTCTGTCAAAATATTCACCGATATACTCATATAAACATGTGTAATACTGATATAGTCACTCGGACGCTTCTTTGTAAAACGTATATTGAAGTCAAGCGCTGTGATGATCTCGATCTCGATATGGCTTGACTGACAACAAACAGGCATGATCAAGGAACAATATTCCGGTATTTAAATCAGAATTACATCGCATTCATTGAAATGGTGAAAGTGAACACAAAAAGAAAACTTTAATTTGTCTGATATTTATTTAGCAAGATCGTACGATAATTCGGACAACGACACAATGTAGCTGTACTCTAATCTGTTGTAGAATGATCTCGTAGGAGTGTTGTGTGTACAAATAAAATACTCTATTGTATACAAAAATCAAGATCAATACCAAGATCTATCATAAATATTTTAATTGATATAGTAGACGGCTTGAATAACTGCAACACCAAGATCGATCAAAAATATTTCAACTGTTTTAAACTAAATCTTGAAACCTGTGTGTTAAGCTAACAAAGCGATCAGGATATATGCTTAACGTCGTACCGAAAGTTAATTTCACCCGTGGTGTTAATTAATATAAGCGACAGTCGACTGTAATGGCAAATCATACCTAGCTTTATTGTTTATTGGAGTTACCTGTGTACCTCCCTTCTCACCTGTACACATATTGCCCCTCTTAGACTAAGTCTTATGCCCGCGGCGTTAATTATAACAATTTATATTGTCAAGCTTGACTGCCTTTCACTACGATCAGATCACAGGTGCCTACCCTCATTTAAACAAAACATCCGGATTACATAACAGGTACTGACGAGGCTTATACCTGTGTCAGGATTACCATCGGTCGGTTCACCTATGACCTCGGGGCCGTGATCTCGTTTGTTTACTTCGGTTTACGGAATCTACCGAGATTTGACGAGTTCGCTTCGTGCGATCATTTTGTGCAATGTGCAAGCTTTAAATGCTGAAGTAGTAATACCAAAAGTATGGAACAATAGAGGTTAAGGAAGTAGAATATAAAAAACAAGTAATAAAAGAATGAAATCGATACAGTAGATCTCCGACAAAACTTTTTTTTTTATCCCATGATGCAACAAACAGCGAGATTTTAGCGGGAAGTCTGATAGCCATGTTTGAATTTCACCGGATGTTTATCTACGGAAGAAACATAAACAAACACGATTTTGATATAGAATAGCCTAAAAACGAAATTCATTTTCTTGCCTAACTGGAGAAGATCGACTATCTGTCTGTAAGTGGCCAAAGAATATCAGCTTTCTTGTTGTTTTTGGCGACAAATGCTCATTTTCACCCGAAAATATCACAGATATCGCGACCAGGTAAGTTTACAATTTTATTATTTAAATCTATTTCGTCTTCTGCACGTTCCTACATCGTTTCACATTATATAGGTGAATAGGGGCCTACACATGTTAATATTAATACTTGATTACTTCGTGTTTCAGGGTTTTCATAATGAATTCATCACCGATTACAGTTTACACGGCCCGAGTTTAATTAACAAAGAACTGCTAGATCCACGTGTGTTTCAATCGTAAGTATTCAATTTACAGATTTATGCTACCATACGCCTGGGATTTTATAAGCATCCTGATTGATAGCACCCGAATATTGAGAACAAGAAGAATTTTATTTCTTTATTGACGAACTTCGACGTAGTTATATTGTATTTTTATTTCTGTCACGTAACGGTAAATTCGTAATATCTTTACTACATATTTCATGCATTTTGACAAATTTCCAATTAATTTTTATGACTTCGTTTTTCAATGGAATTTATTGAAATTTCACTTGCATGTAAAGAATTATTTGCTTATTCATCTAATAATATTTACAGAATTTTTTGTAGTTGATTTCAAGAGATATTGCATAAAATTTAAAAAAAAAATAGCAATGACATTTTTAAGTTAGAATATAAGAACGAAAGTAACGTCACATTTAAGAACGAAAGTAACGTCACATTTCGGGCAACATGTGTATATCTATCTATTTTAGGGAACATATGTAAAAATATCGGTAAATGAGCTAATAATTGTCTACTATAGTATATGGAATTTGAAGAAAATACATTCAAAAACGAAGTCAATAAAATCCATTGAAAATTTGTTGTATGTCATGATCATGATCAATTCACAAAAAAATGATCTCAAGAAATGATTGAATAAAAAAAATCTGTGTTTTGGAGTATTTTGATAGTTAGTTGCATAATTTAAGATGAAACAAACTGTCAGAGAATTCTGGAGTAGCTTGATTTTTATTAAAGTACTTATCCTTATAATTAAAAGTTTTATGTTGTAGCTTTAAACTTGTATACCTGTGGCTAGCTTTTCTTGATAAAAAGACTTCCAAGCAGACATGCATGTAATAAATGACAGTAAAGTGATCAGGTGCATATATAAGGAAATTATCTACATTTTTATATTAAACAAATCTTCACAATTATTCTAAGTTTTGATATAAAAAATATTTTAAAATTTTCTCTTTCTTCCAACAGATTATGCAGTACATTCTGAAGTGAGGGAAAGCTTAAAGATATTGCATTGTGGTCCGAATTGAGGGCAATGATTCGCATAAAGCAAAAAAGGAATGAAGAAAATCAGACATTTTATTTTTCGAATTCACACTTACTTGGATTTGACCAGTTTAAGCAAGCAACATTATGCATATACCATACTTCATTGTATTCAGTATGCATTTATGCATCGTTTTTTATTTACATTTTTTTGTTGTGTTTCCTGAAGAGGAATTATGATTCGACAATTTTTACAAATGTTATTGCCCTTTTTATTTAGAATAGTATATTTTTTTTGTCTGGATCTCCTACATACACATGATATAAAATTGTGTTTTTATCAAAAGTTATTGCCCTTATACATAGATGTCCATCTGTAAATCCTTAACCTCACCCTTAAACAAATTTCGAGCTTATTAGATCAAGACTTTGCTATGGCATGAAATTATACTCAGTGGAATTGTGATTGGATAACTAATCTTGTATTTCAATGTTTGTTTTCACTTGATACAATTGTGCATTTCTCTTAGGAATGGGACTGATGTATGTATTGTTTAAGCATGCAGTATTCTCATTTAAGCTTATCTCCTATATTTTCAGAACTAATTTCCTACACCATTAAATTAAGTCCCTTTTTTTGGTAATTTCTTCCTACTTTTTCAGTACTTTTTTGGTACTTTTCTTTTTCAGTACAAATTTCCTACTTTTTTAGTACTATTTTCCTACTTTTCTAGTACTTTTTTCCTACTTTTCCACTACTTTTTCAGTACTAATTTCCTACCTTATTGGTACTTTTTTCCTACTTTTTCAGTCCTAATTTCCTTCTTTTCAATACCATTTTCCTACTTTTTTTTATACTTTTTCAGTACAAATTTCCTACCTTTTTAGTACTATTTTCCTACTTTTCTAGTACTTTTTTCCTACTTTTCCACTACTTTTTCAGTACTAATTTCCTACCTTATTGGTACTTTTTTCCTACTTTTTCAGTACTAATTTCCTGCTTTTTTAGTTCTATTTTCCTACTTTTCTAGTACTTTTTTCCTACTTTTTCAGTACTAATTTCCTACCTTATTGGTATTTTTTTCCTACTTTTTCAGTGCTAATTTCCTGCTTTTTCTGTACCATTTTCATACTTTTTTTGTACTTTTGTACTTTTTTTGTACTTTATGGACTTACCTGTAAAAGTACTAAAAAAGTATAAAAGCACAAAAAAAGTACACCATCAATTTGGCCCTGTGCACTTTATACTATTATTGTACTTTTAATGTACTTTTTCTGTACTATATTTGTGCTTTTTCTGTACTTAATGAAAACAATAAAATGTACTAAAGGTATACTTTTGTTAGACTTTTTTTGTACTTTAGTACTTTTTTTGACTCAATTTGGAACCGTGTTGGAATATCGGTTCCAAATTGAGTCAAAAAAAGCATACTTTTTCTATGCTTTTTTAGTACTTTTTTCCCATACTTTTTTTGTACTTTATTTCGGTGTGGGAACTGATCCCTGCTCCTGAATGGTTCTTCCTCACTCAGAGGCTGGAGCAGAGTTTTATTTCACATTTTCAATGTTGGAATTTTAATGTAATTACAGACCCTGTAAGCTCTCCTTCTCCTCAGCATGCCAAAAATGTATAAATAGCTATGGTGTAATTCTCCCCTCGGATGGTACAGAGGCTGGCCTACAAACAGAAAATACTTTCTTGGGATTTTCAGATCAAATATGGATATGTCCGCATTCATAGATATTATAAAAGGATAAAAAAGGGTTAGAAATATTCATATTTTTTACAGACTTCATGTTTCTGTTAGGTGCAAGATTTCTTTTCGTCTTATCTTTTAGTGTTACTATAAATAGCACTTGCTTTATAGCTGTTTCCTCTCTTTACAGGCGTATGGGGTACACTCACTTCTACCAAGGCTGAGAGAGGTACGGCAGTAGACCTACCACTGGAGACTCGGTATCCTACTACACAGAGAAAACATGTCATCCTGTCCTCTGTGATACCACAGACAGCCAAATTCTAATTTGTGTGGCCTGGTGAAAGTGTTGTGACCGTCTGTCAGAATTTTCTATACAAAGGGTTGATACTGGAACAATACATGCACCACTGGTAGCCAGAGACCTGTGAGGGCCGTTAATAGAGAGGGGTGTGTAGCACCACAAACTTACGTTAAATAGAGAGGGTGTGTAGCACCACAAACTTAGGAGAGCATCAGGGACTTGTGAAGGAATACATTGATAAAAGTTATACAGCCTCAGTGGTAACCCTGGGATTTACTAACGCTTGTGTCAAACTCGTACCTGGAATTTTCCCCGTTACGAATAAACCTCTGGTGACTTTAGGAAGTGATAATAATCAACAGTGATGTTATAGGATCGGCACACTGACTGATCCGTTTTATCCCGAGTTTTTATGCTGTGGTTCCTATGAGCCTACAAAGGTATGTTGGTGAGGAGCCGGTGAGGAGTAACACACGTGTGTGTATACTGTACAGAGTAGGTATTCCTGACTGTTGATCTTACCAGTCTGGTTCTATACCTGATAGAAGGCGAGGAGTAACTGCAGTATAACAATACTGTACTGGTTTCCTGGTACATCAGGGACCACGATTCTGTTTAACAGTTTACTCAAGTATATTTGGTATTTTACAGATTCCACTCCCTCGGAAGTATTATATACAACTTGGATGCTTTAGAAAGTTCTTTTGACTGGCTCATTGTGTATTAATTTGTTTGGCACAGAAATAGAAAAAACTGACACCGTTTCGCTGTTGAAAGATGTGAGTGATTTAATCGTAGCAGTGTGAGGTGAATTCAGATAGTAGAGAATCCAATGTGGAGCCCCTTTTACATTGACTGACACACAATTGATTTCTAGGGGTAGCTTTTCACTGTGTATTGTAGCGCAAAGTGAAGCAATCGTGAACGGAATAGAAGGATTTCTGTTTGAATAGATCCGCTGCAATCATGTCGATGTGTACCAGGGCGGGTGAGCACACTGCCCCGCTATCACTAGTGAAAGGGAAGGGTGTGTAGTTTTTGGCTGCGGAATACTTTTCTTATCGTGCACATGTTTTTTTACAAGAATTCCGATTCAGTTGAGGCCAAGTTTGTTGTGAGACGGGAAATTAAGGTGGAGATTACTGTGAAGTGGATCACCTGACAGAATTCGGGGGTGAAACACGTGTGGATTTTCAACGTTCTCTTCTCATGCTAAAAGATTATCTGTGTTATACAGGAGTGGAGATAAAACAATACAATTTGTCGTTTCCTGAGTAGAAGACATCAGTGTAAGAAAACCAATTACATTTCATTCTCGGTGATATTTAATAATCATCAGTTTTGGTTTTCGATTTTGTGTTTTCATTCGGAGGAGGACTTTTAATGTTCTGGCTGTGTAGTTATATGTAATTTGTTTAAAGATTTGTACACAGGAGAGTGATACCTATCTCAATTGTTTACAACAGGAGCAGCAGCAGCAATATGATGAATTAGTGCTCTTCTTGGAAAGCTTTACAAGCCAGTGTGGGAATTAAATCTAGCAAGCATCTACAGAAATTGTTCACCATGATTGGATTATCGTCATTCACACCGTTAATCCTCTTAGCGTGGAGCATCTATGAAGGTATGTATACTGACGGCCACATTCTGTAACTCGCTGATCCATGTAGTTGATTTCACACTTGAATGCCCAACTGTTAGGCGGAAATTAAGTTGGTAAATAGTCTTCAAATTCTTATGGATGTAATTTCCATAATAAATCTGAAAACGATTCCAACGGGACATTTTGAGATGAAAACATAATTCCTATTTGGCGAAATGCACACAATTTTGAAATTGAAAACACAATATCTATACTGTTGTGGAATTTACATAATAATTCTGATATCTAAAACGAAAGTTTAAGGGGAGGAAGTGTTCTACTTTGGACCAATTTTAATCGATAGGTATTAGAATTTGTACTCTACCAGCCAGTGACCCTAACGAGTACAGGTGAGTTCAGGTACACGGCTATTCAGACGGTTTTGGGTATTAATATTCTATAAGCTCAAGGCTATACAAATCTACCGATACCCAAATCACTGAGGCAGACATGATAGATCAGTATATATATAATATATTTCTATATGATTATTTTATTTATCAATTTGTCCGTCGTAAAACTTTTAGACAAGTTTCAATTGATCAAAAGTTTAGCTTTTGCTCACCTGTTCAGATTGGGAGGTACCCATGGCCAGATTTGTATTAGACACCACTGTTGAGATGAATAATGACCGTATTGATACCAATAGTATAAAATGTGTAGGTTTTTATTATCAACAGGGGAAACCTAACAGTTTAAGGAAAAGTAGACTAGAGACATTAATTGTAAACTTTGCTGATTACTTTTATGACCAAACTGATAATTACCTGGGGAATCACAGGTAGATGTGGCTAATTATAGTACAATTTACTGCTCGTTAGAGGTAGATAATACAGGTGATAATTGTTACGAACAGGTATACGGAGAGGTACACTTAAGGTTTAATTGATTTCCAATCTGACCTCGTCACTGTCGTTACTTTGTCTATACAGGTGAATGCTATAAAGGTGTAAATTGCAATTAATCTGTCACTGTCACAACCTATACCTGAATTTACAGGTAAATACAGGTGAAAATGTTTTATCAGTGGCTTTCTACATTAAATTGGAAATTTGATATTCACTTTAGATTTAAACTTTCACTTTGAGAAAAAACAGAATTTGAAATTGATGGGAAAAATTGCATTACATTTTTTGTTGTATTGTTATAACAAACTTACATAGGACAGGTATTTCACATGGGGTCGAGACAGGTGTGTTTTAGGGAGGCATGTGTCTAGGAGATGGAGGGACAGGTACCTGGAGGGAATGGGTCCTAAGGCCAGGCTATGGTCCCTGGTATTTGTCTGGGTGGTGAGGGTGGGAAAAGGTGCCTCAGAAGGAAGGATTCTATAACCAATCTTCAGCATATGTCTGGGGATTTGGGGGTAGGGAGAGCGGTGGTGTATAGGGAAGGATCCTTAAATCAATCTCCACCATATATCTTGGGGTAGGGGATGGGGGGGGGGGGGGTTAAGAATCTTTTAGGGAAAGGTTTTCAGGCCTTTCAAGGATCAGCATATGTCTGGGGATTTGGGGGTAGGGAGAGCGGTGGTGTATAGGGAAGGATCCTTAAATCAATCTCCACCATATATCTTGGGGTAGGGGATGGGGGGGTTAAGAATCTTTTAGGGAAAGGTTTTCAGGCCTTTCAAGGATCAGCATATGTCTGGGGATTTGGGGGTAGGGAGAGCGGTGGTGTATAGGGAAGGATCCTTAAATCAATCTCCACCATATATCTTGGGGTAGGGGATGGGGGTTAAGAATCTTTTAGGGAAAGGTTTTCAGGCCTTTCAAGGATCAGCATATGTCTGGGGATTTGGGGGTAGGGAGAGCGGTGGTGTATAGGGAAGGATCCTTAAATCAATCTCCACCATATATCTTGGGGTAGGGGATGGGGGGGTTAAGAATCTTTTAGGGAAAGGTTTTCAGGCCTTTCAAGGATGGATTCTATAGCCAATATTCAGCATATGTCTGGGGATTTGGGGGTAGGGAGAGCGGTGGTGTATAGGGAAGGATCCTTAAATCAATCTCCACCATATATCTTGGGGTAGGGGATGGGGGGGTTAAGAATCTTTTAGGGAAAGGTTTTCAGGCCTTTCAAGGATGGATTCTATAGCCAATATTCAGCATATGTCTGGGGATTTGGGGGTAGGGAGAGCGGTGGTGTATAGGGAAGGATCCTTAAATCAATCTCCACCATATATCTTGGGGTAGGGGATGGGGGGGTTAAGAATCTTTTAGGGAAAGGTTTTCAGGCCTTTCAAGGATGGATTCTATAGCCAATATTCAGCATATGTCTGGGGATTTGGGGGTAGGGAGAGCGGTGGTGTATAGGGAAGGATCCTTAAATCAATCTCCACCATATATCTTGGGGTAGGGGATGGGGGGGGTTAAGAATCTTTTAGGGAAAGGTTTTCAGGCCTTTCAAGGATGGATTCTATAGCCAATATTCAGCATATGTCTGGGGATTTGGGGATAGGGAGAAATGTAGTGTATAGGGAAGGAACCTAAAACCAATCTCCACCATATATCTTTGGTAGGGGATGGGATGGGGGGGGGGGGGGGGGGGGGGGGGGGGGTAAGAATCTGCTAGATAATTACCAGGTTGTGTCTGGGGATGAGGAGACAGGTGCGTTACTCTCAGTCTGTATCTGGTGGGGGAGGAGTATTTCTTATGGAGTCTCGAGGGACAGTAATTAAATGGTAACAAATCCTATTAGGCTGCCATGTCAGGACAACTCCATAGGGATCAATTAAATCACACATATACTTCTGGCTGGGAAAATTCTCGGCTATTTTCAGTCTATGTCAAATATAAGAGGACCTTGCAATGCAAACTGCAAAAAATAGTCTATTTCAGTTTTGAAGGGTACAGGTCTTTTTGGCCTCTTCCAAGCTTTATTTTGGATTAACTGATTTTACAGGTACATATTCCATAGGTTTATCAGATAGAGTCTGACATGTTCTTCATGATTAAACTTGACATGTTATGAAAATGTTCTGATGCAAGTAACAATTTACCTGGCTTGAGATTTTGTTATTGATGCAAATAACAATTTACCTGGCTTGAGATCTTTGTTGTGGATATAATACCGTCTACATGTTGTGGAGAACACAGATTCACATCTATACACTTGTACCCTCTGCGAATGCCAGGAATCCCCACATACAGTTAGCTTACACAACACACATACTGCCATACTCCAGGTTACTTTCACCACTGTCAGCACTACATCCATCTGACATTCTCTACCAACATTCCTCTTTTCCCCCTATTACCTTCCTTTTTTGTCTCCCTACATCTCCTGTACTCCTTTTCTACCCCCTTTTACCCACCACCACCCTCCCTCAAATTCCTTCCTCTCTGTTCTCTCTCCTTCTTTCCTTCTATCTTTGTTGTTTGTCCCTATTCCTATCCATCTTATTCTGTATCTATATTTCTTATGTCCTGAATCACACACATATGCTAAACCCCTCTTGTACCCCTTGTACCCATCATACCCATCTCGTACCCCTCGTACCCATGATCATACCCATCTTGTACCCCTTGTACCCTGCTCGTACCCCTTGTACCCCCTCGCATACCCCTCTCGTACCCCTTGTACCCCCTCGCATACCCCTCTCGTACCCCTCTCGTACCCTCTCCCCAGGGGTGTGTCACATGCCACATTCGCTTTCTTTGACTAAGGTCGAGGTCATTGTTACAAATGTAAAAATAAAACTTGAAATGCCTGTTATTACGTAATAACACTAATGTCGGACACTATATCCATATTCCTTGGGTCAAGGTCACTGTTTGAGGTCAAATGGAAATCTTGTCTCCAGACAATTACTATGCTTCATACCTTTATTGTTGTATATATATAGCTGAAGGTAATGTTACATGTAATACTTTGATATTATGTGTGTATGTCAGTATCTAATAGTCCAAGGTCAAGGTCACAGTTCAAATCTTTCTGAATAACAAAATCTGCAATACTGATATAGATATGATTTGTTTGAAGCAGGAGTGAGAGGGTATCCATGTTATTTCAATATAACTCTGACATAATCCATGTTATTTCAATATAACTCTGGCAAAACCATGTTATTTCAATATAACTCTGACATAATCCATGTTATTTCAATATAACTCTGACATAATCCATGTTATTTCAATATAACTCTGACATAATCCATGTTATTTCAATATAACTCTGACATAATCCATGTTATTTCAATATAACTCTGACATAATCCATGTTATTTCAATATAACTTCTGACATAATCCATGTTATTTCGATATAATTCTGACATAATCCATGTTATTTCAATATAACTCTGACATAATCCATGTTATTTCAATATAACTCTGACGTCAGCTGTCTTCCTCCTATACCTATTCCAAGCTGAACAGGTTTTGACTTTCTATTATTGTTGTAATATTGACATTCCCTCAAGTCTGTCAATATCCAGTCCCAGGTTAATCAGTTATGATCTAAAGTGACTCCTCCAACCTAAGGTCAAATTCCAAGGTCATTACAATATGGATGTCCTCTAAATAGAGTAGACTTTGACTGAATAATTAAAAAGCAATTACAATATCCTCTTATTCTCACAACGACTCGGCTGTATCAATATCTATACCGTGTACTCTATTTATCCTGTAATAAGAGAGGATGACACATTATCTTTGGTTAGAAGTAAGGGGTGGGCTTATTACCAGGTGAGGTTAGAAGTAAGGGGTGGGCTTATTACCGGGCGAGGTTAGAAGTAAGGGGTGGGCTTATTACCAGGTGAGGTTAGAAGTAAGGGGTGGGCTTATTACCAGGTGAGGTTAGAAGTAAGGGGTGGGCTTATTACCGGGCGAGGTTAGAAGTAAGGGGTGGGCTTATTACCCAGGCGAGGTTAGAAGTAAGGGGTGGGCTTATTACCGGGCGAGGTTAGAAGTAAGGGGTGGGCTTATTACCAGGCGAGGTTAGAAGTAAGGGGTGGGCTTATTACCGGGCGAGGTTAGAAGTAAGGGGTGGGCTTATTACCAGGTGAGGTTAGAAGTAAGGGGTGGGCTTATTACCGGGCGAGGTTAGAAGTAAGGGGTGAGCTTATTACCAGACGAGGTTAGAAGTAAGGGGTGAGCTTATTACCAGGTGAGGTTAGAAGTAAGGGGTGGGCTTATTACCAGGTGAGGTTAGAAGTAAGGGGTGGGCTTATTACCGGGCGAGGTTAGAAGTAAGGGGTGGGCTTATTACCAGGCGGCGAGGTTAGAAGTAAGGGGTGAGCTTATTACCAGGCGAGGTTAGAAGTAAGGGGTGGGCTTATTACCAGGCGAGGTTAGAAGTAAGGGGTGAGCTTATTACCAGGCGAGGTTAGAAGTAAGGGGTGGGCTTATTACCAGACGAGGTTAGAAGTAAGGGGTGGGCTTATTACCCAGGCGAGGTTAGAAGTAAGGGGTGGGCTTATTACCAGGCGAGGTTAGAAGTAAGGGGTGGGCTTATTACCAGGCTACCAGACTACCCTCTCTACAAATACTACCCTCTCCACAAATACTACCCTCTCTACAAATACTACCCTCTCTACAAATACTACCCTCTCCACAAATACTACCCTCTCTACAAATACTACCCTCTCTACAAATACTACCCTCTCCACAAATACTACCCTCTCCACAAATACAACCCTCTCCACAAATACTACCCTCTCCACAAATAATACCCTCTCCACAAATACTATCCTCTCTACAAATACTACCCTCTCGACAAATAATACCCTGCCCATCAATACTACCCTGCCCACAAATAATACCCTGCCCATAAATACTACCCTGCCCACAAATAATACCCTGCTCTACAAATAAGCTCCCTTCTTCATCATTGCAGAATAATTAATTTTCAAATAATAAGCAGAAAGTGTTTTACAAATTAGCTGTCCCCAAACTTCAATACTAAACACATTTACACTAGGGGATCAGGCTGATTTGAAGTTAAATATTGTAATAGTCATAGATATATTTAACTTGGTTACAGAAGACAATATCAGGCATGTCCTCGATTACCTGTAGGAACTGTAGACCATTCTAAGTAACTACCAGACGTACATTACTCTGAGAATATTTCATGTTTTTTTCAAGACTTTTCTTTAAGATGTGTCATTCTCACTGTCAAGAGCTACGACCAGAAACAGTTTTACATGACCTTTCTCAAACACATCAATAAGTCTGTTAACCACTGTGTGGCCCTCCTACCAGTTACGATTGTCAGCTGTTTTCTTTAGTTGATATCCCTACGTTGTATGCATCACTATTGACGTATCGTTATTAGACAGAGCAGTTGTTAACACTCTCGTTTATTACCTCGGTGATCTGGGTTCGAATCCCTGACAGTGGTCATCAGCTGTTCCACAGTGGTATCTCTCTGGGTACTCCAGATCTCTCCTACTGTAACACCCCTGTCAGGCCTTTGTAACAAAGTGCATGATTAATTAAATTTAAATCACTGCCTCCGCTAGGGATCGAACCCAAGACCTATGGCTTACTAGTCTTACGCTCAACCAATTGAGCTAAAGAGAATATCTTTCTAGCCGAGCGGTATATTGCAGCTAGTATTTACCAGGGTTACACTTTAAGGGGAGTAAACAAGAAATATCACTATCAGTTGATATTTCACAATTAATGTAACATGAATTAGTTTTAATTTCAGTATTATTTCTAGGTCATTCAGACAAATGTTATAATAAACTCTTGTGTTAATGTGTCGACCATGAAGCATCAATATTTAAGCATCAAACATCTCGCTGTCAATCAAAAGTGAGCTTTATTTTCACTAAACTCATCAAAGTAAGTCTACATCAATTATTCAGAGTAATTATACTTGTTGGAGGGTAAAACCTTGGACATGTTGAATCAGCTCTCCATCAGCACTCTAGTTCTCTAAGCAAAAAATAGGTGCTGGCTGATAAAAGATAATGCGGGGGAGAAGGGGAAGTTAAAATCATTTTAAATTGGTCAGTATAGAAGTTATTGTAATCCAAGGGAGACGACTCCTTGTGTCTATACATCATGTATGCATAATCAAATTCTTTAGATCTCCGTTAAGATCATTTTCCAAAACAACACAGAAGCAAAAGGCATATATATTTAAAGAGAAATGCCTATTTTATCATCAATTGAACTTTAGTTTCCTCATCCCAGGACTGAAATGTTTCCCATATTTTCAGATCTTAAAGGGAGAAGTGTTGTATTATGTCCATCATATAAGTATAAGAGCTATCAATGTTTTCAGCTCACCTGTTAGGAACAGTGATTAAACATAGATATATCTGGACAATCCACAGAGTTCCCATCTAATCGTCTGTAACCTCTGTAGATAGAGTTTGGAAAAATCTTTAATGTGGTGGGTGATAAAATAGATGTTAACCTTATAATGAGTTGAAGATTCTGTAGTAGGAAGCTAAGGGGAGGGGAAGGGTTATAAAGTTTGTTTTTTAGGGTAATATGGGAGGGGGGGGTCGTTTAGTAGGGATAGGGATATGGGGGGTGGGGGATTGGAAGGAAGGAGTTGATGAGTTGAAGTGTGAGTGTTCAGGTCATGCGAGGACAGCAGATTGATGGAAATGGTGAGGCCAATGTTTGTAATGAGATAAAGTGGAGCGATTGTAAGGGGATTTGTGGAGGCTTTTGTTGGGAATTGGTCATTTGAAGTATTTGTTGTTGTGTAGTCATTTTTTAGTTTTAAGTGGAGTTGTTATTGTTTTTAGATATTTTGGAGTTGTGGAGGTTTTGGAGATATCAGATTACTAAAAATAAGAATTTTTATTACATTTTTACCAGTGAAATATCAAAAATTATTCATTCTATAAAAGTGATATTTTTCACTAGTGAAGAATATCATATTTTTCACTAAATATCACTTTTGCTGATTTGACCAATCAAATTCATGATTAGAAAATACCAAAATAATTGACCAATCAGAAAGCCCGACATATATGTCAGCACCTGGACAGGGGGAACTACTTTTTTTGTATGCAAACTTTCGCTGTAGGCCTAGTTAGCATACGGGGTAGGTTTTTCGTTGATAAAAAATGTAATAAACAGAATATCTAACAGTGTCTTCAGTAATACCACTCGTGAAAAATATCAAAATATTAGCCCCACTCGTGAAATATATTTGGGATTACTGAAGACACTGTTAGATATCCTCTATAGATTGACTGTGGAGATTGAGGGGATGATATTGGGATCAGAGACAAATAAATCTGGCTGCTTGTATACACTTAAGTGAGACTTTTATTGATGGAAACATGATAGGTAACAGTAAATTCTAAAGTTTCTTGTTTTATTGACTGATTGGCCAAAAATAAAAGAACTGAACCTGCTATATTTATCCAGCAATAAGCCCTTGCAGACAAATGGGAGTTTTCTTGTCCTGCAATAAAACTACCCCCTACAATGTGACACAGTCTATGTGCTATCCCCCTGGGCTTTTTGTAGGATAAATACAACATTGGTATATACAATACAATACAATACAACTTTTATAAAAGAGCACAGTAAAATAGATACATATTACGAACTGATACCCAGCCAGGATTGGCTTATGAGACCCTTGTAGGGCTTATGGTAGGATAAATACAACATATATATATATATACGGTATTAAATGTTCTTACATTTGAATATACATTGATAATATACGATAATAAGCAGTCTGTCTCGCTGATGTTGGTAGTTGTTTTGGTGTGATTAAATAACAAGTGAGGTTCAAAGTCAGACTATCAACCAATCATAATGCTTTAATTTTGTTACCATAGTCAGCATCATCTTGTAACAGATGGAGTAGAGTTAAGTGTGTTAGTGTCATGTAAATGTGTCCATTTTTATCCTAAAACCATTGAATTACCATTGTTTTATCTTCCTTTAAGTCGCCATGGTAATTTAATAATAGAAAAGTTTTCCGTAATTTGTCACCATGCCAGATAATCTTATTGCTTCTGTTGAAATGAAATTTCAATTTTGAAAGAAAATAAAAATGTATCTAAATTCAAATGTGATTAACTCACGTAGAAAATGTGGCAAGGTAAATATTTCATGACCAATTGTGTTACCGATGTCTCCCATTACTGGCTAAAAACCAACGGTATCTTGGATGCTTAGACACGCAGGATCCTCACAGCGTTTGTCCCCCGTGGGGACCTGCAGTTAGAAGTGCAGCACCCCAGCAGAACAGATATTTATTAAATAGTGTTTTCTTTTGGCAATGGTGAACACTACACTCTTTATATCATTCATAAATAAATAACACAAATTTCAGGGCTGAACATTTTATAACCTAAACTTGGCAGGGTTTTTCCTGCCAAACTACAATATTGTAGCTGCCAGCAGACAACAATAATCTAAGTCAACTCAGTGTTTGTTTTGTACACAGTTATATGTATTCATTTCAAACACAAGGATGACCATGGAAAGTTGTTCAGACATTTGCCGAAAGTGAATAAGACGAATATTATCAATAAATCTTCTGGCCAGATTTTTACACTAAGCTTACTTATGATAGATATCAAGGAGTTAGGGACATGTATTGTTTATAGGGACATGTATTGTTAAGGGACATGTATTGTTTATAGGGACATGTATTGTTTATAGGGACATGTATTGTTTAGGGACATGTATTGTTTATAGGGACATGTATTGTTTATAGGGACATGTATTGTTTATAGGGACATGTATTGTTTATAGGGACATGTATTGTTTAGGGACATGTATTGTTTATAGGGACATGTATTGTTTATAGGGACATGTATTGTTTATAGGGACATGTATTGTTTATAGGGACATGTATTGTTTATAGGGACATGTATTGTTTATAGGGACATGTATTGTTTATAGGGACATGTATTGTTTATAGGGACATGTATTGTTTATAGGGACATGTATTGTTTATAGGGACATGTATTGTTTATAGGGACATGTATTGTTTATAGGGACATGTATTGTTTATAGGGACATGTATTGTTTAGGGACATGTATTGTTTATAGGGACATGTATTGTTTAACATTACCCAGCATGCTTGTTACAGAATGATATGATACTGTAATATAGGCACTGAATTGTATACACCAAGAACTGTTTGTCAAGTTTGAGAAATTAAAATTTCTGTCATTTACAATACAATGAATCAGTAAGCTCAGGCAGACAGAGAATTTCTGTAGGACGTTTGTTACAATAATGTACAAATATTATTGATGGAATTCACTTTTATTTGTTTTTTATGTGGAATCTAGATTCACAGAAACTGCCTCTTTAAATTTTTTTTTTTTTTGAAAATTTTACCGATAAAACCTTTAAATTTCATTTCATTTCACTTACAACAGATAGTAGATTTATGAATATTGATAAGGAAATGGAGAAGTTTGTATCCGTGGTAACAGCGATACAATAGACTCTATAAAAGGCAATCTCCACTACCCATCAGGCACTGCGAGTGGCTCTACAAGGATAAACATGTTCTGTACAATGGTTAATTCTCAAAGCAGCAATAATTCTACAAACGTTTAAATGCAATCAGGCACTTTATAGCTCCAAGGTTTTGAATGCATAACAAATATTCGGTTGAAAGTTATGGATTTACATGAAAATGTTTTAAATTTATCAACGATTTATGGAAATATGTGTCGCATAAATAATGACATATATTGTAAGGCAATGCTGTGTAGTCCCCCACATCACGGACTTTCAGGGGTCTTAAATCAAATCCACATTTTGATTTAAAATTAGATATATTCCGAAGTCTCTGTGGAATATGTTTTAGTGTTTTATAGAAATGAAACCCTCAGTAAATTTAGAGGAATAGTTTTCCAAATTCATACAAATATATAGTGATAGTGCATGACTCATATGAAATTTGACATGGAATTTGAGATCTTTGGAGTTAAAACTAATAAAATTATTATAGTGTTTTCCTGTTTTTCCTTTTACAGCATGGTTTTCTTACTTAATTAGTAAAACTGAGAAAGACTTCTACTTAAGGATGTATGATACATTCAACTTATTTTGTCATGTCCTTAACAAAAGTGTTCTGCAGAATAAAACTTGTAAAGTAGGTATGGACATTGATGTTATAGAGGGGAGATAACTCTTGACATTTCTGGTGATGACAATTTTCTGAATCAATGTATCGGGTCTGGATTTGCTTTTATAAAGACCTGAAAATGTAACTTTTTCATTTCTCGAGACTTAGCACTTCATAGTGAAGAACAATCAACCTTTGAGGGTTACTAAGGGGATGTCCTATAGATTTTGACAGTGGAGTGACAATATAGTCAAAAGATATACCCGAGTGTTAAAGATGTAAAGTAAATTTTGCCTTGTCTCCTGAAATGTGAAAAAATCTCTCAAGCCTATTTTAAAACTTCATCAAAGACAATTGGAAAATGTAAACAAAATCAGATTGATTGATTCAAAGCAACCAGATTTAAATCATAAAAAAACTTTGTTAGCGGAAAAACTTGAGGTGAAGAAGTACACAAGTTATAAGTACCTATGTACTAGGGCAGACAAGAGTTAGGCATTCATTGGTAACGATAGACAATAGTTAGGCATTCATTAGTAACGATAGACAATAGTTAGGCATTCATTGTTAACAGTTAGCTGTCTGACGTTGATAAGTAATACCAGTTTACTATTCCGAGTGCTGAGTGAACATTGATGCCTAGAGTTTAATGTAGCTTGTATCTGTGTTATTGGGGTGTGCTACACTTTTACTGTACATATATACATCAGTGGTTAGAAAATAAATACTCCATGTACCGTTCTGTCAGTTTTCTGTGAACCGTAAGGTAGACATTATTCAATCTATTTCTTTAAGGCAGGTTTCAATTGTAAATAGTGATAGTGCCTTCTATCTTCATCCAACGGAGAATTTCCCTGTTAGCTAAGTGCTGTGGATTTTACTGTAATTGTCTGTCAAACCTGTCCTAAATACTTCATAGTTTGGTTGTTCAAACAGTAATGGTGTCTGTCCTAAATACTTCATAGTTTGGTTGTTCAAACAGTAATGGTGTCTGTCCTAAATACTTCATAGTTTGGTTGTTCAAACAGTAATGGTGTCTGTCCTAAATACTTAGCGTTTGGTTGTTCTAACAGTAATGGTGTCTGTCCTAAATACTTCATCGTTTGGTTGTTCTAACAGTAATGGTGTCTGTCCTAAATACTTCATCGTTTGTTTGTTCTAACAGTAATGGTGTATGTCCTAAATACTTCATAGTTTGTTTGTTCTAACAGTAATGGTGTCTGTCCTAAATACTTCATAGTTTGGTTGTTCTTACAGTAATGGTGTCTGTCCTAAATACTTCATCGCTTGGTTGTTCTAACAGTAATGGTGTCTGTCCTACATACTTCATCATTTGGTTGTTCTAACAGTAATGGTGTCTGTCCTAAATACTTCATCATTTGGTCTAACAGTAATGGTGTCTGTCCTACATACTTCATCGTTTGGTTGTTCTAACAGTAATGGTGTCTGTCCTACATACTTCATCATTTGGTTGTTTTACCAGTAATGGTGTCTGTCCTAAATACTTCATCGTTTGGTTGTTCTAACAGTAATGGTGTCTGTCCTAAATACTTCATCGTTTGGTTGTTCTAACAGTAATGGTGTCTGTCCTACATACTTGTTCTAACAGTAATGGTGTCTGTCCTACATACTTCATCATCATGTTGTTGTAACAGTAATGGTGTCTGTCCTAAATACTTCATCGTTTGGTTGTTCTAACAGTAATGGTGTCTGTCCTAAATACTTCATCGTTTGGTTGTTCTAACAGTAATGGTGTCTGTCCTAAATACTTCATCGTTTGGTTGTTCTAACAGTAATGGTGTCTGTCCTAAATACTTCATAGTTTGGTTGTTCTAACAGTAATGGTGTCTGTCCTACATACTTCATCGTTTGGTTGTTCTAACAGTAATGGTGTCTGTCCTAAAATACTTCATAGTTTGGTTGTTCTAACAGTAATGGTGTCTGTCCTAAATACTTCATAGTTTGGTTGTTCTAACAGTAATGGTGTCTGTCCTACATACTTCATCGTTTGGTTGTTCTAACAGTAATGGTGTCTGTCCTAAATACTTCATAGTTTGGTTGTTCTAACAGTAATGGTGTCTGTCCTACATACTTCATAGTTTGGTTGTTCTAACAGTAATGGTGTCTGTCCTACATACTTCATAGTTTGGTTGTTCTAACAGTAATGGTGTCTGTCCTAAATACTTCATCGTTTGGTTGTTCTAACAGTAATGGTGTCTGTCCTAAATACTTCATCGTTTGGTTGTTCTAACAGTAATGGTGTCTGTCCTAAATACTTCATCGTTTGGTTGTTCTAACAGTAATGGTGTCTGTCCTAAATACTTCATCGCTTGGTTGTTCTAACAGTAATGGTGTCTGTCCTAAATACTTCATCGCTTGGTTGTTCTAACAGTAATGGTGTCTGTCCTAAATACTTCATCGTTTGGTTGTTCTAACAGTAATGGTGTCTGTCCTACATACTTGTTCTAACAGTAATGGTGTCTGTCCTACATACTTCATCATTTGGTTGTTCTAACAGTAATGGTGTCTGTCCTAAATACTTCATCGTTTGGTTGTTCTAACAGTAATGGTGTCTGTCCTACATACTTCATCGTTTGGATGTTCTACCAGTAATGGTGTCTGTCCTAAATACTTCATCATTTGGTTGTTTTAACAGTAATGGTGTCTGTCCTAAATACTTCATCGTTTGGTTGTTTTACCAGTAATGGTGTCTGTCCTAAATACTTCATAGTTTGGTTGTTCTAACAGTAATGGTGTCTGTCCTAAATACTTCATCGTTTGGTTGTTCTAACAGTAAAGGTGTCTGTCCTAAATACTTCATAGTTTGGTTGTTCTAACAGTAATGGTGTCTGTCCTACATACTTCATCGTTTGGTTGTTCTAACAGTAATGGTGTCTGTCCTAAATACTTCATAGTTTGGTTGTTCTAACAGTAATGGTGTCTGTCCTAAATACTTCATCGTTTGGTTGTTCTAACAGTAATGGTGTCTGTCCTAAATACTTCATAGTTTGGTTGTTCTAACAGTAATGGTGTCTGTCCTACATACTTCATCGTTTGGTTGTTCTAACAGTAATGGTGTCTGTCCTAAATACTTCATCGTTTGGTTGTTCTAACAGTAATGGTGTCTGTCCTAAATACTTCATCGTTTGGTTGTTCTAACAGTAATGGTGTCTGTCCTACATACTTGTTCTAACAGTAATGGTGTCTGTCCTAAATACTTCATCATTTGGTCTAACAGTAATGGTGTCTGTCCTAAATACTTCATCGTTTGGTTGTTCTAACAGTAATGGTGTCTGTCCTAAATACTTCATAGTTTGGTTGTTCTAACAGTAATGGTGTCTGTCCTACATACTTCATCGTTTGGTTGTTCTAACAGTAATGGTGTCTGTCCTAAATACTTCATAGTTTGGTTGTTCTAACAGTAATGGTAATTGTATACTTACATAACATGTTTGTACGGAGATTGTACGTCGTACTGCTATACACAATTTAACATGTTTATGTAGTAACATAGATACAAATATTGTCGAGGCAGTGATTTGATCATTACAAATTCCCCATTGTGATTTAACAACAGGTAAGAAAGATTTTAGAACAGCAAATTCAAATAGATAAAATGGTTGTATACAGTAAACAGGAGATTTCATGAGGGAGTTTTGTTTTCCATGAATTTAACATCAATGGAACATTTATGATAGTAATGTTAGACATGATATGGTTGTTTGTCCTTGTTTGTTATTCATCTCTAGATTCATTGGTTTCCTTCTAGTTTATACAGAGGTACCACAACTCCCAACAATGACATTATATAAGTCTTCCAATACAACCACTACAACTACTAAAAGGGTCCTATTCTGAGTAAAACGTCTACATGTTTGTCAAAGTACTGGAAGGGTCCTATTCTGAGTAAAACGTCTACATGTTTGTCAAAGTACTGGAAGGGTCCTATTTCTGAATTAAACCTCTACATATTTGTCCAAGTACTGGAAGGGTCCTATTTCTGAGTAAAACGTCTACATGTTTGACAAAGTACTGGAAGGGTCCTATTCTGAATTAAACCTCTACATGTTTGTCCAAGTACTGGAAGGGTCCTATTTCTGAATTAAACCTCTACATATTTGTCCAAGTACTGGAAGGGTCCTATTTGTGAGTAAACCTCTACACATCCAAGTACTAGAAGGGTTCTATTTGTGAGTAAATTAAACCTGTACTTTGTATATCTATGTACTAGGGTCCTATCTATATAAAACAACTAAACATTTATTGAAGCCGTATTGAAATCTTATCTTGCTGACATCAAAAGTGACTCCATCATTCACTGAGACATGACATTATGTTGGTTTATAGTTTTCTGACATCAAACAAAAAGACATCCACATATTTGATTAATTGTTACCATGGAAACCTGGATGTTGTGTGTTTGTAGCCGTATCATTGTTAACACTATTGAAGTTTGTAGAAAGTCATCTAATTAGGTTCTGATGCCAAGAATGCATTCATCATATGCGATGGCACTAAAGATCGTACTAAAGATAAGGAGACAGATCCAGGGGGAGATAACTCTTGATTGATTGAATGGTAATTAATACAGAGGAATTCTACCTTTTTATGTGAAAGTTGGAAATTTTATATTTTACTTGACATGCTATTTTGTCTGGGGTTAAATTTTTGTCTTTTTTCTTCCTCCTTTAAATTCTATCAGAATATTTTTATCTATCCAACTGTTTTGATAAAAAAGCAAGTTAAAATGTTCTATGTGTAAGCTCCCGATGTTTTATATACCATAATGGGCATCTGGCATTCCTCTGTCCGACCTAAATGCTTCCTTCAAGCCATTTCTTGTACAGGCAGCTTTCCTTCAAGCCATTTCCAGAGGTGCCAACCCTTCCTCTTTTGGCGTAATCCTTACGATTTTTAGGTATAAAATACGCCTTCCGCTTTTTCATGACTTTTGTACGATTTTATAAAAAAAAATCGAAATGTTTCCTAAATCCGGAATTCTGATGTCCGTTTCCACTAGATCTGTTAGAATCTGCGCTCTCGATCTCCTGTACGTTTGTCACCATTAGTATTATTTATACATCATTTTCAAGCATATGAACGATCATGAATGGTCTTCCCAAGTTTAAAAACGTAGTCTGACAGCTGAAGACGAAACCGTAAAATCAGTAACACCAAAGAAAAAAGTTAAGTCGCAATGGGACCAGAGATTTAAATCTGAATACAAGGAGCGTTTTCCTTTTATTGTTCAATCCAATCGGGATGAATATACTGCAAGATTTGTTACTTGCAATTGTGATTTTAGCATTGCACACGGTGGGGAAAATGACATCATACATACGAAGCACTGAAATCACAGACAGACTATATCAAGGTAAAACTAAATAAAATTAACATTTCTTATTTTTTTAAACATATATTTGAGTTATTTTCCCAAACCAAATTATCTGAATTGTGTGCTGCTTATGCCCAGAATGCATTTCCGGACACTTGAAACCCGTCAGCGTCTGGGGGCCTCGTCGGCCCCCACACCCCCTGAATTTTTTTTTTTTCTCGCTCCGCTCGAAAACCTTCCTCTTTTCAATTAATCATTGTTGGCACCTCTGCATTTCTTGTACAGGCAGCTTTCCTTCAAGCCATTCCTTCTACAGTTATTTCAGTGTAAGGTAAATGCCATCAAACTTTTCCTTCTCAAGAAGTAATCGTGGTAGGGTCATGATATTTGGCCAGAAGATTCCTTGGATGAAAATAGTTTGCAAAAAGAAATAACGTTTTTGTTAAATGTGATCAAGTAGATGTAGATTTCCAGTTTATTTGAATGTTTCACATTGCTGTCATAAAATTTCAATAAGAAACACGATGTAATTACAGCACAAAAAAATTAGGGGCTAAGATTGTCGTCTCTGAAGCAGAGACTTGTGTTTATAGATAGTCGTCTCTGAAGCAGAGACTTGTGTTTATATAGATAGTCGTGAAGCGGAGATTGCCAAAGTGTTCGTCCCTTTCAAGTACAAGAAATTGGAGGATGCTGTCTCCTTCCGTAGGAAATCTGATTGTTAATTATATACGATGTGTAATCGTGATAGATCTGTATCTGTAAACGTTACATAATTATATACCATACTGGTGCCCCGTGTCACATCCCAATCATAATACGACACAGAAATTCTTGATCTGATACAATTTTACTGTCATATTCAAATGTTAAATATTGATAAATATGTGTTTTTGGTTTTTTAGAAACATCAATATTGAAATCCATGGTAATTAGCGAGGCCGATTTGTTTGTATAAGAGTTGTGTGGTAGGATGTCTGCCAATACTACGGCACGGCGTGTTATGTATCTGTAGATCATAGTCTTAATACTGATATGTATAGTCGAAATATTGTCGTTTTTATTGAAGTCAGACGTTCTGTCGTCTCTGTGGATAATTTATAAGTTTTAAAGCAGGTCTTTCTACAAGAGGCCAATAGGCTCCGCAGTAACACAGAATTGGGTTGCGATTTGTTGATGTAAACTCCTGCCATCTCGGCTGTATCTGTATTTTTTTAGGGATTCAGTTTTTCACTGAATTGAAGTGACTGGGGAATGCCAGGTTACCCAAATCATTGATCCGAAAGGGTACATGAACATAACAATACAGATAATATTCAGTGATCCCAGATTGGTTCTGACTTGAAGTCACAACTCCTAGACATCCATATCAATTTCTGTAATTTCTCAATACTGAAAAAAGAAAATAGAAAGAAATAAATTCTGTAATTTTTTATTTGACACCTGCCAATAATTCTAACAGTCTGTGGTATCGGCCAATAAGTCTGACAGTCTGTGATATCGGTCAATAAGTCTGACAGTCTGTGTTATCGGTCAATAAGTCTGACAGTCTGTGGTATCGGTCAATAAATCTGACAGTCTGTGATATCGATCAATAAGTCTGACAGTCTGTGATATCGGTCAATAAGTCTGACAGTCTGTGATATCGGTCAATAAGTCTGACATTCTATGGTATCGGTCAATAAGTCTGACAGTCTGTAGTATTGGCCAATAAGTCTGACAGTCTGTGATAGCGGTCAATAAGTCTGACAGTCTGTGATATCGGTCAATAAGTCTGACAGTCTGTGATATCGGTCAATAAGTCTGACATTCTATGGTATAGATCAATAAGTCTGACAGTCTGTGATATCGGTCAATAAGTCTGACAGTCTGTGATATCGGTCAATAAGTCTGACAGTCTTTGATATCGGTCAATAAGTCTGACAGTCTGTGGTATCGGCCAATAAGTCTGACAGTCTGTGGTATTGGTCAATAAGTCTGACAGTCTGTGATATCGGTCAATAAGTCTGACAGTCTGTGATATCGGTCAATAAGTCTGACATTCTATGGTATCGGTCAATAAGTCTGACAGTCTGTGGTATCGGTCAATAAGTCTGACAGTCTGTGGTATCGGTCAATCAGTCTGACAGTCTGTGATATCGGTTAATAAGTCTGACAGTCTGTAGTATCGGTCAATAAGTCTGACATTCTATGGTATCGGTCAATAAGTCTGACAGTCTGTGATATCGGTCAATAAGTCTGACATTCTATGGTATCGGTCAATAAGTCTGACAGTCTGTGGTATCGGTCAATAAGTCTGACAGTCTGTGATATCGGTCAATAAGTCTGACAGTCTGTGATATCGGTCAATAAGTCTGACAGTCTGTGATATCGGTCAAAAAGTCTGACAGTCTGTGGTACCGGTCAATAAGTCTGACAGTCTGTGATATCGGTCAATAAGTCTGACAGTCTGTAGTATCGGTCAATAAGTCTGACCGTCTGTAGTATTGGTCAATAAGTCTGACCGTCTGTAGTATCAGTCAATAAGTAGTATATGGTGTCTGACCTTTGTTTTTGTTGTGAGGATTTAAAACAAAATAACAACAAAACTCATGGATCTGGCACCTAGTTTATCTTTCAGTGTCAGAAAACAAGGGGAGGTAACTCCAAATATCCCCAAGCATCTGTCTAAAGCAGACAAACAAAAACAGAGAAAAGCCAGGGAAGCAGACACTTCGCCAATAGGATTTGTGATACAATCTATTTACATGGTGTATTTTGTTTGTTGGTAAATAATGAGCTTGTAATTGTCACTGTCTCTCAAACATTTAACTGACTTGGAAGTTATCCCATTTTCTTGCTACAAGCATCAGAATGACAAGGAAATACAAAAAAGGTCGCCACTAAATTTTTGTACTTGTTACAAGCATCAGAATGACAAGGAAATGTAAAAAAAATCGCCACTAAATTTGTGTGTAGGAAAGACAAAGTAACGGCATGATGTGTTACGCTGATAATTCGCAGCTGATATCTATGGCAATCTTGGTCCTCTGAACTCTTATGGGACTCTTCAGTACTAAATCTCTGAGGATCTATAGCCATTCTGTCAGGTCTGGAGAACATCCAAGTGTGTACTGTGTTTTACAGATTACCGTAGCTATCCTGTCAGGTCTGAACTACCCCTGTGTGTACTGTGTTTTACAGATTACCGTAGCTATCCTGTCTTGTCTGAACTACCCCTGTGTGTACTGTGTTTTACAGATTACCGTAGCTATCCTGTCTTGTCTGAACTACCCCTGTGTGTACTGTGTTTTACAGATTACCGTAGTTATCCTGTCTTGTCTGAACTACCCCTGTGTGTACTGTGTTTTACAGATTACCGTAGCTGTCCTGTCAGGTCTGAACTACCCTTGGTTTATAGAGGATTTAACCCAAAACGTAGTGGGGAGTAATATTATCACATAAAAAACTTTATTACTCTTAAATTTGTAAATTCATGTTTGTTACAGTTATAGAATAAAACAGAAAGGTAGTTAAAGATTCAACAAGTCCATTAGGTTTAAATACCTAATAAACCCACCTGTGTTTATTGATGTTCAATCAAATTAACAACAAATATAATTTCAGACCTGCCAACTACTACTATTTTATAGTAATCTTTACTATTTTGTGGTGGTCGTTACTCTTTTTTCTCTCGAAATAGTAGCAAATTACTCTTTTTGATGCAATAGATTTGGCAAGAATTGTTAAGAATTACTCTTTTTTTGCTCAAAAATGGGCCAAATTACTATTTTTGAATTTGAAAGGTTGGCAGGTCTGTAATTTCATTGTCCTGTAAAAGACGTATGTTGCAGGACAAATATGATAGAATGGCCACGATTTTAGTAGTTATAAAAATGGTTATCTAATATCAGGTTGATAGGAATCCCGGAAGCACTTTTTTGGCCAAATTTCAAACATCTTGTTTGTCTATGAGAAAAAAAAGCTTAAAATATGATGTTTAGGGAATTACATTTTCACAAGGAGATCTGAGAATGTACTTCTCCAGGGCTTGAATGTCTAAATGTAATCATACTTTATATTATTCATGTAACATTTAAATTTTAAGTGGAAATATTAAAATACTTTAAACTTTTGAAATGGTAAATAAAAATAGTCAGATTTGATCATTTAGAAGTGAATTGTCTAGTTGTTAAGTGTTTACAAAGATGCATTCTTAAAGAATCGTGATTATTTTTGTGATCACAAGGCCTATCAGATTATTCTCCCGCTGAAACAGATTCTGCTGTAAGCTGTATTGAGAGAGTTATATCATTCAGGCTTGTGAACCTAAACGACAGATTTAACTATGGCGTACAAAGATTTTTATAGCTTTAATTACGAAAGTTTTTGTCAAACTCATAAACGTACCCTAGTTTGATGGAGCATGCCAAATATCAAGTGCGGCAAAGCCTCGGAATTAAATTTGTAATTTACAAGATAGTCATCTGCGTCATTATAAAATGTCGAGATGATTTGAGAATTGTGTTTTCAGAGACATAATTGGGGAACAAAGTAGTTTAATTTACAAGTTTGGAAATGATCTGACCTTGGAAAGAGATGGTTTTAATGTTGATGCTTCACAACTCTGTCATAATTTCCGTGTCGAAGTGAGGAGATAACCCAGTAAATAAATGATGATCCTGCCTCCTGTTTGTAGAATACAAGCAACGAAATTAGAGCCCGACTAGAATTAAAACTTCCTGGTGTAATATCGTAAAAATATACATGAAATACGTTTTTACCATTATTATACTATAGATAACAAAACTGTTTTTCATTGGCGAATGGATTATGCTCTCACAGAGGTCAAGGTCACATTTCCAAGTCAAACATACATGTACACTGCAACATAATGGAGGTCACAATGCATGGTGACCTGTCACACACCAGTTCAGAGGTCATACAATGTCACAATAGAAAGGTTATGGAGATCATAACAGGTTATAAAGGACATACACAAGGTCAGAGGTCATAACACACCAGGTTAAAGGTCAAAAAGGATGCAACAATCAAGTTCATCTGATATATCTGTCTTAGAGTTCACAATACGTTGTCGTAGGGTTTACAGAGAATTGTGTGGGTTATAGCACACAAAGTCAGGGGTCATAGAGGTCATATAAGGTCACTGAGCACTTCAATGTCTAGAGTTCACAACACGTTGTAGGGTTTACAGAGAATTGTGTGAGTTATAGCAAACAAAGTCAGGGGCTGAAACTCTTTCACATTCTGTCAAAAAATGAAACAAAAAACAAAAATTTGTTATAAAAACTGTCCAAGATGTGTCAAAAATTAATATTCACAAACTAGTAATATAAAGGCATCCTTTCAATTCAATTTCAAACAGTTTTATTGACATAAAAACTGGTGACAAAAAGATTGAACAAGATTTGATAGTAAAGAGTCTACAACTATACACACAAAAGAAAAACAAACAAACAAACAAGATTAGTTTTAATATTACATTCCTTCAATGGCCATAACTGTAGAAAAAGGGGCAATGTTTAGCATAATTAAATGGATATGGTTGACATTACATGACATTTTTCAGACAAAGTAAAAAGGATTGGACACCAGGCCTATTTTAGTCCTATCCAAAGCCTCCTTTTCAGTGTTTTATTTGGAGGTATGATCCTGTTTTACAGTGCCATAACACACCGGACTTACAGAAGTCTCAACGTGTTGCATCCTCTTATACAAACTGTTCAACTTTACCAAATTTGGAACCATCACACTTTGTACCAGAATAAAACTCTGATCTGCCAAAATGTGGGACGTGAATTTGTTGCTGTCTGGTCGAGTTGATAGGATTGGGATTTCCATAATGAGGATTATTCCATCATTAATCAGACGTTACGGGCCTGTTTCCAAATAGACGTCGGCGCTTCCAATAATTTCTCTGTTCTACGACATGATTCCGATTTGCATATATATATGTATATGTACTGATATGGAGGTGAAGGGAACTCTTGGGATACAAGCCCATGGAGATGTCCTCCTCGTCATATATGTATTCATGTTACAGCTCCGTACAAAGGCTATTAAAGGATGGAGTAGAAATATATTTATTTTGGTTCTATCCGAGTTATGTGCCCGACAGAATTTTAAAATATTGACACAATGATGTATAAGTACACCTACAGTACTTGTCGTAGAAAACAATATACAGAAAATTAAAACAATGATGATTTAGTGGAAAACTTTCAGTGTAAAACCCTGAAATAAGCTAGATAACAGCTGAAATATGTAATTCACTGTATTTTACTGACCAGCTCATCCCCAAGTAAAGTAATATTGACCTCCAGGGCTTATTACAGACATAAAGAATACTGGAAATATTTCTGTACTAATACGTAGATACATTTCTATTGAAAGGCTTTTTTCTGAACCAGTTATATTATTTCATATATTCAAGCTAAATTCCTACAATTTTGCTGTATATTCCTGAAAATTTTCTTTCCATTTCACCAAATTTCTTCCCAAATGAGGCCAAAATGTCCCAATCCCAAATCAATAAAAACCTTTGAACTTGATTTGGAATACCTTTTTGTGGCCTGCATATATTGTACCCTGTGGGTTGTTGTGTCTGAAATCTACATTGTACTTTTAAAGTTCTACGTAGTTAATTTCACTTGATTGCCAGATAATTGGGTAAATGAAGGAAACAAACTGAGCAGAACTTGTCATGTTTAACGACTAAAAATATGATAGTTGATGCCACGTAGCTGTTGAAGTCACAATCAAATCATAGCTCTGAGAAACTGTGAATACAATATTGGATCTAAGGTCCACAGAGACTTCCTAATGGAGCAGCATGTTGAGGTGAGTCAATTCTCCATAGAAGTTAACAAGTCCGCTTTGTCTTTCATTCCGCGTCAGCTGAAGTGCCAAGCTGAATGATGGCAATTCGTCGGTGAAAAAATCCTCAGTGATACATGAATCCTGTAAAGTTTTAATGAAAACATGCGGGCATTTGTTTTGTGAGGTACCAGCACTGGAACACTCCCGTATCAAACATAGCAATGACGTCAGCAAATCAAGGTGTTACAGAGGCTTGTACATCATATCTAAGGCATCAGGATGTTTGTTTTTATTACAGCCATTTGACTGTTTGTACTCTAACTGCCAATAAATGAAATCTGAACTTTAGTCTTTAAGAAGCTTTACTGATCAGGGTCTTTGGCAGGTTTGTGGTGACTCAAGATTATCATGGAAATTTGTTATTTTCAAAAAATATTAACAATTCTTAGTTCATAGGTAGTCAAAGTAGATTTAACACCGTATATAGGTAGTCAAAATAACTAATATCATATTTAGGTAGTCAAAATAACTAATATCATATTTAGGTAGTCAAAATAACTAATATCATATTTAGGTAGTCAAAGTAACACCATATCTAGGTATAGTCAAAGTAACACCATATCTAGGTAGTCAAAGTAACACCGTATATAGGTAGTCAAAGTAACACCATATCTAGGTAGTCAAAGTAACACCATATCTAGGTAGTCAAAGTAACACCATATCTAGGTAGTCAAAGTAACACCGTATATAGGTAGTCAAAGTAACACCATATCTAGGTAGTCAAAGTAACACCATATCTAGGTAGTCAAAGTAACACCATATCTAGGTAGTCAAAGTAACTAACATTGTATTTAGGTAGTCGAAGTAACACCATATCTAGGTAGTCAAAGTAACTAACACCGTATCTAGGTAGTCAAAGTAACATCATATCTAGGTAGTCAAAGTAACACCATATCTAGGTAGTCAAAGTAACTAACATTGTATCTATAGTCATGCAATCCTTCCAAGGAATCTGACAAAGTTTTACATATAGAAAGTACTGGATATCAATCTCAATACGAGACATGACAAATTGAGGGAGAAGAGATTTTCTCCTGTATAGCTGGTTGGCAATGAAAATTAATTGAAGCCTCCATTTAAAGATGTGTTCACCGTCTACAAGGTCTGACGTCTGGTAGCATTGCATGGTACCAGGACATAAATCAAAGTGAGGCTTTATAGTAAAATTGACGTTTTCATGTTGCAAGCAAAACCAAATGTGATACTTCACTCCTAGTTTGAAGTGAAATGAGGTCAAACAAACTTGATCAAGTTATCATTCGGAGCCTCACTGACAACAAACGTTTCTGTGACTGTTAATTGAGAATTGTATAAGTGGTGGGGGAATTTTTCAAGGTTGTGTCTCTTGATAGAAATATATTTTGACATTCTAGACAAATTATCCATGAACTCGACTTCCATGGACCTGACACCATGAGTATCAACAAAATGTCGAGGGGGTATACTGCCAGCAGTGTTACTTCAGAGGTTTATGAAACCAGTCCAAGGAAATTCAGAAATGTTTTGTTTATCACATTACCAAAGTTGATGTGTTATTTAAGATCATCTGACAGTTAATGAACTTCTTGGTTCATGAACTTATTGGTTCATGAACTCTTGATAATGGCCATTTCCACTTTCATGGTACCATTCATGAAATTTTTGCAGCGGTTTTGTCTAGATTTTAGAGGTCATTGGTTTGAATCCAGGACAGGAAGAAAAATTTCAGCATAACTGGTCCTTCGGGCAAGTTAGGATTCAAAAGAACTTGCCCAAAGGTGAAACATAGTGGTCCAACTAAACTGAGTTAGTATGCAGTATCTTAAATTACTCCAGGGGAATGGTAAAAAAAAGAGAAATTTTGCATTTGTTAATCAGACAAGTAGTCACCAATATTTACTTGCCCACGGACCAAATCTACTGGCCCTGGGCCATCGGACCTGCGTTGTTTTCCCCGCCCTGGAATCCCAGCCTGGCTCTGTAACACAGTAGAGATATAGGAAGATATGAATTAGTCTAACCAGATGTATATCTCTCGGCTACACTAATACACAGTACAATGTTAGGGGTGCTTTATTGTGTATTGATAGCTAAGGTGGAATACTGAGGAAAGTTAGAGGGAAGTTGTTTGTATCGGCTAGAGGAAAGTTGTTTGTATCGGCTTGGAGGAAAGTTAGAGGGAAGTTATTTGTATCGACTCGAAGGAAAGCTAGAGGGAAGTTATTTGTATCGACTCGGAGGAATGTTATTTGTATCGGCTCGGAGGAAAGGTATTTGTATCGGCTTGAAGGAAAGGTATTTGTATCGGCTCGGAGGAAAGCTAGAGGGAAGTTAATTGTATCGGCTCGGAGGAAAGCTAGAGGGAAGTTAATTGTATCGGCTCGGAGGAAAGCTAGAGGTAAGTTATTTGTATCAGCTCGGAGGAAAGCTAGAGGGAAATTATTTGTATCGGCTCGGAGGAAAGATATAGGGAAGTTATTTGTATCGGCTTGGAGGAAAGTTAGAGGGAAGTTATTTGTATCAGCTCGGAGGAAAGCTAGAGGGAAGTTATTTGTATCGGCTCGGAGGAAAGCTAGAGGGAAATTATTTGTATCGGCTCGGACGACAGTTATTTGTATCGTCTCGGAGGAAAGCTAGAGGAAAGTTATTTGTATCGGTTTGGAGGAAAGCTAGAGGAAAGTTATTTGTATCAGTTTGGAGGAAAGCTAGAGGAAAGTTATTTGTATCAGTTTGGAGGAAAGTTATTTGTATCAGTTTGGAGGGAAGCTAGAGGGAAGTTATTTGTATCAGTTTGGAGGAAAACTAGAGGAAAGTTATTTGTACGATGGGCAGGATGCCATGCTTATCAGGTGTGTGTAATCTCCTAGAAGGAAGAAAGTCATGTTTTCATGGAGTCGTACAGAATAAAGACAATATTGTATTATACTTGGCTGGACATACTGCCAGGATTCCTTGTTCATGTCCAGATCAATATTCACCGATACCTGACAGCCGAGAAATTTCAAACGTTCTAAGATTTGGAACATACCCTTGATATCACATTTCAGGTTCAAACTTTGAATACAGTTTTAAAGGTCATATCATGTCTGGAAGAGTTCTGTCATATCTGTAAAAAATTAATATTTATGATTTTCATAGTTCTTCCAATTGTTGATATAGTAAAAGTTTTGTCAAACCAACCCTGTAGAAAGGGTGTAAGATTATTGTACCTGCTGTCCCCATAGCATGATTAAAGAGAGGCAATTTCTTTAGGATCTTCATATCTTTTCTTTTCTTTCTAGCAATTTTATTCCTAATGTCTCCCTTGACAATGCCTCACTTTTGGCCTTTAGTTTAGTGTTCGCCCCTGTAAGGAAGGCTTTGGGTTCTGTCCCCTAGCCGAGACAAACCAGATCTGAGTCTTAAAAAATGGTGGTTGCTACTTCTTATTGGTTCAATGCAAGACTTCTCTACTTTAATGATTTGACAATGTCTCCCTTGACACTGCATGCCCCACTGGCTGAGACAAACCAGAGCCTTTAAAATTGCTTGTTATTCTCTGCTTCATGTTCAGCTTGGGACTGGTTTACCGTTTTCAGTATGTTATCAGGGGTCACACTGCCGTGTCCAAGTGTGACAGTTCAGTGTGATGACACTATAAGAGTGCCTAGGTGTGATATTTCAGTATGATGACACTATAAGAGTGTATAGGTGTGGGACTGGTTTACCGTTTTCAGTATGTTACCAGGGGTCACACTGCTGTGTCCAGGTGTGACAGTTCAGTGAGATGACACTATAAGAGTGTCCAGGTATGACAGTTCAGTGTGATGACACTTTAAGAGTGTCCAGGAGTGACATTTCAGTGTGATAAAACTATAAAAGCTTCCTCCCATGGCCTTATTACGTTGATACCTCAAACAATACCAAATCAAAATCCCTGAAGGTCCTCCCTTACTTTCTACATTAAGGAGAAACACTTCTGTATCTATTCTTCTACTGTTGTATTAATAGAGGATCCTAATGAGATTGATATATTCCACAAAACTTAGTGACAAGTGTCGGTTGCTGTTTATCACAAAACTCATATTTATGAGAATGTAAGCAAAAACTCTCAAACTATTTTCTGAAGAAAGGCCAATTTTGATCGGACTGTAGGTCTTTTCTACGGAGACAACCATGCAATGTCACAACGGTGTTATTACACACTTGTCTTACAATATCGATGACATGATAGAACAGGCTAGTTATGTGATAAATGTGTATTTAAAACAAATACTCTTTTGATTTGATTATTGAGAATGAATTTGCAACAAAGGATTTCAGTATTCTTTAAAACGTATAATTGATGGAAAATGTTATTGAGATGACAACAGTAGTAAAGTACATTGTGTTACCGTGGTGACAGTTAACATTTTATCATCGTTCATACTGCAGCCATAACATTGTCAATTGGTCACCGTTCTGGACCAGAAATATCAGGAGAAAAACAACACGGTAATAAAAACAGTAATTTGTGTCCAGATTTGAGGGGGAGAACCCGTTATCAGACTCCATACCCCATATACTTTGTGTGTATAACTTCTATAACTACTGTTTGTGACTGGCCCTGTATATTTCGGCCCATACCCCATACTTTGTGTGTATAACTTCTATACCTACTGTTTGTGACAGGCCCTGTTTATTTCGGCCCATACCCCATACTTTGTGTGTATAACTTCTATACCTACTGTTTGTGACTGGCCCTGTATATTTCGGCCCATATACCCCATACTTTGTGTGTATAACTTTTATACCTACTGTTTGTGATAGGCCCTGTATATTTCGGCCCATACCCCATACTTTGTGTGTATAACTTCTATATATTTCGGCCCATACCCCATACTTTGTGTGTATAACTTCTATACCTACTGTTGTGACTGGCCCTGTTTATTTCGGCCCATACCCCATACTTTGTGTGTATAACTTTTATACCTACTGTTTGTGACTGGCCCTGTATATTTCGGCCCATACCCCATACTTTGTGTGTATAACTTCTATACCTACTGTTTGTGACTGGCCCTGTATATTTCGGCCCATACCCCATACTTTGTGTGTATAACTTCTATACCTACTGTTTTTGACTGGCCCTGTTTATTTCGGCCCATACCCCATACTTTGTGTGTATAACTTCTATACCTACTGTTTGTGACTGGCCCTGTTTATTTCGGCCCATACCCCATACTTTGTGTGTATAACTTCTATACCTACTGTTGTGACTGGCCCTGTTTATTTCGGCCCATACCCCATACTTTGTGTGTATAACTTCTATACCTACTGTTTGTGACTGGCCCTGTTTATTTCGGCCCATACCCCATACTTTGTGTGTATAACTTCTATACCTACTGTTGTGACTGGCCCTGTTTATTTCGGCCCATACCCCATACTTTGTGTGTATAACTTCTATACCTACTGTTTGTGACTGCATGGCCCTGTTTATTTCGGCCCATACCCCATACTTTGTGTGATTTCTATATCTACTGTTTGTGACAGGCCCTGTTTATTTCGGCCCATACCCCATACTTTGTGTGATTTCTATATCTACTGTTTGTGACAGGCCCTGTATATTTCGGCCCATACCCCATACTTTGTGTGTATAACTTCTATACCTACTGTTTGTGACTGCATGGCCCTGTTTATTTTGGCCAATACCCCCTTTATATGTGAGTTCTATAGCTATACTGTTTGTGACAGGCCCTGTATATTTCGGCCCATACCCCATACTTTGTGTGTATAACTTCTATACCTACTGTTTGTGACAGGCCCTGTATATTTCGGCCCATACCCCATACTTTGTGTGTATAACTTCTATACCTACTGTTTGTGACAGGCCCTGTTTATTTCGGCCCATACCCCATACTTTGTGTGTATAACTTCTATACCTACTGTTTGTGACTGGCCCTGTATATTTCGGCCCATACCCCATACTTTGTGTGTATAACTTCTATACCTACTGTTTGTGACAGGCCCTGTATATTTCGGCCCATACCCCATACTTTGTGTGTATAACTTCTATATATTTCGGCCCATACCCCATACTTTGTGTGTATAACTTCTATACCTACTGTTTGTGACTGGCCCTGTTTATTTCGGCCCATACCCCATACTTTGTGTGTATAACTTTTATACCTACTGTTTGTGATAGGCCCTGTATATTTCGGCCCATACCCCATACTTTGTGTGTATAACTTCTATATATTTCGGCCCATACCCCATACTTTGTGTGTATAACTTCTATACCTACTGTTTGTGACTGGCCCTGTTTATTTCGGCCCATACCCCATACTTTGTGTGTATAACTTTTATACCTACTGTTTGTGACTGGCCCTGTATATTTCGGCCCATACCCCATACTTTGTGTGTATAACTTCTATACCTACTGTTTGTGACTGGCCCTGTATATTTCGGCCCATACCCCATACTTTGTGTGTATAACTTCTATACCTACTGTTTGTGACTGGCCCTGTATATTTCAGCCCATACCCCATACTTTGTGTGATTTCTATACCTACTGTTTGTGACTGGCCCTGTTTATTTCGGCCCATACCCCATACTTTGTGTGTATAACTTCTATAACTACTGTTTGTGACTGGCCCTGTTTATTTTGGCCCATACCCCATACTTTGTGTGTATAACTTCTATACCTACTGTTTGTGACAGGCCCTGTTTATTTCGGCCCATACCCCATACTTTGTGTGTATAACTTCTATACCTACTGTTTGTGACAGGCCCTGTTTATTTTGGCCCATACCCCATACTTTGTGTGTATAACTTCTATACCTACTGTTTGTGACTGGCCCTGTTTATTTCGGCCCATACCCCATACTTTGTGTGTATAACTTTTATACCTACTGTTAGTGACTGGCCCTGTTTATTTCGGCCCATACCCCATACTTTGTGTGTATAACTTCTATACCTACTGTTAGTGACTGGCCCTGTTTATTTCGGCCCATACCCCATACTTTGTGTGTATAACTTCTATACCTACTGTTTGTGACTGCATGGCCCTGTTTATTTCTGCCCATACCCCATACTTTGTGTGTATAACTTCTATACCTACTGTTTGTGACAGGCCCTGTTTATTTCGGCCCATACCCCATACTTTGTGTGTATAACTTCTATACCTACTGTTTGTGACTGCATGGCCCTGTTTATTTCTGCCCATACCCCATACTTTGTGTGTATAACTTCTATACCTACTGTTTGTGACTGGCCCTGTTTATTTCGGCCCATACCCCATACTTTGTGTGTATAACTTCTATACCTACTGTTTGTGACAGGCCCTGTAAATTTCGGCCCATACCCCATACTTTGTGTGTATAACTTCTATACCTACTGTTTGTGACAGGCCCTGTTTATTTCGGCCCATACCCCATACTTTGTGTGTATAACTTCTATAACTATTGTTTGTGACTGGCCCTGTATATTTCGGCCCATACCCCATACTTTGTGTGTATAACTTCTATAACTATTGTTTGTGACTGGCCCTGTATATTTCGGCCCATACCCCATACTTTGTGTGTATAACTTCTATACCTACTGTTGTGACTGGCCCTGTATATTTCGGCCCATACCCCATACTTTGTGTGTATAACTTCTATACCTACTGTTTGTGACAGGCCCTGTTTATTTCGGCCCATACCCCATACTTTGTGTGTATAACTTCTATACCTACCGTTTGTGTTGGGCTCTCCATATTTCCAGCCATTACAAGCCCCCATACTTGCCTTTGTTATGGACTTTGAGAAGATATTAAAACACTAGCAAATTACATCATTAATTTTGTGGGATGATAATTGCATCAGTACAGTTGTCGCTGGTGTTAGGTGATGTAACAGTTTCCCTGCCATTGATCAAAGCCGGGAAATTGTACTCTCATTAATGTTTGGTGATCATTATGGAAAATTAAGTTAAAAAATAAGAGCAATGAAATGCAAGTCAAAGGCACTGCTGTAGCGTAGAAATATCACGTCTCATCGCCTCTCGATTAGACATTTCAGGATTTTGTGTCTGCGTGGATTCGGCAGTTTTGTGCAGATTCTCAGATTCTCCACCAATTGTAACAGGATATTGGGGGATCAACAAACTTAGTAATATGACAAGTCTAGCTAATTATAAAATATGAAGTCTTCTCCACCCCTAACCCATATCTCCTCCGTGGTAATATCTGTGCGGCTCCATTTATTTCACGTTTTCTTCAGGTGGCAGAGTGGTTAAGGTGTCCTAACACTTTATCACTCGCCCTCCACCTCTTGGTTACAAATTCGAAACCTACGTAGAGCAGTTGCCAGGTACTGACTGTAGGCCGGATACTCTCCGCATACTCCAGCTTTCCGATGCTTCCAAAACCTGACATGTCCTTAAATGACCTTGGCTGTTAATAGGACGTTAAACAAACCAAACACATTTTCTTCTCTCTCCTCCTGGAGAGTTCCACCAAATAAAAGCAACACTGAGAATACAGAAGTTGTCTCCCTTTTATAACCCATCCCATATATATACACAACTATCTGCAGTGTTTAATCCTCTGTCAGGATACCAAATCTTCAAAAGCTTCGTACATTTAAGAACTTGACATTTTGATACGATCAGTGAATTCCTGATGATGTGTGAAATACCTTTGACATTTTCATTGGCCGTCTGAAGAATTTATATTCAATACTGGTATTGTGTAATGAAAAATGATTTCACAAGTGACTGGAAGTTGGTAACTAGTGGATTAGAAAATAAACACTGATTTTATGACTGAAAATGTTAAAGAATTGTCCCTTATCTGGTCAGCTGGTAGATCAACATCAGAAACCGGAGAGTCTACAACATCTTATACTGGGGGTTTAACACATAATCTTTGATTTAAAGTTAACCCTTTCACCCCTACTGACCATATTGGACTTAAAATGATCAATGAATGGCAGAGTCCACTAAAGCTTCTTAGGGTTGAAAGGGTTAAGGAAGGGCATATTACAGGAAAATGAAAAAGTGATTTTTTTACGAGACTGAAATGGATATTGGTGGGCTTATTACAAAACTGAAATGGATATTGGTGGGCTTATTACAAAACTGACATGGATATTGGTGGGCTTATTACAAAACTGACATGGAAAGGTGGGCTTATTACCAGACATGGAATTATTGCTAGATAAATTAATGGAATGCTGTTTGTGTAATGTCACAATGTTTCTGTTTCAGTATTGGGAGAACAACACTTCCTACAGACTCCTGCAGATACACGAATCGTCATGGGACGTAGTACCATGCTCAACTGCTCTGTGGGTGACCGCGTAGGCAGGGTACAATGGGCCAAAGATGACATGTTACTGGGTAAGTGATACAAATTAGGTCAAGGTCATTACTGAAGGTCAATGTCACAGTTATGTTGGCTATTAAATCTCATTGGAAAATATAGGAGAATCTCGTGTCAGCTGTGGGATTTAAAGTTCAAGGTTACTTAATGGAGATTAATCTTCAGGAAAAGAATCAATTATAACGGCAAATGTATGTCAAGGTCACTTCAAGGAAGATTATGGAGGCTACAGTCCAGAACTGAAGACGGTTGTGTCCTCAACCCTTATTGTGGAGATTCTGCATGGACCCTCCCTATGTGATCTTGTCACATATTGTTCCCTGACAAACTCTGTGTTCTGTTCCTTGTGCCTACTACCCAATCTTTCCTGTAGATGTGTGCTGTGGAGGTTCCTTATGTTCTTGTGTGACCCTCCCTGTAGACACTCCTTGTGTCACCCTCCCTGTAGACATTCTTTGTGTGACCCTCCCTGTAGACATACCTTGTGTCACCCTCCCTGTACACAATCCTTGTGTGACCCTCCCTGTAGACAATCCTTGTGTGTCTGTCCCTGTAGACATTCCTTGTGTGTCCCTGTAGACATTCCTTGTGTGACCCTGTAGACATTCCTTGTGTGACCCTGTAGACAATCCTTGTGTGTCTGTCCCTGTAGACATTCCTTGTGTGACCCTGTAGACATTCCTTGTGTGTCCCTCCCTGTAGACATTACTTGTGTGACCCTCCCTGTAGACATACCTTGTGTCACCCTCCCTGTACACAATCCTTGTGTGACCCTCCCTGTAGACATTCCTTGTGTGACCCTCCCTGTAGACATACCTTGTGTGACCCTCCCTGTAGACATTCCTTGTGTGACCCTCCCTGTAGACATTCCTTGTGTGACCCTCCCTGTACACATTCCTTGTGTGACCCTAGACATTCCTTGTGTGACCCTCCCTGTAGACATTCCTTGTGTGACCCTCCCTGTACACATTTCTTGTGTGACCCTCCCTGTAGACATTCCTTGTGTGACCCTCCCTGTACACAATCCTTGTGTGACCCTCCCTGTAGACATTCCTTGTGTGACCCTCCCTGTACACATTTCTTGTGTGACCCTCCCTGTACACATTCCTTGTGTGACCCTCCCTGTACACATTTCTTGTGTCACCCTCCCTGTACACATTCCTTGTGTGACCCTCCCTGTAGACATACCTTGTGTGACCCTCCCTGTACACATTCCTTGTGTGTCCCTCCCTGTACACATTTCTTGTGTGACCCTCCCTGTACACATTCCTTGTGTGACCCTCCCTGTAGACATTCCTTGTGTGACCCTCCCTGTACACATTCCTTGTGTGTCCCTCCCTGTACACATTTCTTGTGTGACCCTCCCTGTACACATTCCTTGTGTGACCCTCCCTGTAGACATTCCTTGTGTGACCCTCCCTGTAGACATTCCTTGTGTGACCCTCCCTGTACACATTTCTTGTGTCACCCTCCCTGTACACATTCCTTGTGTGACCCTCCCTGTAGACATTCCTTGTGTGACCCTCCCTGTAGACATACCTTGTGTGACCCTCCCTGTAGACATTCCTTGTGTGACCCTCCCTGTAGACAATCCTTGTGTGACCCTCCCTGTAGACATTCCTTGTGTGACCCTCCCTGTAGACATACCTTGTGTGACCCTCCCTGTAGACATTCCTTGTGTGACCCTCCCTGTAGACATTCCTTGTGTGACCCTCCCTGTACACATTCCTTGTGTGACCCTCCCTGTACACATTCCTTGTGTGACCCTCCCTGTAGACAATCCTTGTGTGACCCTCCCTGTAGACATACCTTGTGTGACCCTAGACATTCTTTGTGTGACCCTCCCTGTAGACAATCCTTGTGTGACCCTCCCTGTAGACATTCCTTGTGTGACCCTCCCTGTAGACATTCCTTGTGTGACCCTCCCTGTAGACATACCTTGTGTGTCCCTCCCTGTAGACATACCTTGTGTCACCCTCCCTGTACACATTCCTTGTGTGACCCTCCCTGTACACATTCCTTGTGTGACCCTCCCTGTATACATTCCTTGTGTGACCCTCCCTGTAGACATACCTTGTGTGACCCTCCCTGTAGACATTACCTTGTGTGACCCTCCCTGTAGACATTCCTTGTGTGTCCCTGTAGACATTCCTTGTGTGTCCCTCCCTGTAGACATTACCTTGTGTGACCCTCCCTGTAGACAATCCTTGTGTGACCCTCCCTGTAGACATTCCTTGTGTGTCCCTCCCTGTAGACATTCCTTGTGTGACCCTCCCTGTAGACATACCTTGTGTCACCCTCCCTGTAGACAATCCTTGTGTGACCCTCCCTGTAGACATTCCTTGTGTGACCCTAGACATACCTTGTGTGACCCTCCCTGTACACAATCCTTGTGTGACCCTCCCTGTAGACATTCCTTGTGTGACCCTCCCTGTACACATTTCTTGTGTCACCCTCCCTGTACACATTCCTTGTGTGACCCTCCCTGTAGACATTCCTTGTGTGACCGTCCCTGTGCACATTCCTTGTGTGACCCTCCCTGTACACATTCCTTGTGTGACCCTCCCTGTAGACATTCCTTGTGTGACCCTCCCTGTAGACATTCCTTGTGTGACCCTGTAGACATTCCTTGTGTGTCCCTCCCTGTAGACATTACTTGTGTGACCCTCCCTGTAGACAATCCTTGTGTGACCCTCCCTGTAGACATTCCTTGTGTGACCCTCCCTGTAGACAATCCTTGTGTGACCCTCCCTGTAGACAATCCTTGTGTGACCCTAGACATTCCTTGTGTGACCCTCCCTGTAGACATTCCTTGTGTGACCCTCCCTGTAGACAATCCTTGTGTGTCTGTCCCTGTAGACATTCCTTGTGTGACCCTCCCTGTAGACAATCCTTGTGTGTCTGTCCCTGTAGACATTCCTTGTGTGACCCTCCCTGTAGACATTCCTTGTGTGACCCTCCCTGTAGACATTACCTTGTGTGACCCTCCCTGTAGACAATCCTTGTGTGACCCTCCCTGTAGACATTCCTTGTGTGACCCTCCCTGTAGACATTCCTTGTGTGACCGTCCCTGTAGACATTCCTTGTGTGACCGTCCCTGTAGACATTCCTTGTGTGACCCTCCCTGTAGACATTCCTGATGTTCTATAGACATTTATTGTGTGCCCCATGCAGGGCAGGTGTACCAAGCAGACACTGAACTCACAAAGACAACATTGTCCACTCAGTATCCAGACGTGTACCGTCATCTTACAATGTAAAACTGACAAGAGACGTGATACCAGTAGAGGCTAAATGGAGGTTACATGCAGACAAAATTCACCCATAATTGAGCAAGATGTCAAACTTTTTCAAGAAGCTTCTGGGTTAAAAAGGCTGAGATTGGCCCCGTATGACAGATAATCAATGGAGGTTTAGGACTGTAGGCAGTGTTAGTGTTTTGGGACTCTGTCCTGTACAAATCCTGTATTGTCTAGAAAATAAAATTCTCCCTCTGTGTGCTCCGATAGATGGGCATCAGTCCTGATTTATAGAAAACTGTTTACTATGGTATATCTTCCACTTACCACAGAAAGATACATTTCTTTATCAGATATATATTCAGAGTATAATTTGTCTCTGTAGGAATATCATTTTATTATAGAAAAGAAGAAGCTAATTTTTGCTACCACATTAGATTTTTTTTCTCTCTTAATTGGAAGCCATTTTTGATTTTTTGCTGTCTTGGGAGCCATTTTGTGATTTTTTTGCTATCTTGGAAGCCTTTTTTTTTAACCTTGTGTGACCTTGAGGACGAGAGGTGTTGGGTGCTGAGGTACATGTGAGGTTGAGAGGTATTTGTTGTGTGGAATTTTGGCAAACTTTACAGTAGTTGATGTAATCACAAGCTACATGTCATGACATAACCGTCTTTAAGGTGTAATGCCAGACCTGTGTGTTAGGAGGTCACCTCCGGTCTAAAGGTCAAGGTCATGTATCAGTTTCTAACTATATCACTAACTAAATCAATATAACTTATTTCAAATCTTTCATTAAATATCATTTTCAGACATTGCCTGCCTAAAAGCACTTTTGGCCCAAACTTTATAAATTGGTGTCACACCCGTCAGTTCATCATCAACTTATCTTTCCAAAATCTTAAAAATACTACTTTTCCAAAATGAGGAATTTTGATGATTTGTGTGCTCTTGTTGTACGCCTGTCTTTAATTTTATTTTAAAGACTTGAAATACTTCTTCAGAATGACTGGGATTTTAATAACTTTTTTGTCCTTCCATGTTGTATGTCAGTCTTCAAATTTTCTTTTAAAACTTTAAATGCTACTCCTCTAAAATGACTCAAAGAATTTTGACTGTAGTTGTCCGTTCTTTTGTTGTATGTCTGTCATCAACCTTTTTTTGGATATTGAAAAACTTCTTCTCAAAACTCACTTAAGAAATTAAGGAATTGTGTTGATGGAGCATTCCTAGGACTGGGGAATGTCAAATCAAAGTATGTGGTACACTAATTAAGTGTTTTAGAATGAGTTTGAAATATTTGGGTGGTCCTTCCATAATTCTGCCTTTTAGTTGTTTTTGTCGCTATGACGATAGATTGGATTTGTTTGGAGTTGATGGACATATTACGAGGTGGTATACGGATGATGTAATGACTTGGCCTGGATAATACATTTCACGCTGTATAACCTCACATCTCTTACAACTCTACAACTCTTCCACATTTCTCAACACTCACACAAAAACAACAAAAAACATGAGGGGGAGGGGGAATTGTGCAATGCCTATCATCCTATATCTCTTTGTACTTATTGGCGTGTATCTGTACTGTAGTGTAAACCAGGTTGTACTAGCAGTTGTGTATCTGTCTGTGGGACCTGCAGGGTAATTGTCTATTTTCTCGCTGGATTCATTACATGTATCGGATATTTACAGTTTATATATAACCATTTTTACTGCTGAGCGTGATTTCATGTTAGGCCGTTACAACATACCATAATACCCTTAGATCCTGCCGTTCAGATTTTCTTTCTCCCATCTAAGAAAATCCTGTTGCATTATGTTCAATTACAGAGCTGATGTTTTTTCTAAGACGGAAAACTTTTCTGAGCCCACAGATTGTACTAATTGTCTTTATTTCCTCAAACTTCTGGTACGGAGCCAGAAACAACAAAGAGAGACAATGAAACACAACAACATGGGACTCTCATTTGATGCATAGCAGAGAGAAAAGAAATTAAAAGACATTTTGTGATTTTATTATGACAAATATTTTTATGAAGACAGCTGAGCTTTGATAGCATTTTGGGAGTGATTAAAACTAATTTGTTTATTTGAACAAATATTTTTTGAGCGTACACTAAACATTAGATGATAACATTTGCTCAGTGAGGTGATTCTGGCCTTCCTCCCAAGGGAGATATATGGCTCGGAGTGAGTATGTGGAACATCAAGGAGGAAGAACTTGTGGAGAAAAGATCATAAAATTTTATGAATGAACTCTTATCAGCTGTGATGGAAACAATTTTTTTGATAAATGGTGCCCTCTATCCCTCTTCTATTCTCTCTATCCCAAATCTATCCCACTTCTATTTTCTCTATCCCACTTCTATTCTCTCTATCCCACTTCTATTCTCTCTATCCCACTTCTATTCTCTCTATCCCACTTCTATTCTCTCTATCCCACTTCTATTCCCTCTATCCCACTTCTATTCTCACTATCCCACTTCTATTCTCTCTATCCCACTTCTATTCTCTCTATCCCACTTCTATTCTCTCTATCCCACTTCTATTCTCTCTATCCCACTTCTATTCCCTCTATCCCACTTCTATTCCCTCTATCCCACTTCTATTCTCTATATCCCACTTCTATTCTCTCTATCCCACTTCTATTTTCTCTATCCCACTTATATTCTCACTATCCCACTTCTATTCTCTCTATCCCACTTCTATTCTCTCTATCCCACTTCCATTCTCTCTATCCCACTTCTATTCCCTCTATCCCAAATCTATCCCACTTCTATTCCCTCTATCCCACTTCTATTCCCTCTATCCCACTTCTATTCTCTCTATCCCACTTCTATTCTCTCTATCCCTCTTCTATTTTCTCCATCCCACTTCTATTCCCTCTATCCCACTTCTATTTTCTCCATCCCACTTCTATTCTCACTATCCCACTTCTATTCCCTCTATCCCACTTCTATTTTCTCTCTATCCCACTTCTATTCTCTCCATCCCACTTCTATTCCCTTTATCCCACTTCTATTTTCTCTCTATCCCACTTCTATTTTCTCCATCCCACTTCTATTCTCACTATCCCACTTCTATTCTCTCTATCCCACTTCTATTTTCTCTCTATCCCACTTCTATTCTCTCTATCCCACTTCTATTTTCTCTCTATCCCACTTCTATTCTCTCCATCCCACTTCTATTCCCTCTATCCCACTTCTATTCCCTCTATCCCACTTCTATTCCCTCTATCCCACTTCAATATCCTCTATCCCACTTCTATTCTCTCCATCCCACTTCTATTCCCTCTATCCACTGTTATCACTGTTTATCAGAAAAAAATCACTATAATGAATCTGAAGTTATAGTTGCTTTAACCCCAATGTAAATTTCATCTTGACTAACAGACATCACAAGGCTGTAATACCAGTACCAGTCGTCAACCTGTTTAAGGCGGTATGTAACCTAAAGGGAGATAACTCTCACACTAATCATGGGTATGATGTGTATTGTGACATGTCACCTGTATAATAAGAGATAGATGCTATAACTGTTAGATGGGAGAATACTTCCCTGGGGGATAAACAACTTAATGAGAATGGATAACATGTGAGGATACAGATAGTATTGGCTAGCTGTCTGTGATCACATGACCAGTCTCCTTATCATTCGTCTGTATCAGATACACATCCTGTTTTTAGTCTGTCTGTCCTAAGGTTGGCAGATCAACAAGAGGAAATCCTGGATTTGTACTCGTGTAGTATTACTGTGGATATCTGTAGTTCTTCGGTGAAAAGAAGTACAAATGTTAGTCAGGATATTGTAGGTGTACTCCGTAACATTGGTAGACACAACTACTGTGTTTACCATGTTGTAGTTTGTTGGTGATATATTGGAAATATTCAATAACATTGTGAATATGACTATAGGTGAGCAACTGCACACATCTGTAGTTTGTTGGTGACTAAAAAAAAATATCATGTCAGGAAAATAGATTACTCAAACTTGTAGCTCATTGATGATTACACAATAGGGCTTTTTATAGTCCCCATTCTCAATGGCAAAGCCTTTAATTATTGGGGTGTTTTTTTCGAATCCAAGCATCAAAATTCTAAAAATAACGGTAGTTAAAAAATTCGTCAAAAAGTCTGGATGTTCCATCTCCTGTAATATTTGTTAAGAGACAGCCTTGGTTTCAGATGGTTGTTTACTCGCTTCAGCGAGGTATATGAGACACACTGGATAGAAATACACCCATTAATTATATTAATTAATTTAATCATCTTTGTATTTTCTTATTTTTCCCAATTTTCAATTTTTGTCACACTTTTTCCTCAAATTCAAAGTCATGGGCCCCATTTCCAAAGCAATTGCACAATATCCCCATGAGAGGAAAGTAGCGAGGATATTTAACATACTCATTAACATTTGTAAATATGACTAGTGTACACACAATATGACTAGTGTACACACAATATGACTAGTGTACACACAATATGACTATTGTACACACAATATGACTATTGTACACACAATATGACTATTGTACACACAATATGACTATTGTACATGAGAGTAAGGAGGATATTTAACATACTCATTAACATTGTAAATATGACCATTGTACGTGAGAGTAAGGAGGATATTTAACATACTCATTAACACTGTAAATATGACCATTGTACACACAATATGACTAGTGTACACACAATATGACTATTGTACACACAATATGACTATTGTACATGAGAGTAAGGAGGATATTTAACATACTCATTAACTTTGTAAATATGACTATTGTACACACAATATGACTAGTGTACACACAATATGACTATTGTACACACAATATGACTATTGTACACACAATATGACTATTGTACGTGAGAGTAAGGAGGATATTTAACATACCCATTAACTTTGTAAATATGACTAGTGTACACACAATATGACTAGTGTACACACAATATGACTAGTGTACACACAATATGACTAGTGTACACACAATATGACTAGTGTACACACAATATGACTAGTGTACACACAATATGACTAGTGTACACACAATATGACTATTGTACACACAATATGACTAGTGTACACACAATATGACTAGTGTACACACAATATGACTAGTGTACACACAATATGACTAGTGTACACACAATATGACTAGTGTACACACAATATGACTAGTGTACACACAATATGACTATTGTACACACAATATGACTAGTGTACACACAATATGACTATTGTACACACAATATGACTAGTGTACACACAATATGACTATTGTACACACAATATGACTAGTGTACACACAATATGACTTTTGTACACACAATATGACTAGTGTACACACAATATGACTAGTGTACACACAATATGACTATTGTACACACAATATGACTAGTGTACACACAATATGACTAGTTACACACAATATGACTATTGTACACACAATATGACTAGTGTACACACTCGTAGGTCGCTGTTGACTTCAGAAGAACAATTGAAGTCAGGATATTAAATGACATCGTAAAGAAGCCATCAGCACCACGATGATGTAATTAGACTATCACGTCTGTACGAGGAGGAGGATTATCTACTTGTGTAAATTTCAGTTGTTCTTGTCCTCGTTAACTTGGTAGTGTAATCATAGCGCTGGATGTACTGTTTAATATTGATGGAAATGTCAACGTAAACAAATAGGTTTGAAATTGTGTGGAGTTTTTTTCTTCGAGACATTAACACATTTTGATGATAAGTTGGAAGGTTAGCTGGTTATACTACAGGAGCAGAAATTATTTTGAAATGAGAAATGTCAACAGCACGAATGACATCCTTCCTCATGTGGGAATTAAATCTCCAGCAATCTTTATTGTACATCTCGTCAGGAAATATGTCAAGTAATGGTTTTGAGTCATAGGTCAAAATTAAAGGTCAAAGGTCACACTTGACCACTTTTAAAGTAAAGAAATCTTTTAAAAGAAGAATTATCTCTGTAAAAAAATAATAATCATACAATAATCTATATGAGGCGATTCAGAGACGATATTGAACCAGACTCTGAATTTGATAGTTGGTAATAAATGTTTATATACAGAGGTGATTGTCCCTGCATTATTGTCTCAGTTAGTGTTTAATCATTATGTTGATTTATAATTGATGTAGAAGATGGGAAACCCATCTAAGATATAGCTGTACAGGGCTAGAGTTAACACAGGTGACACAAAATAAAACCCATTATACTCTCCTGTTGACCGAGTATCTGCTGCTTCCTCTCGTTCTTTTTGTAGAATATCAAAAAATATCTCATTTTGGAAACTCAGGTTAGTTTTGGTTAAAATTTCATTTTCTCTAGAGAAGTTGTTGTCTTCAATACAAATGGTTTTGTGTTTTTATGTTCATCAGGACTGATGGTTTCTTCTTTCTTTATTTCCTCTGTGATGACTATAGTCTTGTTGGTCCCTTGTGTACCTAGCTGACGCATGTAGACAAATGTAAACCAAACGTTATTAGCAGACAAGTACGTTTAAATTTTTCATGACGGCTAAGTTGTGTTTTCGATCCAAACATACTGATGACTTCAGTATCAGTGTCCAGGGTTCATCGCGTGGGCATACATATCCCATATTGACCCAGAAACTCTCCTGACAGGATTACCAACTATCAGATGGCTCTCCCCTTACCAGACTAATGCATCAAATGATTCTATGCATTTGTCAAATTGGTGTTACCCAAAATGGCTTGAGTCACTCAAGTGTAAAAACCAACAAGTGTATCAGTCACTGTGAGGCTCCTTATTGGATTCTAGCTTCGTATGGCATTTGTTTTCAGCTTGTATTCAATTTGCTGTGAGATTGAAAAATGGCCATCAGAATCGTCGAGGATCATGATAGGTCCAAGTCATGACGATATGCCGTGGATCGGTTAGAAAACCCTAGCTAGAGGTGTTAATCAGAAAGATCAGTCACTTCCAAAGAAACGGGTTAGAATTTCTCCATTTAAATCGTGCAGCATGTGTCACATAGGGAATGTCCCTCTAGAGTGATGTCACATTTCTGTGTGGTTTGAGAGACAGCCTCGGTATCACTTAACACGTCTACGGTAGGAACCATTAACATCGCCTTTGATTTAATCAAGAATAATTCGGGTGCGAAAGATTTTAGGCAAAAATATCTTGATAAATATTACAAGATGTTGTCTGTAAAGTCATTATCATGATTCAGTCCTTAGAGCATTTTATTTTCTTGATAATTTCGTACTTAAGTTTATTTTTCATTAAATTTAAACATTTTTCTTTAACTCAATTATATAGATATTTTGGTTTTAAAAACAAACTCCTTCAATTATGATAATGTTTTAACGTCGAGATGAATTCATTTCATCATAATTTGTGCATTTATACAGCTTAAGGCCTGAAAATTAAATTAAAAGAAAAAAACGCCTGATTCAGACTTTATGAATTTGACTCGCGCATGGGAATGTGAATTAATTGAGCAACAGATTGACGAGCAGTGTCTCATGTCTAATTCTCCAAGGTAAACTCGAGGGCCTGTTACATCACACATGGCTCTTACGTAATATGAGCCATCTTGGCGACATTTACGGAGTTATGATGTCATGTTGAGTCACCTGAAAGTAATTTGCATGTTGTTAAGAATATTCTTAGTGCCTTGAAATGTTGGTTACCGTTAGTCATGGATAAAGTACTGTGAAGTAGCTGTTTCCCTCAATACTTCACCTCTCCCCATATTTATACAATGATATCAGCCTTAGTTAGTCCTCTCATGGACATCGGGGTTCAGTAAAGTTACAACTCATCCTCTGACTTTGAAACAAAGGTCGTTTGAGGTGCTTATAGGTAAGTACGATATGTATGTAAAAAAACTCAGCCAGGGAAGGATGAACAGAAATTCTAGTCCATAAGAAATGGAATCGAATTAAATGATGATTCAGAGATATTAATTGTGTCCCTAAAATTTCCAATTAAGAATATGTTCTTTGTAGGTGAAATTATGAAAATTATGTCATCTAGAAATAGTATTGCAGTAAATTCCACTGGACCAGGGTAAATAGTTTATCAGAAATTTGTTCAAAGATTTCATACAAACTAGGCTAAGTCAAATTTGTGGATTTTAGAGTACTTTTTAATAAGCAAAAATTTATTTTAAGTCTGTTTGTCTTAAGAAAGTTATATATTTGTAAGAGGTGAAATTAACTGTCCTTTATAAATAAAATAGTGAAAAATTTTCCCTTTAAAAATAATTTTCTGAAGAAACCACATTTCTGTACTGCCATGGTTACTCACAGTGTGACCTATAGAAAGGTGGAGGAGTATTCTGTCACATTGCTTACTGACTTGTAGAGGTAGACCCAGGTACAGAGATGATTTTGTGTACTGTTGCTGTTTATTTGTCAGCATCATTTGCTGCTGATAAAACTCCCTATTAGGAATAAATGACATTCCTACCATACCTGTTTTATAGGGCTTGATAAAGGCTAATTAGGCATTGCTTTATACTGCTCTTGTCGATATGTTTTCTTTCAAGTAGTTCCCCACCCTGCCTGAGGCTACTTAGTTACTGACCTGGATCATTTGAGTCCCCGCATCTTACCCAAGGCTCTCCCGTTGTTGTTAAAGCTTGTGTCCAATAGTTACCCTTAACCCAGGCTGTACTGTCTTAACCCAGGCTGTACTGTCTTAACCCAGGCTGTACTGTGTTAACCCAGGCTGTACTGTCTTAACCCAGGCTGTACTGTCTTAACCCAGGCTGTACTGTCTTAACCCAGGCTGTATACTGTCTTAACCCAGGCTGTACTGTCTTAACCCTGGCTGTACTGTCTTAACCCAGGCTGTACTGTCTTAACCCAGGCTGTACTGTCTTAACCCAGGCTGTACTGTCTTAACCCAGGCTGAACTGTCTTAACCCAGGCTGCACTGTCTTAACCCAGGCTGTACTCTCTTAACCCAGGCTGTACTATCTTAACCCAGGCTGTACTGTTATTGTTCCATTTTGAATCCAGCCGTTTTCCTTTACACAGTCAACTGTGCCATTATTTGAGTCAGTTTGAGTCCAGTAGTTTCCCTCGACCCAGACTGTCCCATCATTGTCACAGTTTGTGTCCAGTAGTTGCCCTCGACCCAGGTTGTCCCATCATTGTCACAGTTTGTGTCCAGTAGTTTCCCTCGACCCAGACTGTCCCGTCATTGTCACAGTTTGTGTCCAGTAGTTTCCCTCGACCCAGACTGTCCCCATCATTGTCACAGTTTGTGTCCAGTAGTTTCCCTCGACCCAGACTGTCCCCGTCATTGTCACAGTTTGTGTTTCCCTCGACCCAGACTGTCCCCATCATTGTCACAGTTTGTGTCCAGTAGTTTCCCTCGACCCAGACTGTCCCATCATTGTCACAGTTTGTGTCCAGTAGTTTCCCTCGACCCCGGTTGTCCCGTCATTGTCACTGTTTGTGTTTCCCTCGACCCAGACTGTCCCGTCATTGTCACAGTTTGTGTCCAGTAGTTTCCCTCGACCCAGACTGTCCCCGTCATTGTCACAGTTTGTGTCCAGTAGTTTCCCTTGACCCAGACTGTCCCCATCATTGTCACAGTTTGAGTCCAGTAGTTTCCCTCGACCCAGACTATCCCATCATTGTCACAGTTTGTGTCCAGTAGTTTCCCTCGACCCAGACTGTCCCATCATTGTCACAGTTTGTGTCCAGTAGTTTCCCTCGACACCGGCTGTCCCATCATTGTCACCAGTTTGTGTCCAGTAGTTTCCCTCGACCCAGGACTGTCCCCGTCATTGTCACAGTTTGGTCCATTAGTTTCCCTCGACCCGACTGTCCCCCATCATTGTCACAGTTTGTGTCCAGTAGTGTCCCTCGACCCAGACTGTCCCATCATTGTCACAGTTTGTGTCCAGTAGTTCCCTCGACCCCGACTGTCCCATCATTGTCACAGTTTAGGTTTTCCCTCGACCCAGACTGTCCCATCATTGTCACAGTTTGTGTCCAGTAGTTTCCCTCGACCCAGACTGTCCCGTCATTGTCACTGTTTGTGTTTCCACTCGACCAAGACTGTCCCTGCATTGTCACAGTTTGTGTCCAGTAGTTTCCCTCGACCCAGACCTGTCCCAGTCATTGTCCCAGTTTGTTGTCCGTAGTTTCCCTCGACCCAGACTGTCCCCGTCATTGTCACAGTTTGTGTCCGACCAGTGTCCCTCACCAGCCCCCAGACTGTCCCCATCATTGTCACAGTTTGTGTCCAGTAGTTTCCCTCGACCCAGACTGTCCCGTCATTGTCACAGTTTGTGTCCAGTAGTTTCCCTCGACCCAGACTGTCCCCATCATTGTCACAGTTTGTCCAGTAGTTTCCCTCGACCCAGACTGTCCCATCATTGTCACAGTTTGTAGTTCCAGTAGTTCTCGACCCAGACTGTCCCCAGTCATTGTACCCCCAGTTGTGTCCATAGTTTCCCTCGACCAGCTGTCCTCATTGTCACAGTTTGTGTCCAGTAGTTTCCCTCGACCCAGACTGTCCCGTCATTGTCACAGTTTGTGTCCAGTAGTTCCCTCGACCCAGACTATCCCCTCATTGTCACAGTTTGAGTCCAGTAGTTCCCTCGACCCAGACTGTCCCCATCATTGTCACAGTTTGTAGTCCAGTAGTTTCCCTCGACCCAGACCTGTCCCAGTCATTGTCACAGTTTGTCCGTAGTTTTCCCCTCGACCCAGACTGTCCCCATCATTGTCAACAGTTGTGTGTTTCCCTCGACCCAGGACTGTCCTGTCATTGTCACAGTTTGTGTCCAGTAGTTTCCCTCGACCCGGCTGTCCCGTCATTGTCACAGTTTGTGTCCAGTAGTTTCCCTCGACCCAGACTGTCCCAGTCATGTGTAACAGTTGGTGTCCAGTAAGTTTTCCCTCGACCCAGGACTGTCCCCATCATTGTCACAGTTTGTGTCCAGTAGTTTCCCTCGACCCCGGTTGTCCCGTCATTGTCACAGTTTGTGTTTTCCCTCGACCCCAGACTGTCCCGTCATGTCACAGTTGTGTCCAGTAGTTTCCCTCGACCCAGACTGTCCCCATCATTGTCACAGTTTGTGTCCAGAGTTTCCCTCGACCCAGACTGTCCCCATCATTGTCACAGTTTGTGTCCAGTAGTTTCCCTCGACCCAGACTGTCCCCATCATTGTCACAGTTTGTGTCCAGTAGTTTCCCTCGACCCAGACTGTCCCTGTCATTGTCACAGTTTGTGTCCAGTAGTTTCCCTCGACCTAGACTATCCCCATCATTGTCACAGTTTGAGTCCAGTAGTTTCCCTCGACCCAGACTGTCCCCATCATTGTCACAGTTTGTGTCCAGTAGTTTCCCTCGACCCAGACTGTCCCCATCATTGTCACAGTTTGTGTTTCCCTCGACCCAGACTGTCCCCATCATTGTCACAGTTTGTGTCCAGTAGTTTCCCTCGACCCAGACTGTCCCGTCATTGTCACAGTTTGTGTTTCCCTCGACCCAGACTGTCCCTGTCATTGTCACAGTTTGTGTCCAGTAGTTTCCCTCGACCCAGACTGTCCCCATCATTGTCACAGTTTGTGTCCAGTAGTTTCCCTCGACCCAGACTGTCCCGTCATTGTCACAGTTTGTGTCCAGTAGTTTCCCTCGACCCAGACTGTCCCCATCATTGTCACAGTTTGTGTTTCCCTCGACCCAGACTGTCCCGTCATTGTCACAGTTTGTGTCCAGTAGTTTCCCTCGACCCCGGCTGTCCCGTCATTGTCACAGTTTGTGTCCAGTAGTTTCCCTCGACCCAGACTGTCCCGTCATTGTAACAGTTTGTGTCCAGTAGTTTCCCTCGACCCAGACTGTCCCCATCATTGTCACAGTTTGAGTCCAGTAGTTTCCCTCGACCCAGACTATCCCATCATTGTCACAGTTTGTGTCCAGTAGTTTCCCTCGACCCAGACTGTCCCATCATTGTCACAGTTTGTGTTTCCCTCGACCCAGACTGTCCCATCATTGTCACAGTTTGTGTTTCCATCGACCCCGGCTGTCCCGTCATTGTCACAGTTTGTGTCCAGTAGTTTCCCTCGACCAAGACTGTCCCCGTCATTGTCACAGTTTGTGTCCAGTAGTTTCCCTCGACCCAGACTATCCCCATCATTGTCACAGTTTGAGTCCAGTAGTTTCCCTCGACCCAGACTGTCCCCATCATTGTCACAGTTTGTGTCCAGTAGTTTCCCTCGACCCAGACTGTCCCCATCATTGTCACAGTTTGTGTTTCCCTCGACCCAGACTGTCCCCATCATTGTCACAGTTTGTGTCCAGTAGTTTCCCTCGACCCAGACTGTCCCGTCATTGTCACAGTTTGTGTTTCCCTCGACCCAGACTGTCCCTGTCATTGTCACAGTTTGTGTCCAGTAGTTTCCCTCGACCCAGACTGTCCCCATCATTGTCACAGTTTGTGTCCAGTAGTTTCCCTCGACCCAGACTGTCCCCATCATTGTCACAGTTTGTGTTTCCCTCGACCCAGACTGTCCCGTCATTGTCACAGTTTGTGTCCAGTAGTTTCCCTCGACCCCGGCTGTCCCGTCATTGTCACAGTTTGTGTCCAGTAGTTTCCCTCGACCCAGACTGTCCCGTCATTGTAACAGTTTGTGTCCAGTAGTTTCCCTCGACCCAGACTGTCCCCATCATTGTCACAGTTTGTGTCCAGTAGTTTCCCTCGACCCCGGTTGTCCCGTCATTGTCACAGTTTGTGTCCAGTAGTTTCCCTCGACCCCGGTTGTCCCGTCATTGTCACAGTTTGTGTTTCCCTCGACCCAGACTGTCCCCATCATTGTCACAGTTTGTGTCCAGTAGTTTCCCTCGACCCAGACTGTCCCCATCATTGTCACTGTTTGTGTTTCCCTCGACCCAGACTGTCCCCATCATTGTCACAGTTTGTGTCCAGTAGTTTCCCTCGACCCAGACTGTCCCCGTCATTGTCACAGTTTGTGTCCAGTAGTTTCCCTCGACCCAGACTGTCCCGTCATTGTCACAGTTTGTGTTTCCCTCGACCCAGACTGTCCCCATCATTGTCACAGTTTGTGTCCAGTAGTTTCCCTCGACCCAGACTGTCCCCATCATTGTCACAGTTTGTGTCCAGTAGTTTCCCTCGACCCAGACTGTCCCTGTCATTGTCACAGTTTGTGTCCAGTAGTTTCCCTCGACCCAGACTGTCCCCATCATTGTCACAGTTTGTGTCCAGTAGTTTCCCTCAACCCAGACTGTCCCGTCATTGTCACAGTTTGTGTTTCCCTCGACCCAGACTGTCCCCATCATTGTCACAGTTTGTGTCCAGTAGTTTCCCTCGACCCCGGTTGTCCCGTCATTGTCACAGTTTGTGTTTCCCTCGACCCAGACTGTCCCCATCATTGTCACAGTTTGTGTCCAGTAGTTTCCCTCGACCCAGACTGTCCCATCATTGTCACAGTTTGTGTTTTCCTCGACCCAGACTGTCCCCATCATTGTCACAGTTTGTGTCCAGTAGTTTCCCTCGACCCAGACTGTCCCGGTTGTTGTCACAGTTTGTGTCCAGTAGTTTCCCTCGACCCAGACTGTCCTGTCATTGTCACAGTTTGTGTCCAGTTGTTTCCCGCGACCCAGACTGTCCCGTCATTGTCACAGTTTGTGTCCAGTAGTTTCCCTCGACCCAGACTGTCTTATCATTGTCACAGTTTGTGTCCAGTAGTTTCCCTCGACCCAGACTGTCCCCGTCATTGTCACAGTTTGTGTCCAGTAGTTTCCCTCGACCCAGACTGTCCTGTCATTGTCACAGTTTGTGTCCAGTAGTTTCCCTCGACCCAGACTGTCCCGTCATTGTCACAGTTTGTGTCCAGTAGTTTCCCTCGACCCCGGCTGTCCCGTCATTGTCACAGTTTGTGTCCAGTAGTTTCCCTCGACCCAGACTGTCCCCGTCATTGTCACAGTTTGTGTTTCCCTCGACCCAGACTGTCCCGTCATTGTCACAGTTTGTGTTTCCCTCGACCCAGACTGTCCCGTCATTGTCACAGTTTGAGTTTCCCTCGACCCCGGCTGTCCCCATCATTGTCACAGTTTGAGTCCAGTTGTTTCCCTTGACCCAGGTTGTCCTGACATATTAGAAGCTATTAAGAGCATTGCGTTAGCATGGCTGGGACCGATTGCTTTGTCTGTTCCAGCCCGTTATTTTACCAATGGCACCTAAGTCAGTTTTATGATCTGTACTTTTCTATATGTCTGTATTGTAGACGGGTACAAAGTATTCCTATATTGATATTCTGTACGTCTGTATTGTAGACTGGTTCACAGTATTCCTATATTGATATTCTGTACGTCTGTATTGTAGACTGGTTCACAGTATTCCTATATTGATATTCTGTACGTCTGTATTGTAGACTGGTTCACAGTATTCCTATATTGATGTTCTGTACGTCTGTATTGTAGACTGGTTCACAGTATTCCTATATTGATATTCTGTACGTCTGTATTGTAGACTGGTTCACAGTATTCCTATATTGATGTTCTGTATGTCTGTATTGTAGACTGGTTCACAGTATTCCTATATTGATGTTCTGTACGTCTGTATTGTAGACTGGTTCACAGTATTCCTATATTGATATTCTGTACGTCTGTATTGTAGACTGGTTCACAGTATTCCCATATTGATATTCTGTACGTCTGTATTGTAGACTGGTTCACAGTATTCCTATATTGATATTCTGTACGTCTGTATTGTAGACTGGTTCACAGTATTCCTATATTGATATTCTGTACGTCTGTATTGTAGACTGGTTCACAGTATTCCCATATTGATATTCTGTACGTCTGTATTGTAGACTGGTTCACAGTATTCCTATATTGATATTCTGTACGTCAGTATTGTAGACTGGTTCACAGTATTCCCTGTAACATGGTCCAAGTTAAATCTCATTAAGTACATATGCATGTCACAAGGATAAGAACCCATTTATTTATTGCTATAAGGATCCACAACATTTTTATCCAAGAAACATTCGAGATTACAAATGTCATAAAATGATAATTTTGTAAGATATCTGGTGGTACAGCTGACACGAGCCTGGGGAGATGATGCTGACACGAGCCTTCGGAGACACACTCGTCACCAGGGCGTTGTCACAATTTGTCATTTTTAGATATGGTATTAGTATCGTTTAATTACTTTGATAAGGCTCAGTAGATAAAGTGCCTAATGGTGTCACGATTGTCTACTTAATTACGCTAACATCCATGTAATAACATAATGGTATTATAAATGTAGGTGTGTGAACACGTAACTGTTACTGTTACTGTGGGACTTTGGTGGTTCCTCAGGAGCCCTGAGTTTGAAGAGTTTATGAGTTGCTGTTTGTTCCTGAGATCAGTCCAGTAATATCTGCTATGATAATCCACTGATTTTATCTCCTACGTGATTCCACAGATTTAAAAAAAAAAAAAGGGTTGAAAAAAATCTGTTATATAAATGACAACCCACCTCCGAGGTGTGTGGTTCAATGCTCCCTACTCAGGTGGTTTTGTGTTTCTCTTGAAACTGTTAAATGGGTCCGACTGTGCTCTTGTTGATGTGGCTGTGTCCTTGGACACTAAGACACTTACTCTAATTGCTATAGATGGTATGCAACAAGTCTTCTGTATGCTGTTCAGTGAGGTAGTCACCAACTACTACAAGGGGACCCCGCCTCAAAATTACCTTGGCTGTTCACAGGGCAATAAACTCTGCAAACAAACAAAAAAACAAACCACTTACATCTGTTAAGGCCATCTACTGATTCTATCTGTTATCCACCGATGAAATCTGACGATGCGCTGTTCTTTAGGTCGCCGGGGCCATGATTGTATCATCATCTTCTCTACTGATAATATCTACCGATGAAATCTGACGATCCGCTATTCTTTAGATCGGGGCCATCATTGTATTATCATCTTATGACATGATGATGATCTGCTCATTGTAACAAAGAGTCGTAAAGCTTGGTTTACCGACACCAGCAAGTGGTAATCCTGCCACAATTTAGGAGTTCCACACGTTTTCTGTGTTGTACTGGAAAATCAATTTTTATGTCGTTTGCCAGTAATGTTGTAATGGTTTGGCACTTATTGAAGTCAGTAGATCATATGATGACATTTTATCGCCAATGAAGTGCATGCTGGTCGCATCTGAAAGTATCAATGTGTATCAAATTGGCTTTGTTTTTATAAACAATACCTTACCACAGTTACACTGTCCCTGTCTGGTCATTGTAGTGGCTACTGTATGTTACATCTCAGGATCCCGGTAGTCTCTGGTCAGTGTTAAGTCACCACATGTGGCACCTCAGGATCCCGGTAGTCTCTGGTCAGTGTTAAGTCACCACATGTGGCACCTCAGGATCCCGGTAGTCTCTGGTCAGTGTTAAGTCACCACATGTGGCACCTCAGGATCCCGGTAGTCTCTGGTCAGTGTTAAGTCACCACATGTGGCACCTCAGGATCCCGGTAGTCTCTGGTCAGTGTTAAGTCACCACATGTGGCACCTCAGGATCCCGGTAGTCTCTGGTCAGTGTTAAGTCACCACATGTGGCATCTCAGGATCTCGGTAGTCTCTGGTCAGTGTTATGTCACCACATAGGGCACCTCAGTATCCCGGTAGTCTCTGGTCAGTGTTATGTCACCACATGTGGCACCTCAGTATCCTGGTAGTCCCTGGTCAGTGTTAAGTCACCACATGTGGCACCTCAGTATCCCGGTAGTCTCTGGTCAGTGTTAAGTCACCACATGTGGCACCTCAGTATCCCGGTAGTCTCTGGTCAGTGTTAAGTCACCACATGTGGCACCTCAGTATCCTGGTAGTCCCTGGTCAGTGTTATGTCACCACATGTGGCACCTCAGTATCCTGGTAGTCCCTGGTCAAGTGTTAAGTCACCACATGTGGCACCTCAGTATCCTGGTAGTCTCTGGTCATTGTTAAGTATAACCACATGTGGCACCTCAGGATCCTGGTAGTCTCTGGTCAGTGTTATGTCACCACATAGGGCACCTCAGTATCCCGGTAGTCTCTGGTCAGTGTTAAGTCACCACATGTGGCACCTCAATATCCCGGTAGCCTCTGGTCAGTGTTAAGTCACCACATGTGGCACCTCAGTATCCTGGTAGACCCTGGTCAGTGTTAAGTCACCACATGTGGCACCTCAGTATCCTGGTAGTCCCTGGTCAGTGTTATGTCACCACATGTGGCACCTCAGTATCCTGGTAGTCTCTGGTCAGTGTTAAGTCACCACATGTGGCACCTCAGGATCCTGGTAGTCTCTGGTCATTGTTAAGTATAACCACATGTGGCACCTCAGGATCCTGGTAGTCTCTGGTCAGTGTTAAGTCACCACATGTGGCACCTTAGTATCCTGGTAGTCCCTGGTCAGTGTTAAGTCACCACATGTGGCACCTCAGGATCCTGGTAGTCTCTGGTCAGTGTTAAGTCACCACATGTGGCACCTCGGGATCCTGGTAGTCTCTGGTCAGTGTTAAGTCACCACATGTGGCACCTCAGGATCCCGGTAGTCTCTGGTCAGTGTTAAGTCACCACATGTGGCACCTCAGGATCCCGGTAGTCTCTGGTCAGTGTTAAGTCACCACATGTGGCACCTCAGTATCCTGGTAGTCTCTGGTCAGTGTTAAGTCACCACATGTGGCACCTCAGGATCCTGGTAGTCTCTGGTCAGTGTTAAGTCACCACATGTGGCACCTCGGGATCCTGGTAGTCTCTGGTCAGTGTTAAGTATAACCACAATGGCACATTCAGAATGTATAGACAGTGTCTTTTTTGTCATCGTTACACTGTGGCACCCTCAAAATATCCTGAAAATTTCTGGTCAGTGTTATTGGGTGCCATATTTAGCAGCCTCATGACTTTTTGACACCACATGTGGTAACTAAGGACTGATGTCTCTTTAATGACACCACATGTGGTACCTAAGGACTGATGTCTCTTTAATGACACCACATGTGGTACCTAAGGACTGATGTCTCTTTAATGACACCACATGTGGTACCTAAGGACTGATGTCTCTTTAATGTCACCACATGTGGTACCTAAGGACTAATGTCTCTTTAATGTCACCACATGTGGTAACTAAGGACTGATGTCTCTTTAATGACACCACATGTGGTAACTAAGGACTGATGTCTCTTTAATGACACCACATGTGGTAACTAAGGACTGATGTCTCTTTAATGTCACCACATGTGGTATCTAAGGACTAATGTCTCTTTAATGTCACCACATGTGGTACCTAAGGACTGATGTCTCTTTAATGACACCACATGTGGTACCTAAGGACTGATGTCTCTTTAATGACACCACATGTGGTACCAGAGGACTGTCTCTAATTCCCAGATATGTCCTAGATAACTAGTTATATTCTGTGGGTTATAAAATCCTACATTGTACGCAATATCAAATGTAATGTACAGTAAAAGTTCCCAGAATGGTAAAGAAATAGATCACGGATACTCATTAGGTATCTTCTCATCAGTCTCATTCTACTTTCATTGTCACAATACTTCCAAAAGTTGTGATTTATTTTTCTCATTAAACATTGCTGTGCACACTGATCACACGATGGTGTTTCAGCCGTCCCTGATAATACATTTTGATTTGACAATCTGATGCATGTAGAATAACAACAGAATTGTCCGGGGAAATAAATTTCTGGAGTGGTACGCTCAGACGCTACTCCATTGAAAAGGGAGCAATATATTGTGTATCATATTCTGGCAAAACTGCTTCTATTTGTTTTCAAAAGCAATGATTGATGTTATTTTAAAGGAGTCTTTTACCGAACGTAATTTAGGCATTCCTGCCAACTGTGGTTTGATGGAGACTGGTAATGGAAAAATGAATGTATTTTGATCATCAGTCTGTGAAAGTGTATTGTCAGCGATTATATTTCATGGTTATCACTGATGTTACATAATGACTTACTTCAGCTTGTTAGAGAAAATTATTGTGGAAACTAAAAGTGCATTTCATTCCCTATGGCTGGTCAGAGTGAGATATACGTTGTCAAACTTCAAACATCAGTTATTGTGACAGTTTTTATTTTACCAATGATTTCTTTAGTTTTGATTTTATCCTGATGAATCCAGATTGTTTTCTGTTTTGTGTGTCAATTTTAACAAAACTCTCCAACATGCGTTTTTAATGTTTGCTGTATGGAGTTGTGGAAGACGACGAGTAGAGATCGCTATACTCACCAAGGACTGGTTGGTGTCAAAGCTGTAAGGGAGGACCCTGTTGTATTGTCATACTCCTCATACCCTACGATCTGCGGCGGGACTTAACAGGGTTTTAACCGTAGACACCTGGGAACACGGCAGACATTAACTGTCACACATAAACTTCATAGAAACACTTGTAATGAGTCATTCTCATACAAAATACATTACTTCACTAAAATGGTATTATATTGAGGGTTTGCTAAAAGTCTCCCGATGTGGAGAAGATTGTGTTTCTGAGAAGATGATAAGTTACCCGCTGTTTAACTGTAAATGTATTTATTCTGATGTCCTCAATTTTTGGCACAAATCAGAATTTGAAGAGATAAGTGAAATGATGAATTGCTACTCAGTACTTGGTGTAGGAATCGGTATACAGAAACGACCATGATTTAGAGGAAGGAAATACGAAATGTGTTAAAATAGGATCACCCCTAAAATATGTCTGTTTACAGTATGTACAAATGTAGATGGTGTAAATTTGGACATCCAGTTGAGCCGATTATGACGGGAGAAGTTGTGGATCTATTGAGCGTAATTATCTATAGCCGGAGGCCATGACAAAATATATCTATAACTCCCAGACTGATGTAACCTTAATGATTTATTAGTCTGTAGAAGGAATTCACGGGGACTAGATGATTTTTTACTTCTGGTGGATAATATATAGAGATTACCTAGCTTATAGATGTAATTATTTGGTGGCCATTCTCGTCTCTCCTGGACGGAGGAGTGGAAGTTGTTACTTTTCCGTTAACGTATAAGTGTGAAGTTTTGTTACGATCGGTCTGTGGAATAGTACCCGACTAAACAACCAAGCAAAGTATAGTTGGACCATACCTGGAACAAATACAGATTTGGAACACATATGCTTATCCAGGTTTTGGAGAATTGGCGATAATTCCTAAGTTACTTCAAAGCTGGCTTCAAAATTGATGTACACATATTATATACATGGTACCATAAGAGGAGGTATGCCCAGCACTACAGAACATACAAGGGTCCACAGTGACCAAACTGGTTATGAGCAGTTTGATGGTCACTCACACCCGTCATCACACGTGGACGACATATTTAAATCCTTATATCAGTAGCTTATGGAGGTACATGTAATGTACATTCTACTTACATTTTATTCCCAGTTCAACAACTTTTACTACATGTAATTAGTGATCCAGACAAACAGTTAGTGCTGGCCAGTGAAGATACACTGTAATATCTGATCATTATCTGACATTACATAACAAAACATTTCCTTGTGTTGTAGGGTTTGATCTTAGTATCCCTGGATACCCCCGCTATTCCATCATCCAGACATCCCCGGAGAGATTCAACCTATACATCGTCAACACAACACTCTGGGACGATGCCACTTACGAATGTCAGGTGCTTCCGTCACAGGGGAACCCCGCTCTCCAGGCTTCCGCCCACCTAACCATATTAGGTAAGATCTATACCTATAATGAAACAATAAGGTCTACCCAATTAACCATATTAGGTAAGATCTATACCTATAATGACACGATAAGGTCTACCCACCTAACCATATAAGGTAAGATCTATACCTATAATGACACGATAAGGTCTACCCAATTAACCATATTAGGTAAGTTGTGGTTATATTGAAATGATAAGGTTCATCCAATTAACCATATTAGGTAAGTTGTGATTATATTGAAATGATAAGGTTCATCCAATTAACCATATTAGGTAATTTGTGATTATATTGAAATGATAAGGTCTGCTACAACCATTGCATTGAAAATGTAAGGTTAATTTGAAAGATAGCACTTTTCATACTTCATATTCAACACTTTAAACTAGATTTTAATTGAAAATTAAATGACTATAGAAATATAAAGTAACTGTTTGTAACACAGACGACTAGAAATATAAAGTAACTGTTTGTAACACAGACGACTAGAAATATAAAGTAACTGTTTGTAACACAGACGACTAGAAATATAAAGTAACTGTTTGTAAATGACTATATAAGTATAAAGTAACTGTTTGTAAATGACTATATAAGTATAAAGTAACTGTTTGTAAATGACTATATAAGTATAAAGTAACTGTTTGTAACACAGACGACTATATAAGTATAAAGTAACTGTTTGTAACACAGACGACTAGAAATATAAAGTAACTGTTTGTAAATGACTATATAAGTATAAAGTAACTGTTTGTAAATGACTATATAAGTATAAAGTAACTGTTTGTAAATGACTATATAAGTATAAAGTAACTGTTTGTAACACACGACTATAGAAATATAAAGTAAGTGTTTGTAACACAGACGACTATAGACTTATAAAGTAACTGTTTGTAACACAGACGACTATAGAAATATAAAGTAAGTGTTTGTAACACAGACGACTAGAAATATAAAGTAACTGTTTGTAACACAGACGACTAGAAATATAAAGTAACTGTTTGTAACACAGACGACTATATAAGTATAAAGTAAGTGTTTGTAACACAGACAACTATAGAAATATAAAGTAAGTGTTTGTAACACAGACGACTATATAAGTATAAAGTAAGTGTTTGTAACACAGACGACTATAGAAATATAAAGTAACTGTTTGTAAATGACTATAGAAATATAAAGTAAGTGTTTGTAACACAGACGACTATAGAAATATAAAGTAACTGTTTGTAAATGACTATAGAAATATAAAGTAACTGTTTGTAACACAGACGACTATAGAAATATAAAGTAACTGTTTGTAAATGACTATAGAAATATAAAGTAACTGTTTGTAACACAGACTACTATAGAAATATAAAGTAAGTGTTTGTAACACAGACGACTATAGAAATATAAAGTAACTGTTTGTAACACAGACGACTATAGACATATAAAGTAACTGTTTGTAACACAGACGACTATAGACATATAAAGTAACTATTTGTAACACATGACTATAGAAATATAAAGTAACTTTGTAACACAGACGACTATAGACATATAAAGTAACTGTTTGTAACACAGACGACTATAGACATATAAAGTAACTGTTTGTAACACAGACGACTATAGACATATAAAGTAACTGTTTGTAACACAGACTATAGAAATATAAAGTAACTGTTTGTAACACAGACGACTATAGAAATATAAAGTAACTGTTTGTAACACAGACGACTATAGAAATATAAAGTAACTGTTTGTAACACAGACGACTATAGAAATATAAAGTAACTATTTGTAAATGACTATAGAAATATAAAGTAACTGTTTGTAACACAGACGACTATAGAAATATAAAGTAAGTGTTTGTAACACAGACGACTATAGAAATATAAAGTAACTGTTTGTAACACAGACGACTATAGAAATATAAAGTAACTATTTGTAACACAGACGACTATAGAAATATAAAGTAACTGTTTGTAACACAGACGACTATAGAAATATAAAGTAACTGTTTGTAACACAGACGACTATAGAAATATAAAGTAACTGTTTGTAACACAGACTACTATAGAAATATAAAGTAACTGTTTGTAACACAGACGACTATAGACTTATAAAGTAACTGTTTGTAAATGACTATATAAGTATAAAGTAAGTGTTTGTAACACATGACTATAGAAATATAAAGTAACTATTTGTAACACAGACTGTGTCTATTTCAGTGCCTCCCGAAATGCCTCAGATAATCGGCCATCCCAATGGCTCAATGATTAACATACGACACACGGACCCAATCGTACAGCTCACGTGTGAGGTTCGGAATGCACGACCTGCAGCCAGTATTACCTGGTACAAGAACGGCGTCGTCGTGACAGAAAATGTGGATTACACCGTAGAACAGATTGCCAATGATAAGCGAGAGAATGCCCACAACACCCTCACACTGACGCCAGATTTCCGGGTCAAGGAACATGGGGCAGTGTACACATGTAAAGGTACAAACGAGGCGATTCGAGGGCAGTTCCTGGAGACTACTGTCACTGTCAACGTCCAGTGTAAGTCTGCGAAATAAAACAGTGGTATTTATCCTGTAATCTACTTTGACACAAAGAGGGTGCTGGATTATTGTAGGAAAATGAATTTGGTAGCATTATCACTGAGCCAAAGTAGATATGGGTAGGAACGACACATCCAGGGCTCATTGACCTGATATTTGTGATATCCGGTTTTATTTTCATATTTTCAAATTCCCAGTCAGTATTAGAATCTCCCCACAATTTACTATCCTGAACATGTTAAAATGTAGTTACACCAGTTAGTGAGTTCATCTCCTAATTCAGAGTAAACAATGTTTACTTGGAGTAAATTAACTTTGTATTACACAAAGACCATTCCAAAATGTTTTCCATGTTGACTGAGACATATTTAAGTGGAGTACTGGTTATTTTCAGTTCCGCCTTCCATTCCCGAGATAACGGGGTACAGACGCGGACAGACAGTACAACGTGGGGACACTCTGAACCTCGAATGTGTATCAAGGGGAGGCAACCCTCTCGCTCAGGTCGTCTGGTTTAGAAATGATGTCAAGATTGACTTCTCCTACTCGAGTTCTAATGATCGCTCAACCAATGATCTGTCCTTTACTGTGGGGGCATCAGATAACGACGCTGTGTACAGGTGTGAGGCGACCAACGCTGCCACGGAATATCCACTGACAGCACAAGTTCAGACTGTTGTTTACTGTAAGTATAGACACGTGTATCCACCATTGACAATGATCTGGAGACATTTTAGTTAAGTTAATGTCTATCTACCTGTATAGACACGTGTATCCACCATTGACAAAGATCTGGAGACGTTTTAGTTAAGTTAATGTCTATCTACCTGTATAGACACGTGTATCCACCATTGACAATGATCTGGAGACGTTTTAGTAAGGTTAATGTCTATCCACCTGGAGACACTTTAGTAAGGTTAATGTCTATCTACCTGTATAGACACGTGTATCCACCATTGACAATGATCTGGAGACGTTTTAGTTAAGTTAATTTTCTATTTTTCAGACATTTGAGGCCTTACTTGAAGCAGAAAGAATGTATTTTTCTTATAAGTAAGAAATGGAAGCAAACAGAATGCACTTTTCATGAAATGTGTATTGAATATCATGATAAATTGTATTTATAATATGTCTCTACTGTCTGTTATCTATTTACTCATGATATTCTGTACACAAAGATAGAAACTTCTAAATAAAATTTGTACAGGAAATTTGAACATTCTGGGAAGGCCACTTTAATCAATCCTGATCCAGGGGGTCTATTTAACAGATGTATATTTTTTTGTTAGTTCCGCCAGAGAAAGTGACAATATCTGGGAATCGTCTAGCAACAGCAGGAGAGGAAGTGGAGCTTACCTGTGAAACAGCCAACAGTAATCCTGCATCTGTGGTCACATGGTTGGTACGAGGTCGACAGATCGCAGGCACGCAAAACCATGTACAGGAGTCGGAGGATGGTGGATACATCACAAGGTCGATAATCAAAGTTACACTGACAGATCGTGAGGATCAGATCGTATACACCTGTCAGGCGATGAATGACGGATCATCGCAGCCCGTCACCGACACTGTCACTCTCAGTGTGTTGTGTAAGTTTGTTTTAGTGAAACAGAAAACTGGCTGTACATGGCCGTACATTCTCTGTCACTAATCGTGTGTTGTGTAAGTTTGTTTTAGTGAAACAGAAAACTGGCGGTACATTCTATGTCACTAATCGTGTGGTGTAGAAGTTTGTTTTACTGAGTCAGAAAACTGGCCGTACATTATCTGTCACTAATCGTGTGGTGTAGAAGTTTGTTTTACTGGCGGTACCTTCTCTGTCACTAATCGTGTGGTGTAGAAGTTTGTTTTACTGGCCGTACATTCTCTGTCACTAATCGTGTGGTGTAGAAGTTTGTTTTACCGAGACAGAAAACTGGCCGTACATTCTCTGTCACTAATCGTGTGGTGTAGAAGTTTGTTTTACCGAGACAGAAAACTGGCCGTACATTCTCTGTCACTAATCGTGTGGTGTAGAAGTTTGTTTTACTGAAACAGAAAACTGGCCGTACATTCTCTGTCACTAATCGTGTGGTGTAGAAGTTTGTTTTACCGAGACAGAAAACTGGCCGTACATTCTCTGTCACTAATCGTGTGGTGTAGAAGTTTGTTTTACTGGCCGTACATTCTCTGTCACTAATCGTGTGGTGTAGAAGTTTGTTTACTGAGACAGAAAACTGGCCGTACATTCTCTGTCACTAATCGTGTGGTGTAGAAGTTTGTTTTACTGGCCGTACATTCTCTGTCACTAATCGTGTGGTGTAGAAGTTTGTTTACTGAGACAGAAAACTGGCCGTACATTCTCTGTCACTAATCGTGTGGTGTAGAAGTTTGTTTACTGAGACAGAAAACTGGCCGTACATTCTCTGTCACTAATCGTGTGGTGTAGAAGTTTGTTTTACTCAGACAGAAAACTGGCGGTACATTCTCTGTCACTAATCGTGTGGTGTAGAATTGTATTGTCCATGTCGTACCAAGGTCGGTGAATCACTAAAAACTCTAAAAGTCAAATTAGAAAAACAGAACTGTGATAGATTATTGTGTAATAGGAATCAAGATTCAAAATCTTAAACCATTAATCATTCTGAAGGTTAAATGATGTAATATGTCATCTTCCTAGGGTAAGGGGAAATGAATAATAATAGCTACATGATTAAATACCGAGCCTGTTTATTTATAGAAGGTTCTATCTTCTCTTATTCCCGTGAATCAAGCAAGAAAACAGAATCGTAACAGAAATGAATTTCCATCAAATTCCAGAAAAAAATAGTATCTGTAGTATTTTTAGTTAGCAATTTGTTATCCAATCAGATCTGCTTAATTATACAGTATGTCCAATCGGAAACCCTGATACAAACCTATACAATATATACATATTAATGTGACAGCTGTTCAAGGGGTAAGAGGTGGCGGAGAAGGTAGTGGAAGGGTCACCTCTGGGTCTTGGGGGGGGGGGAGAAGGTAGTGGAGGGGTCACCTCACGGCCTTGGGGGTGGGGGGGAGGTTGTCGAGGTGTAACCTCTGGGTCTAGCTGTTTGGGGAGGGGTAATGGAGGGTCACCACTAGGTCTAGCTGTTGGTGGTGGGGGAGGGGTAGTGGAGGGGTCACCACTAGGTCTAGCTGTTGGGGTTGGGGGGTAGTGGAGGGGTCACCACTAGGTCTAGCTGTTGGGGTTGGGGGGGTAGTGGAGGGGTCACCACTAGGTCTAACTGTTAGCTGTTAAGGGGGCAGAAGATAGTGGTTGTAGGACTTCTGGTTCAAGCTGTTCAGGGGGAGGATAGGTGGGGTGGTAGTAGTGGTGGGATGAATATTTAGTCACAACTGGTTGGTGACATTACATTGATATAACACTGTGTGGGGGGAGGATAAGTGGTGGATGACCTCTTGGTCAAACTGTGAGGGGGGAGGATAGGTGGTGGAGGACCTCTGGGTCAAACTGTGAGGGGGGAGGATAGGTGGTGGAGGACTGTGAGGGGGAGATAGGTGGTGGAGGATCTCTGGGTCAAACTGTGAGGGGGGAGATAGGTGGTGGAGGACCTCTGGGTCAAACTGTGGGGGGGGAGATAGGTGGTGGAGGACCTCTGGGTCAAACTGTGAGGGGGGAGATAGGTGGTGGAGGACCTCTGGGTCAAACTGTGAGGGGGGAGATAGGTGGTGGAGGACCTCTGGGTCAAACTGTGAGGGGGGAGATAGGTGGTGGAGGACTGTGAGGGGGAGATAGGTGGTGGAGGATCTCTGGGTCAAACTGTGAGGGGGGGAGATAGGTGGTGGAGGATCTCTGGGTCAAACTGTGAGGGGGGAGGATAGGTGGTGGAGGACCTCTGGGTCAAACTGTGGGGGGGGGGAGATAGGTGGTGGAGGACTGTGAGGGGGGAGGATAGGTGGTGGAGGACCTCTCGGTCAAACTGTGAGGGGGGAGGATAGCTGGTGGAGGACCTCTGGGTCAAACTGTGAGGGGGGAGATAGGTGGTGGAGGACCTCTGGGTCAAACTGTGAGGGGGGAGATAGGTGGTGGAGGACCTCTGGGTCAAACTGTGGGGGGGGGAGATAGGTGGTGGAGGACTGTGAGGGGGGAGGATAGCTGGTGGAGGACCTCTGGGTCAATCTGTGAGGGGGGAGGATAGGTGGTGGAGGACCTCTGGGTCAAACTGTGAGGGGGGGGAGATAGGTGGTGGAGGACTGTGAGGGGGGGAGATAGGTGGTGGAGGACTTCTGGGTCAAACTGTGAGGGGGGAGGATAGGTGGTGGAGGACCTCTGGGTCAAACTGTGAGGGGGGAGGATAGGTGGTGGAGGACCTCTGGGTCAAACTGTGAGGGGGGAGGATAGGTGGTGGAGGACCTCTCGGTCAAACTGTGAGGGGGGAGGATAGCTGGTGGAGGACCTCTGGGTCAATCTGTGAGGGGGAGGATAGGTGGTGGAGGACCTCTGGATCAAACTGTGAGGGGGGAGGATAGGTGGTGGAGGACCTCTGGGTCAAACTGTGAGGGGGAGGATAGGTGGTGGAGGACCTCTGGGTCAAACTGTGAGGGGGGAGATAGGTGTTGGAGGACTGTGAGGGGGGAGGATAGGTGGTGGAGGACCTCTGGGTCAAACTGTGAGGGGGGAGATAGGTGGTGGAGGACTGTGAGGGGGGGAGATAGGTGGTGGAGGACCTCTGGGTCAAACTGTGAGGGGGGAGATAGGTGGTGGAGGACTGTGAGGGGGGAGGATAGGTGGTGGAGGACTGTGAGGGGGGAGGATAGGTGGTGGAGGACCTCTGGGTCAAACTGTGAGGGGGGAGATAGGTGGTTGAGGACCTCTGGGTCAAACTGTGAGGGGGGAGGATAGGTGGTGGAGGACCTCTGGGTCAAACTGTGAGGGGGGAGATAGGTGGTGGAGGACCTCTGGGTCAAACTGTGAGGGGGGAGGATAGGTTGTAGAGGACCTCTGGGTCAAACTGTGAGGGGGGAGGATAGGTGGTGGAGGACTTCTGGGTCAAACTGTGAGGGGGGAGATAGGTGGTGGAGGACCTCTGGGTCAAACTGTGAGGGGGGAGATAGGTGGTGGAGGACCTCTGGGTCAAACTGTGAGGGGGGGAGATAGGTGGTGGAGGACCTCTGGGTCAAACTGTGAGGGGGAAGATAGGTGGTGGAGGATCTCTGGGTCAAACTGTAAGGGGGGAGGAAATGTGGTGGAGGACCTCTGGGTCAAACTGTGAGGGGGGAGGATTGGTGGGGGTGGTAGTAGTGGTGGGATGAATATTTAGTCACAACTGGTTGGTGACATTACATTGATATAACACTGTGAGGGGGGGGAGATAGGTGGTGGAGGACCTCTTGGTCAAACTGTGAGGGGGGGGAGATAGGTGGTGGAGGACTTCTGGGTCAAACTGTGAGGGGGGAGATAGGTGGTGGAGGACCTCTGGGTCAAACTGTGAGGGGGGAGATAGGTGGTGGAGGACCTCTGGGTCAAACTGTGAGGGGGGAGGATAGGTGGTGGAGGACCTCTGGGTCAAACTGTGAGGGGGGAGATAGGTGGTGGAGGACTGTGAGGGGGGAGGATAGGTGGTGGAGGACCTCTGGGTCAAACTGTGAGGGGGGAGATAGGTGGTGGAGGACTGTGAGGGGGGAGGATAGGTGGTGGAGGACCTCTGGGTCAAACTGTGAGGGGGGAGATAGGTGGTGGAGGATCTCTGGGTCAAACTGTGAGGGGGGAGGATAAGTGCGGGGGGAGGGGGGGGTAGTAGTGGTGGGTGAAGGAGGGTTTGAATATTTAGACACTACTGGTTGGTGACATTTATATAACAGCTGTGTTAGGGTGGTGGAGGACCTCTGAGTCTCCCTTCCCTCCTGATCAATTAACATTACATTAGAGAGCATTGTCTCCAATTACAATTCTATTGTTTTATCTGTAGGCATAAACCAAACAGTGTTTTGTAGCTCGCACAAGTTTCCACCTCACGAGACTGCTATCATGTCTCAAGGGAGATAACTCTTGTGTAATAATCTACAAATGCTACAGTCACATACAATACAGCGAATCCATCTCGGTGCCCACAAGTAATGGAGATTTCTCCTGTGACATCCGCCATCATATTACATCCACAGGGTTCACTTGAGAATATTTAGGTAGAAATATAAGCCACCTTTTTAGATTGGTTTTGTCACATAAATACATATTGCATACATAGCCAACATTGAAACTGGACCAGTGTTTTAAGCTGATGAAATGTCGTGATTATTGAAGAAAAAAAAATAGCCATATGTTATCTTCACAAAATCGTAACATGCCGTAATAGTGAACATTTTCTATTAAAAGATCAAATACCCGATTATTCAGTGATGTAAAATAGGATATGTGTTAAATTAGACAGACATGGGATTCTGTAATGAAGTGATACTGATACTACAAACAATCTCTGGGTACAAATTAGTTTGAAAGTGATACACAGCTAATGGAACATCACATGTCTAGAGCTGGAGGGAGTGTGTACATCTAATGGAACGTCACATGTCTAAAACTGGAGGGAGTGGGTACAGCTAATGGAACGTCACGTATCTAGAGTTGGGGGGAGTGGGCACAGCTAATGGAACGTCACGTGTCTAGAACTGGAGGGAGTGGGTACAGCTAATGGAACATCACATGTCTAGAGCTGGAGGGAGTGTGTACATCTAATGGAACGTCACATGTCTAGAACTGGAGGGAGTGGGTACAGCTAATGGAACGTCACATGTCTAGAGTTGGGGGAGTGGGCACAGCTAATAGAACGTCACGTGTCTAGAGTTGGGGGGAGTGGGTACAGCTAATGGAACATCACATGTCTAGAGTTGGGGGGAGTGGGTACAGCTAATGGAACATCACGTGTCTAGAGCTGGAGGGAGTATGTACAGCTAATGGAACATCACGTGTCTAGAGTTGGAGGGAGTGGGTACAGCTAATGGAACGTCACATGTCTAGAACTGGAGGGAGTGGGTACATCTAATGGAACATCACATGTCTAGAACTGGAGGGAGTGGGTACAGCTAATGGAACATCACATGTCTAGAGCTGGAGGGAGTGGGTACAGCTAATGGAAAATCACATGTCTAGAGCTGGAGGGAGTGGGTACAGCTAATGGAACATCACATGTCTAGAACTGGAGGGAGTGGGTACATCTAATGGAACATCACATGTCTAGAACTGGAGGGAGTGGGTACAGCTAATGGAACATCACATGTCTAGAACTGGAGGGAGTGGGTACAGCTAATGGAACATCACATGTCTAGAGTTGGAGGGAGTGGGTTCAGCTAATGGAACATCACGTGTCTAGAGCTGAAGGGAGTGGGTACAGCTAATGGAACATCACATGTCTAGAGATGGAGGGAGTGGGTACAGCTAATGGAACGTCATATGTCTAGAACTGGAGGGAGTGGGTACATCTAATGGAACATCACATGTCTAGAGCTGGAGGGAGTGGGTACAGCTAATGGAACGTCCGATGTCTAGAGTTGGAGGGAGTGGGTACATCTAATGGAACATCAAATGTCTAGAGTTGGGAGGGAGTGGGTACAACTAATGGAACATCACATGTCTAGAACTGGAGGGAGTGGGTACAGCTAATGGAACATCACATGTCTAGAGTTGAAGGGAGTGGGTACACCTAATGGAACATCACATGTCTAGAACTGGAGGGAGTGGGTACAGCTAATGGAACGTCATGTGTCTAGAGCTGAAGGGAGTGCCATGGGTACAGCTAATGGAACGTCACGTTTCTAGATTTGGAGGGAGTGGGTACAGCTAATGGAACGTCACATGTCTAGAACTGGAGGGAGTGGGTACATCTAATGGAACGTCACGTGTCTAGAGCTGGAGGGAGTGGGTACAGCTAATGGAACGTCACGTGTCTAGAGTTGGAGGGAGTGGGTACAGCTGATGGAACGTCACATGTCTAGAGCTTGAGGGAGTGGGTACAGAACATCATATGTCTAGAACTGGAGGGAGTGGGTACAGCTAATGGAATATCACATGTCTAGAGCTGGAGGGAGTGGGTACAACTAATGGAACATCACATGTCTAGAGCTGGGGGGAGTGGGTACAGCTAATAGAACATCACATGTCTAGAACTGGAGGGAGTGGGTACAGCTAATGGAACATCACATGTCTAGAACTGGAGGGAGTGGGTCAGAATATCATATGTGTGGTGGAGGATGGGGAAGGAGAGTTCCCCCACCATCACCTACCCCACAACTCCATAAAGTTAGGGTTAAGGGTTAAACCCTTCTCCAGAAAATCCAAAAGTAGACCATATGGATATTGCTTTTTAATTGTGGTGATTTTAAGTCTTGAAGGCTTCACTAGAGTCCATACTTGGTTATGACCACATACTGAGGATTAGTTACATCAAACTCTTGTTTCAGAGATTTATTACAACACTTTGTTTGGATCCATAAATTCAACATAGGAGATCATAATGATAAAAAGAAATGTCACAAAAGGTCATAGAACTACAAAATGTCATACCCTATATACTTGTTCAATAAACATCGACTGAATTGGTTTAAATAGTAGTCATGTACATACCATTGTAAATCAATAAACATGGACTGAATTGGTTTAAATAGTAGTCATGTACATGCCATTGTAAATCTCTAAACTTTGATGATCCATCAGAAAACTGTAAAAGATCAAGTCACTTGTAAAATAACAATAATGTAACTAAGTTCATGTTTTTATGATTTTCCTGGATTTTCTGTAATTTTGTCTTATAGCATCAATGACGAGTCCTGAGAGGAAACGTGTAGTCTTATATTCATTATTTAGTACTAAGTTCGTATGTAAAGGTGTTATAAGTACAACACTTATTGTCACCATGGTTACGTCTGGTTCGTACTTACAGACCCACCAGGGGCACCCGTCATCACTGGGTACGAGGAAGGAGACTTTGTCAAGGATGGTGACGTCAAGAGGCTCACCTGTAGCTCAGCAGGGGGCAATCCCATGGCAACACTTAAATGGTTCAAAGGTCAGTGGATAAACAGGAGTACTCTCCCTTGAATAATTCAAATCTTAATTTAATTTCTCAAATTTGTTATGTTTTAACTTGAATTTTTGTGGGCTAAATTTACAGTTGGGAATATACAGCATGTGTTTTACAAACTTTTTCTGGTTTTATGGGCAAAAAATACTAAATACATTGATATGTCCAGTAAAACCATTTGTTCAATATTTTACATCAAGATGTTTCTCAAATCATGGCTAGTTTACATATGAAATTGTATTCATGCACAGTCGAATTTGATTTTTCGGAAAAGTATGTTGATAATAAACTCATCAGATTTTGTATGATCAATAGTGTTATTGTGAACAGGGAATGAGTTGTTAGACTCGACTCCGAAGACTCGCGGAAGTATCGTCAGCTCTGAGCTGACCATCGTCACAACCCCCGGGGACAACAACGCCATCTACAAATGTACGGCGTCTAATGAGGCCACACCGACTCCACTACAGATCCTGAAGAAGCTGACTGTCTACTGTGAGTGTGTTTCCATAACTCCACACTGCATGAGGCCCCGATCAAGCACATGTGTATCGTTCTGTGGCATCACTCAGAACCCTTCGTTTTTGTAACCTTGTTGCTCTACTAATAGTTTTGGTGATTCAGTGAGGTACATACCGTATTTATCTTATAATACGACCAGAGGGCAGGCCAACACAGTACATACCGTATTTATCTTATAATACGACCAGAGGGCAGGCCAACACAGTACATACCGTATTTATCTTATAATACGACCAGAGGGCAGGCCAACACAGTACATACCGTATTTATCTTATAATACGACCAGAGGGCAGGCCAACACAGTACATACCGTATTTATCTTATAATACCACCAGAGGGCAGGCCAACACAGTACATACCGTATTTATCTTATAATACGACCAGAGGGCAGGCCAACACAGTACATACCGTATTTATCTTATAATACGACCTAGAGGGCAGGCCAACACAGTACATACCGTATTTATCTTATAATACGACCAGAGGGCAGGCCAACACAGTACATACCGTATTTATCTTATAGTACGACCAGAGGGCAGGCCAACACAGTACATACCGTATTTATCTTATAATACGACCAGAGGGCAGGCCAACACAGTACATACCGTATTTATCTTATAATACGACCAGAGGGCAGGCCAACACAGTACATACCGTATTTATCTTATAATACGACCAGAGGGCAGGCCAACACAGTACATACCGTATTTATCTTATAATACGACCAGAGGGCAGGCCAACACAGTACATACCGTATTTATCTTATAATACCACCAGAGGGCAGGCCAACACAGTACATACCGTATTTATCTTATAATACGACCAGAGGGCAGGCCAACACAGTACATACCGTATTTATCTTATAATACGACCAGAGGGCAGGCCAACACAGTACATACCGTATTTATCTTATAGTACGACCAGAGGGCAGGCCAACACAGTACATACCGTATTTATCTTATAGTACGACCAGAGGGCAGGCCAACACAGTACATACCGTATTTATCTTATAGTACGACCAGAGGGCAGGCCAACACAGTACATACCGTATTTATCTTATAGTACGACCAGAGGGCAGGCCAACACAGTACATACCGTATTTATCTTATAATACGACCAGAGGGCAGGCCAACACAGTACATACCGTATTTATCTTATAATACGACCAGAGGGCAGGCCAACACAGTACATACCGTATTTATCTTATAATACGACCAGAGGGCAGGCCAACACAGTACATACCGTATTTATCTTATAATACGACCAGAGGGCAGGCCAACACAGTACATACCGTATTTATCTTATAATACGACCAGAGGGCAGGCCAACACAGTACATACCGTATTTATCTTATAATACGACCAGAGGGCAGGCCAACACAGTACATACCGTATTTATCTTATAATACGACCAGAGGGCAGGCCAACACAGTACATACCGTATTTATCTTATAATACGACCAGAGGGCAGGCCAACACAGTACATACCGTATTTATCTTATAATACGACCAGAGGGCAGGCCAACACAGTACATATCGTATTTATCTTATAATACGACCAGAGGGCAGGCCAACACAGTCACATACCGTATTTATCTTATAATACGACCAGAGGGCAGGCCAACACAGTACATACCGTATTTATCTTATAATACGACCAGAGGGCAGGCCAACACAGTACATACCGTATTTATCTTATAATACGACCAGAGGGCAGGCCAACACAGTCGGTCGGGTGTACATATTAATGAAATTACATTTGTTGATAATTTTACTGAACATCAATAGATATGGGTGGGCTTATAACAGGACAATGAAATTACATTTGTTGATAATTTTACTGAATTGTAGATATGAGTGGGCTTATTACAGGACAATGAAATTACATTTGTTGGTAATTTTACTGAACAGCAATAGATATGGGTGGGCTTATTACAGGACAATGAAATTACATTTGTTGGTAATTTTACTGAACAGCAATAGATATGGGTGGGCTTATTACAGGACAATGAAATTACATTTGTTGGTAATTTTACTAACAAATTTCTCTACAATAGAAGAAAATGTTCTTTGGATGCATCCCAAGTCTATACTCACAGTTGCCCATCTGTACCCATAGATCCTGAGTCTATTAACAATAGATATGGTTTGTCATGGCTTGTATTAATGCTTTATCAATATATAAATTCATTTTTAAGTTTTTTAGTAACAAAATAGTTTTGAAAAATTCTTAAATACATGTATTCAAGGTTTTGAAAAAAGTACACTTTGATAGAAAAAAAAACTTACAAGTAGTAATATAAATTATTGCTAGCTTGGGAAATAAAACAGATCTGCATAAACATTAATTTTACTTGGTTACGAATTTGAAGGGTTTTGATGTGGATGTATATTGTATGTCCATATTTATACTACAGAATGGCAAACAGTGCTGGCGTGAGATTTGTGTTTTCGTTCTGTGGGAATGAGTGTCTAGTCCTGTGTCATCTCACTTCAGTTTTTATACTACCGTCAGATTTTATACAGTTTTGATTTATTTGATATAAAACCAATCCTACTAGTCTAACGTCCTCATAGCAGTTTACTATAGACATAATAGATCATGACATTCATGTAAATCACTGCAACAGGACTTGTGACATGCTCTCATCCAATCACTATCCAGGAATTTGACATGTGACATGCTCTCATCAAATCACTATTCAGGAATTTGATGTGTGACATGCTCTCATCCAATCACTATCCAGGAATTTGACGTGTGACATGCTCTCATCCAATCACTATCCAGGAATTTGACGTGTGACATGCTCTCATCAAATCACTATCCAGGAATTTGACGTGTGACATGCTCTCATCAAATCACTATCCAGGAATTTGACGTGTGACATGCTCTCATCCAATCACATGACATGACATACTATTATCCAATCATTGTCTTAGAAAGCCATTTGACATTATCTTATGCAGTCATTGTCTGAGAACAGAGGATGAACAAAGTTACTGTAAGGTTTAGGAATGATTACAAAATCTGGTTAGGATTTTTTTTACTTCATTTTCACTCCTCACACAGTTCCCCCTGCCCAAGTGACATTAACTGCGGATCCCGCAGAACCCAAGGCGGGCCAGCGACTCCGACTCACCTGTCTGTCTGCGTCCAGTAATCCCCCTGCAGCCATCATGTGGGTCAGGGACAATGTTTTACGGCAAGGTGTGACCATCAACAAATCCCCTTCCAGCAACGGCGGAATGACCACTACAAATGTTCTGGACATCACGCCAACAGCCGCTGACCACCGCGCGGAGTACCACTGTCAGGCTACAAACCTTGTGATCGGTGACAAAGTCAATGATGCTATCACCCTTAGTGTTCTGTGTAAGTGAAGTACATCTTTATCTCGTCAAATTAATCTTTAGATCTAGGAATAACTACCAGGGAGGACATTAATAATTACCAAATATGTTTGTTCCTGTTTATGGCAGTAAGATAGGTGGAAATCTTAATTAAAACAGGTAAGATAAGGTAGAGCATATTGACCGGTCCTTTAGTCCACCTGGTGTCGGACATAAGTATTGATAAGGTAGAGCATATTGACCGGTCCTTCTGTCCATCTGGTGAGGGAAGTATTGATAAGGTAGAGCATATTGACCGGTCCTTTAGTCCACCTGGAGTCGGACATAAGTATTGATAAGGTAGAGCATATTGACCAGTCCTTCTGTCCACCTGGTGTCGGACATAAGTATTGATAAGGTAGAGCATATTGACCGGTCCTTTAGTCCACCTGGTCAGGGACATAAGTATTGATAAGGTAGAGCATATTGACCGGTCCTTTAGTCCACCTGGTGTCGGACATAAATATTGATAAGGTAGAGCATATTGACCGGTCCATCTGGTGTCGGACATAAGTATTGATAAGGTAGAGCATATTGACCGGTCCTTTAGTCCACCTGGTGTCGGACATAAGTATTGATAAGGTAGAGCATATTGACCGGTCCTTTAGTCCACCTGGTGAGGGAAGTAAATAGAGTATATTTAGGATAGTAGTAGTTGAAGAGAGTATATTTAGGATAGTAGTTGAAGAGAGTATATTTAGGATAGTAGTAGTTGAAGAGAGCATATTTAGGATAGTAGTAGTTGAAGAGAGTATATTTAGGATAGTAGTAGTTGTAGAGAGTATATTTAGGATAGTAGTAGTTGAAGAGAGCATATTTAGGATAGTAGTAGTTGTAGAGAGTATATTTAGGATAGTAGTAGTTGAAGAGAGTATATTTAGGATAGTAGTAGTTGTAGAGAGTATATTTAGGATAGTAGTAGTTGTAGAGAGTATATTTAGGATAGTAGTATTTGAAGAGAGTATATTTAGGATAGTAGTAGTTGAAGAGAGTATATTTAGGATAGTAGTAGTTGTAGAGAGTATATTTAGGATAGTAGTATTTGAAGAGTGAATTGACCGTACCTCCTTCTGTCTACCAGTTGCCCCAGTGTTTGACCTGTCCATGTCTCCGACCAACATTGAGATCACCGAGGGCGACAGTCGTTCAGTAAATCTCACAGCCACTGCCAACCCACCTGTGCTCAGTTACAAGTTCTACAGGGACGGGATTGAGGTCAACGTGGAAGGTGATATAAATAGCTTCACTTTCGACAACGGAGCACTTCAGATATCAAACATCGAGCGCGGCGATATGGGGCGGTACAGTTTAGAAGCTCGCAATGCTGAGGGCGCTTCATCTTTCAACTTCACGCTAAATGTCCTGTGTAAGTACACATATCCTCTAGTCACAGCTCCGTTTAGAAATCATTATTACAAATCTACTCTAGACAGAGTTTATTTTTTATGCTGGTTAATTTTTGAGTTTTTGTGATGTGGCTTCAGTAAGTTTTTTTTTTATATATAAATGTTGTACTTTTCTCTTATTTCAACTTTTCATTCATATATAAAATGTTTGACCATCTCCATCCATCCAGCCTAGAAGGATTCCATGTTTTTTACTCTGAATCTTGCTGGATTAAAGAAACTGGAATAGCCAACAATGCTTGGTTAAAATTTATGGTTCATGTAACTCATTGAAAGTATTCATCATCTTTTATAATATCCATAGTTTTATATTTAGTACTTAGATGTCCCCGAGCAAATGTTTTTCAGTTATTGAACGATTCAGTGAAATTCTGTATTGGAAAGTAGATTATATTTGAAAGTCAAATTCCCCAAAAAATGGTCAATAATTATTAGGTGGTGTTGTTTATAACCATTCTTAAAACAAGTTTACCTGAAACATATAGAAAACATGGAGTAGGGGAGGTAACTCTCATTGAAATGGAAGTTCAGGTTCACATGCACCAAAAAATTTATCTTGTTTTGCATGTATGCTCTCTCATTCGATCACATGGAAGCCATGAATAAATCACATATAAATCATGCATAAAGCACGTGTAAATCAGGTGTAAATCACATATAAATCACATGTAAATCACGTGCAAATCATGTATAAATCACAGGTATATTATCACACAGCTTTTGTTGATTAGGGAAACTGTTATTTAATGCTTTGTTATTTCAGCCAAACTAACTAAATCATTTCTATTTAAGAAATAGATCACCACTACCAAAGATAAAAATTCTCATGATTTTTAAATTCTGACAACAATTATTTTGATTAACGGGAAAATTAAATATTAACTTGGAAACTGTTATCAGTTATGGGTTATTAAAATTGAAATTGCATAAATACTAGATTTTGATGGAAGTTAATAGAATATTTTTATTTTCTGGCTGCTTCAGATACAGGATATTATAGATGGATTGATATGTCAGTAAATAGACAGCAAGTATTAAATCGGACAAAGTTGAATCTACAGAGAAAGTGATGATTTACTTAATGCTGTGGTCTGGTCGACTACTATGGATGACCTTGACCTTGTGTGACTTTGAAGTGTGACCTTGATGCAGTTATATATAAATTAACATGGGTGACCTAGTTTGGCTTAGTGTGGTTCTATTAATAGTTTTATAATTAAAAATATAATCAACATTATACTGATAGAGTGGAATCATTTCTTGTGTTGATTTCTCATTGAAAAGTTTAAATGTTAATAATTCTAGAGATTTCACTTTTGAATATGAGAGTGAATTGTAGGTTAACATGTAAACTGGAGCATTCTTTGTCACAAAATCAAAATTTTTACATTCATGCCCAAGATTTGTTAAAATCTGTTCACTTTTGTCTTTAAAAGACATAGACTTCAGTGAACACAGCTATTTATAGACTTCAGTGAACACAGCTATTTATAGACTTCAGTGAACACAGCTATTTATAGACTTCAGTGAACACAGCTATTTATAGACTTCAGTGAACACAGCTATTTATAGACTTCAGTGAACACAGCCATCAAAAGGAATCAGATGTATATCAAACAAATTTCTCATTAGTTGTCGGATTGGTGAGAATTTGAAATTTAGAATTTAAATATGCTGCTGATATGTATTACATACCAGAATATAAACACCCAGATGTAAGATCAGGGGAAACTTCATCCCCACAAACTCTGTCCCACAAGAATAACCAGGAATCTTTATAGTGTCAACATTGTATGCATGTTTTTTTTAATTTTTCATTTTTAAGTGGATGGTCAAATTTCCCTTAATATAATAATTTTAAGTATCTTAATCTTTGTAGTGTTATTAAAACAAATTTTCTTTCTTTTTAATTAAACAACAACATAATCATAATATTATCAAACAAATGAGATGACATTAAGATTAAGGTTTGTGAATAATTGGTTTAGAAGGTAAATTATATTATTTTTTGTAATCCTGTTTTTCTGGGTGACGGTAGATGTAGCTCCAGCTAGATTTTCTATCTGCTTCTTTGATACTAATTTGCTTTCTTGATTACATTTCTTTAAAAGTGATAAAAACATTCATCAAAAGCTTCCTGTTCATCAAATAATCGGATCATTCTTACAGTATCGATCTGTAGCTGAAATGTTTATAATAGTTGGATCAGTCTTACAATATCGATATGTAGCTGAAATGTTTATGGATAAAAAGGGTTTGTAGGTTAAATTTACAATAGAAGTTGGTTGTTGTGAGCAGCCTTGTCAGTGACCTTTGTCACCATGGTTACTACAGATGCCGCCTCCATCACGACAATCACCAGCCCCGTGGAGGAGGAGATCGGGGGTGCAGCCTTCTTCGAGTGTATCGCAGACGCCAACCCCATCACAGAGAATATGATAACATGGTCACGTAGTGACTTTGATATGTCCAAGACGAAGCAGGCTTTCGAGAACAACAAAGGTCATCTGACTGTTTACGAGCTGGAGAAAACGGACACTGGGACGTTTACGTGCACGGCTGACAACCAGATCGGAGAGCCGTCAGTGATGGAAGCCATTCTTATTGTTAAATGTATGTGGTATTTCACTCTAGGGAAGAATTCAATGAAAGGGATATGTTCTTATCCATATATGCTATCTCTAAGTCATTCAATTATTTAATGTTTTAAATGTATTGAAAGTAAAAGGCCAAAGGTCAAGGGAAGCTCAATGAAAGGTCAAATTAAGGTCACTTGAGCTATGAGATCTATTGTACTGTAAAGGTTGATTTCAATGGGTTCTAATGAATAAAATATCAACAAATTTATTAACTTTTGGAAAAAAAATAAACAGATGAAAATGTGGAACAATTCATAATTGTTCAACACCAGCATTTACAGTACAATCAAACTTCAGCTTTTACTCACAAAATATCAAAATATCATTTTCACTTGCATATTTTCTGGACTTCGTAGCCATGCCTACCCAGACATAGCTTTACTAACTCTGTACTGTATATATATATATACTCTCTCACCTTGCTACTTAGATATATAGCATTGATACTTCACCTCACTGTCAGACTCACACTTTCGGAGAAGCTTCACCTTTCTTCTGTAAATTTAACAATAATGTAACTGGATAACGATTACATTTTGGTTGAAATTTGTCATAGTCGCTACGGCCAGATTGGGTTTTGTTGTCACAGTCGCTACGGCCAGATTGGGTTTTGTTGTCACAGTCGCTGGGGCCAGTTTGGGTTGGGTGCTGTTGCAGGGCAGTTTTGGTGTCACAGTCGCTACGGCCAGTTTGGGTTTGGGTGTCACAGTCGCTAGGGTCAGTTTGGGTTTGAGTGTCACAGTCGCTAGGGTCAGTTTGGGTTAGGTGCCTGTTGCTAGGGCAGTTTTGGTGTCACAGTCACTAGGGCCAGTTTGGTATTTAGGTCACAGTCACTAGGGCCAGTTTGGGTTTGGGTGTCACAGTCGCTAGGGCCAGTTTGGGTTTGGGTGCCACATTTGCTAGGGCCAGTTTGAGTTTGGCTGCCACAGTTGCTGGAGCCAGTTTGAGTTTTGGACCTGGTTGCAGGCTTTAGAAAATTGATTAAATCCGTCATTTGTTACTTTTACATAATGAACAATTTATAACTATAGAAATATTCGTAAGAAGAAAAAAAGTTTTTGTTTTTCAATTCAGGGAGTGTTGGATATTTTCAAGAAACAATCTGTAGTGTGCTACATAAATTTTGACGTTCACTATTTTTGGTGAGTGGCATCATAGCGTGTGCCAGCTAGCTGTTCCACCCTACCATTTGTGAGATTGGTTGATCCCTGGTCCCTAGCAACAACAGGATCATCCTGTAAAGTATATGAGAATCTTATACCTGTACCTGCTCAATAGCCTAAGTCATCACAGGAGATGCTTCTCTTGTCCCTGGGAGGAAATAATTATCTATGCATGCTGGTATACTTTTTAACTTGTTTTGACCTCTGACCCCACAGTCCAACCAATCATTGATGACTCGGCCCAGTACTCCAAAGCGGCCGGTGACCATGGATCAACTGTCCAGCTAATCTGTCTGGCAGAGGGAGCTCCGGAGGTCAATTTTGACTGGGCCAAGGTAACACATATGGCCGCTTTATGTATATCCTAGATATATTCTGATTTAAAAATATATATATATGGATAGGATGATTATCTATTTAAATGTTTCATAGTATATCTTGTATAGCTATTATACATCAAACCAGACAAGAGTTGTTGCCCTTCAAGAAGTCTTTCCACGGTCATGTGTGACCTACAATTTGGTTGGTTCTACTGTTTCCATTGTTACATGAAACCTCTTTTGATTGGTTGCAGAGGAATGGTGACATGTCAAGTTTCAAGTACCACATAGAGTCAGAGAAAGTGAACACCATTAAATACCGCAGTGTGGTCACCATATCTGACATCGCCGAGTCTGAGTACGGTACATATGTGTGTTCCGCCACCAACGAGAAGGGACAGGATACGTTTGATATTTCAGTGGATGGCACAAGTAAGATATAGTCAACTCTATAAACTGTAAAAACAGTTTTAACGTAATTTTTCATTGAAATATGGAAAATTTCTGGGAGGAGTGTAATTAGGGAGATCAATGTATTTTAATGGATTGAAATTTCTGGTCAGAAAGATTTGGTTTGGTAAAGTTAAGAAAAACCTTGACCTACCGCTGATGTCTTATTGGTAAACTTTTAAGTTTTATTTAGATAAAATTCAGGTTTTGATTGTTGTAAGATACTCCTATTGTATTACCATGGTACTGTATTACGATGGTACTGTATTACCATGGTACTGTATTACCGTGGTACTGTATTACAGTGGTACTGTATTACGATGGTACTGTATTACGATGGTACTGTATTACCGTGGTACTGTATTACAGTGGTACTGTATTACCGTGGTACTGTATTACCATGGTACTGTATTACGATGGTACTCTATTACGATGGTACTGTATTACGATGGTACTGTATTACCGTGGTACTGTAATACCATGGTACTGTATTACGATGGTACTGTATTACGATGGTACTGTATTACGATGGTACTGTATTACGGTGGTACTGTATTACCATGGTACTGTATTACCGTGGTACTGAAAGATTTGTTTTGTGTGTAGGTCGACCAGATCAACCAGGCGATCTCACATTTATCAATGCAACGCACGACATGCTAACCATCTCCTGGAACCCTGGTTTTAATGGTGGACTTCCTCAGAGGTTCAAGGTCCGATACAAGGAGAAGAATCGGCCTGGTTACACACACATCGACATAACACCCATAGACAACCGAGTCACCACTGTTTTTGTCATCAAAGGTTACCATAGCAACTACTTACTTTTAAATCATATTGTTAACATGTAAATAAAGGCCATCACCATAGCAACTACTTACTTTAAACTTCTGTTACTGTGTAAATAAAGGTCATCATTATATCAACAATTGATACAAGGTTTATACTGTCATGTAAAAGTAAAGGCAGCTGATTTGAGTGAAGTTGTTTGAAGGATTTCACCTTTAGACCAATGTGTTTGAATACTTCCAGGTCTCAGAAGAGACACTTCATATCTTGTGGCAGTGTTGACCTCTAATGACCTTGGACCAGCAGAAGGGTCACCTCCGGAGATAGAGGTCAGAACATCAGGTAAGAGAGGTCAAATCAAGTTATTTCTGTTACAATACATACTTCTGTAATTACAAAGATGTTGGAGGGGAAGAATTTAGTCAAGTGATATTTGATGTCATAATATTCAGAAATAAATGTATTTATCTTATTACATAATAACAACTCTAGGGGAGATCACTTGTGTGTTGTTTCCTATTGTCTTTCTCAAAGTGTCTGTGACTAACCCTGCACTAACATAATGATTAAGTTGAAAGTACCGTGTAATGTCAGCTAAACGGTCTGAACGGCTCGTATTATATAACATGTACCGGAGAGTTTGTCTGTCACCGAAGCAGTAAAGGCTAGAAACAGGGATTCTAGATGCAGGAAGTTTGGGAGTGACTGAGATCAAAAGAATCTGAATTTGAAAAATCAAGTGATAATTGTTCAAGTCTTCAAACATATACACAACATACACAATTTATTATCATACACTATACATTAATGTGTACATGTATTCATATTCCTGTTACGGTAAAATACATACAGGTACCATTTAGTTTAAATATCATTAGTAGTCTGTAAACCGATAGGTCACAGCCCCAACAGATGTTGTCTCCATGTTTCTTCATTTTGTCTCCCTGGATACGATGACAGCATTACTAACTAATAATTCAGAATCTAGTAAAGGGGAGAATTCCTTGTATTGCAGCGTCGGCCCTGAGTGGTGAAGCTGCGTCCACCATACAGACCAGTGACGACACCCCTGTCATCATCATCCTCGTCGTCTGTGTCGTCGGAATCTTCCTCCTCGCTCTCAACATCGGACTAATACTCTTTTTCGTCAGGAGGAGGAAAAAGAGGCTGGAGAGTAAGTCATGGACGTTTCCATGGAAATATAATGTATATATTCTAAAAGTAAACTTCATACTTAACATGTGTCTCCTGTCCACGTAGAATATCTCTTTCTTAATTTAAAAGTTATGTGATTGTGTTAGGAGATGTGTTATATGTAATATGATATTTATTGTGAGGTCATCAATGTTCAGGGTGAGGAATGTCTTGGTAGATAAAAATGTACTGTCCATGTCAAGATTAGGACTTTCCCTATTTTGAATATCTGCTTTATGATGAATAGACTCTTGTCAATGTACAAACAAATGTAGAAGTTAACAAGTTCAATTTTACAATTACAGTCACATAATGGAGTGATAGTCGAATATCTATTCCTCTCCTTTTAATGCATCAAAATATTTTATAAAAACTCAGGTAAGAATACTGAATTTCGAACCAGAGGCTCTACCAGAGCATCGATCACATACAGGATTAAAGTTTTGAAGTGTATGACAATGTCCAGTGTATATCTGTGTTATGTTACAGACAATAGTGATACCACTAGCCACACCAACACAATCGAGTTATATGGCCCTACCAAGGAAACCGCCCTATACCCTATAACTCCCTCAGATGATAGTCGCAGCTACGGCACCTACGAAAAAAATATGGATGATTTTTCAGATGATTATAAAAATTTTGAGGTATGTTTGTCTAAATGTAGTTTTAGATACAGTTACTTGTTAACAGTGAAATGCATGGGTAAATAATCACCTTTTTTACATAATGCACGCATGAACGATTCCATCTTGTAATCTTAAAATAGAAATATTATGATAGTTACTCATTGTTGATTTGGTATATCATTGTGTAGACCATTCATTGTAAAATCACTCTCAAAGTCACTATAAATATATATTTAGTCTTAAAGTTTGCCACACCTGGTAACCATAGCAACATTTTGAGGTTATGTGTGGCAAAATCCTTGCACCTTGTTCACAAACCCATATGACCTTTTGACCTTAACTGTTTTAAATTCTGCACTTACTTGAATGTGTATCGTTTCCATTGAAAGTAATGTTTAACTCAACTGTAACACTTTGTCCTTGGTTTCAAATCTCCTTTCCAGATATTTGTTTCAAATGTACTTATTTGAATCTTTTTATGATAAAAAGCTTTGAATCTTTTTTTCAAAAATTCATTTATATGAAAAAAAAAAAGAAAAAGATTTTTTCAAAACGAATAAATTCTGTTCAAATTGACATTACAATTTCAAGATGCTATTGAACAAGACTTTTTGATGTGATAAGTTCTTAACAAATAAAAGTTAATAAAAATATAATATATTGGTTAATATGTTGAATTCCTCTGTAACGATACATTTAATGAAATATTTCAGCCTCTCACTAATAGATTATTATGCATGTAATATAAAATAATGGTGGACAGTTGTTACAATGCATGGATCCCTTTAATTACAATCTGCCCAATTAATTTTGTTTCTCTTCTTTAAAATATGAACAAATCATTCACTTTTAATTCAAATCACAAATTATCCTTTAAAATTATTAAATATTTCTTCATTTACTTGTATTTTCCGTCGATTTGAAAATAATAATAAAAAAATTTGGACATAAAAGAGCACACAAATTATGTTAATGGGAGAAGTTTTATCTTTTGAGTGCTCAGCGATGACTTTTAGAGAACAAATTGAACACCAACAAATGGAAGTTTCTCTATGTTCAACAGTCATAATAGTTTTGCTTGAAATTCATGTGATTGCTGAGGAATACCAAATATTGTTATAAGGACTACAATAATACAGCATTATCGTTTCTGATAAATAAGTCTACATATTTAACAAGTTTGACTTGATTTTATCACAATTTTACAAATAACTTGCCTATTTCCATGGCAACAGGGTAGAGGGTTGGTGAGACCCAAGCCGGTCTGGCTACAACCTCTCGTAGAAATGCCCGGATCCAGTAACGACGATGACACGGTACATAGATATCACAAGTTGTGTATTCCTTGCTTAACGTGATGTTTATCAGTTTCAATGTTATTTAAAATGTTCTGCTTTCTTTCATTTTGAAGCACTCAAAAACAACAGAGAATACTGATATAATAACAAAACCATAATTCTAACTCAAAATTGTTTAAACGAGGTGAAAATGGACAAAAATATAGATTTTATGGAGACTCTTAAATAAATGAGGGCAAAAATTAACATAGATAGAGATTATGTGGAGACCCTGAAATAAACAAATATGTAGATTTTATTGAGACCTTGAAAAAGATAACACAACCAGGTGTTTCTGAAGAGTGAGCATCTTCTCCTCCATTGACAACACCTGTCTTACAAATAAAAGCAGGGTTACATCACATTCTCAAAATGGGAATTAGTGGGGAGACAATGGAATCACTAGGCATATCTTGGTGGGTGAGCAGTCGCCACTTAAAATTGGGCAGATTAACATTTTAGAGCTTAATTGCCTTGAAAGCTTAGTTTGATGACCACCGTTATTGGCATAGCTAGGCAGTGTGGGGTAAACAGTGCTGTAACATTCTGGACAACAGTATAATACTGTCAATGATATTTTATATATATACTTGTGACAGCTATAATCTATAATATTTGCTGTAAACCTACAATTGTTCATGCACTATTAACTTTTATGGTATTTGTATCAAATCTGCCAATATTAATTATCATAAGTCTGAAATAATAACACTTAGCTAGTAGTGTAGACTTGTCTCTGTATTAGTAGGTTGGAATAAAATTACTGCTTTTTCTCACCAAGGTATTAATTACACCTTCATTTCCTCTTTGATTTGTCAGATTTCTTTTATTGCTTTAATATTTGTTACTTGGCATATTATCACATACTTCTTGTCACAAAAATTAACACATTTTCTGCTAAATTGATTAAAAATGAACAATTTTAAGCACTGAAATGTAATTTTGTATTGTTATATTTTGATAATTTGTGTTCTTAAATTCGTTGCATATGTTTCTGTTTTTGAATTGATTCATTTGCGATTTTTCATTTGATCATGAATAGCAGAAACAGGGTCCATCTGATAAAGAAAGCTCTGTGATCCTTGGTACAAATTGTATTTATTGTTTGTATGATGTAAATTCTCCTATGGTTTAATGAGTGGTGGTTTGGTTTGTTTGAGTTCAGAAAATATAAAGACGTGTCCACAAACGATGGTGACTCTGGTAGACACTTTTATAGTGTTATCATGCTGAAATATCACACCTGGACACTGATAGGAGGGGACACTAAGTGCCTTTTCCAATAGTGTTATTGTGAGATGAGGAAGAAGAAAAAAGTAGTTAGAAATAAAGAGATAACAATGTTCACAAAAAAACTCAATTTGGACAGATTAATATTTTGATCACAATCATGTCCTCAAAAGATTGTAGAAAAGTGAACTGCAACTTTGATGTGAGCAAACAGAAAGTGCAAAACAAAACAAAGTTCTCTCTTATGCATATGCATGGTTTCCATGGTTACCCCATATAATCACCGTCCCTAAATGTTCCTGATTCTGCTATGCATGACCAACATTTTAATCTGCATGCACGTGTTGAATTGTTTGCATGTTGACCTCTGTGACCTTTGTTTCTTTCCCTAACAGCATGACAGGAAAAGCATGCACAGTAGTCAGTGCACCTGTAACTGTGTACAGGTCAAGGTGAAGACTGTGTCCCGCGGGAAATGTAGTTGTCTGTCCATGGACTCGTCCGGGGTAATAACGCGTGGCATGTTTCTCACCAGTCACACAGAACAGTGGAACCTCGTTCATCTGAACAGTTTTCTTCCTCTAAGAAAAAACATGTAGAAAATGTTGCTTCTCAAGGACTTTGTTTCATCAACATTCCAAAAGAAAATTCCTTAACTTAAAATGTTCATTGGCAACAAAACATTATTGAAGTGATGGAAAAAATCTTAGAGAAAGGTTCCTTGAATTCTAAATAATACAGAACAATTTTGATTTAAGATATCTGTTTAAATGAAGGAAATTTGATAAAACTGGAGCCTGATAAATTAAAAATTCGTGTTTGAAATGAAGTTGGATTTAGCCTTAAGACTATCAAGGTCTGGACTAACTAGGTTCCACTGTAATAGGCACACTATCACTATATCTCCATATTGTGATATCTGCAATTTATATACACATACACATGTTTATCAAGATTTTGTAAAATACAAGTTAAGAACAAAATCAAACTGTACTCAGCAAAGCAAAGTATTTATGTAATTAGCTAATTTGGGGAATTTTAGACTTGGACTGGGGAGATATACCTAAAACTTTCAAAAATATCAAGTATACATTTTTTGATTGGCCAAAAGCTTGAACATCCACCAATCAAACTGTTTGTTTCAAGTTGTAAATGTTCAACAGAATTTTAACAATAGGAGAGTATTGCTGAGGAGCAAGAACTTTTTAGTATTTACTGTGATAGACTTTTTGTCTCTCTTCAACAATTTTTTTGATAAAATGCTGCAAATAATTATTTGGCACTCAATTGATATGGTCCCGAGGAAGGTTTTAGAATGGTACATGTGTGTTTTCAATATGTTCACAACTATTTATTGTTTGATCTGAACACTTACTATGTATTGACCTCCAGTATAATAATCCCTGAAGTTTACGTAATGATGTATCTTAAACTGAGGACGATGTCACAAAAATATTTTGATTGTGAGATACTTGGATATTAATACAGTTGGTTATTTCTCACGGCTACATTTCTTTTTATCAATACGACTGACAAAGTAATATTTGTCTTAGCACAGGACTTGAGACCAAAAGTTTACCACATGAAATATACATTTGAAAATTCAAATGACTTGATCATGTTACTGATGTTTATGTGCAGTAAACCCCTAGCCAATGGGGCTGGATTCATCAAACCAGAATATTTATAACTGGTGTCGTCAATGTCGGGATGATTATACTGAGGTCATATAAACAGGATATCTAGTAAGACGTATGTTATCACATGCTTATATTGGCAATCATATATTTATGTGTGCACTCATGTAAACACTTCACTGGATATAGATGTTGTTAGAACTAAATGGAGAGCAGAGGTGATCTTAAACAAATTCAGAAACTTGATATAAGTTATAGATACCATTTAATATTTGTTGTTTATAGCTTACATGGTTCTCATTGTCATTTTTGAATTATAAAAAATAAATGATTTGAAATTCGGTTTTGACTACTTTATCCACAAAAAGGTAAAAATAAAAATAAAAAATCACAAACATTTCATATACAGAACATAAAATATAATTTAATATGATCACTTTATAAAAATGGGAAGATTTTATCTAAGAGGAAGATATATCAAGGGAAAAACTGTGATCATGGATCGTAAGATAATTGTCTTTTGGGAGGTAACTCATAAAATAGAAGCAGGCAATCTGATCAGGGGAGGTAATTATTTAATATGAAGGGGGAGGTTTAATTAAATTAAAGGGGAGGTAATTATTTAAATTAAAGAGGAGGTAATTATTTAAATTAAAGGAGAGGTAACTAGATAAGGGGAGGTAATTATTTAAATTAAAGGAGAGGTAACTAGATAAGGGGAGGTAATTATTTAAATAAAGGGGAGGTAACTAGATAAGGGAGGTAATTATTTAAATTAAAGGGGAGGTAATTATTTAAATTAAAGGAGAGGTAACTAGATAAGGGGAGGTAATTATTTAAATTAAAGGAGAGGTAGCTAGATAAGGGGAGGTAATTATTTAAGTAAAAGGGGAGGTAACTAGATAAGGGAGGTAATTGTTTAAATTAAAGGAGAGGTAGCTAGATAAGGGGAGGTAATTATTTAAGTAAAAGGGGAGGTAACTAGATAAATCAATATTGCTATGAGAAGATAAAAATATTTTGAGAGTGTATAACAATTAAAGTCTGCTTTTCAATGAGTAAATACATGTTTCCAACAGGATGAAGACATTAAGCGAGTTTTCCTGCCACCTCCTGGATACAGCAGATCTTATACACCAAACAAAATGGACTCTCCAAATCTAGGAAATACCCACAAATCTTTTCTGACTGAAACACGACCATATTTAGACGATGAAAGACAGGCAGCACAGTGGCAATACGAGGGTAAGACTAATTATATATTTTTCACGTCATAAAAGTCAGGAGTTACTGCCCCTTTTTCACAAATCTTGCATTTTCAACATTTCTTCTCAGATCGCTCTTATGGATCAGCAGTATCATCTACTGCAGCAGATTAAAAATACCTTAGTGGGTCAAACAGTCGGACAACACCTTAGTGGGTCAAACAGTCGGACAATACCTTAGTGGGTCAAACAGTCGGACAATACCTTAGTGGGTCAAACAGTCGGACAATACCTTAGTGGGTCAAACAGTCGGACAATACCTTAGTGGATCAAACAGTCGGACAACACCTTAGTGGGTCAAACAGTCGGACAATACCTTAGTGGGTCAAACAGTCGGACAATACCTGAGTGGGTCAAACAGTCGGACAATACCTTAGTTGGTCAAACAGTCGGACAATACCTTAGTGGGTCAAACAGTCGCACACTACCTTAGTGGGTCAAACAGTTGGACAATACCTTAGTGGGTCAAACAGTTGGACAATACCTTAGTGGGTCAAACAGTTGGACTGGCTCTTCAAAGCATGACCTTACCAGCATTCATTTCCTCCTCGTCTTTAGGGTGATGCCATGAAAGGAACATGCAGGGTGAAATCTCAAAGAAGGCAAAACCTTCATTGAGCCAATTGACCTGTTGCCCATTGCCTGTGATTAAAAGACAACTATTTCAGTAACTTTAAGAATCTGCGATTACTTTCATGTCTTTTGGATATCACTACAAGAGACGGGAATGGCTACCTTTGTATCTGTGACACTTCCACATTAATAACGGGTTTGACATTCCTCCGCCTCAGTAGTTCCAAGTCTTTGTTCTGTTTTCTCTTACATTTCCCCATGACTGGGTTTCCTTCGAGCTCCAATTTAGGCCTTTCCAACAAAATTTCCTCCTTAGAGTATGTATATCATGACAACTGAAACAGCCAGGGGAGATTTCTTTGTCTTCTATTCGGGCAATATTGGGGGAAATATATTTCCATGGATGGAGGAACTGAATGTAGGCCGCCTGCAGAATTGGGGATTATCTTTGATGTCTTTTACTTGAAGTCATAGTTTTGGGTGGGGGTCGTATAAATATTGATTGATCTCAGACATTAAAAAATATGATTATGTAATTGAAACTTGTGGTTAGAGACATTGTGTTTTGAGTATGTTAACACGTGTGTGATGTTTGTTGTAGATCCATATCGAAGTAGAAGCAAGGGAACATTCGATAGTGATTATATGAACCCACTACAAAATGGAAATTCTCCAACACATTTTCATGATTACAACGGCAGGCCGGAAACCAGGCCCAAGGTAGGTGTTGATGATTGTCGATACTGCATGTGGTCAGTACGATACTGTGGTCAGTATGTAGAAGATTGTCCTTGTGAATCAGTCATCATCGACTGTCTTGATCTTAGAAGAATTGTTTATTTGTGTTTAGGGTGAAGTGTATTCTGTGAGTGGGAACCTATAGCTATGTGTTGGCTAGTTTGAGTAATATGTTGCAGTGTTTGATTTTACAGTTTGAATTAATAGTTCTGTAATAATGATGGAATGGTCTGTGAGATTGAGTTCGGTAGATGTAATTGTCGTTATTAAACACGGAATCTGTTACCCAGCAATACTATCATGTGACAAGAAAATATTTTATAAATTTTAAAAATTTGTCTAAACTTTTATAAATGGGTGTTAAAAGTGAGGTATAGGGCGTGTAATGTGTTCCAGAAGAGGTACTATAACTACAATCCTTAGACGTCAGGTGTTGTACCTCGTCAGAACACAGGTAAACACAGGTAAACACAGGTATCTTATATATCACCATCACTTTCAATACAAATACCCACAGTTCTGATTCCCTGTTTCCCAGTGACTCACTGCCTCCCGTGTGGTGTGTGGCTTTGATGTGTTGATATTATTCCAGTGATGATGTATATAATTCAGACAATTTAAAACAATTCATGTTCAGTGGGTAACGTACCATATATTCATGTCGTGTGGAATAGCTTTAAAATGCTTTGACTGCTAAATGTTACATGTACATGTAGGTTAACAATTTTACAAGTGATATTTTTTTCTATTTGCAACCATAATTATACAGTAATTACCTGTGTTATTCATATTGATTCACAAAAATGGATCTCTATTAAAGCAAAGATACACGAACATTTAACACAATGTTTCGTTAAAGGTCTTTATCCTTGTTCCTAGACATCTATATGCTTACCTCTTTCTGTATCATGTGAATACTTTATGTGGAAAATCTAAATAAAAATGTCAAAAGTGAAACAAAAATTGGCATTTCATATCTATCTTCAAAACATTATAAACTTTACTAAGAACTGTTTTATGGGTTTATGTTATTGCTCTAAATTTGTATAAAATAATTATGTGCAATTCAGTTACCTGGAAATATAACAGGTGGCGATATTACCTTGTGTCTGTGTCAGTACCCAGTCAGCTACAACAGGTGGCGATATTACCTCGTGTCTGTGTCAGTACCCAGTCAGCTACAACAGGTGGCAATATTACCTTGTGTCTGTGTCAGTACCCAGTCAGCTACAACAGGTGGCGATATTACCTCGTGTCTGTGTCAGTACCCAGTCAGCTACAACAGGTGGCGATATTACCTCGTGTCTGTGTCAGTACCCAGTCAGCTTTCCAACCTGGATATTGGTGTGAAGATTTTGCCTGTTTGCTGTGTTTCAGTTCCAACTCAGCTGTTTTGTATGATCGTAGGATTTTGCTTTAAAGATTTTTTTCCCCAGTACCCAGTCAGCTGGATGTCAGTGCGATCAAGTTGCCAGTTCATATGTGATTGTCTCCCTTTGCTCGTCTTATCCCTTGTTTGCTTTTCCGCTTTACAGAGTGTGACAGACTTTTCCGACCAACGTTCAAGTCGATCATCAAGTCGTAATGGACTGGGGACGACCCCTCCCCCTCCCCCACCCGTCCGATCGTCTAGTAAGGGTGTGGCCAATAACTATGGTCACTCCCCTATTCCACCCCTTCCTGCCAGGAATTACGATGTGGACGACCTACCTCCACCTCTGTATGACGATACTCCACAGCCTAGATACGCTCCAGCCCCAGGTAGGACTTGTCATATTGCCGTTTACAGGCTTGACCTGACAGAGATCACATTCTTATGGTCTACAATGTCATGTTGTTGATTACACGACTCCATTTCAATGAGTTTTACACGTGTTGAGGGCGCTGCATGGCTTTTATTCCTGTGTGCTGTCGTGATTCTTGTCTGCAGTCATACTATATGTAAAAATGATTTCTTAGAAGAAATCAAATATGTGTTCAAAAAAGGGTCGTTGCTTTTTAAGATATAGACATATTTCTTTGTCTGTTGTTATTCTGAATCAAGGTTTGTACATTCTTAGTTGAAATAAAACGGATCAGTTTAAGTACATGTATGTCGTAGACACAACAAACCAAGCGATTGATAACAGGTCATTATAAGATGATAATGATAAATAATGGTAAGACAACAAATGTTTTGTTATTATCATGGTAAGACAACAATTGTTATTATCATGGTAAGACAACAATTGTTATTATCATGGTAAGACAACAATTGTTATTATCATGGTAAGACAACAATTGTTTTGTTATTATCATGGTAAGACAACAATTGTTTTGTTATTATCATGGTAAGACAACAATTGTTATTATCATGGTAAGACAACAATTGTTTTGTTATTATCATGGTAAGACAACAATTGTTTTGTTATTATCATGGTAAGACAACAAATGTTTTGTTATTATCATGGTAAGACAACAATTGTTTTGTTATTATTATGGTAAGACAACAATTGTTTTGTTATTATCATGGTAAGACAACAATTGTTTTGTTATTATCATGGTAAGACAACAATCGTTTTGTTATTATCATGGTAAGACAACAATTGTTTTGCTATTATCATGGTAAGACAACAAATGTTATTATCATGGTAAGACAACAATTGTTGTTATTATCAAGGTAAGACAACAATTGTTATTATCATGGTAAGACAACAATTGTTTGTTATTATCATGGTAAGACAACAATTGTTATTATCATGGTAAGACAACAAATGTTGTGTTATTATCATGGTAAGACAACAATTGTATTGTTATTATCATGGTAAGACAACAATTGTTTTGTTATTATCATGGTAAGACAACAATTGTTTTGTTATTATCATGGTGAGACAACAATTGTTATTATCATGGTAAGACAACAATTGTTTTGTTATTATCATGGTAAGACAACAATTGTTTTGTTATTATCGTGTTAAGACAACAATTGTTTTGTTATTATCATGGTAAGACAATTGTTTTGTTATTATCATGATAAGACAACAATCGTTTTGTTATTATCATGGTAAGACAACAATTGTTTTGTTATTATCATGGTAAGACAACAATTGTTTTGTTATTATCATGGTAAGACAACAATCGTTTTGTTATTATCATGGTAAGACAACAATTGTTGTGTTATTATCATGGTAAGACAACAATTGTTTTGTTATTATCATGGTAAGACAACAATTGTTATTATCATGGTAAGACAACAATTGTTATTATCATGGTAAGACAACAAATGTTTTGTTATTATCATGGTAAGACAACAATCGTTTTGTTATTATCATGGTAAGACAACAATTGTTTTGTTATTATCATGATAAGACAACAATTGTTTTATTATTATCATGGTAAGACTTCAATTGTTTTGTTATTATCATGGTAAGACAACAATTGTTTTGTTATTATCATGGTAAGACAACAATTGTTTTATTATTATCATGGTAAGACTTCAATTGTTTTGTTATTATCATGGTAAGACAACAATTGTTTTGTTATTATCATGGTAAGACAACAATTGTTTTGTTATTATCATGGTAAGACAACAATTGTTTTGTTATTATCATGGTAAGACAACAATTGTTTTGTTATTATCATGGTAAGACAACAATTGTTTTGTTATTATCATGGTAAGTCACCAATCATTATGTACTGGTATTAATTACTATCTTGTTTTATTGCAGGCTCAACAGGGGGGAGGTACGTGAACCCTAATGTGATAAGCAACCCCACTTATGAGGGACCGAGTGAGGGCGGAAACATGGCCCAACGGAATCACATACCAGTAGACGATATGAGGGGAGACTTGGTATAGCACCAGTGATAATTTTCCCTTTGTAGCCGCCCCTCTTGAGAGACCTGTCTGTGGCCTTGAAGGGATATCCCCTTTGGAGCCCCTTGTGACAGACTGGTTAGTGGCCTTTATGGGATAATTGGTGCAGCACAAACGATAGATGTATCCCTAAGGAGCCCCCTTGTGACAGACTGGTTAGTGGCCTTTATGGGATAATTGGTGCAGCACAAATGATAGATGCATCCCTAAGGAGCCCCATGTGATAGACTGGTCAGCAGCAATCAAGGTTTAAAATCAAATTATAAATCCTTGTATTCTTTGTGACAGACACATTCAAAGGCCATCAAGGGAGACATCAAGTGTATAGCACCAGTGACTACCTCCCTATTGGAGCCCCCTATTGGAGCCCCCTGTCAGAGACGATCGAGGCACTATTAAGGGATATTTGGTATATCACCAGTGACTAAGTTCCCTTTGGGGCCCCTTTCCGGAGACATATGAGGCACCATTAAAGGATATTTGGTGTACCTAGTAATAATACTCCCTTTGGATCCCTATCCAGAGACATATTCAAAGACATGTAAGAGGCTATGCAAGGAGACCTTTTATAAAACCGTTGATACATCTTCTATTGGTGTCTGGTCTTAATAACATGTAACAGACAACCTGAGGAGATTTGTTAAAACATGTGATAAGTCTCAGACCATTGTGACGACCTGTGGTATGTCATTTATATTCAACAGGGACAACAATCTCCGTTTAATAACATTCAAGATACATTTTGAGAGTTTCTGGAGGCCATAAGTGTTGAGACCTTTAAATTGGTATATCATCATTTATAAATGCCCTCAAGGAACCTCATTTCAAATGCCCTGAAATAAATCTACTGCAACTAACAGTGATCAGGTAATCAAAATAAAATATCGTCATGTTTGTGTGAGTTATGTCCCCTTACAGACCAGTAGGTGGTGCGTTGTTGAGTTCTCCCTGATTTGTGTACGACATCACATATTTGTGTTCACATCCAGTGGTTAATACTGACAAACTCCGACTGAAGTTTCGACGTCGCTAATCAATCCATTCTTTGAGATCAAATAAAATTGTTTCGTTAATGATTATAATATCGTCAGAAATTCATACAGAGTTTCTCAAATGCTTACAAAAAAAATCTGTATTAAGATATATCAATATATTGCCGAATGCTGCAAAATCAACAGTGGAATATGACTTTCCACTACAGAAAACAATCAGGACAAAAGTCTGTACCACTCTTCAATGATAGCTGCATACCAAGTCCACTCTCAACGAAATCCAAATCACTTTTATTTGCCAAATAGAATATACATGTATGCCTTTTACTGCGAGAGCTTATCTCCCTTGTGAATGGAAGTTATCCCCCTTTTGAGTAGGAGTTATCTCCCTTTCAATGTATTTTGTTTATTTGTTAAATGGTGATAAAGTTTGTTTTGCAAAGTAGGTTTGAAACTTTCCCCTGTATGAGATCAAATATGTATTTAAAAGTTGAGTACAAGAGAGTGAAACATGTTTGTAATATTACCTGGAGAGAATGAAGTATGTCTGTAATATTACCTGGAGAGTGTAGTATGTCTGTAATATTACCTGGAGAGTGTAGTGTGTCTGTAATATTTCCTTGAGAGAATGAAGTATGTCTGTAATATTACCTGGAGAGAATGAAGTATGTCTGTAATATTACCTGGACAGTGTAGTATGTCTGTAATATTACCTGATCTAATGAGAACAGTTGTATGTAAATTGTAAATCATTTCATATTCATTTATATCACTAAGAGAACTATATATATAAACCACAGTATTTATGATTTTGTACATATGTATATATTACGATAAATATGTTTCCTAAATTCTGGTATGAAAGCCATCGTGCTACAGAGATTATAAATAGTGGAGTATTCACTATGCATTTAAGTCATTTGTACTTACGTGAAAATGGACATTGATTGGTCAATGAATGGAATTCAGCGTAGATGATAGCCGATCTTCTATAGAGATATAGTCTTACTCCATATCGTGTCTAGAAAGTCTGATTATTTCTAATCTAATGTCACGGAAGTCTTTGAACCTTGAGTCTAGTGATAAAGTCCCGAAAGCCTTTGAATTTTATGACTCAAAGTCAGCATGAACCATGTTATACACCAATTTAAATTCTGAGTATAGATCTCTCCATGAACAATCTCTACACGCAATTATTAAAACATATTAAAGAAATAACAAGATGAAAACGTGGCATATGTCAAAACATGTGTTCAAATATTTTTTCGTTTTATTCTGGTGAATTTTCCTTCCAGCCAATCAAACTCCCTGTTAAAATCTATCAGCTGTATTCTTAAAAAATATCAAAATGATAAAATATCAAAATGAATGTGCTATGTCGAAAAATGTAGTTTTCTATATGTGATTCAAAAAGTGCAAAGTAACACTTTCTAGGGTTCAAATAAGTATGAAAAAAACATGAAAAGACAAAACAAGACAAAGTGTTCAGCTAAAAACTTTGGTAGATTTCTGTTCACGATTTGTTACAGAGAAAATGTCAAAGGAGATATTATGTCGGGATGACCATTTTGCTATGCCTTGGGTGCCAAATCAGTTTAATTTTGTACTTAAACGTTACATGTGAACATTTCTTTTTGTAAGAAACATATCTTTGCTTACAGTTTTAACAATTCACGAGTTGTGTGCATAGGAATCAATCATTTTATAAGCATGCTTTTCATTTATTTACTTTTTATCATCAGAATAAATTATGTTTGATTCCATTTTATGGCAGTTTTGGAGGATTTTTGTTTTGACATCTTCAAAAGAAATATTTGTTTGATTTTGGTAGAATGAAAAGGTTTTTTATGATGTTAATTTTGCAGCAGGAGAGTCATATTAAGTAGCCAACCACCAGATTACCTCCCTTTATTAACTCCCCTGGATTAAACTTCAGCTACAAATATATTCAAACATTTAAGGGTTAACTGTAATATTTTTTTACGTTATTGAGCAATAACACAAAAAACTGGGGTGTACTCGGAATAAACCGCGACGCGAAGCGGTTAATGAAAAGAGTACACCCCAGTCTTTTCTGTTATTGCTCAATAACGTTAAAAAAAATATTACAGTTAACCCTTATAATTTAATTAACAACGATAAGAAACATTTTCATTAAGTTTAACATGTTTATTTTGCTCCAGATATTTAAAAACACACTACATTATGTACTTCCGGTATAACTGAAAGTGGTTCCTTTTATTTTTTTTATGTAATGAGATGATAACAGAATTTTTTGAGCCAATGAAACTGCTTGTTACAAGCAAAATTAAATTATAAGATGTTAATGTAAATCGTTTATGATCAAAACTTGAAATTTAGCAGCTCAGTAGAGTTATACATAAAGCTATGAATCCTCTATTAGCTCAGTAGAGTTATACATAAAGCTATGAATCCTCTATTTACATGATTTTACACAAAGATAATACAGGTAATCTGGTAGTGTTGACTATCACTGCCCGGGTAATGTTGTTTAAACCACGTGCCCAGGTGTCACTGATAAACAGAATTACATAAACAATTCCACCGAGTGACTCAAATACCGGGGACTAGGTATCATATCTGTGTCAAACGTAGGTTGTGACTCACATTTCATTAGATGTTCATTTTAGGCTCCGACTTTCCTGTTGGTGATAATTTGGAAAATTTTAATATTTTTTTTTCTATTTTTTCCAAGAAAGTAGCCACATAGCAGAGTTGTTATGCAGTATTATGGGTTAAACTGTTATGGTATCAAAACGTGTGTTTACCAGAGATATGGTATCAAAACGTGTGTTTACCAGAGATATGGTATCAAAACGTGTGTTTACCAGAGATATGGTATCAAAACATGTGTTTACCGGAAATGAGTGTTGTGGGATACTGGCCCTGTACCTAATACCTTTATTTGAAGTTTGGTATGCTTGTACATGTAATTATGTAAGATACATTGCAATGACTAAATAAATATATATTTATGTTACCATGGATTTGTGATGTCTTGCCAGCCATCGAGTGATTGTCAGGGTTCTGATGATTTTGAATGAGTACGATTATTTTAGAGTTTGTTTGAATGTTGTTTTGAGAAGTTGCATACTTGGTTCATTTTCATGTTTCATATCAAAGAGAAATAAACATTTTTTAAGAATGATATTAAGATCGTTGTTTGTCTTTCATTCATCGTGTAGTAACAATTTGGCCATCAAGCAAAGTTGTCTTACGAATCATCAAATAGTCTGGCATGTTGCTTGATCTTCAGCAACCTCTACAATATATCAAATTACATTGAAAATCAAAACTGATAGTCAAAGAAAGCACAATCCTCGTACAGACTGTCACTTGACTCCTGGTTTACGTTCTATTACAGACTCTGTCACTTGACTCCTGGTTTACGTTCTATTACAGACTCTGTCACTTGACTCCTGGTTTACGTTCTATTACAGACTCTGTCACTTGACTCCTGGGTTACGTTCTATTACAGACTCTGTCACTTGACTCCTGGTTTACGTTCTATTGACTCCTGGTTTACGTTCTATTACAGACTCTGTCACTTGACTCCTGGGTTACGTTCTATTACAGACTCTGTCACTTGACTCCTGGTTTACGTTACTTCTATTACAGACTGTCACTTGACTCCTGGTTTACGTTACTATTGACTCCTGGTTTACGTTCTATTACAGACTCTGTCACTTGACTCCTGGTTTACGTTACTTCTATTACAGACACTGTCACTTGACTCCTGGTTTACGTTCTATTACAGACTCTGTCACTTGAATCCTGGTTTACGTTACTTCTATTACAGACACTGTCACTTGACTCCTGGTTTACGTTACTTCTATTACAGACACTGTCACTTGACTCCTGGTTTACGTTCTATTGACTCCTGGTTTACGTTCTATTACAGACTCTGTCACTTGACTCCTGGTTTACGTTCTATTACAGACTCTGTCACTTGACTCCTGGTTTACGTTACTTCTATTACAGACACTGTCACTTGACTCCTGGTTTACGTTACTTCTATTACAGACACTGTCACTTGACTCCTGGTTTACGTTCTATTGACTCCTGGTTTACGTTCTATTACAGACTCTGTCACTTGACTCCTGGTTTACGTTCTATTACAGACTCTGTCACTTGACTCCTGGTTTACGTTACTTCTATTACAGACACTGTCACTTGACTCCTGGTTTACGTTACTTCTATTACAGACACTGTCACTTGACTCCTGGTTTACGTTCTATTACAGACTCTGTCACTTGACTCCTGGTTTACGTTACTTCTATTACAGACACTGTCACTTGACTCCTGGTTTACGTTACTTCTATTACAGACTCTGTCACTTGACTCCTGGTTTACGTTCTATTGACTCCTGGTTTACGTTCTATTACAGACTCTGTCACTTGACTCCTGGTTTACGTTACGTTCTATTACAGACTGTCACTTGACTCCTGGTTTACGTTCTATTACAGACACTGTCACTTGACTCCTGGTTTACGTTACTTCTATTACAGACTCTGTCACTTGACTCTTGGTTTACGTTACTTCTATTACAGATTCTGTCACTTGACTCCTGGGTTACGTTCTATTACAGACGGTCACTTGACTCCTGGCTTACTTTTGTTATAGTGTTATTCACTGGCGACTGGTTCCCCCTCGATCAGAGCTCTTATTTTTGCAGTATATTCGTCAATTATTTTCTCCATGTCAACGTGAATAGGTTTAACGAGTTCTTTTAGAACATCGTACTTTCCTAACTTGATGATCTTCTGATTTGTTAGCTCTTCTATTACCATAAAAATAGTCTCCATTCTTTTTCTGCAGACGACGTCTAGGTAGGTTGATAGCAAACAGTCAAAAATATTCCAATTATTTTTCAATCCTGGATGGAGGTGATGACTCAACTCGACCGCCATTTCATTTTCTAACTTTTTCATTCGTTCAGTGACATTGCTGTCTTTAATGTCCTTGTCATCACGCTGTACAAAAGAAAATATTAGAAATGTATCTGCATTCTCGAATGATGATGTTATGATATAAAAGTATAAGCTTGTTAGCCAATGCACAATGATATAGCAACCACGATAAAAACGAAAGTTTATATACATTTACAATGAAAGTTTATACAAAACGAAAGTTTATACAAAACGAAAGTTTATACAGGTCTCTGACAAAACGAAAGTTGTATGTTTAACCGTAAATGTTGTTGAGTCTAGTAAGTAAAAGCGACGGTATGATACAATATAGGTAGCGATAAAAACAGGTGTTCTTTAGATGCGTATTACTGAAATAGGTACAATGTATATTTAACAAGTAGTAGAGTCTAGTAAGTAAAAGCGACGGTATGATATAATATAGGTAGCGATAAAAACAGGAGTTCTTTAGATGCGTATTACTGAAATAGGTACAATGTATATTTAACAAGTAGTATCGACGCTACGGACATGTCTGTATGTTGAACATAAAAAAGGAAATAGCTTGTTAGTCGTAACCTGTTAGGACCAGAACTTACTATATATGACACCATATGTATATAGCCACAATACCAAGATACATGTTTACTTATCATATAAGCAATGTTTGAAAACGTATTGAATATTTCTGTTTTTCAAAAGAGGGGTTTGTTTTTACTTTGATAGTCCCAAGAAGTGTTTTGACGTCGGTCGCCTGGTCGATTAATACTATCCGCCGTTTTGTTTTCTCGCTTTTGTCAGGTCAGATCAGACAGTTGTATTCTAAGTGGCGTTTTGGGGCGGCAGTAGGACTCACCTTACACTTGAAAGTCATCCAGGCTTCCATTTAGATTAGTTATGTTCGCAAATGGAAGTCTAGGTTTTTTGGAAACGACTTAGACAGTACTGTTTGTTGATCTAACCCTTAAACCTTTTTATGACATTTCTTGTCACTGCAACGCCAAACATAACCATCACTGGAGTAGGATTTGTCTGTACGGAGTCCAAAAACGCCTTTTTCACAACATTTACTTGGTTTGTCCAATAGTAATCCCAAGCTGATAAGCCACTTGGTTAAAGTTTCAAATTTCGATACTAAATCTCGCAATCGGAAAGGCATGGTAAACTTTTGAATCCAATGTAAACATCACAACTGCGCATGCGCCGCACGTGCCCCTTTGTCAACGGAGGGGAATTTCCAAAAATGTGAACCGAGAAACCATCATAAAAGCTATGCGATTTCGCACTTAAAAAACAACGATCAAAACGTTAGTTTTTAACAGAAATAAGGTATGTAGAACTCAATTTGACCTAAAAAAAAAACTAGATTAGAATTTATAAGACAACACCTAAGACGGTGTTAAGCTTCACCACCATTTTTCCAGAGACCGGCAAAGTAGCAATGCTCCCAAAAGAGAAATTGATATTTCGGAACCCAAGGAAAGAAATTGAGAACGCAAACCATGGCATAGCATGTGACGAACATAATAATAGTACTAGTAGTAGCTTGGATTTCGGACGAACTTAATAATAGTACTAGTAATAGCTTGGATGTGACGGACTTAATATATTTTTAGTACTAGTGATATCAGAGTGTTAGGTTAAGTGAATAGTGTAAAAATTCTGATAGCAATAAAATAGTTTTTGAATTGTTTATTCAATCGATAATAATGTACAATGATCATCTCTCTCTCTCTCTCTCTCTCTCTCTCTCTCTCTCTCGATAGATAGATAGATAGATAGATAGATAGATAGATAGATAGATAGATAGATAGATAGAAATTCTTACCGAATCTTTCGTGTGGGTTGCGCCGTCTCCCAGCATTTTAGCAGTGTAAGCGTCGATGATTTTTCCCATCTCGACATCTATAGGCTCCAGCATACCCCGTAACTCACCATACCTCCCTGTCTTTATGACCAATTCATCCTTCAAAGCGTCGAATGCCTTGTATATATCTGTTAGACCTCCTCTACAGACCGCACCGAGGTGGGCACTCAATCTTATGTCAAACTCTGCCCACCTGACCTTCAGTCGTGGGTGAATATGTTTATCGAGATGCAATACCATTTCATTCTCCAAGGCTTTCATGTCCTCCATGTCAGTAGCTGGATTGTACCTGTAAGTAAAGTCAGTTATGACTGTACACCAGACTAACAGACGATCATCACGTTTGAACATTAAGGTATACAGTAAAAGAATTTATTACATTTTTTTGCCACTGAAACATAGAAATTCATCAAACAGATACAACCGATGTTTATTAAGTGATGCTTTATGTACACGGTTTGTCAAATACATTGTAACTTGAACAAGTAACTGCAGTAGACCACAGGCGTCTGAGGTTCTGACAGTAAACTGAGATATAATACCATATAAAAAATAAGACTTTTTTTATAGTAGATACTCTTATTTTTTATATGGCGTTGTGTCTCAGTTTACTGTCAGAACTTCAGACGCCTGTGAGTAGACATACATGTACTCGGTGTTTCCAAAGCCAGAAGCAACTACTTGGTAAATAAATACTTATGGAATAAATATAATTCATTCATGCATCACATACGAGATGCAATGTCCAGTATATTTTTGTACAGCACGGAAACTCTGCCATATATGTACCTGTACTGTATACTACATACATGTGTAACTACTATAGCTGATGCTGAATGCTGCTTTTTCCCTTTTCTTTGTTGGGATAGGAAAGTAGAAGTGTGTATGTTTAATGACATTGTTTATTCATGTACTTTTGTCTTTATATGTTTTGATGTCTACCGTCTTCTGTCTGTCCTCCTTTTCTAATCTTTCCCTTTCTTTGCCTTTCTTTAGGGTCAGACATATTCAGTGTTTTATTAAATCAGAACCTCTACTACAGTATACATGTAGGTGTTACCATTTATTAATTCCTACTTGTAGAATTAATCTTATCTTGAATTCATTTACAAATATTTTAATAACTATTAAGTTCCAATGTATTCAGTGGCTTCACTCTTACTGTACAGGTACTCATTATTCTAATTTCTTAAATTGTAATGGAAGGGATTAAAATATTGTCTGCCAACTGTCAAGGTCTACAAGACAGGGGTAAGCGAAAGGATTTATTTATGTATTTAAAGGAGAAAAATTATCACATTTACTGTCTTCAAGACACCCATTTTACAAAAGAACAGGAAATTATTATACAAAATGAATGGGGCTACCAGTGTTTTTTCAACTCTTTTAAATCTAACGCTAGAGGGGTTACAGTTCTCATCAATAATAATTTTGAATTTAAATTGATAAAGGAAAAGAATGACTTAACAGGGAATTTCCTTGCCTTGGATATAGAAATTGCAGGAAAAAGGATGACTTCAATTACAATATATGGCCCTAATACTGATAATCCTTTTTATGAAAAAATAGAACAAACTATTTACGAGTTCAATAATGACAGCTATATTATATGTGGTGATTTTAATTTAGTGTTAGATCCCAAGTTAGATTGTGATAAAAATTATAAAAATGTAAACAATCAGTAGGCAAGGGCTAGATTATTAGAAATGATGGAGAATTTAGATCTTGCAGATATTTATAGGGAACAACATGCTGATATTTCTAGGTTTACATGGCGTAGAAGTAACCCCTTAAAGCAAGCTAGGCTTGACTTTTTTTCTAGTTTCTGGTAATTTAATACCAAGTGTAAGTGAATCAGGTATAGATCCAGGTTACAGATCAGACCACTCGTTTCCAAAAATTATACTAAGATTTAATGAGTTTAAAAGAGGTAAAGGTCTTTGGAAATTTAACAGTTCATTACTACATGATTTAGAATATCTCAATATAATTAAAGACCTTATCAAAACTGTAAAGCTACAATATTGCCTTCCTATATATAACTTTAAAAACTTAGACAATATACCTGATTCAGAGTTACACTTTGTAATAGATGACCAACTATTTTTAGAAGTTGTTTTAATGGAGATTAGAGGTAGGACCATTTCATACTCCTCCTTCAAAAAGAAACAAAAGGGTGAAAGAGAAAAAAACTTACAAGCTGAAATACATTCTTTAGAAAATGAAAGTAATCCTAATTTAATATTATTAGAGGAGAGAAAAAAGGAATTAGAGAAGTTAAGGTCTTATAGGTTATAAGGTAGTATAATTCGAGCTAAGGCCTTATGGATTGACCAAGGAGAAAAGCCTACTAATTACTTTTTTAATTTAGAAAACCGACATTTTGTGTCTAAAATTATTCCAAAGTTACAGCTGGAAAGCGGGGAAACAATTACAAATCAGGAAAATATTTCAAAAGAGGTTAAAAATTTTTATGCAGAGTTATATGCACTTGATACTGATGTTGAAGATGTTTATTTAGATGAATTTTTAGATGATTTTAATGTACCAAAATTAAGTGCTGAAGATGCAGCCAGTTCAGAAGGTCAGTTTACTCTTGCAGAAGCATCCAGAACTCTAAAAAACATGAAAAAAAATAAGAGCCCAGGCTCAGACGGTTTCACTTCAGAATTTTTTAAATGTTTTTGGAAACAAATTGGGCTATAAATTATGGTTATGTAAATGGTCAGTTGTCAGTCACTCAGCGTCAAGGAATTATTACCTGCATACCAAAAGCTAACAAATCAAAGTATTTTATTAAAAATTGGCGTCCTATTTCTCTTTTAAATATTGTATACAAAATTGCATCTGGTTCAATAGCTGATAGATTGAAATTGAATTTACAAAAGATTATTAGTTCAGACCAGACAGGTTTTTTATCCGGTCGCTATGTAGGAGAAAATACTCGCCTGGTTTATGACATTATGCAGTATACAGAAGAAAATAACATCCCTGGAATGCTACTTATGATTGATTTTGAAAAAGCCTTTGATTCGGTCGCATGGAAATTTATAGATGAAGTTCTCAGATATTTTAGATTTGGAAATGATATACGAAATTGGATTAAAGTTTTACATTGTAATTGTAGTTCTGCCATAAACCAGGGGGGTAATTTGTCTCCTTTTTCAGTATTAACCGCGGTTGCCGCCAAGGTGACCCAATCGCCCCGTATATCTTCATCTTATGTGCTGAAGTGTTAGCAATACGCCTCAGAAATAATAAAAATATTAGTGGTATAAATGTTGACGGCTGTCCTATTCTGAACTCGCAGTACGCCGACGACACTTCTTTAATCTTAGATGGCTCTGAAAAATCCTTAAAAGAATCACTCATAGAATTAGATATATATGCTAAAATATCAGGGCTGAAAGTAAATGCTAGTAAAACTGAGGTGGTCTGGATTGGCAGCAAAAAGTTCAGCAATTTCTCACTTTTAGGAATTGATTTTCATGTAGATCTCCACAAAATGCCCAAGATGAACTTCGATAAAAAGTTAGTTAAGATCAAAACTCTTCTTAAGACTTGGAGCAAACGGTTGTTAACACCTATTGGCAGAATAAGTATAATTAAATCTCTGTTAGTATCCCAAATGAATCATCTTTTTATTGCATTACCCAATCCCAGTGAAACCTTTATTAAACAACTTAATTCTCTTTTTTTTTAATTTTTTTTTATGGAATGGGAAAACTGATAAGATTAAGCGAGATGTTATTGTTCGTAATTATATAGAAGGTGGACTTAAAATGATAAATCTAAATTCATTTATCGAGTCACTCAAGATAAGCTGGATTCGAAGAATTTTCAGAGCTGAAGGAAAGTGGTTAAACATTTTGAATTCTTATGTTAATGTACATATTTTAGCTAACACAGGTAATGAGTATTTAAATCATATCATAAGTTCTTGTAAAAATATATTTTGGAAGGATGTGTTTCATTCTTGGTACAAATTAAGGTGCAAGGAAGATTTACATGTACTAAGACATAAAGGTGAATCTTTGGGTAAAATTCCTTTGTGGTATAATTCAAATATTACTGTTGGCAATGAAGTTGTTTTTTATCAGAGATGGTTTAATAAAGGAGTTATGGTAATCAATGATTTACTGAAAAACAAAAATGATTGTACTTTTTTAACTTTCAATGAATTCACCACTTTACATGGCACAATTACTAATTACTTCGATTATTATGGTCTAATAGCTAGTATCAAGAATTATCTGAAAAAGTTCACATGGTCAGGAGATGCTAGTATGTATCCCTTCATTCCTTTATGTCTTGACATTGTGTTGAAGAAAGTCAAAGGTTCTCAAGATTTTTATAATATGCTTAATACAAATAGTGCATCTATAACTGCACAAAACAAGTGGGGAAATACTTTTGACTACAATCAGAAGGCTTGGGAAAAATTTATCTAATTGCATTCAGAGTTACAGAAAACACAAAATTACAATGGCTGCAGTTTAGGATAAATCATCATATTCTAGCTACTAATTCATATTTATATAAAATTGGACTTACAAATAATCCATTTTGTGTTTTTTGTAATTTGGAAAGGGAGACAATTTCACATATTTTTTGGGGAGTGTAATGAAGTCCAGAATTTTTTAGCAAATTTTGAAAACCTTTTATTAACAGTTTCTATTCCATTTTCATTAAATAAAGAAATGATTCTTTTTGGTGCTTTCCAGCACAATGGAATCTATAATAGAATTGACAACGAGATAATTCTTTTCATTAAGCATTATATATATAAAGCCAGGTGTTTGCACAAGTCTCTAATAGTCTCATCACTAATTAACCATGTTAAAGATTACTATAATGTGCAGAAGTTTATTGCTGTGGGCAAAGGAGAGAAAGTTTTTCAAAAATTTACTTTTGAGTGGAATAAATGGCAAAATTCGGTAGAACTTGACCTTTCTTAACCTATAATTAGACTAGGTATACTTGTCGTAATATAAATAATTTTGATCTCATATAGACCTTTATCTCATACATTGTGGTAATATGAAATTATGTGTTTACAGTGGTTTAGATGATCATGTTTTTAGTGTTTAAGTCTGACCCTTCCCTTTCCCTCTCTCTTGCTTTCTCTTTCTAAATGTGAACTTTCTTCTTTTTCTATTTCCTTACATTTCTTGTTCTATCTTTCTTTTCTCTCACTGTGCTTGGGTTCTAACGAGCTTAAAACATACTCAACAATCATAAAATTTAGATTTGGAATTTTGACTGATTATTTTCAAGTATTTTTAAGAATAAGCCTACCATGTGCATATATGGTAACTATACAGAGAAAAATATATATGAAATGGCGATTTCTAAATAGTAATTAAAAATTAATGTAAGAATGATTGGATATCTTTTATTGATATTCATTGATTATCTTGTATCAAAAAGTATAATTTGGAAAAAAAAACAATAGAATATTAAGCGTGTGTGGGAAAAGAAAGAAAAAAAAAGATGTGTATTTTATACATGTAAAAATTTTGAAAAATTAAAAATTAAAAAAAAAAGTGATGCTTTGGACCATCAGTCTCAAAATATAGATACATCAACACCCACCTCTATGACGAAGTTATTTTATGCATTGAATGATACCGATACTTAGATTACTGATGGAAATTCTCCATACCAGATTCAAGGCATATAAAGTTATTTAAGGAATAAAATTTATTTTTTCAACCTTCATGAAATCATAGCAACATTGGCTTTCTAGACATATTTCATGAATCGCATTAAATATGTCTGATAAAACACACAGATATCGGGGGGGGGGGGGGCGCTTAACCTTTATATACATATAGAACAAAGACTTACACATGACTGATAAAACACAGACATAGGGGGGGGGGTTAAAACGCTGAACTGTTATACATATGGAGAGAACAATGACTTACACATGATTGATATACCCACTTATATGGGGGGACGCTCAATTCTATACATAATACACACTAGAGTGTGTCAGATCTGTCAGCTTAATACGTAGATATCGACATTCTAACTTCTACCTTAGGACGAAGACTCATTCTCCTCTATCTAATACTTACCTCGCTCTTTCCACCCTAAGTCGAATAACTCGCTCTTTTTAACCCTAATCAAATATTTACCCCACTCTTTCTACCCCAGGTCAAATACTTACCCCGCTCTTTCTACCCCAGGTCAAATACTTACCCCACTCTTTCTACCCCAGGTCAAATACTAACCTCGCTCTTTCTACCGCCGGACAAACACTTACCCCACTCTTTCTAACCCAGGTCAAACACTTACCCCTCTCTTTCTACCCAAGGTCAAATACTTACCCCTCTCTTTCTACCCCATGTCAAACACTTACCCCACTCTTTCTACCCCAGGTCAAACACTTACCCCACTCTTTCTAACCCAGGTCAAATATTTACCCCACTCTTTCTACCGCCGGACAAATACTTACCCCACTCTTTCTAACCCAGGTCAAATACTAACCCCACTCTTTCTAACCCAGGTCAAACACTTACCCCACTCTTTCTACCCCAGGTCAAACACTTACCCCACTCTTTCTAACCCAGGTCAAATATTTACCCCACTCTTTCTAACCCAGGTCAAACACTTACCCCACTCTTTCTACCCCAGGTCAAATACTTACCCCACTCTTTCTAACCCAGGTCAAATACTAACCCCACTCTTTCTAACCCAGGTCAAATACTTACCCCACTCTTTCTACCCCAGGTCAAATATTTACCCCACTCTTTCTAACCCAGGACAAATACTTACCCCTCTCTTTCTAACCAAGGTCAAATACTTACCCCGCTCTTTCTAACCCAGGTCAAATACTAACCCCTCTCTTTCTAACCTAGGTCAAACACTTACCCCGCTCTTTCTACCCCAGGACAAATACTTACCCCTCTCTTTCTAACCAAGGTCAAATACTTCCCCGCTCTTTCTAACCCAGGACAAATACTTACCCCTCTCTTTCTAACCAAGGTCAAATACTTCCCCGCTCTTTCTAACCCAGTTCAAATACTTATCCCACTCTTTCAAACCAAGGTCAAATACTAACCCCACTCTTTCTACCCCAGGTCAAATACTTACCCCGCTCTTTCTACCCCAGGTCAAACACTTACCCCACTCTTTCTAACCCAGTTCAAATACTTACCCCACTCTTTCTACCCCAGGTCAAATACTAACCCCACTCTTTCTAACCAAGGTCAAATACTTACCCCACTCTTTCTACCCCAGGTCAAATACTAACCTCGCTCTTTCTACCGCCGGACAAACACTTACCCCACTCTTTCTAACCCAGGTCAAACACTTACCCCTCTCTTTCTACCCAAGGTCAAATACTTACCCCTCTCTTTCTACCCAAGGTCAAATACTAACCCCACTCTTTCTAACCCAGGTCAAATATTTACCCCACTCTTTCTACCCCAGGTCAAACACTTACCCCACTCTTTCTAACCCAAGTCAAATACTTACCCCACTCTTTCTAACCAAGGTCAAATACTTACCCCACTTTTTCTACCCCAGGTCAAATAGTTACCCCACTCTTTCTAACCAAGGTCAAATACTTACCCCACTTTTTCTACCCCAGGTCAAATATTTACCCCACTCTTTCTAACCCAGGTCAAATACTAACCCCACTCTTTCTAACCAAGGTCAAATACTTACCCCTCTCTTTCTAACCCAGGTCAAATACTAACCCCACTCTTTCTACCCCAGGTCAAATACTTACCCCGCTCTTTCTACCCCAGGTCAAATACTTACCCCACTCTTTCTAACCCAGGTCAAATACTAACCATATTCTTTCTACCCCAGGTCAAATACTAACCCCACTCTTTCTACCCCAGGTCAAATACTTACCTCGCTCTTTCTACCCCAGGTCAAATACTTACCCCACTCTTTCTAACCCAGGTCAAATACTAACCCCACTCTTTCTAACCCAGGTCAAATACTAACCACATTCTTTCTACCCCAGGTCAAATACTAACCCCACTCTTTCTACCCCAGGTCAAATACTTACCCCACTCTTTCTACCCCAGGTCAAATACTTACCCCACTCTTTCTAACCCAGGTCAGATTCTTACCCCACTCTTTCTACCCCAGGTCAAATACTTACCCCACTCTTTCTACCCCAGGTCAAATACTAACCACACTCTTTCTACCCCAGGTCAAATACTAACCACACTCTTTCTAACCCAGGTCAAATACTTACCCCACTCTTTCTACCCCAGGTCAAATACTTACCTCGCTCTTTCTAACCAAGGTCAAATACTAACCCCACTCTTTCTACCCCAGGTCAAATACTTACCTCGCTCTTTCTACCCCAGGTCAAATACTAACCACACTCTTTCTAACCCAGGTCAAATACTTACCCCACTCTTTCTACCCCAGGTCAAATACTAACCACACTCTTTCTACCCCAGGTCAAATACTTACCTCGCTCTTTTTACCCCAGGTCAAATTCTTACCCCACTCTTTCTACCCCAGGTCAAATACTAACCACACTCTTTCTAACCCAGGTCAAATACTTACCCCACTCTTTCTACCCCAGGTCAAATACTAACCACACTCTTTCTACCCCAGGTCAAATACTTACCTCGCTCTTTTTACCCCAGGTCAAATTCTTACCCCACTCTTTCTACCCCAGGTCAAATACTTACCCCACTCTTTCTAACCCAGGTCAAATACTTACCCCGCTCTTTCTAACCCAGGTCAAATACTTACCCCTCTCTTTCTAACCCAGGACAAATACTTACCCCTCTCTTTCTACCCAGGTCAAATACTTACCTCGCTCTTTCTACCCCAGGTCAAATACTTACCCCTCTCTTTCTACCTCAGGTCAAATACTTACCCCACTCTTTCTACCCCAGGTCAAACACCCCACTCTTTCTAACCCAGGACAAATTCTTACCCCTCTCTTTCTACCCCAGGTCAAACACTAACCCTGCTCCTTACTTAAATATGATATATTTACTCGGCTTCTTTACATAGCTACACATCAAGTAGTACCACATCATATACAGTGCTAAATAAACACTTAAATGTCAAGGCTGACCTATATTTTATGTCACCTGTAATGACAACATTAGTTTATATATACTACTGGTGATGATGTGACTTAATTGTTGTATATAGGATGTGTGGTTAATTGTTTACATAATTTAACAATGATCAATTCGAAGAAGTAAACAGCATGTTTTAAGAGAAATCCTGCCTAAAAGTTGTTTAGATATACTGTGTACATACCAAAATAATGTTCACTAATTTAAACAGTAACCCTATCTAAAGCTGTGTAGATAACTGTGACGTACTTAACAATTATCAGTTCTAAAATATACAACTAATTAATGTGTATCGCTCAAAGCCTCCTTGTAAACATTTGGAACACATATTCACTGGACAAAAGAACATAGAAATGGATTTCTCCAATCTAATTTAGAAATAGATGCTCGGTCTCACTACGTTTCATAAACCTTCATGTAACGTCGTGATAGTGAGTATGACAATCTGGATTTTTATCAGATTGGGGCTTCGCCTTTTTATTAGTCAGAGTGTAGTGTCTCGTCGTCTGTAATTCGTAGATAAAATTATACAAATAAACTGCAGAAGAAATTCAAAACAAACTTGGGGTTTTTTTGTATCGTATCTGAAATGAAACGAATTTCTAACATTACCCCGAACATGTATTGTTTTTATTAAAATCCAGCTTAAGAAAGATGAATCATAACATAGTTTTCCTATTGTGTGTTACATTTGTTAAACTTACCTACGTTATCTAAGTCGTAGCCCGCTCGGAGTACGTGTATCGGGTAGGAGATTCGTATCTCGATGTTGACCAAGGCAGTAAGTCCCTGATGACTACAGGAGTCGTGTAAATTATGTAATGTAAACGATGTGTTACTACTGCACATTAACGGGAAATGTGTTATGTAAATCAGTTATCTGTTTATAAAATAAACAAATATTAAAATGAAAGTAGATCAATGGAAATCCGAATATAGTGTTCTAAATATAGGTGTGACGTCACGGGTACAGTCACCCAGTAGGACAAAGGGGTCATGGGTAACCGTATCATCCATTACAGGTTTTATTTTTGGATTTCCCAAAATATGTTTATAGATATATAACAAGTAATGGTAATCTATAGTTCTAAATATAGGTGTGACGTCACGGATACAGTCACCCAGTAGGACAAAGGGGTCATGGGTAACCGTATCATCCATTACAGGTTTTATTTTTGGATTTCCCAAAATACATTTATAGATACATACCAAGAAATGGCAATCTATAGTTCTAAATATAGGTGTGATATCACGGGTATAGTTACTGGATATAATAAAGGTTTATTTTAGAAGAGCCCGACACAAAAACATAAAAACTAAAGTCAACAGAAAAACATTAGTTACATTAATCTATACAGCATTTATAAGACCAATTTTGGAATATGCAGACATTGTCTGGGATAATTGCACCCAACAATTATCTGAACTTTTGGAATCCATACAGCTAGAAGCAGCAATAATTATTACAGGACTCAGATCAGGAACCTCACATCATAAACTGTATACCGAACTTGATTGGAAATCTCTGGCAGCCAGACGAGAAAAACACAAATACATCCCGATGTACAAACTAATGCATGGACACGCACCAACTTATTTACAAGATGTACTCACTCCTTTTACTAACATTCCCAATCAAAATCACTATCCTCTCCGTCACACAAGGCAATTTAACCCGCCACTATGCAGAACTAATAGCTATTATGACATTTGATTAACATCATGACCACCTCACAGACAGTCCTGCTTGTAACCGCTCACACGCACTTGAGACAGTTTCTCACTTTTTCTTAGAACGTCGCTTTTACAATGATCTCCGTTATAATCTTTTTCAAGTTCTTAATAATTATACACATGATCATAACCATATTAGCATTGACATTTTCCTATATGGATGTCCTAACTGTAATGGTTTCATAAATAGGCAAATTCTAAATAACATTCATTATTGTATAGGGAAGTCTAAAAGATTAAAAAAAATATCTTATAGTGAGTCACTTCACAATGACCATGCTAATTAATTAATTTATTTATTATGATTATTATGACATCTATTTTATTTTGAAGTTTTTAATCCATGATATGTGAGGCCAGTTGAGCATGCGAAATAAATTGGTTAAGTATTAATAAATTTACTTTCAATGATCTTGTTTGTTATTTATATTGTAATTAATTTGTTAAAATCATGTGCATGCATTTCAATTATAGACCATATCCTTATTATATTAGGCATTAAACAGTTTGGATGGTGATGACCTGTGCAGTAATTGAACATGAACTTTTGGTCTAGCCACTCAACTGTTGTAATTTGTATGTGCATGATTGATTATATTTACTACTTATTAATTTCAACTACATGTATATACTAAACATTGACCATGTTTGTAGCTATTGTACTTTGTGTGAGTGGATGTGTATAATTTCATTCAAATGAATTACCTCCCCTTACATAGTTTTTGTTATCATTTGTGTATATGTTTTTTAAAATTTCATTTCACATATCATAATTATCATATAATGAATATTTATTTGTAAAACGTGTTCGACCTATGGAGAGAATTTATATAGGCTTTGCCTGCTATTCAATCCAATTGACTTTTCCATATGTCAATAAAATTTAAAAATCTAGAAAAAAAAATCTGAAGTTTTGACCATCATACCGCATCTAACCTTAAAGTATCTTCCTGCAAAATATTATGCTTAACACCGAGAGGCCGCATGATGGCCTAAATTGACACTCCTCCTTTAACCACTTTGGATTTCCGTAGGTGGGAGATGATGCTTTAGATGCTTCGAACTGAGTTCATCTAACTTGATGACGTGGTGCTCCTCAAAAGAACATAGCTACTTTAGGGGAAATTTTGAATGTCATCACTTAATGGAGTAAGTTTTCCAGGTACATGTTAAAAAAATATTGAAACGATTGGCAATTTTCTCCTAATTTAATATTTCATCTCTAGTTAAAGTTACAGGCAATAGGTTTGGTTAATATATTCATCTTTGTAATTATCGAATTCCTCATTTCGTTAAGTGCATAATGACAATAACCAGTCTTTCCATTCATTTTAATTTTGCACTAACCCTAAAAAATCAGTCTCTGAATTCTTCTCCATGATGTGTATTTTCCATCTCCTTTTTTAACAGAGATGTCAATTTATACAATAAAATCAGTCTTGTTTTACCTTTAGTGCGTAAACGCCTATACTTGTATGTTCATAACGATATCAAACCAGTCTCTAAATTCATGTGAGGTGCAGTCTTTCCATGCATTAAGGAGATATACAATAACGATAATATAGTAACCAGTTTCTGAATTCTCCTTCAGGACGAAGTCTTTCCCATCTCTCTAACACAGGTGTACATTAAGGATAATATAGTCAATTTCTGAATTCTCCGTCAGGATGAAGTATTACCTGCCTCCTTTACATAGATGTACATTTACGATAATATAACCAGTCTCGTAGGTTTATTTTTGGGCAAGACCTCTGGAAATATGATATCTTCGGGTAATTAAACCATCATATTACCGTGTATGTACTACCTGTTTCACTCAAACAGATATTACCAATGTTATTGTCTTGTAGGAGACACTGGCCGATACTGCTTCATTGTCAACTCGCATTTAGAACGGTTGGGGATTTCCAGAAATTGACCTATATTAGGTAACGCTTCCAAGAATTGATATTAAAATAGATTTGAACTTTACACTTTATATCAGTAGACCAGCATGCCACAATAGATGTATGTACGTCATTGGATATCAAACTTCATATGACACAAACAAATCCCCTCTAACGTGCCATCTTTATTTTAACACATCATAGAATGAAATGAAAACGTATCGAATATTTCTAAAAAAAAAATTATAGATACTATACACAAAAAATCAACTAAAATAATTTCGTCCTCCTCTTTAGGAATTCCATCTACGATTCCAAGCGAATTTGTGTTATCTGATTTATGATCCGTCTTCTTATAGAATGTATATCCTTCGTGTCAAACGATCCATGTTCATCTGATCACTTGTTTTATCGGATCGATTCTTCCTCCTCTGTAAAACAAAATTATATGCCCCTGTATACAATGTATTCTCCAGATTTGGCACTGATTTTTAAATAGTACGCGATAGAATTGTCCTCATATTATACCACAAATAGTACGTCATAGAGAGAATTGTCCTCATTATATCACAAATAGTACGTGATAGAGAGAATTGTCCTCATATTATACCACAAATAGTACGTGATAGAGAGAATTGTCAACATATTATACCACAAATAGTACGTCATAGAGAGAATTGTCCTCATATTACAAATAGTACGTGATAGAGAGAATTGTCCTCATATTATATTACAAATAGTACGTGATAGATAGAATTGTCCTCATTATATCACAAATAGTACGTGATAGAGAGAATTGTCCTCATATTATACCACAAATAGAACGTGATAGAGAGAATTGTCCTCATATTATATCACAAATAGTACGTGATAGAGAGAATTGTCCTCATATTATATCACAAATAGTACGTGATAGAGAGAATTGTCCTCATATTATACCACAAATAGTACGTCATAGAGAGAATTGTCCTCATTATATCACAAATAGTACGTGATAGAGAGAATTGTCCTCATTTTATATCACAAATAGTACGTGATAGAGAGAATTGCCCTATATTATATTACAAATAGTACGTCATAGAGAGAATTGTCCTCATATTATATCACAAATAGTACGTGATAGTGAGAATTGCCCTATATTATATTACAAATAGTACGTCATAGAGAGAATTGTCCTCATATTATACCACAAATAGTACGTCATAGAGAGAATTGTCCTCATATTATATCACAAAGAGTATGTGATAGAATTGTCCTCATATTATACCACAAATAGTACGTGATAGAGAGAATTGTCCTCATATTATATCACAAATAACACGCGATAGAGAATTGTCCTTAAAGAAAATCATACATATTTGTAAATCTTACCTCTGTTAATTTGTTTCTTAATCCTCCGTGCGTAGTCCCGTACAACTCCGGCCATTAGTTTATTTACCTGTTCAAGTTTCTTTGCGAACGGCTCGTAATTTTCATAATTGATGTCCTTTGCTGTCAAAAGCGCTTGGACCAGATCACCCACGCTCTTTATATTCGCCAGCTCCGCCCTACCCAGTGGAGCTCCATCAAATAAATGTAACAGTCTGTTCCATTCCACCGGCAAAGATGGTGCTATTTCTTTGGCTATCGTATTCACCAGAGTATTGTTTAAATCCACTACGGTTCGGGAATACTGTCTCTCTTCTGTAACAAATGGGGGGGAAACTGTGAACATGGCGATTATGATTTATCAACGAGTTTGTGGCAGTTTATATGTAGAAATTAACACACAATTCATATATTTCAACATAGCCATGTTTATTGTTACCCACTATATTTCTATGTCTTTATGTAATCGCATGTAGTTTACCTGTGTCTTGATAAAGGGACCAGATTGCCTCGAAAATTCGACAACTTACATGTCTGTACTGTCGCTATTACTACTTGACAATTATATATTTCATAATGTTATTTGGATTGTTAACATGTGCGGAGGAAACTGTGGAAATACAAATATTAACATTGAAATAACAATACACAATCACAGGTTCAGTTACTCAACTTACCGTTCACTTGGCGTGTTGTTTGATCTGCCATTGTCTGGTCATTCAACTGATCTGTACGTCCTGAATAGGAATAAAAAAACAACAACGGCCTTTAAGTCTATTAAAGTGGCTTTCTACTGTACCACGTTTGAGAACTTATAACGGACATAAAAAAATATCCTGGACATTACAATGTATGTTATAATTCAACCCAGGAAACATAGGTTCCGTATTGTGTTATAGTTTTACAACTTACCTGCGTTTTTAAAGTCGACAGTTATGTGTGTCGGGTACTTAGGGGATTTGTATCTCGCTGTTGTTTAAGATTGCGTCCCTGGCGAAGTATTAGTTATGTTTTGTTAATGATATTTTCTTACATGCACATTACCGGGAAATGTATTACGTAAATCAGGTCTCCCTCTATATATACATATAACTAGACCATCCTATTACCGTGTAACTGGGGAGATCAATGCATCATACATGTACTACCTGTTTCACTTAAACACATTTTACCAATGTTATTGTCTTGTCAGAGACACTGGCCGATACTGCTTACGCTCAGTGCTTCATTGTCAACTCGCATTTAGAACGGTTGGGGATTTCCAGAAATTGACCTATATTAGGTAAAGCTTCCACGAATTGATATTAAAATAGATTTGAACTTTTAAAGATCGAATAGGGATGTTCGTAAATTGATAATTGACCTATATGAGGTAACTCTTCCACGAATTGATATTAAAATAGATTTGAACTTTGCACTTAAAACTAGTAGACCAGCATGTCACAATAGATGTTTGTACGTCATTGGATATCAAACTTCATATGACACAAACAAATCCTCTCCAACGTGCCATATATTTAACATATCATAGAATGAAATGAAAACGTATCGAATATTTCTATTTTTTATAGATACTATGCACACAAAAAAATGAACTAAAATAATTTCTTTAGGAATTCCGTCTACGATTCTAAACGAATTGATGTTATCTTTATGTAATCGTATGTAATTTACCTGTGTCTTGATAAAGGGGCAGATTGCCTCGAAAATTCGGCAATTTACTTGTCTGTACTGTCGCTATTACTACTTGACAATTATATATTTCATAATGTTATTTGGATTGATAACATGTACGGAGGAAACTGTGGAAATACAAATATTAACATTGATATAACAATACACAATCACAGGTTCAGTTACTCAACTTACCGTTCACTTGGCGTGTTGTTTGATCTGCCACGTCTTGTCATTCAACCGATCTGTACGTCCTGAATAGGAATAAAAAAAAAACGGCCTTTAAGTCTATTAAAGTGGCTTTCTACTGTTCCACGTTTGAGAACTTAAAACGGACATCAAAAAATATATATATATTATAATTCAACCCAGGAAACATAGGTTCCGTATTGTGTTATAGTTTTACAACTTACCTTACAACTTACCTTACAACTTACCTTACAACTTACCTGCGTTTAAATAAAGTCGACACCAGATTAGGAGTAATGTGTGTCGGGTACTTAGGAGATTTGTATCTCGCTGTTGTTTAAGATTGCGTCCCTGGCGAAGTATAAATTATGTTTTGTTAATGATATTTTCTTACACGCACATTACCGGGAAATGTATTACGTAAATCAGGTCTCCCTCTATATATACATATGCTAAAGAGAAAGTGGGAAGACAAAGGAAATCCGTAATTAGTGTTCTAAATATAGGTGTGATATCACGGGTAGAGTCAGTGACTAAAACAAGTATATATTATTTATAACTATACAGACATAGTTATAAAGAATGGAAATTTATTATCCTAAATATAGGTTTGATATCATTGGTAAAGTCATCGAGTAGAACAAAGTTTTTTTTTAAATCTATATGCAATACGCAAGACCAAATACTTTAACAAATCTGTGAAAGCTTAATAAACTCCTCCGTAAGTGGAAAATCTTGGTGGAACGTAGTTAACAGGTTTATGTTGAACTCTGAAAAGGAAAGTTGTGTTCCTATAGTGATTGTCGATGGTGAAATTTTAAATGATAACACTACGAAAGCAGATGGATTTATGGATTATTTTTGTATGCAATCTAATTTTGACGAAACAAATACAGTATTACCTATAAATGTTATGGATCAAAGTTTGAACAATACTTTGATTTCTCAGGAAGACATTGAGGAATAATCCTATTATTTCTGTAGCACTAGAATAGGCCAAATATGTCATGCCAGACTCTGAATGAAATGCAGTGTTTTAAACGATCATCTTTCCCACAGGCATGTAGTAGCAAGCCCACTGTGTTCCTGTCGTGAGGCCACTGAAACAAACGCCCATTATTTATCATCTTGTCGGAAATACGAATGCATAAGGCAAATATGTTTCCGACCATGCATTGGGGGCAACATGTCCAAAACCAGATATCATTAGAAGCCCTACTGTATGGCGACAGGAACATTTTTTCTGTCAAAATAAAGATATATTTATTTGTGTACAGAACTTTATTATCAGTTCTAAACGTTTTCCTTGACCCTTTTCGCCGATATAATAATTTCTGATTTCAAATCTCATCGTTGTGAATTATTTCTGTTTACGCTCGTACCATGTCACGTTCTAGTTTCACAGCATCAAACATATTTTTAATGTTTCAACTGTAATAACTCATGTACGAGTTTGACCGACATGCCTGTTTGGTACCTAAAGACCAGGTTACCACAGTGCTTGCTATACCCACCCCGGGGGTGTTAATCAAACCAATGGTTGGTACCTAAAGATCAGGTTACCACAGTGTTGGCTATACCCAACCTGGGGGTGTTAATCAGACCAATGTTTGGTACCTAAAGACCAGATTACCGCAGTGTTGGCTGTATACCCACCCCGGGGGTGTTAATCAGACCAATGGTTGGTACCTAAAGACCAGGTTACCACAGTGTTGGCCGTATACCCACCCCGGGGGTGTTAATCAAACCAATGGTTGGTACTTAAAGACCAGATTACTACAGTGTTGGCTGTATACCCACCCCGGGGGTGTTAATCAGACCAATGGTTGGTACCTAAAGACCAGATTACCCCAGTGTTGTCTATACCCATCCCGGGGTTTTTAATCAGACCAATGGTTGGTACCTAAAGACCAGATTACCTCAGTGTTGGCTGTATACCCACCCCGGGGGTGTTAATCAGACCAATGGTTGGTACCTAAAGACCAGATTATCCAAGTGTTGGCTGTATACCCACCCCGGGGGTGTTAATCAAACCAATGGTTGGTACCTAAAGACCAGATTACCACAGTGTTGGCTGTATACCCACCCCGGGGGTGTTAATCAAACCAATGGTTGGTACCTAAAGACCAGGTTACCCTAGTGTTGGCTGTATACCCACCCCGGGGGTGTTAATCAGACCAATGGTTGGTACCTAAAGACCAGGTTACCACAGTGTTGGCTGTGTACCCACCCCGGGGGTGTTAATCAAACCAATGGTTGGTACCTAAAGACCAGATTACCGCAGTGTTGGCTATACCCACCCCGGGGGTGTTAATCAGACCAATGGTTGGTACCTAAATACCAGGTTACCTCAGTGTTGGTTGTATACCCACCCCGGGGGTGTTAATCAGACCAATGGTTGGTACCTAAAGACCAGGTTATCCCAGTGATGGCTGTATACCCACCCCGGGGGTGTTAATCAGACCAATGGTTGGTACCTAAAGACCAGGTTACTACAGTGTTGGCTATACCCACCCCGGGGTTGTTTATCAGACCAATGTCTACTTTTAATCTTGTTTTCAATCCTCAATACCGAAACATATTCAATCAAAAACAAAACCTCTTACCAAAATTTGATATAAGGATTTCAAACTTTCTACATGAACTTAGCATAAGTTTAGACACTTTAGCGCATCGCAGATTTTCCTGATCATGTTCAGATCTACACTGATAGCTCAAAAGATGGTGAATAAGTCTCAACAGCGTGCTACACCGATCACTATCGTTCAAACCGTCCACCAGATGGCGTCTCTGTGCACGTGCCATCGGTTTGACCCTCGACCACATCGATGAACATGCCATTAAACAGACAATAATTTGTTCAAGCTCCCTGTCTGTCCTTAAGAATTTACAATTACGGAATACTAAAAACACACTCGTACAAAACCTTATCTTTCGAATATCTCATATCTTAAAAAAAAGAAAAGTAACATTACTTTGGATTCCGAGTCATGTTGGAATCAAAGGCAACGAACTTTATATCTCCAACAAATATCAACATACCATATACAGATTTCAAACCTGTCATTTGGAAGCAACGCTGGTCTCTCGAGACGATCATGCACGTGACACCCAATTCACAGTCGAGCATTTTATAATAGAATGTTCCGATCTCGTGCACATTCGTGATAACTACTTTCGAGTTCCGGATATGAAAACTCAATTCCTTGGATTCGAGGGCACTATTTAGCTATTTAAAATACCTCGATCTGTCCTATAGACTTTCGTGTGCTTTTACTTTACTCCCTTTGATGTTGTATATATATCACAAGGCTCATATAATCTATTCTTTGTAATTTTTTTTAAATTATTTTAACCCGCCTTTTTATCATAATGATGTAAATATACAACATGAATGCTTTTTAAGACATTTTTATCTGATTTTAAACTCGAATAACATAAAATAATAATATGTTGTATGGCCCTAAATGACCCTAGCTGTTGATGGGCCGTAAAACCCAAACAAACATGCACGCCTTGTGTTAGACTGTATGCGGAGAGTACGAAAGTGCCTCTCTCTCTCTCTCTCTCTCTCTCTCTCTCTCTCTCTCTCTCTCTCTCTCTCTCTCTCTCTCTCTCTCTCTCTTTGACTGTTTGGAGGTCTGTCAACTCTTGCCTGTACGGCAATGTATGTTGTTACATTGATATATCTCTACAAGTATATACAAAAGTAGTATATCACAATCGACATTTAACAATGAAGAAAACAATGATGCAGTCTTCCATATCTGAGTGAAAACGTTCGCTTTCAAAATATGCAATTTCAAACAGTAACCCTGTCTTCAACATGTGGATATACAGTGTGTAATTGAATCCAAATAAATGTTATCACATTTCATGTTTGTAACATCGTCCGAGATTAGATGAAAAACATTACGTGACAGAGAGAGTGTATTTCCCTGTCGTGATGGAATTAAAACATCATATATCAACCAGTACCTTAATGTATAATACGTGTCGACTAATGCTGATCTCACCGCAGTGTTGTTCTTGTCAGTGACTCAACTCTTGGTATTGTCCCTCGGAGCTTCATTGTCACCCGCATTTAAAGATCGAATAGGGATGTTTGTAACTTGATAATTGACCTATATTAGGTAACGCTTCCACGAATTGATATTAAAATAGATTTGAACTTTGCACTTAAAACTAGTAGACCAGCATGTCACAATAGATATTTGTACGTCATTGGATATAACGACAAGATAAAACGATGAATATCAAAGTACATAGGACACCAACAAATCCTCTTTAACGTGCCATCTATTTAACATATCATAGAATGAAATGAAAACGTATCGAATATTTCTATTTTGTTAAAGATAGATCTATAACACATAATAAAACAAATGTTTTAATTTCGTCCGTCCGTAGTTGCTCTTGGGGAATTCCATCAACGATTCCAAAAGACGAATTTCTACTATCTGATCAATAATTCCTCTTCTTATAGAATGTATATCTTTCATGTCAAACGATCCATGTTGATCTGGTTACCTGTCTTATCGTTGCGATACGCCATCTGTAAAACAAAAGTATATGTCCCTTTATACAATGTATTCTTCAGGATCTGACACTGATCTTTAAATAGCATGTGATAGAGAATTGTCCTCATATTATATCACAACTAGTACGTGATAGAGAATTGTCCTCATATTACAAATAGTACGTGATAGAGAATTGTCCTCATATTACAAATAGTACGTGATAGAGAGAATTGTCCTCATATTATATCACAAATAATACGTTATAGAGAGAATTGTCCTCATATCACAAATAGTACTTGATAGAGAGGATTGTCCTCATATTATACCACAAATAGTACGTGATAGAGAGAATTGTCCTTATATTATACCACAAATAGTACGTGATAGAGAGAATTGTCCTCATATTATACCACAAATAGTACGTGATAGAGAGAATTGTCCTCATATTATATCACAAATAACACGCGATAGAGAATTGTCCTTAAAGAAAATAATACGTATTTGTAAATCTTACCTCTGTTAATTTGTTCCTTAATCCTCCGTGCGTAGTCCCGTACAACTCCGGCCATTAGTTTATTTACCTGTTCAAGTTTCTCTGCGAACGGCTCGTAATTTTCATAACTGATGTCCTTTTCTGTCAAAAGCGCTTGGACCAGATCACCCACGCTCTTTATATTCGCCAGCTCCGCCTTACCCAGTGGAGCTTCATCAAATAAATGTAACAGACTGTTCCATTTCACCGGCAAAGATGGTGCTATTTCTTTGCTTAACTTATTCACCAGAGTGTTGTGTAAATCAACTACGGTTCGGGAATACTGTCTCTCTTCTGTAACAAATGGGGGGAAACTGTGAACATGGCGATTATGATTTATCAACGAGTTTGTGGCAGTTTATATGTAGAAATTAACACACAATTCATATATTTCAACATAGCCATGTTTATTGTTACCCACTATATTTCTATGTCTTTATGCAATCGCATGTAGTTTACCTGTGTCTTGATAAAGGGACCAGATTGCCTCGAAACTTCGACAACTTACATGTCTGTACTGTCGCTATTACTACTTGACAATTATATATTTCATAATGTTATTTGGATTGTTAACATGTGCGGAGGAAACTGTGGAAATACAAATATTAACATTGAAATAACAATACACAATCACAGGTTCAGTTACTCAACTTACCGTTCACTTGGCGTGTTGTTTGATCTGCCATTGTCTGGTCATTCAACCGATCTGTACGTCCTGAATAGGAATAATAAAAAAAAAACGGCCTTTAAGTCTATTAAAGTGGCTTTCTACTGTACCACGTTTGAGAACTTATAACGGACATAAAAAAAATATCCTGGACATTACAATGTATGTTATAATTCAACCCAGGAAACATAGGTTCCGTATTGTGTTATAGTTTTACAACTTACCTGCGTTTTTAAAGTCGACAGTTATTTGTGTCGGGTACTTAGGGGATTTGTATCTCGCTGTTGTTTAAGATTGCGTCCCTGGCGAAGTATTAGTTATGTTTTGTTAATGATATTTTCTTACATGCACATTACCGGGAAATGTATTACGTAAATCAGGTCTCCCTCTATATATACATATAACTAGACCATCCTATTACCGTGTAACTGGGGAGATCAATGCATCATACATGTACTACCTGTTTCACTTAAACACATTTTACCAATGTTATTGTCTTGTCAGAGACACTGGCCGATACTGCTTACGCTCAGTGCTTCATTGTCAACTCGCATTTAGAACGGTTGGGGATTTCCAGAAATTGACCTATATTAGGTAAAGCTTCCAAGAATTGATATTAAAATAGATTTGAACTTTGCACTTTATACCAGTTGACCAGCATGTCACAGTAGATGTTTGTACGTCATTGGATATCAAACTTCATATGACACAAACAAATCCTCTCCAACGTGCCATATATTTAACATATCATAGAATGAAATGAAAACGTATCGAATATTTCTATTTTTTATAGATACTATACACACAAAAAAATAAACTAAAATAATTTCTTTAGGAATTCCGTCTACGATTCTAAACGAATTTGTGTTATCTTTATGTAATCTTATGTAATTTACCTGTGTCTTGATAAAGGGGCAGATTGCCTCGAAAATTCGACAACTTACATGTCTGTACTGTCGCTATTACTACTTGACAATTATATATTTCATAATGTTATTTGGATTGTTAACATGTACGGAGGAAACTGTGGAAATACAAATATTAACATTGAAATAACAATACACAATCACAGATTCAGTTACTCAACTTACCGTTCACTCGGCGTGTTGTTTGATCTGCCATGTCTTGTCTTTCAACTGATCTGTACGTCCTGAATAGGAATAAAAAAAACAACGGCCTTTAAGTCTATTAAAGTGGCTTTCTACTGTACCACGTTTGAGAACTTATAACGGACATCAAAAAAATATCCTGGACATTACAATGTATGTTATAATTCAACCCAGGAAACATAGGTTCCGTGTTGTGTTATAGTTTTACAACTTACCTTACAACTTACCTTACAACTTACCTGCGTTTTTAAAGTCGACACCGGATTAGGAGTAATGTGTGTCGGGTGCTTAGGAGATTTGTATCTCGCTGTTGTTTAAGAGTGTGTCCCTGGCGAAGTATAAATTATGTTTTATTAATGATATTTTCTTACACGCACACTACCGGGAAATGTATAAGGTAAATCGGGTCTCCCTCTATATATACATATGCTAAAGAGAAAGTGGGAAGACAAAGGAAATCCGTAATTAGTGTTCTAAATATAGGTGTGATATCACGGGTAGAGTCAGTGACTAAAACATGTATATATAGACATAGTTCTAAAGAATGGAAATCTATTTTCCTAAATATAGGTTTGATATCATTGGTAAAGTCATCGAGTAGAACAAAGGTTGTTTTTTAAATCTATATGCAATATACAAGACCAAATACTTTAACAAATCTGTGAAAGCTGAATAAAGAAATAAGACTAGATTTTGCGACATCAGCACGGCGTTTGACCATGTTTAGCACCGTGGTCTTTTAACTAAACAACGAAGTTTTGGAATATCTGGTAAATTTTCTGTCATGGTTTACAGAATACCTGATCGTTTACAGCGAGATGTCATGAACAATAAGTATTCGTCTTGGTAAATGCGGGCGTGCCACAAGATTCCATATTAGGCCAACTGTTATTTCTTGTTTTTATCAATTATATAGCTGTTTGCCGATACTTCTTTATATTCTCCAGTTGACCCACCCAATGCTATTGCTGATATTTTGAACAAGGCCTATTATTTGTGTACAGAACTTTATTATCAGTTCTAAACGTTTTCCTTAACCCTTTTCACCGATATAATAATTTCTGATTTCAAATCTCATCATTGTGAATTATTTCTGTTTACGCTCGAACCATGTCACGTTCTTGGTTTATATCAACTAGCAGCAGTTTCAGAGCATCAAACATATTTTGTAATGTTTCAACTGTAACAGATCATGTACTAGTTTGGACTCGGGCAAATGTTCTCCCCTTCCCTATTCATTTTTCGCTTTATTCTTGCACTCTCCTTTTCGAATAATCAAATAATGCTGTTGGATATTTCTATTAGTTTTATTTTTTTGCTAATAAAGATCCTGCTATCCGCTTTAATTTCTGCTAAGGAGACAGATTTTATATAAGTTTAACAACTTTTTTCTGGATCTGATTCCATCGTTATATTGGTTGGATGACATATTGTACACATTTATGAAATGAAATATGATTTATAAGTCATTGCTAGATCCTGTTATAGTTGAATTTGCCATATGTAACTGGGCTGACAAGTAAAATAGCAAAACATTTAATGTGTCAATATACAATCGTTACCTCTGGGTGTAAAAAACAGGCATGATGGTCTTGTAGGATGGGGGCTAGGGATCGAAGGGTCTCTAGTTCGAGTCCTAACACGGGCACTATATTGAATACTTGAGGAAGAAACTTTACTCAACCGTGGTCTGTGTAAATGAGGACGGTAGTGCTGTCGGGTGAATGACAGTGTTGGCTGTATACCCCACCCCGGGGATGTTAATCAAACCAAAGGTTGGTACCTTAAGACCAGGTTACCACAGTGTTGGCTGTATACCCACCCCGGGGGTGTTAATCAAACCAATGGTTGGTACCTAAAGGCCAGGTTACCACAGTGTTGGCTGTATACCCACCCCGGGGGTGTTAATCAAACCAATACCTGCTTTTAATCCTGTTTTCAATCCTTAATACCGAAACATATTCAATCAAAAACAAAACCTCTTACCAACATTTGATATTTTCAAACTTTCATCATTGTTCTTCAAGCCGCTTACTAGATGGTGCCTCTATTTTCTCTGTTGAAGCATGTGCCATCGGTTTGACCCTCGACCACATCGATGAACATTGCATTAAATTGACAATAATTTATTCAGGCTCTCTGTCTGTCCTTCAGAATTTACAATTACGGAATACTAAAACACACTTGTACAAAACATTGTCTTTCGAATATCTCATATCTTAAAAAAATGCAAAATAACATTACTTTGGATTCCGAGTCATGTCGGAATCAAAGGCAACGAACTTTGAATTTCCAACAAATATCAAAATACCATATACAGATTTGAAACCTGTCATTTGCACTACCTTTCGAGTTCCGGATATGAAAACTCAATTCCTTGGATTCGAGGGCACTATTTAGCTATTTAAAATACCTCGATCTGTCCTATAGACTTTCGTGTGCTTTTACTTTACTCCCTTTGATGTTGCATATATATCACAAGGCTCATATAATCTATTCTTTGTATATTTTTTTAATTATTTTAACCCGCCTTTTTATCATAATGATCTAAATATACAGCATGAATGCTTTTTAAGACATTTTTATCTGATTTTAAACTCGAATAACATAAAATAATAATATGGCCCTAAATGACCCTAGCTGTTGATGGGCCGTATGTTGTTTGGCCCTAAATAACCCTAGCTGTTGATGGGCCGTATGTTGTTTGGCCCTAAATAACCCTAGCTGTTGATGGGCCGTATGTTGTTTGGCCCTAAATGACCCTAGCTGTTGATGGGCCGTATGTTGTTTGGCCCTAAATGACCCTAGCTGTTGATGGGCCGTATGTTGTTTGGCCCTAAATAACCCTAGCTGTTGATGGGCCGTATGTTGTTTGGCCCTAAATAACCCTAGCTGTTGATGGGCCGTATGTTGTTTGGCCCTAAATAACCCTAGCTGTTGATGGGCCGTAAAACCAAAACAAACATGCACGCCTTGTGTTAGACTGTATGTGGAGAGTACGAAAGTGCCTGTAATATCCCCCCTCTTTCTCTTTGACTGTTTTGGGGTCTGTCAACTCTTGCCTGTACGGCAATGTATGTTGTTACATTGATATTCTGTCTCTGTCTTGAAACATGAAATGTGTTAGCAAAATCTCTACAAGTATATACAAAAGTAGTATATCACAATCGACATTTAACAATGAAGAAACAATGATGCTGTGTAATAACAGTCTTCCATCTCTGAGTGAAAACGTTCGCTTCAAAAATATGCAATTTCAAACAGTAACCCTGTCTTCAACATGTGGATATACAGTGTGTAATTGAATCCAAATAAATGTTATCACATTTCATGTTTGTAACATCGTCCGAGATTAGTTAAAAAACATCACGTGACAGAGATATTGTATTTCCCTGTCGTGATGGAATTAAAACATCATATATCAACCAGTACCTTAGTGACTCAACTCTTGGTATTGTCCCTCGAAGCTTCATTGTAACATTTAAAGATCGAATAGGGATGTTCGTAAATTGATAATTGACCTATATGAGGTAACTCTTCCACGAATTGATATTAAAATAGATTTGAACTTTTAAAGATCGAATAGGGATGTTCGTAAATTGATAATTGACCTATATGAGGTAACTCTTCCACGAGTTGATATTAAAATAGATTTGAACTTTGCACTTAAAACTAGTCGACCAGCATGTCACAATAGATGTTTGTACGTCATCGGATATAACCATAAGATAGAACGATGAATATCAAAGTACATAGGACACCAACAAATCATCTTTAACGTGCCATCTTTTTAACATATCATAGAATGAAATGAAAAGGTATCGAATATTTCTATTTTGTTAAAGATAGATCTATAACACATAATAAAACAAATGTTTTAATTTCGTCCGTCCGTAGTTGCTCTTGGGGAATTCCATCAACGATTCCAAAAGACGAATTTCTACTATCTGATCAATAATTCCTCTCCTTATAGAATGTATATCTTTCATGTCAAACGATCCATGTTGATCTGGTTACCTGTCTTATCGTTGCGATACGCCATCTGTAAAACAAAAGTATATGTCCCTTTATACAATGTATTCTTCAGAATCTGACACTGATCTTTAAATAGTACGTGATAGAGAATTGTCCTCATATTATATCACAAATAGTACGTGATAGAGAGAATTGTCCTCATATTATATCACAAATAGTACGTGATAGAGAGAATTGTCCTCATATTATATCACAAATAGTACGTGATAGAGAGAATTGTCCTCATATTACAAATAGTACGTGGTAGAGAGAATTGTCCTCATATTATATCACAAATAGTACCTGATAGAGAATTGTCCTCATATTACAAATAGTACGTGATAGAGAGAATCGTCCTCATATTATATCACAAATAATACGTTATAGAGAGAATTGTCCTCATATCACAAATAGTACGTGATAGAAAGAATCGTCCTCATATTATATCACAAACAATACGTTATAGAGAGAATTGTCCTCATATCACAAATAGTACGTGATAGAAAGAATTGTCCTCATATTATATCACAAATAGTACGTTATTGAGAGAATTGTCCTCATAACACAAATAGTACGTGATAGAGAGAATTGTCCTCATATTATATCACAAATTGTACGTGATAGAGAGAATTGTCCTCATATTATATCACAAATAGTACATAGTAGAGAGAATTGTCCTCATATTATATCACAAATAGTACGTGATAGAGAATCGTCCTCATATTATATCATAAATAGTACGTGATAGAGAGAACTGTCCAAACAAAGACAAATGTTATATTTGTGTTGTGTTTGATGTCTCTGTCACATACTGATAAATATGTCTCGTTATTCCTTAATAACGATATCATTTAAATGAATGCTCATGGCTTGGATTTAATCTCTCTCTCTCTCTCTCTCTCTCTCTCTCTCTCTGTCTCTCTGTCTCTCTCTCTGTCTCTCTCTCTCTCTCTCTCTCTCTCTCTCTCTCTCTCTATATATATATATATATATATATATGGGGCAAAGAAGTAATTCAAACAATTTTTTGTGTTTTGATAAAGGGGCGGATTGCCTCGAAAATTTAACAACCCTTATTGTTTACACTGTTGGAATTACTTCTTTGCCCCATATAATCATTACAAGTAATTCGTATCCTCCATACATTTATGTGAGGATCCAGTGTTATCTGGATTATACTGTTCATATTACTTCTTTGACCTTTATATATATATATATGTATATATAAATCCTACCTTTTTCAATCTCTTCCATTATCTTCAATCCGTATTGCCGTACAACTCGAGCCATTTGATTATTTACTTTTTCCAGTTTTGCTGCAAATGGCTCGTAATTTTCAAAACAGATATATTCTGCTGTCATCAGCTCACGGACTAGATCACCTATATTGTTTATTGTTGCAATCTGTAAAGTTGTCAGGGGAGCTCTGTTTGAAAATAGACCTAGTAATTTATCCCATTGCGGCTTCACGGTGGGTCCAAGGTCTCCAGCTAATACGTTCACCATTTCGTTGTGTAATTCCCGCACCTCCATGGAATAGTTGCCAGCTGCCATAGATACAGAGGTTTATTTCTGTAACCAATAGAAAATGAAAAAAAATGAACTTTGCAAATAAATGTATGGAATACATATAGAAATTAAACCATTCGGTACCTGTATACAATAAAGATCTACCAAATAGTTTGTTTCTTTCTTGCCTTTTTCGTCCCGTCATTTTTAGGGGCCCCCTTGCTGTAGTTGGTGACTACCTCATTGAACAACATAGGGACGCCCGCCGCATGCCAACCAGGGCAATAAGGCTAAAGTATCTTGCCAAGGTACAAAACCATGACAGCACAGACCCGCCAATTTATCAGCAAGAATCAAGCTTACTCGGGTAGGGAATAGTAACTTGCTATAATATATATACTACCAGGTTTGTTATTGATATATATTATATACTGAGAGGTATCTATACTTATTACATAGCCTGAGTTTCCTCTGGCCTGGACACCAGACTTAGACATTCTGACAGCTAGATACCTGGCATAGCCCGAGACCAGGGAAACCCGGACTTAATATTGTAATATAAAATTATAGTTAAGTTTATATGTTTACATCAATATAACATGTTGATGTTAAGGTCTAAAAAATATTGTGGTTTTGTTTATCTTTCTAAAAATGGCTGATTCTGATAAAAATAGAAGGCATTTTAAACACAGATCTAAAGAGTGATTTCTATTCAAATTTAAATCGTCTAGCAGATTTCTAAAATTATCGTGAACATTACAAAATACGTTGTTATAATTCAACACAGGAAAAAACATACTAATTACAGGCTCAACACAAGAAAATGAATTATATCATACAGTTTCCTTATTATGAGTTATAATTGTACAACTTACCTACGTTTTCAAAGTCGTATCCGGATTAGGAGTAATGTGTATCGGGTACTGATTTGTATCTCGCTGTTAGTTGTCCAAGGTGGTATGTCCCTTGCGACTGCTTGCGTAGATATATGTACCCGGAAGGCGTCTCAATGTAATATAGCAAAACGAAAATGCGTAATTAGCATTCTAAATATAGGTCTGAGGTCACAGCGTCGGGTATACCCAGACCTATATTTAGAATTTTATGTTTGTGACTTTGTGGTGTTTGTAACGAATGACATAACCATATTGGAGATCAAACGTGACAAGGACTACTATGTATTTCTATGTATTGAAAGTTAGCAAAACATTTTTCACAATACTTTTACCTCACTTTGTTGATGAACTACAGAGTGTCCATGTGTAACCTAAGATTTAGCCAACGTCCTTGATGGTTTACAACTTATTAACATTGCTGGTCATTTGCACATCAAATATTGGTTAATTGAACTTCGAAAATGTGCACATGTATCTGAAACAACTTTAACAGATACTAAATGTTTAAATGATTGAGCAGTTCATCACTTCTATAATTCATAAACTAAGGTGCTTTTGTAACGGAAAACGAAAGTAAATATTTAACCGAGAAATAGAAAACGAAACTAGACCTTGTCGGGCAGAAGCTTCAAAGTTACGTCCCAGTAAAACATATGTAATGGAAAGACATCAATGTATATAGTACACTTCAAATTGCAGGGGTTTTAAACAGAGTTCCTGTAAAGTTGGAGAGGTGGCAACAAATTATGCAAATCTTATCCAGCATGGTACACAATATAATGGACACACTCCTCAATATTTAAAATTCCTTCACACGTCGTACAGCCCAAAATGAACTCTGACTGCTGCAATGTTCCTTGACCCCTTGAATTGGTCTGATGTAAACTGATCCTGTCCACTCAAAAATGAGGGCATGATCAAAGAAACACCACGTTTCTGCAGGTTTTCTTCAATATCAAAGCCTGTATCCACCATACCTCCATCACCGTCTTCGATGAGATCTAAATAATCCACAATGTCGAATTATTTTCTTGTCCGAGCATCTCCCAGCATAAAGTGGTGATATGAAGATAATTTGTCCATCAGGAGAGATAGCAGGAAGACCTTTTACTGTGTTGTGATGTTTGTAGGTAGAAACTGTTTCTCTCTGGCAAGCTGCAGCTGATGGGTACTCTGAAGATCTCCGTCCAGTCAACAATTGCCTTTGTTGTGGAATATACAACTCCATGAAAAAAGATGGCATGTGTTTCTTTACATGGTCTTTTCCTGGCCGAATTGGCAGGCGCTTTAGTCTGTCAGATGGAAAGATAATCCAGGTATTGGTTATCTTTGCCACATGTCCCGGTGACAAACTGTATAATAGAGAAAATCACATTCAGATGATAGGAACTGCGAAAAACAATCCAGTGACTGGTACGAACGGAATCCTATGTAATAATTTATGTCGCTGTCAGATTTTTCCTCATTTCGTAACTGGAACAATTTCAAAGTAGACATCCGAAGATTGTTTTTGTCGAGAGATGGTCCACACTCAATGTTGACTAAACTGTCCTCACTACTACTTGATGTATTGGCAGGCCATTCTCTAGATGTGTCCAGTATGTCCTCATCGTTGCAGCTTTCTTCTGGGTGTGAAGCATACGAATTGTCATATACTTTGTTCCAAGCTGAACAAGAAGGCCTAGGGTCATTACCGTTGGGATTAATATCAATTGTTGAATTTCTTCTGCTATTGTCAGGAAGTTTCAATGTCACAGATGATCTGAACAGTTTACGTCGAGATGTCTTCTCTAATGTCCACTAGAATAGTGTTGGTATGGTGTCCCTTTTCAGTCTGCGTCGCATTAAACCGAAACTGTTCTGGGTTAAGTGTTATGAACACACACGCATTAGCGGATCCAGGGGGATCACGCTTATCGAAAATGTTATTCCCGAAAGATTACATTTGCTTCATTTTCCGAAATTTTGGACCCCAGACCCCACGACAAAACACAATTCGGCTCGCGCTAACGACGCCCCCATTACCACTAAATTACTGGACCCCCCTCTTCCCTTTTTTTTCAAATTCCTGGATCCGCGCCTGACACGTGTGCCTTCAGATATGTTAAAGTGTTTACCGATATCTCGTCTTATGTTGGTGATCCACCTTTTCCTCAACTCATGTTTTTGTGGGATGTTGTGGAAGGAAAGCTCTTTACAGCTTACAAGACGAGTAGCTCTTATACAATGTGGTACACAGCAATGGTGAGGCGTCTTGGATAACCATTTGATCTCAAGGGATCAAAGATCAAAATGTTAATAAGTACGGAACTACCACATGTATAAATTAACTTAAACTTAACCATTTTTTGCTACTGTGAAGTCCATAAATCAAGCCATTGTCTCTATATGTACTTGTATGGTAACAGGGAATAGAACACAACTTAGTAGACCGAGCACCAAAAATCACATGATGGTTTATTACAAAACTTTTTTTTAATTGAATGACCATTGATCCTGTCGCTTAACATTAACATGTATTTATAATACCTCAAGTGATTGATGTAATGTCACGTGATCAATGTGTGAGGGGGGTCTAACCAGATGACCATATATTCACCTATTTTTTATGTTTTTAATTTCGCATTCATTTTATCTTGCATGTAAGCAACGTGTGGGGTCTGACCCTGCGGCCATGTTTTTTACCTGTTTGCACACCTTTACCAGAACCTGAATACATTCTTTACAAAAATAAGTTTCGAACCAGAACATAACCATAAAACTAGTCAGTAAAACGATATGTAAAGCCTACGGAAACTTGAAGACATGTCGAGATATTTGTTTACGTTGATGTATATGTGATTTACGGGTTATTTCGTCTGTCCGCATGTAAAACGTTGTTTTAGTAAATACCATTACAAAATGAGTACGTCTTGAATGAAAAAACTACGCTATTATGTTCGTACTTACTTTATGTGTGACTCGCGGGAACTTTCGTGGTGTAAACACCGCGGAAACAGCAGATTAATGGACGAGGATAGTGATAGTATTACATAAAAACAATAGTATTACATAAAAAACAATAGTATTACATAAAAAACAATAGTATTACATAAAACCAATAGTATTACATAAAAACAATAGTATTACATAAAAACAATAGTATTACATAAAAAACAATAGTATTACAAAAAACAATAGTATTACATCAAACCAATAGTATTACATAAAAAACAATAGTATTACATAAAAACAATAGTATTACATAAAAACAAAAGTATTACATAAAAACAAAAGTATTACCAACCGCAGTGTCGACTACCTGTGATATAAAATGTGTCCATTAAGACATCGGAGAAACAGTTCCCGAACAACCGGGCCTCATGATCTATGTTTTAATTACGACACACAATAAAAGTGTTCTTCCCTAATGGGGCTCTGATGAAATGAAAAAAAAAAAGGTTGTTATAGCCTGTTATACGTCATATTAATTGATGCTTATATACATTCCTATAGCAACAAAAATCTTATTGTATAGGACGCAGCCATAACTTACACCTATATACATGACTTTACTACCTGGTGTTAGCTTTGACTATAATCAATACAGTAAATTCTACTTAAAATGCTCAATATATGATATATGTATCTATGTTTGAAATGACCTGCTTAATTTCAATCCTTCGTCTTTCTATTAAAAGAAGCAGTTATTTTTTTTAAGTGTTGTAGTGAAACTATGTATCTGCTTTCGCAAGAAACATTATTTTTCAGAGCAATGGGGGCCCAAGAATCCAGTATACAAAACAAAAATGTTTTCCTTATATAACCCATACAGTATATGTTGCTTTGTTTCCAGCTGGATAAATGTATTATAACTCCGAAACCAGCCCTCCAAATCCATTTTATCATTGTAGGGCACAACTCCGGGTACTCCAGCTTTCCTCCACCTCCAAAACCTGGCACGTCTTCAAATGACCGTAGCTGTTAATAGGACGTTAAACAAAAGCAAACAAAACAAACAAAACAAACAAACAAACCTCCTTTGACACAGCCTTACTTTTGGCCTTTAGTTGGACAAGGTTATTTAGGAAATGGTTTTGAAGGTTAAAGGTCAATGAATTGGCCGCGATCAAATCACGCTTCTCCTTCTGGAACATCTCGTCCTAAGGAGGGTCTCCATGACAATCTGTAGTTTTGATCATATTTTGTCGTCCTTTTTTCCGATTTTGAGTTCGAAATTCGGTTTAGTTATTATGATGATGTTCTGTCCATCAGCTGGGTCTCAAAGTCATATAGCCAGCGTTTTTGCAGGCACACTACATTTTAAAAAAGTTCCTTAAGGAAGGCGAAGATGCTCTTGACGTTTTTCCATAAAGGATGGCTATTTATAAAGATTCCCTTACTGTTATTATCGGGTCGGTCAATTTATTTCCGACTTTCTGCCGTGCGTCACAAAAGGACTGCTGGTCTTTAATGCAGGCCATCTTGCCTCATTCTCCATTAAGGGTTGTTGTTTTTGGTGTCGTCTGTTACCTGTTCCTTGGCTTTCTCATCGTCCAAAAAAGATAGAGCGATCAGGGCTTGTTATCCCGATTTGGGTCGGGGCACGAACTTCATTACACGGATATTCGGTAGCCATGACATGTGGCGTGGAGTGCATAGCTGGAGTACCCATGTTTCTCTTATTTCCTTTGCACTGATGTCAGACTTCCGCAGACGCTTCCCTTCAGACAGACCGAGCAGACTTGGATGTTTCCGAGGACCGCTGTTCTGTTGGTCTCCTCTGTACTCCTGGTGTTCTGCCCTATGTTGGATTATTACAGTACTGAGGCTAAAGTCAATGAAGGTCATAATGATATCCCGGTTGTCCAATGGGCCTCGCCGGGATTCCCTATGCCTTGTTTGTACGAGGTTGGTAAAATTGTCCTAGAGTCAGCTTCCTCAAGTTGCGGCTGTCCTTGGCAGGGTCACAGGTGGATCGGCGTAGGCAGTGGTGAGAAAACGGTTGAACATGACGTCATCACAGGGCGGCAATATGAGGCTAGCAGGACCATGAACCCCGGAGGTATGGTAGTACTGGATATGACCTGTTGGATATGTACTGCTGTATGTTTAGGGGTCTTGTTTAGTACCCTTCGTGTTGATGTCGATGAAGTTTGTCATCAATGGTGTCTTGTTCGTGATGTCCGGATAAGTGAGATGGTACATAGTTATGTATGGTGGACATTTAAGTATCCGGCTGTATTACCTTGATGTTGTAACAGGTGGTTGGTTTGTTCAAGCCTGTTTATTTTCATTTCCTGGTACGTTATAACACTTGCAGAGTGTCCAAGTTGTTCCTCCATATGGGTAGTGCCATTTTCCTTTATTCATGTTTTAGGTCATTTAGTTTTTATCGAGATAATGGTAGGAGGGTTCTGTTTGTCGTTTTGCTCTGTGGAAATGGACGCTATCATGGCGGAAGTTTTTACTTTCTCTTGGAGAGATGGAAGTGCTGATCTGTGATTGGGGATATTTTCATAACAGGCAGCTGTATTGTACGTTACCGCTATATGTTCACAGAGGTTCTGATTCCAATAATGGCAGGCATCTCATTACAACCCCTCAGAGGTATTACAGTGGGGCAAACCGTCCACACATCCGCTGGGGATGGTTCGGTCTGAGCTGTCGTGAAGGTAAAGTGTTTCGGTGTATCTCCAATTTTCTGGATATGTTTATCGATAAGATCTGCCATCTTACCATCTAGACTATCCATGTTGTGGCGAGAATGATTGCATGCAAAGTTATAATTAAATAACTGGTAAGATGTTTTATTGGAAAAAGAAACGCGACTGTCATTGGTTGATAGGGAAGAATTGATGCGACACATTTTGATGTGATATGAAATATGAAAAAGATATCTCCCGAGAAAAAGATTTCCAATCGAACACCTGACCTACGTATGAGTACAGCTCGTAAGAGTTACACCCGTGTGAGTACAGCTCGTAAGAGTTACACCCGTATGAGTACAGCTCGTAAGAGTTACACCCGTGTGAGTACAGCTCGTAAGAGTTACACCCGTGTGAGTGAAGCGGTCAATGCAAAATGCAGATATGCAGTAAAAAACGAAATAAAGTTAAGATTGAATGCAAGCTAAATAAGTGGATGTATCTTTTCATATGACACATTAATAAAATCATATTCCTGATTCAAATGCAGTCTTATTATTATCAAAAATGATTCAAACTGATCTAATTTTGTTATCCGTGCTGAAACGCATTAGTTCGTTGATTTATTTCACCAGCAGTATTACATTATAACAACCAGCATTAAAACTATGCCGTTTATCTTCTTTAAAGATATTTCTCGTTATTTTTATGGTAAGGCTATGTTTTTATTTTACCACAATCTAGTATTGATCATAATCAATCACAGCAAAAAGGCTATATGATTTCCTTCGTAACAAATTCATATTTTCAAATTTCCATATTTTGTAAAAATCAAAATGCCCTCCGAATAAAATTTATACTTGTAGGTTAGGTTTCACAAGTGCAATAGATTATCCCTGTAACCACTAAACATTTGCAGAGCATTGCGTAATTTTCTTCCTTGTTTTGAAAAAATAGTTTTCGTTTATTTATTTATCTAGTCATTTATTGTTCTTTTATTGTTATTGTTGGATTTTTTCAATTGCATGTTCTCTCCAAATGTACCGGTATAGAATAATAAGCATGGAAAAGTAAATTTATGTTTTGCAACAAAGCAAATGATAGCCGTGACGCAGATCATTTATGTCAACTTCAGCTTCAGCGCCCCACGGTGTTGAGTAACATCCTATCAACAGCTAGGGATATTTTAGGACGGCCTCCCCTGTGGTGTTGAGTAACATCTTATCAATAGCTAGGGATATTTTAGGACGGCCTCCCCTGTATGGTGTTTAACGTCCTATCAATAGCTAGGGATATTTTAGGACGGCGTCCCCTGTGGTGTTGAGTAACACCCTATCAACAGCTAGGGATATTTTAGGACGGCGTCCCCTGTATGGTGTTTAACGTATTATCAACAGCTGATGTCATTTTAGTCCGGAACTGATACCGACTTTATAGTGCAATCACGCTGAAGCATACTGCCCAAGGTACCAAGCAGGACACCCCACCCGGTCACATACTGACGAAAGTTTAGAAAGAAGACAAAATAAATAAATGACTCAATGAATAAATATAAGATCCCAAATTTAGTCGCCTTTTACGATCATGTACACCCTACCTCCAGAAGGCAGTACTTATGTATGAGACATCAAATATATAATTAATTAGTATATCTTTTACAATTCATTTACTTTGTAAGATATGTTTTAAGCTTTATAAGAGATCTTATCGATCCAATATGATGATTAATGATGTGTCTTTTATCATATAGGTGATACCATATGAAATATAGGAGATACATATTATATATTACCAGAGACTCTGATATTACATCTCCAAGATCTACCTAAATAAGAGATGTATGCTGTATTTATAACTGATAACTTCCCCAGCATAATATCTGCATTATCTCCCTTCTTTCATTGTATAGTCATGTTAGGTCCAACAGCCTCGCGGTCGGATAAGAATAAAACAAATTCTGACAAAAATCAATAAAAACGAGAAAAATAGTTTTTGAGTCACTTGAAAATTCCGGTGTGGTATGAGGATAGACAAACGCTACAGACATATGTATATATCAGATATTGTATATCAAAGTCCGAGCCCGTTCACAGGCGATTGAGTTATCGCTGAGCTAGGCAAATGATATCTTGAGTAATTTATTAATGTCTTAGAACTTTATTCTGTTGTTGAACGCGTGGAGTTAGTTTATATAATATCTTCTACGACATTGCGAAAAAAAAAATAAAAAAATAAAAAACGCTTTGGAATCATATTTTATATGGAAACAGAGACTTGGCACCAGTTTCCAACCCAACCAAGAGAAAACCTGACAAGGATTTCGTTTTTTAATTGTATATTTTGTTTATATTTTAATTTTTGTATATTTTGTATCTTTTGTATCTATTGTATATTTTATATATTTTGTGTATTTTGTATATAATTTGTATCGTTTGTAAGTTTTGTATATTTTGTATATTTGTTATCTTTTGTATCTTTCTTTTGTATATCTTATATATTTTGTATATATTTTGTATCGCTTGTATATTTTGTATATTTTATATATTTTGTATATTTCATATATTTTGTATATTTGTATATTTTGTATATTTTGTATATATTTTGTATCGTTTGTATATTTTGTATATTTTTTATATTTTATATATTTTGTATATTTCATATATTTTGTATATTTCATATATTTTGTATATTTTTTATATTTTATATATTTTGTATATTTTATATATTTTGTATATTTCATATATTTTGTATATTTCATATATTTTGTATATTTTGTATATTTTGTATATTTTATATATTTTGTATATTTCATATATTTTGTATACATTTTGTATTTATATATTTTGTATATTTTGTATCGTTTGTATATTTTGTATCGTTTGTATATTATGGGCTATAATTTATTACATACCACCGTAAAGATAAATGTTTTATCACTCCAAGAAACTAGATATTCTAAGATTCTTCACGTCCACAAAAAGAAGATTTGTTCTGAATTTTAAGGTATACAGGTAAGGTATTTTGTCGACCAAGTGACACAAGGTGTGAAAGGTAGAACAATAGGAGATAATTACAGGTAAGGTATTTTGTTGACCAAGTGACACAAGGTGTGAAAGGTAGAACAATAGGAGATAATTACAGGTAAGGCTATAGACTGCTTTATAAAACTAAACCTTAATGAGTCTGTCATCGTGATCTATTTGTATTGAGTTATTTCTTATTTATTTCAATTTCAACAGACCAAAAGGTCCAATTATAGAATTGATAACAAATTGATAAAATATGCCATAAGAGTAAATAAAATGCATAGTAAGAACAAATAATAATGGTATATAAAGAGCATACACCTGTAAAACGGAATTAATGTCCTGAATAAATATCATCAAGACAATCATATAACAAAAAACTTTATTAAAAAAACAAATCTCTAAGTCCAATTAAAATCTTTCAAGTAACACGTTAAAACCCTGTCAGAAACATGCCCAAGGTAGTTAGAATTAGTTTTGACACTACATTTTCCGTAAGTTACGTTAATCCGGTATTTACAGGGATAAAACAGAGTTGAGCTACTCAACCTTAAAAACCGATGTGGAACTAAAAAGTTCATTTCTCCTTTGAAATAACTAAAAAGTTCAATCAAACATATAAAATATATGAATTTTCGTCTACATTCCAGACTAGGAAATATGAATTGTGTACACATTTGCAAGTAAGATAGACTATCATAGTTTGATTTTGATTTAATGCAGAAACTATAACAACTGATATTGTGACCATATTTCAGAGCAGTATTCTAACTGAATTCGTACCATACTTATGTACAGAGAGCGGATAACAGACACGTTTGTAAACGGCCTGTAAGCACGTTTTAAAAATCCAAATATTGGCATGGCCTTACCAACCACTTATTAAACATGTAATGAAAAGTTAAAATTTGGAGTAAACCAAACACCTACGTCTGTAACATGTGTTTCCTTCACCACGGCAAAAAGGAAAGGTTTTGGGAAAACGTACAACAGAGGGTAAATAATTCAGATCGTGTAGTATCTTACTGGTAGTTGGAATAATAACACTAAGTTATTTTTTTTTTTTTTTTTTTTATCATTAATTCGTGAATGTCATCATACACACATCATATTTACATACATATATATAAGAAAGAACACACATTAGATAGTTAACATATCCACAAACATTATACATAAGCACTGGTAATACATTATAATATATATGCTAAAAACATTTTTCATACATTTTATATTACATTCTTCAGTTAAAAAAGAACATCATATTCACACATATATATTTACATTCTGTGTTACATTTTCCTATATGTCGTTAGTCAACCAAATTGTATTCATGAGACTGTATACTACAATTTACAGTGATTCGGTCAGAATAGGGATACAGCCCCGGGTGTTGCTGGTAAAAACAATGGTCCCCAGTTACATTCGGCCAGGAGAGATTTCAAATGCTAGTATTTATCTACATAAACCACCACAAACAAAGCAACGCAAGTGATGAGAGTAAAATTTAATAGAAAAAATGAAGTCGACCGACTCGATACAAAATTATTATAAGCTCTATTCCTAATCTATAGGAAGTAATCGAATTGTCACTGTCGTCACACAGGGGCTCGTTGTCGAATTGTCAGAAATGCTAGACACGACAACATTTAAAGTCCAGAATTTTTTTTAAATCTTGCGAAAAATCGGCAGTATCGACATAGTTTCTGGTTGTGTATGCATACTGAATTATAGTTATGTGGTTATTCACTGATGTCAAAGGCCTACCTTACTCCAAAATCGAGCCCCTGTGAAGTTGAACATCGTCTGCTAAGTTAGCGACACTGATGTGACCGGTTAGACTGGATTCTGTTTCTAATGAAATATCCTTGGAATCGTTTTCGCCTACTGTCAAGACGACGTTCATTTACAATTTAAGAGATGATATTCTTCTTAAAATAACGTAAATCCAGTCGATAGAAACATAAGTGTTTCCGAGGAATCGAGTCTGTCCTGTGCAGTACCCATTCAACGCCGCATCACTGCTAAATGTTCCTAACAAACTTGATCTCCTGTATCTGTGCATTTGCCATGATAGTAGTGGTCTCGGTAGTGATGGTGTCTGTAGTAGTGGTCTATATTATTTTTTTTCATATAAAGTACTGTATATTTAAATATAAATACTTATAAACAGGTACATTGCGCATCATAAATAACAACAAAATAATAATACTGTAATCAATGTGTATTTTTTCCTATATAAAGTACTGCATAAAATTATACATGTAGCTACTTATATCTTATAGTTCCTTATATGAGCCATGTAGCACAGGTAACACAGGTGAAAATCCCAGGTAAATCCCAGGTAAAAACAAGGTGAACTACTCTGAAATAGACTATAATCCCTATCACAACATTTTCCCCATATTGTGATTTTAAAAAGTGGGCAAATGGAGATACAGCCAGTGACACAAGGTGTGAAAGGTAGAACAATAGGAGATAATTACAGGTAAGGTATTTTGTTGACCAAGTGACACAAGGTGTGAAAGGTAGAACAATAGGAGATAATTACAGGTAAGGCTATAGACTGCTTTATAAAACTAAACCTTAATGAGTCTGTCATCGTGATCTATTTGTATTGAGTTATTTCTTATTTATTTCAATTTCAACAGACCAAAAGGTCCAATTATAGAATTGATAACAAATTGATAAAATATGCCATAAGAGTAAATAAAATGCATAGTAAGAACAAATAATAATGGTATATAAAGAGCATACACCTGTAAAACGGAATTAATGTCCTGAATAAATATCATCAAGACAATCATATAACAAAAAAACTTTATTAAAAAAACAAATCTCTAAGTCCAATTAAAATCTTTCAAGTAACACGTTAAAACCCTGTCAGAAAAATGCCCAAGGTAGTTAGAATTAGTTTTGACACTACATTTTCCGTAAGTTACGTTAATCCGGTATTTACAGGGATAAAACAGAGTTGAGCTACTCAACCTTAAAAACCGATGTGGAACTAAAAAGTTCATTTCTCCTTTGAAATAACTAAAAAGTTCAATCAAACATATAAAATATATGAATTTTCGTCTACATTCCAGACTAGGAAATATGAATTGTGTACACATTTGCAAGTAAGATAGACTATCATAGTTTGATTTTGATTTAATGCAGAAACTATAACAACTGATATTGTGACCATATTTCAGAGCAGTATTCTAACTGAATTCGTACCATACTTATGTACAGAGAGCGGATAACAGACACGTTTGTAAACGGCCTGTAAGCACGTTTTAAAAATCCAAATATTGGCATGGCCTTACCAACCACTTATTAAACATGTAATGAAAAGTTAAAATTTGGAGTAAACCAAACACCTACGTCTGTAACATGTGTTTCCTTCACCACGGCAAAAAGGAAAGGTTTTGGGAAAACGTACAACAGAGGGTAAATAATTCAGATCGTGTAGTATCTTACTGGTAGTTGGAATAGCACAAACTTCTTCACGATAACTTTGTTTAACTTCATTCAGAAACACATCCGCTGCTAGTTTGAAATAAGTTTATAAGTACTGTATGCACGGGGAATAGATTTCATTTGGTTTCTTTTCTAAATCCGTCATTTTGTAAAAAAAAAAAAAAAAAAAAAAAATAAGAAGAAGAAGAAACGTACACACAGATTATTTAAGTAATAGTGATTAAAGACACGTAGTACATTTATCATTTAAAGCACAGCACAATTTAAACTTGAAACTAGAGATGAAGCTATGTTTCATGATATATGTCGATTAAATCAAATTGGGTAAAGTTTAAGTATTTACCACAAACATCTAAGATTTATTATGATAAGTAGCCTACATAAATTCATTTAAATCTTTATTACAAAAGTCATATTCAACTTGTCATTTTCATATTTTCTTTCATGAAAATTAAGAAACTCATTCAGGGGTAAAATTTGACATGTTGGCCAGGTAATACAGGTAAATTTTAGAGCGTAGCGTAGTGCAATAAACCGTGGGTCATGGTCAGTTGTGCTGATTTGATGTTTGTCTTTATCATCATTGTTGTTGTCAATATTGAATGGTATTAATGTACCCTTTCCTGTGACATGTAATTAAAAAAGGCAAGCATGTGCACAAAAGCTAATCCATTTATGTATGAATGTGCATCACTTCATTAAATACTATTTTTGGTCACGATTCTGAACAAGTTTTATCTGATCACCTGATGAACTTGCCAGCATAGTCATTCTAAAATGGTGTGTGTGTGTATGTTTTTTTGTTTTTGTTTTTGTTTTGAAACACTCATAATCATAATTTGATTGAAAGTCAGGTATCCCTTCTATTGGCCACAGTGGTGGGAAAGATAACATTTGTTTGCTAGATACTAAGTGATATAATTTAATCCAGCTTATTTATTTTAAGAAAATATTTGAATTTCGCGCTAATTTACTTCGACAATTCAAAACGAGGCTGAATGACTACTTCCTCAACAATAAACGGAGTCGCCATTTTGGATTTCCAAGAAGACCATGTGCGCGCAGTCGAAAGTTATGAGGTGATTTGCATATATGACGAGGATAGACATTCAACCATAAATAGGTAAGCAACTCACGGAAGCGTATCTCCAAATCAATGACCATTGTTTGAGGAATGTTCTACCGCTTTAGTGCCCTAAGCAAACTTCGTAACCAAGGTGGGTGCAGATGCACTTTTCTACCAAAACAAAACATTTCGTTGTGATTGTGATGGTGTTTTCAATTTTTCACAGCAATCGGTGCTTGGAACTTGACAGAATCGCATCGTTACAAGTAGTATATCTTTGTAGTTTGTTATTGTTTACATGTCCGCATCCGTGAACTTGGTAAATCTGCTTGTCGATTTGATTGTTTTGATTTTTAATCTCGGAAAGAGGATTACCGAGTAGGCCTATTAGGTTTAAACCGAATCGGAATGAAGTCGCCCGGTTCTGGTCGGATCTAGATTATTCTATGCAAAACCAGGGACATATAGTTTATTAAAGCTAGTTATCTAGTTGTTAAAAACCTGTTTTACATAAAGTTTCATAGTCCAATACTGCCAGGAATCAAGGGTGTGTGTACGTGGCTAATACTAATAAAAAGTAATATTATATAAATAAAAAGATGTCTTATAGTGTAAAGACACGTTAGACTTTGACTAATAAAAGAGTCAAGTAAGAGAAGATTGTCATTTCATTTCTCATTCTTTGGTATAATGACACAATATTCTAAATTGTTTATTTTGACAGACAGTTCTCTGTTTATTATAATGACATATAACTCGCTGTTTATTTTGACATACAACTCTGTTTACATGTGTAACAGAACTAATAGGCGTAACACAAACAAATGTAAATCTCTGCAGACTTAACGAAAGCAGTGACAATGTATGATTGAAAGAGCATTACCCTTCATCGGTTCCAAATAAAACTAATGATAAAGCTATATGGTTCTAACGGCACGCTACTTTTTCGGCATAGCCGTCTAATTTTGTTTTGGCCCCGGATATGACGAGAGAGGTGGCGTTACAGGTCAAGATGAAGTATATGATTGGTCAATGTAGCGGTCAATGCAAAATGCAGATATGCAGTTAAAAACGAAACAAAGTTAAGATTGAATGCAAGCTAAATAAGTGGATGCATCTTTTCAAATGAGACATTAATAAAATCATATTCCTGATACAAATGCAGTCTTATTATTACCAAAATGATTCAAACTGATCTAATTTTGTTATCCATGCTGAAATGCATTATTCGTTGATTTATTTCACCAGCAGTATTACATTATAACCACCAGCATTAACATTATGCCGTTTATCTTTTTTCAAGATATTTCTTTTTATCTCTCATTACTCAATTGTATCGTATCACATAAGGGTTATACAGCTGGCCAATATCAAGATACCAGGAAGTTTGTGAGAGACTGATAGAAATTGTATTTACTTGATATTGTAAATGTTTCTGATCATGATATGATATTATATTGTTTGTTATTTGTACTATGCACTACACTTGAGGACTTCAAGCCACACATTCCATACACACAGTCTTTGAAACACTCATATATACCACTTTTAGAGGCCTTCACAGCATGATTTTTACATTTTTTTTAAAAATCTACATAATCCAGCCAACTTAAAATTCCATGCACCCCAGCTCAAAACTGTTTGGCCTAAAATAATCATAGCTGTCAGCAGGCCCTTATATATAAATTAGCATACACTGTCACACATGTACATTTTTATCTGCCAAACTGCAGAAAATAGCAACCCTCTGACAGCAGAACAACATCGTTATAGTACCACTTAATTCATGAACATGTATCGTAATATAGTTTAATTTATTTCAGATCATGTACCAAACTTTTATTTACTGGTGATAATTTTATCGATTTCTATATCCATTAATATAACTCTGTAATTAAGGTAACTTGTTTCCGTGTTAAATATTTCATTCAATGATACTGACAAAGATACTATTTAATTTTTTTTTTTTTTTTATTATTATTATTATTTTGCCTATCAGCATATCACTGACATTTAACATAGAGCCCTGGTGCAGGCACGCTGGGCAGGGTATGTTTCATGGCTCCTTTCTATATATCTTGTTGATAAAAATGCATTTTGATGCGTTCTTTAAGTGCTTGCAGAGCAGGAGTGTTATATTATAGCTAATATAGTTTTCTATAAAAAAATGTTAGCAGGAAGAAAGATTGCCCTTTGGGAAAGTTTTGGTTAAAAAGTACTTGCCTAAAGGTGAAACATAGTGGTCCAATTTAACTGAGTTAGTGGTATCTCAAATTACTCTTGAGATGATTAGACATTATTTACTTGCCCACAGACCGAATCTACTGTCCCGGGGCCATCAGACCTTTTTATTCTCATTGACTCAACCTGGATTGTCATGGAAACAATGTACTCAAGTCTGTACATGTGTAACAACTCTTCCCGAGGCCCTTTACACAAGGAAGTATAATTGCACGTGTATTTATATACTGTGCATATATTTGTAACCAGGAGTTATCTGGAAATCCCAAGCTATTTTTTCTACAATGGGAATTCCCCATTGAAAATTTTCAGTATTACCTGTGGCTAAAGATAAAACACATTAATTAATTCATGACTTTTACACAGTGTTACAAGTGTTTATATATAGCAGCATATGTTTCCATGGATGTTAGAATTTGGAAAAAATCCAGAAGCTTGAACATTACTATGTAAGTTTTTTTATGAGCTAAATATTTAACCTTGATTTTGGATTCATGGCTGCCTGTTTAAAATGAAATGCATAGATTACATTTTATATTTGATATGAGTATAAAGCAAGAATGATGATTCATTGTTGGCTATATATGCTATATATATATATTGAATTTGAAGTGCACTTTCAGGGCATCGAATTGACCCTTGATTTTAGCAATTTCAGAAGTCAAATTACTATTTTTCAAAAAATCTGAAGGATCAAAACATAGTCCAATAGACATGTCCCTTTCAACCTGAGTAGTGTTGTTCCAAATGCAATTAATTAATTTAATCGATGATTAGCTGCTTTACCTCTGACTATGACTAATCCATCATGATTTTTATGATCGATCATGGTTTGACTATAACATGGAAATTTTCAAGATTTACATGTACACAGGGTATCCAGTAGACCCATGAGAGTATGCTTTTGACTCTCCGAAATCAGATTTGACTCTTGAATTTGAAGGAACATGTCTTTTTGGCATAATGTTTTGACCCTTCAGATCTCTGAGAAGTAGTGATTTGACTTCTGAAATTGCTAAAAGTCCAGGGTCAACTGGATGTCCTAGCTGGTACATCTGACTTCTACAATTAATAAATGAACAATATCACTGGCAAATTAAAACAAAAATGCATTGAAAACATTTTAAAACAAAGCTAATGTCTAAAACATATCCACAACATTTTCCCCTATTTTGGTTAAGGTTTTTGCAGATATTTCCCTTTCTGTTCATGATCGATCAATAATCGATCATTGATCTTTTAAGAAATAATGATGATGATTGATTATGAAATTGATAGTGATATCGATTTCCAGTGATTCCCTACACTAAACACGAGTCTAGTCTCATATAGGGAGCCAATGCAAGAACATACTCAAAAGGTCTCTCTCTCATCATGTGAATGTCCAGACTTTTTAGTGTTGTTCAGAATATATCAATTTATTAAGTTTAGATCATTAGTTGTTTTGCCTAATCCATCATGGTTTGACTATAACAGAAATTTTCGGGAGTTATTGGTTTTTACAGCAGACTAAGCCTTGGAAAATCAATAAATGACCAAAATCGCTGGTAAATTTACATCCAAATGCATTAAATTAAAACAATATTTTAAATCATTACTACATGCTTTAAAACTTACTATTTTGTTAATTTGGTAAGATTATATAGTGACAATGCAGAGCAAATGGAAATAATTCAAATTAAAAATATATTTTAAAAAAAATTCTTCAGTTTTACCTTCCTAAGAAGCATAATTTGCATGAAGTTATCTCTGTCTATAGATTAAATTTTGTGATAATAGAATTAAATAACTTTCCAAGCCATATATGGATACAGAATTCCATAGGACACTAGTCCATCTGAAAATGACTCCACTCAATGTTCTCATTAAAAGGCATTTGTCAGCAAAAAAACATTTGATAATATTCCTTGACTTTGAACAGACTATATTTTCAGGTTACCTGTTAAGTCTAATTTTACATAATTAGCCATACATTTAACGGCAACTTTATAAAATCTACCACCTGTTGTTTTAAAACTTAGTGAGAACAGAGTTGCCACTAGAGAATTACTTAGTGTTGTATGTAATCCCTGTTTATTCAAGTCATTAGTTAAAATGACTACATTTCTAAACATTGTTTTCAAGTCTGATAGGGTTTTTAGCTTTTTTAGCTCACTTGCAATTGGTCATAATTAAGGGCCTGTGAACTAACGCCAGCATCCATTTGGATGACCCATGTTGTTGGTCTGGAGCATTATAGGGCAAAATTGATCTAATGTTGTATAAATAGAAGGTGTGGTTCGTTTCGAGATGGAGGGGTAGGGTCCAATAGGGGAAATTGAGGTAAGTCCTGTAAATCGCTAACTATAGTCCTGAACGATAGAATGACTTTTGATGAAATTTGGTCTGGAACATCATTGGACAAAGGAAATCTTATGTTGTATAAATGGAGCATGTTATATGTTCATTATTTATGCTTGTTGGTTTGTTGGGTTGATCACCCCTTGAACAGCCAGGGTCATTTTTAGGCAGGTTCTCCTTGTATTAGTTAGTAACTACCTCACTAAACGTTTCTCTGATACACAAACTGACATCGGTAGTTAGCATCAAACCATACGTCTCGTATCTTCACCCGAGGTTATGTGTAGCTATCACTGAGGTGTCGTGACCCTGAGGATGAAATTAGCATCCTAAATGGTGTTAACTTTTACTTTATTTTTCAGTGAGTGTGCATACCTACATTGACAGCCGTGTCCCAGATGATATAAAAACCATGACAGATTCGGATAGTGACGGTATTCCGGATTTAGTGGACTCCTCGGATGAGGAACCCATACCTAGCGCACCAGAAAAAACCTTCAGTAAGGACCAGCCTCACATTTACCTATCATAGTGCTCTAAAGTCAAAAAAGAAACTACTTTTCTTTGATGTTAAAATTGTGAAGAAAACTTTAATTGCAAGATTTGTACACATCATATCATTAATAGTATGGAAGTAACTTGATTGTGTGTCCCTAGTGCTATAAAATTAAACAACAAAGGAAATTAAATTGCGAAAGAAAATCAAATTAAGACAAGTGCTTTCTACATTTATTAAAACTCTCATTTGTTATATAAGATCTGTACAAATAAATAAATATGATTTACACTGTGACTAAGTAACAAAATTATTCCTCAAACAAGCATTCTCCCTGGGTGTAAAAATTTAGTACCATATTTATCCTCAAACAAGCCTCCTTCCTAAGTGTGAAAGTTTAGTACAATATTTATCCTCAAATAAGCCCTCTTCCTAGTATAATAGGTTAATACCATATTTACCCTCAAATAAGCCTCCTTTCTAAGTGTAAAAGTTTAGTACCATATCTCTCCTCAAATAAGCCTCCTTAAGCTTCCTAAGAGTAAAAGTTTAGTACCATATCTCTCCTCAAATAAGCCTCCTTCCTAAGAGTAAAAGTTTAGTACAATATTTATCCTCAAGTAAGCCTCCTTCCTAAGAGTAAAAGTTTAGTACCATATCTACCCTCAAATAAGCCTCCTTCCTAAGAGTAAAAGTTTAGTACCATATCTCTCCTCAATAAGCCTCCTTCCTGAGTGTAAGAGTTTAGTACCATATCTATCCTCAAATAAGCTCCCCATATAGCGTAAAAGATTAAGTATCTTATCTATCCTTAAAACTTACTGGTAACAGTTAAGTATGGTATTTATCCTCAAATGAGCTCTTGTGTAAAATTCAAGTATTAAAGTATGGGGAAGGTTTATTTGTGAACCACTTTTAGTTTACTATTTTGTAATTATAGATTCTTCAAAAAAGAAGAAAGGGGCTTATTTACAAATAAATACGGTACTGCAAAATACTTGAAAATACTACAAATGGAAAATAAAAGGAGCAAGATATACAGTGTATTACTTCCAGATGTTTTGCTGAAGTTTCCTCTTTCATTAGTTAGAAAATTAAATATAGAGTTGTTATGAATTTATAAACCTGATGATTTCCCTACAGATGACTATGCTGACATTTGGCTGAAGAAGAGCGGCAAGTTTCTTGAGAAACAGGAGAATAATGTGCGAATATTTGCCATGGGACCCTTCCTATTTGCAGTTAATAACATCGTACCTGCAGGGTGGATGGAGCTTGTGAGGAACTCAGGACTTATTAAGTACAAAAAAAGGTGGGTTGATGGAAAACCATTGACATAATGTCTGAACCTTTGGCCACACAATTCAAATTTATGTGTTTGAGTATTGATTTCTTCCTGAATCCTAGGTTTGTCTTGCTTGCTTTAAACTTATTTAAAAGACAAAAACTGGAAGATATAGGGCATTGCTCAGATGAATTTCTGACAGCTAGCTGACTTGTGAATATCTTTCTTAGATGTTCGTCCATGGTCTGTAAAAAATCCTTGTTATTACTTTTTCTTGAGAAGTACTGGATAGATATTTCTCAAACTTCACCTGTAGTCCCCCTTGGTCCCTAGTTGTGCCCATTTAATTTTGATTCTAATATAGTGTAAACAGAATGGTCGACAGATGGCCATCTTTGATTTTGGCAGTAGAAATTTGTAACCCTTATTTCTTGAAAAGTTCTGGAAGGATATTTCACAAACTTCACATGTAGGTGCCCCATGGTTCCAAGCTGTGCCCATGAGTTTTTAATCTGATCCACTTTCCTCCTAATTTACACCTGAAGTTGCACAAAACATTACAAGGTAGCGATTACCAAAATGTCCAGGAAAACATTGTAGCTGTAGTAGTTTCAGTCTGGTTAGCGAACTCTACATCTGTTTCCCTTTCTCAAGTTTGTGTTGTCGCACTCTTCCACTCCCCTCCTAAGCAGGGATGATTAAAGATAATATTGTTTTTTATTTTGACAGAGAGATGGAACTGTCCAGCCTTGACTGGGAGGAATGGGCTATAGCAGACTTAGTCGAAGCCATTACATCATTTATGATCAGGAAATTGGTCAGTATGAGTATAAGGCCTCAAAACTCACAAAATATATCAGGGTTACCACGGGCCTTTAGAAAGCCTTAAATTACACCTTGGGCCGTGAAAAGCCTTTATTTCATTCTGAGCCTTGAAAAGTCTTGAAAATGGGTCTACAGTCTTGAAAAATCCTTGAATATTAAGGTTTTATTAGGATAAGTGAAACCCTGGCCACTGGTCATTTGAATTCAACTTTGTCTTTACCGCCTCCACTACAGTTGTTACTGTTTAAATAAATGTTTGATAAGAATAATAACCATGTCAAGTTGTACTTTGATGAAGAAGATAGTTATAAGTTGCTTTTTTAGCTCACCTGCCCGAAGGGCAAGTGAGCTTATGCCGTGGCGCGGCGTCCGTCGTCCGTCCGGCCGTCGTCAACTTTTCCATTCAAGCAACTTCTTCTCAATAACCAAAAGGCCCAGAGACCTAATATTGGACCTGTAGCATGCTGGGGTGAAGGGCTACCAAGTTTGTTCAAATGAATAACGTTGACCTTCATTCAAGGTCACAGGGGTCAAAAAGGCTAAAATCTTTAAACAACTTCTTCTCAATAACCAAGAGTCCCAGGGAGTATATATTAGGTCTGTAGCATGCTGGGGTGAAGGGCTACCAAGTTTGTTCAAATGAATGACCTTGACTTTCATTCAAGGTCACAGGGGTCAAATATGCTAAAAAAAAATTAAACGACTTCTTCTAAATAGCCAAAAGACCCAGGGACTTGATATTGGGTCTGAAGCATGCTGGGGTGAAGGGCTACCAAGTTTGTTCAAATGAATGACCTTGACCTTCATTCAAGGTCACAGGAGTCAAAAAGGCTAAAATCTTTAAACGACTTCTTCTCAATAACCAACAGATCCAGAGACCTAATATTTGGCCTGCAGCATGCTAGGGTGAAGGGCTCCCAAGTTTGTTCAAATGAATGACCTTGATCTTCATTCAAGGTCACAGGAGTCAAAAAGGCTAAAATCTTTGAACGACTTCTTCTCAATAACCAAGAGGCCCAGGGAGTTGATATTTCGCCTGTAGCATGCTGGGGTGAAGGGCTACCAAGTTTGTTCAAATGAATGACCTTGACCTTCATTCAAGGTCACAGGAGTCAAAAAGGCTGAAATCTTTAAACGACTTCTTCTCAATAACCAACAGATCCAGAGACCTAATATTTGGCCTGCAGCATGCTAGGGTGAAGGGCCCCCAAGTTTGTTCAAATGAATGACCTTGACCTTCATTCAAGGTCACAGGAGTCAAAAAGGCTAAAATCTTTAAACAACTTCTTCTCAATAACCAAGAGTCCCAGAGACCTAATATTTGGCCTGTAGCATGCTGGGGTGAAGGGCTCCCAAGTTTGTTCAAATGAATGACCTTGATCTTCATTCAAGGTCACAGGAGTCAAAAAGGCTGAAATCTTTAAACGACTTCTTCTCAATGACCAAGAGGCCCAGGGAGTTGATATTGGGTCTGTAGCATGCTTGGGTAAAGGGCTACCAAGTTTGTTCAAATGAATGACCTTGATCTTTATTCAAGGTCACAGGAGTCAAAAAGGCTAAAATCTTTAAACAACTTCTTCTCAATAACCAACAGTCCCAGGGAATTGATATTGGCTCTGTAGCATGCTGGGGTGAAGGGCTACCTAGTTTGTTCAAATGAATGACCTTGACCTTCATTCAATATCACAGGGACCAAACAGGCTAAAATATTTAAACGACTTCTTCTCAAGAACCAAGAGTCCCAGGGAGTTGATATTGGGTTTGTAGCATGCTGCGGTAAAGGGCTACCAAATTTGTTCAAATGAATGACCTTGACCTTCATTCAAGGTCACAGGAGTCAAAAAGGCTAAAATCTTTAAACGACTTCTTCTCAATAACCAAGAGTCCCAGGGAGTTGATATAAGGTCTGTAGCATGCTTGGGTAAAGGGCTACCAAGTTTGTTGAAATGAATGACCTTGACCTTCATTCAAGGTCACAGGAGTCAAAAAGGCTGAAATCTTGAAACGACTTCTTCTCAATAACCAAGAGTCCCATGGAGTTAATATTGGGTCTGTAGCATGCTGGGGTAAAGGGCTACCAAGTTTGTTCAAATGAATGACCCTGACTCGCATTCAAGGTCACGTCGATCAAGTATGCTTAAATCTTTGAATGACTTTTAGTGAAAAGCCAAAGTGCAGAGAGACATTATTATATTGGTCCTGTAGCATGCTTTCAAATAACTGCAGGATCCATATATGAAAAGATCACTGCATTGCAGGTGAGCGATTTGGGCCCATTGGGCCCTTGTTGTTCTCTTGTTCCCTATCAAGCTGGCTTAGATGACTGGTAAAATGGGCCTTGGATATTTAATCAAGACAGTGAAAAAGCCTTGAAAAGGCCTTGAATTTGGTTTGACATAATCCGTATGAACCCTGTATAATACCTGGTGTTTGGCTAACTGTCACTAGATAATGTATCTGATGTTTGGCAATACTAACTCTAAAGCCTCTCACAGATTGGTAAGGATACATTACTTGAGGCCAGTCAAGTATTTTATAATAGTGTTGTCTACTGTTACAGAGGAGGAAGACTTTGCTGATTCAGGTTCTAGAGTGTATAAGTGAGATTGATAATCAGAAGTCCGCAGCTCTCACCTACAATATCTGTCATCACAGTGTGGAAAAGTACGACCTCATCCTCAAACTGTGGTAAGTTAGACAGAAGGTAGCTCTCACCTACAATATCTGTCATCCCAGTGTGGAGAAGTACGACCTCATCCTCAAACTGTGGTAAGTTAGACCGACAGACGGTAGCTCTCACCTACAATATCTGTCATCCCAGTGTGGAGAAGTACGACCTCATCCTCAAACTGTGGTAAGTTAGACCGACAGACGGTAGCTCTCACCTACAATGTCTGTCATCATAGTGTGGAGAAGTACGACCTCATCCTCAAACTGTGGTAAGTTAGACCGACAGACGGTAGCTCTCACCTACAATATCTGTCATCCCAGTGTGGAGAAGTACGACCTCATCCTCAAACTGTGGTAAGTTAGACAGAAGGTAGCTCTCACCTACAATATCTGTCATCCCAGTGTGGAGAAGTACGACCTCATCCTCAAACTGTGGTAAGTTAGACAGACAGACGGTAGCTCTCACCTACAATATCTGTCATCACAGTGTGGAGAAGTACGACGTCATCCTCAAACTATGGTAAGTTAGACAGACAGACGGTAGCTCTCACCTACAATATCTGTCATCACAGTGTGGAGAAGTACGACCTCATCCTCAAACTGTGGTAAGTTAGACCGACAGACGGCAGCTCTCATTACAATATTAGTTAAGTATGGCCTATTGACGAAGAATACTGGTAGGATGATGGTAGTACATTTCTGGAATGCGACTTGAAATTTTGATTTAGAATACATCGTGTTACTCTGATGACTGTGTGCTACTCAAATTGCCTTTGCTTTGTGATTTTCTTTGTAGTTCTACTGGTTCTAGAAGAAATGGAAGGCCCTTTCTCACATCTAATATATACAATCAGAGATTTGTTGGTCTCCAGTTGTGGTAAAGCTTGAACAATTTTTAGACTGTCTGAAAACAAAAGAAAAAAATAGGGGAGGGGAAGCAATGGGCAACCATGTTGAATTTCCAAATTTAAGTTTGTATCACAATGCAGAAGTACCTTTCCTAGATTTTGATATTAAAACTTAAGAATATATTTGTATAAATACTTTTTAAGTTAATCGTTAATCAAGACTTTACATTACTTTTCAGGGACCGAGCCTTGAAAGTACCACCTAGTAAAATGAGGGAGAAGGAAGCTAAATGTGCCGTTCTTTACATCGCCAAGCTTTGTAAGTATAGTACAGACATAATATTACCTCAGCTACCCCTCATTAGATATCTGTCAGTTATTTATAGGAAATCAAACTGTTCCCTGCCTTATGATATTTGAAATTAATGTAAGATTTTTTGTTATGAACTCATAATTTTGAGAACCATTTATCTTATCAACTAAAGACATTCTATAGTTTGTATTATGTGCTTTCATACACTAGTTACAAGATGAAAATATTTAATTGTCATGAAACAATCTACTCTAATATGAAAGATAATTTATAATTACTTTTTTAAATTTTTTTTACAGGTGTTCTAAGATATTGCATCTTATTTACTCTATATTTATGTGTCTTAGTGGGAGAGATGAGACATATATTTATGTGTCTTAGTGGGAGAGATGAGACATATATTTATGTGTCTTAGTGGGAGAGATGAGACATATATTTATACTCTAATATGAAAGATAATTTATAATTACTTTTTTAAATTTTTTTTACAGGTGTTCTAAGATATTGCATCTTATTTTGTTTTTCTAATTTCAGATGAAATGGTGGTTATGTCGTTGGCTAAAGAAGCTAAAGATTTTACCGAAGAAATAAGAAGAAGTGTCCGGTCAAAGGTAAGTGAACTTGTTTGTAGTTAATTGATTCCTACAATGAATGAAGTTCGTGACAGGAATTTAGGGACGCTTGGTATCTGTACTTTAAAGGTTTGTATTTAGCTCGATTTCTCAACAATCAATGTTATTTCGATCAAACCTGGAATATAGTTGCATTGTAGTATGGACATTTCAACACATCCATCAGATTACGATTTTGAGAAATAGATATAAAATCTTCATTGATTTACTAATCAATTTATTGTCATATCAGAAAGAATTCCATCATAGCAAATGTATTTTCCTTTCACTTTCAGAAAGAGTGATTTTTGGGGTAAAAATGACGTATTTAGGTGAATTTTGAGAATTAGTGATTTTGTGAAAATAAGTATTTATTTTGCAATTTGTCAATATTAACACATGTCTAAAATATGTACTAGGTACTGTCATACTATTAATTTTTTTTAGATTTTTGGTGGTTTTTGGGAACTTTAGTGACTTTTGGAGTTCAGTTTTACTGCATTGTCTAAGTGAGAGAGATGAGACATATATTTATGTGTCTTAGTGAGAGAGATGAGACATGTTCATGTGTCTTGGTGGGAGAGATGAGACATATATTTATGTGTCTTAGTTGGAAAGATGAGACATATTTATGTGTCTTAGTGGGAGAGATGAGACATATTTATGTGTCTTAGTGGGAGAGATGAGACATATTTATGTGTCTAAGTGGGAGAGATGAGACATATATTTATGTGTCTTAGTGGGAGAGATGAGACATATTTATGTGTCTAAGTGGGAGGATGAGACATATTTATGTGTCTTAGTGGGAGAGATGAGACATATATTTATGTGTCTTAGTGGGAGAGATGAGACATATATATATGTGTCTTAGTGGGAGAGATGAGACATGTGGGAGAGATGAGACATATATTTATGTGTCTAAGTGGGAGGATGAGACATATATTTATGTGTCTTAGTGGGAGAGATGAGACATATATTTATGTGTCTTAGTGGGAGAGATGAGACATATTTATGTGTCTTAGTGGGAGAGATGAGACATATATTTATGTGTCTTAGTGGGAGGATGAGACATATTATTATATGATGACTATTTAGTGTGGGAGAGATGAGACATATATTTATGTGTCTTAGTGGGAGAGATGAGACATATTTTGTGTCTTAGTGGGAGAGATGAGACATATATTTATGTGTCTTAGTGGGAGAGATGAGACATATATTTATGTGTCTTAGTGGGAGAGATGAGACATATATTTATGTGTCTAGTGGGAGAGATGAGACATATATTTATGTGTCTTAGTGGGAGAGATGAGAATATATTATGTGTCTTAGTGGGAGAGATGAGAACATATTTAAATGTCTTAGTGGGAGAGATGAGACATATTTATGTGTCTTAGTGGGAGGATGAGACATATATTTATGTGTCTTAGTGGGAGAGATGAGACATATATTTATGTGTCTTAGTGGGAGAGATGAGACATATATATATGTGTCTTAGTGGGAGAGATGAGACATATTTATGTGTCTTAGTGGGAGAGATGAGACATATATTTATGTGTCTTAGTGGGAGAGATGAGACATATATTTATGTGTCTTAGTGGGAGAGATGAGACATATATTTATGTGTCTAAGTAGGAGAGATGAGACATGTATTTATGTGTCTTAGTCAGAGAGATGAGATATATATTTATGTGTCTTAGTGGGAGAGATGAGACACATTTATGTGTCTTAGTGGGAGAGATGAGACATATATTTATGTGTCTTAGTGGGAGAGATGAGACATATATTTGTGTCTTAGTGGGAGAGATGAGACATATATTTATGTGTCTATGTGGGAGAAATGAGACATGTATTTATGTGTCTTAGTGGGAGAAATGAGACATGTATTTATGTGTCTTAGTGGAAGAGATGAGACATATATTTATGTGTCTTAGTGGGAGAAATGAGACATTATTTATGTGTCTTAGTGGGAGAATTGAGACATGTATTTATGTGTCTTAGTGGGAGAGATGAGACATATATTTATTGTCTTAGTGGGAGAGATGAGACATGTGGGAGAGATGAGACATATATTTATGTGTCTTAGTGGGAGAATTGAGACATATATTTATGTGTCTTAGTGGGAGAAATGAGACATACATTTATGTGTAATTCTTTGTTTCAGGATGGCACTGATCCTATGAAATTTAAGGATGCTGGTAATGAACAATACCAGCATGGAAAGTTTTCAACGGCTATCGACTACTACACGAAGGCCGCGAAGGCAGAGTGAGTGTCCGATACATCAGTGGGGGTCGGGGGTCAGATCAGCCATTGACTATGACAAAAAGAGGTTTTTTTTGTGTCCTGACAGCTTTATTTTTGAATTTTGTAGTGAGCATCCCATACAGTAAACTTTGGTTACAATTAATTTATAATACCAGAAAAACATAATTTTCTGGGTTCATTATTCCTGATTAAGAAAATATTTTGCTAAAAAATGCTTCATTTATTACTAAAATTTTGTTATTACCACCTCATTTCAAAGTTGACTGTGTTATGGATTATAAAACTAAGTGTAAAATAATATCTGTGTTTATTTACATATGTGGAATGGGTTTCAATTACTGATCATTTTCCTTCTCCTTTCTGAATTTTAGTCCTTTTAACCACATCTTCTTTGGGAACAGAGCTCAGACTTACAATCGACTAAAGAAGTTCAGGTAAGAAACCAGTGTGCCCATAGAAGTAATTTAGATATTAAAGTAGAATACAGATAAATAATGTGAGGTTGTAACCTACCTATGATAGGCAGAACTTCAAATTCAATGAATGCAGCTTTGCAATATTAGTAAAGTGTGAAATTTTTATTAACTGAAAGTTGTGTATACTTTGTATTGCTACTATAACTGAACTATACAAGATGATAATGATTGATGTATGATATTTACAGGGAAGTGTTGTCTGTATATACAAGAGGATACTGATTAATGTATGATATTTACAGGGAGGCCTTGGCTGATGGAAGAAGAGCTGTTATTCTGAAACCAGATTGGCCGAAGGTGAATATTTAATTTGATGATACAAATACAACTTACCTACATTCTGAAATGAGTACTTGACTGAACAAATTTTTTTTCCAAAAGTAGTAATACAGAAAAATATCCTAAACTTCATATCCTTGAGATTTTATTGGTGTAATGTTTTTGTACAGGGTCACTACAGATATGCTCAAGCCTTTAATGAGTTGGGCAGACTGGACCAGGCTATACAGGCTAACAAGAAGGGTCTAGAGATCTGTAAAAATAACAAACTGGCCACTGACAGTAATATCCGTGACCTAGAGCACCAGGGAAAGGACTTCAGAATGGCGAAGGAATCGAAAGAAACGGACGAAAAGATCAGAAAAGTTATAGAGGAAACTACGTTTGATGATGACGACGTGGCAAATTTACCCCCTCATATAAGGAACCTTCCCGGAGAGAAGCGCGTCATCAACTTGTCAAGGGCATTCAAAGCCATGGGGTAAGTCATTAAGCAAGGGTTCATGCAAACCTGAACAGGTCTTGGATTTTATTCTTGAAAAGTCTTAAATAAATTAAAAGGAACAGGTTAGTGTGGCTTGAACATAGGTGTTAAATGTCCTCCCTCACTCAGCTGTTGGAGCAGGTCAGTGTGGCTTGTACATAGTGTTAAATATGGTCTCTCCATCACTCAGCTGTCGGAGCAGGTCAGTGTGGCTTGTACATAGTGTTAAATATGGTCTCTCCATCACTCAGCTGTCGGAGTGAGTCAGTGTGGCTTGTACATAGTGTTAAATATGGTCTCTCCATCACTCAGCTGTCGGAGCTGGTCAGTGTGACTTGTACATAGTGTTAAATATGGTCTCTCCATCACTCAGCTGTTGGAGCAGGTCAGTGTGGCTTGTACATAGTGTTAAATACAGTCTCTCTCACTCAGCTGACTGAGCGGGTCAGTGTGACTTGTACATAGTGTTAGATACAGTCTCTGTCACTCAGCTGATGGAGTGGGTCAGTGTGGCTTGTACATAGTGTTAAATATGGTCTCTCCATCACTCAGCTGTTGGAGCAGGTCAGTGTGGCTTGTACATAGTGTTAAATATGGTCTCTCCATCACTCAGCTGTTGGAGCAGGTCAGTGTGGCTTGTACATAGTGTTAAATATGGTCTCTCCATCACTCAGCTGTCGGAGCAGGTCAGTGTGGCTTGTACATAGTGTTAAATACAGTCTCTCTCACTCAGCTGACTGAGCGGGTCAGTGTGACTTGTACATAGTGTTAGATACAGTCTCTGTCACTCAGCTGATGGAGTGGGTCAGTGTGGCTTGTACATAGTGTTAAATATGGTCTCTCCATCACTCAGCTGTCGGAGCAGGTCAGTGTGGCTTGTACATAGTGTTAAATATGGTCTCTCCATCACTCAGCTGTCGGAGCTGGTCAGTGTGACTTGTACATAGTGTTAAATATGGTCTCTCCATCACTCAGCTGTCAGAGTGAGTCAGTGTGGCTTGTACATAGTGTTAAATATGGTCTCTTCATCACTCAGCTGTCGGAGTGAGTCAGTGTGGCTTGTATATATTGTTAAATACAGTCTCTCGGCTTCAGGAACAGACTAGCGTGGCTTGTACATAGTGTTAAAATGTTCAATAAGCCGACATAATCTCTGTCAGTCATCTGACACAAACCAGTAGCCATGAAACATGATTTTGAAAGTTTGATATTTCTTATAATCTTATGAGTTAAAATGTGTTTGGTATGTGAAAAATATCTGTACGAATCTTGGTGTCTTAATTTTGTATGATAAACTTGCATTACATGTGTTATGGTTAAGGTAGATACGATGACATGGCCTGGAGCTTCATCTGATATTAAGGTTAATGTAGATACAATGACATGGCCTGGAGCTTCATCTGATATTAAGGTTAAGGTAGATACGATGACATGGCCCGTAGCTTAATCTGATAAGGTTAATGTAGATACAATGACATGGCCTGGAGCTTCATCTGATAATTTCTGTTAACTTACCATCATGTTCTGGTTTTCAGTGAGTTTGATAAGCAGCCAGTAGACTCTGTTCCAGAGGACACATCTTCTGATGAGGTAAGTGTTACCTTGAGTTTGCCCTGGTGTACAGATGGTACATGCTGTCTCCTAGCATGGAAGACTATAAATTTTGTCTCCCTCTGTCTTGTACGTACGTAAAGCCAGAGTTTGTCCGTGTTATAGCGGCTTCATTCTTTGAGGGATTTCGATCTTTGTACAATGATAAAGGATCATAATATCTTTTTTAAGTTTGAGTTTCAGGGTTTTTGGGTCAAGGTCACTGTTGCTATTTCTAACGGGGAGGAAATGTATGTCTCATTCTGAATCAATGACAATGTATTTATGCTATAGTAGCATAACATCACTTCAAATCTGATCAAATTCTGCTGGTCATGAATCAAGATTAAAGAGTCAAAGGTCGCCATGCAATAGGAGTAGTGGCATTAAGATTAAAGAGTCAAAGGTTGCCATGTGATAGGAGTAGTGGCATTAAGATTAAAGAGTCAAAGGTTGCCATGTGATAGGAGTAGTGGCATTAAGATTAAAGAGTCAAAGGTTGCCATGTGATAGGAGTAGTGGCATTAAGATTAAAGAGTCAAAGGTCGCCATGCAATAGGAGTAGTGGCAATCATGTCTTATAGACCTGTCTCAGTTTCTTACTTATGTCTCCCTTAACAGTTAACTCTGAAATAATAAAACCTGTCTCTAATTAGAAAAAAACAAAACCAGTCTGTAATTAGAAAACTAAAGATTGGTACTCTATTAAAACAAAACCATTCTCTAGTTGGAAAGCTAAAGATGGGTACACTTTTAAAGCAAAACCACTCTTTAATTAGAAAACTAAAGATTAGTACTCTATTAAAACAAAACCATTCTCTAGTTGGAAAGCTAAAGATGGGTAAACTTTTAAAGCAAAACCTGGCTTTGATTAGAAAACTTAAGATTGGTACTATATTTATGTTTTCAGTAATTAATGTGCAGACCTCATCATTGGTTTTATGTGGTGATATTTATGTGTTCAAGGACCCCCCAGAACTGGTCGACGACGACGATGATGATGAGGACGATGTTGAAGAGGTTGTTAAAAAGAACCAGAATGGGAAATATATCAAGGTGGATACTCAACTGGTAATATTTATATCTACGAGGAATCGTTAAAAAAATCACTCTAAATTTAACTTGTGAATGTATTATTAAAGTACAACAGTTGGCTGGTCAGGTAAGACGCTTGCTTTCATCTAGCTGGCTAGGGTCCAATATCCCGATTGAACATGAACAGGAATCACTTGTGTGATTACTTGCGTTTTCTCGGGTGCATGCTTCCATCCATGCCAGCAAGCTTGATTGATATAAGTGAATGTAGCTCTATACTTGTGTAATGTAATTGTGATATATGACACTTAATAGATAAATTGATTGATTGTAACTTGCTTCACAATTGTTGTAAAATAATTAAACATTTTTGAATAACAACACATTTATCTAATTTAGAAGTAACACTCGTGTTGATGTTTCAGGTGCCTCCTCCGGTTCTTGTACCAGAGGTCAAACAGAACGGACATGCGTCACCAAAGGTAGGGACTCTAAGTCAGTTCTAAAGGACTTGGGTCTGTTAAAAAAACCTTTTTCTATTAACCAAAGTAGCATTTCGGTTTTCAACAGTTGAAGACAACATATGAGACCATTATATTTTGAATAGTAAGTTTGTCTGCAGATTCCGAGATTTCTAGAATATAGATATGGACTTAAAAAATGAAACATGATAGTATTTTAAAATACAGTGGACTCAATTCAGTTACTGACTCGATTTTACATTTCAATACGAAAAGAAATAGAAGTACACAATATAAAAGTTGGTTGATGTAACAGAAGATTTCTTAATTTCTGGTACAGGTACAGTCTGTACAATGCTGTGTGTAGTGTCAGGTTCTAGACTCTCAGTGTTGTCCTGCCTGTATGGCTGAGTGTGCAAAACAACCTTATTCCCAAAGCATTTTTGCCGTATTTTCCACTAAAAGAAATGAAAAATTTCGAACTGAGAAAGAAAGAGTGTATCTGGCAAATATCACTTAAAATATGTAAGAAAAAAAAGGACAGTCAAGGGTCAAAGAGAAAATGATATGGCAGTGTTATGTGTACTACTGCCATATCAAAAATTTTCAAAATTCACATTTTCTATGCAAGCACCTGTGAGTCAGAGTTGGTGTGTGCCATCATGTAAAGCTAGAATTTATACTGAATTAGCTATAGAAAAACTGGTAAACACTCATAAACAAAAGTCTAGTTACTGACTAGGTTTTAACACAGAAGACTGGGAAAGTTTGTAGTAGAGGGAAAGAGGTTGTAGAATATTTTCTCCTACCCTAACAAATTGATCATAATTACAGGTTCATCAGAAAACCAACGGTAAGAAGAAGCCCGAGGTTCCAGTCAAAGCCTCAGAGATTGGCGAAATGAAGAAGCTTCTTGCCGATGGAAATGATGCTTATTCCAACGGTGTTCTAAAAAATGCAGTCACCATGTATGACAAGGCTTTAGATCTTGTAGGCCAGTACAAACCCAAGGTAGGTCATCACCTCAATCTATACTCAATAATTCAAATGGACAAATACGAGACTCATCACAAGATTTCAAACTCAGAATTATGAGAACTTTCCTACCCTCCTCTCATTTAGTTTGTATACCTCCCTGGTCCCATTTCATGTGAAAGATAAGTCCGCCTAGTATGAATGATAGAATGATTGTGCATGTCCTCTACTTATGTGTTAAAATTCAGGGCTTTTTCTGGCGGCTCTTTGGGGCCGTTATTGGGCCCCATTCCCAATTGAAGTTGTTTCATATTGAATCCTCATTCCCAAAAATGGCAGTTTACCCCTGGAAAAATCTCTCAATTCACAAATTTTCTTCCTAAAACTAGACAAAAAGAAGAAAAGGCCCTTTCCCAAACCAGTGGAAAAAGCCCTGTAATTACAAATATCTCTTCCACCCCCCCCCCCCCCCCCCCCAAATCAATATAATGTATGAAGAATCACTCCCTCCCATTGTCCTCATGTGTGTATTTAATATCACTACAGCTGCCATTAATATCTAATTTTATATTTCAGCATTTTGACATGGACCTCCATGATGTGGTCGCCCTCAAGTATGCCTGTGGGGAATCAGCTGTGTCTACCGGCACATACAAGGTCAGTTATCTCCCTTTGGTTTTTGTTGCGAACATAAGTAAAAACTTAAGAAAAAAAACAAGGAAATACTGAAATCAAGTTTAGAGATTTAAGAGACTAATTTTGTGTTATCAAATAAAATTCTCTTTTTACCTACATATCTGATAATGATCTCCCAAATCACTACATTCATGTGTAAAGATTATACACATTGAAAATTGCATTTGATATTAAACATATTAAACCTCTACTTTCACTTTGATATGATTTATTATGGACTGTATTATTAAGTCTCTACTTTCACTTTGATTTGATGATTTATTATGGACTGTATTTTTAAGTCTCTGCTTTCATTTTACTATAGTTTATTATGGAGGGTATGGAGAAGTTTGAAGACATTCTTGCTAACCATCCGGAGACAAAGTTCCCTCTTGCCCATTATGGTAGAGCTAAAGCATTTGTTGCTCTAAACAGGTATGGACATAGGTTTTGTTTCTGGATAATTATATTGTGTCTAGGAAAATTTCATTGAGACAATAAATGTTCAGTAATGATATCTAGTTTATAGTAATGTTCAATTCCTGAAAATATTTCAGTAGGAATACAGATCGCACATTTCACTGTAAAAATGACAAATCTTGAGCTTGGGAAATTCATGGGGAAAAAAACACGGATTTCACTAAAAATAAAATGTTTTATGGCTTTGGCAATTCGTAGGACTTAACATTTTTCTCCTTCAATAATTGGTTAAAATTGGCTAAAAAGTTTTGTCGAAGGTAAAATTTAAATTACATAAGAAACTGAATTCTTCATTAAAATCAGGACAGAAATCATTGGTTGAATTTTTGAAGGATCATTAGTCGAAAAAATAAAATTCTAACTGAGGAATCATGCATGTCGAAACTGGGAATAAACAAACATCATATAAAATGGGATAAATGTTTTTGTAGATTTTCTGAGGCGAAGGTACCATTAGCGGATGCATGGAAGATTACCAATAACACCAAACTCACCCCTGTCATGTGGCCAGGCACCAAAAACAAGATTGAGGAGAACACACACAATGTTCTTAAGGTAAGATTTCTAGACAACCAGAATCTACACTGGTGGATTATATAGGGACTTGTGAAATAGTAATGAAAGTACAAAGTCTTGTTTTCCCAACACTCACACTCTACATGGAAAACAGTCTTATTACCCTGATAAATAAACTTTGAGGTTTTGAATAATTGGGGAAAAAAGTATAGAATTTTTAAAAGTAAAATTCTTTATTTAGTGCACAATACTACATCTATATATATATTAAAGAATGATTACAGAAGTTACAATGTAATCAAGAGTCCCCAACACTGGTAGTCCATTCATCCTAAAAGATGGTTAATCATTATAAAGAAAAAAGTCACATTTTACAATGAAAGATCAACCTTTGATGTTCTACACTAAGAAATGCTGACAGTAAAAAATGAGCCACTTGTTGTTTCCAGAAACGCATTGAGCAGTTGAAATTACGATGTAAATACCCTCCACCAGCTGATGCACGTTGTCGTTACCATAGTGATGATGAAGACAAGAGGACGGTTATCTACTTAATGGATCCAGACTTCAAGGTAGATATTAGATTTCTGTGGGGTTTATAGTAATAGACATTTCATTCCTTATGATTTCTCCTGATGGTTTTCCATAGAAGTTTGATAATAAAGAAACATAAGGATGAAAAATATGTATTGTGTAGATGTCTTGTTCTAGTAGGACACCATGTTTAATTCCTGGTGTTGTGAAGGTTTTTCAGAAGTTTGATAATAAAAAGAAATAAAAATGAAAAATTAAAGTAAAAATAAAAATATTTTTGTGTTAATGAAATGTGTAATTCTATTAGTGTTAGGACAATAAATTTCATTGAATATTTGATTTTTATTAGATTTTATGTAAAAAGAAAAAAAGTGTTTGACAATTTGTCAGCAGAAAAAAAAGATAGTTTCAGGATGGTTTATAAGTGTGAGAGTTTGTTTTATTTCAGGGCTTTGTGAGGATTCGCTGTGGTTCCCAGTGTATCATAGAGTTCCACACTCAGTGCTGGAAGGTGTACAAGTGTAAATTTGGAGACATGGATCGGGTTGCAGACAAGGTAAATTTGTTAACTAGTACCTGATTCTGTGGTTGGTATTGTTAAGCGTTATCTTTAATTGACAATAAATTGTGAACTGATTTTGGAGCGGGATATTGTTAAGCATTATCTTTAATTGACAATAAATTGTGAACTGGTTTTGGGGCGGGGTATACTCCAACAATGTTAGAGGTTTTACACGGCGAGATACTTTTGACAGGCGCCGTGTAACCTCTAACTGCCCATAGCTGATTTTCCCGATGCTGACGATGAAATTTTCAAAGTTCGTATATTGAAAAAACATAGCGTGTCAACTTACATTTAAATGATCCACAGGGTCCAATATATATTTCTTTCCATAATCGAATGATTAAATGAGAATAATTTCGTAAAAAAAACACAAATTATGAAGTTTTCTTCTTCCGAAGCGGAGCAGAGCTCAAGCAGACAATACTGTCGGTAGTGATAGTAGAAATACCACGTGATTTGTCGGTTAATACAAAAATGGATTACAATCTCTGTCCTACAAGCGGAATACAACAAAGTCCGTATCATTTCGTTCCGTTTGAAATAATGACACCTATTTTGCATCAACCTTTAGGCAGCCATTTTTAAAAACGACTAGAAAAGTGCTACAACGACATGGGCATGTATTTTGTGTGTTATACACCGTATTATACTATATATTTGTGTCTGTGACATACATATGGGATAAATATTGCATACATGATACGTAGACATCGTTGTAATGACCTGTCAACCTCTTAAGAGTTTTTTTCAAGCATATTTAGTTCCGCCCGGATTTCGGGCGGAAACTGCATCAAAGAATTAGTGCTTCGGAAATAAGAGGTCGCAGTCGGCAAAATAATATCCGATAGAAAAAGAGCCGACCAGCGGCCTCTTATGTTATAGGAGTAGGGCGGGGTATTGTTAAGCGTTATCTTTAATTGACAATGGACTGTGATCTGATTTTGGGGCGGGGTATTGTTCAGACTTTGTTTGTGATTATTTTGTTTTCTGATACTACATGATAAAACATCGATTACAGGAGATGCTGGATAAGAATTGTCCCACACCAGAATGTCATGCTGTCATTATTAAGATTATTATATTCAAACAAGACAAAACCACAAAGGAGGTAAGTATGCCATTAGTGTAACAATCAGTCATGTTTTGTCAACACCTACATGAAAAAGTTAAATTTTCACATACTTTGAAGGCTGACCCTTTGGTTGCTGGGGATTGGATAACTATCTTACACTTGGTTGGGAACGACAGCTCACACTTGCTGTGACGTGACTCATAACAGCGTAGCGTCATCATTTTCTTTAGATGTCACAAATTGATAATGTCATCAAATCCAATGTACATTTTGTGGGTCAGTTATGATGGCACGATGAAATGATTTCACAACAGCTGAAGATTTGTGATGTTATTAGGTCAGTGAGAGAGTTAAGATTTGTGATGTTATTAAGTCAGTGAGAGAGTTAAGATTTGTGATGTTATTAAGTCAGTGAGAGAGTTAAGATTTGTGATGTTTTTAAGTCAGTGAGAGAGTCTGTTTTGTGGACATGGATATATCTCAACCCCTGTGTAAGAGTATAGCTGGCAAACACTCAGCAAGCCTCGTGCTGACAAACCAAACCCTTACACTTGGGTTGAGATATCCCTGTCCACCGAACTGAGCCACATATGCTGGATAGCAGTGTTATTTTCTTAGTTTTCTGACGGCCTCTGCCCACTTAAATTGTGAAATTTTAATATTATGGCAAAAATTTATTAACTTCAAATTAAGAGAAAAATCAGTCATCAGTTCCAATCAGAAGTACTATATGACCAATGTACACTAATCTGTCACTAATGAAGAAAACCTACAATTCTGTTAAATCTTCCAGATTGATTCCGACAAGAGTTACAAACCACCAGTAAAGCCTAGGATTCCTCCCAAAAAGCTGCCAGCTTGCAGGTATAGTGCTTACTTGGATAAGTATTGTTGTATTCTTAACACAAGCAAGGACATTATGGACAATAAATGGTTACTAGAAAGGGTCTATAATGGAACAAACTTAACAAGTGAAAAAATTATGATGTGTCGATAGAAAAGGTAATTTTGGTTAGTTATATGCTATGGAACAAACTGATAGCTTTCAGACAGTTCAGAATATTGTATACATCAAACCATTTTATATGGAATTTTTATGCATATTGAATTCTGATAGCTTTAAAAGGGTAAAAAAAGTTCTTTGCCTCGGACAGGAACCACCACAAAAATGATCTGTTACTCAATTAGTACCATATCATATTCCACATTTCCTCTGCCAGTGCATAGCATTGTTTTGTTTCTAGATTCTTCAATGGAATATCAATTTTACTGGAATATAGAGACCTAATTCAAGGAATTCTGTTTGAAGTTTTAGAAATAAAGTCCTAAAGAAGTAATTTTAATGTTGATAGAAAGTTCACTATTATAAATGTAATGAAGTTATAATGAGATATTTTTGTCCATAGTGAATACAAACTTAACCGAAAGATGGAGAGAAAAGAATTGAGGAAGAAAAGGAAGCGAGAACTAAAAGAGGAGACGGACGATTTAGTGGAGGATATTGATGCTATGTTAGGGGATAATAAAACAGAGGAGAAAACTGAGGTCAAACCAGCCCCAACTAAAACAGGTATACACAGAAAAAACAGCCCCAACTAAAACAGGTATACACAGAAAAAACAGCCCCAACTAAAACAGGTATACACAGAAAAAATCATCAAAACAACCAAATATATATATATGTATAAAGTTTTTGAGTTTCCTGATATACTGAGGTGTAGCAGAGACCTTGTGTCTTTATGTCTTGTTCACTAGACCCAGATTGTTTATTCATGTACACCTAAACACATGTTGAAAGGAAGTGTCAAGTCAAGAAAAAATATTCCCATTGAAGTTCCTCTCTACATCACATCTTTACGTAGATGCATGTATATGAATTATAATACAGTTATAGTCAGTTTCATCAAAATAAAAAAACTCGCCGAGACGGTGTATTCAAACTTATTTATAGTCAGTTTCATCAAAATGAAAAACTCTACAAGGACGGTGTATTCAAACTTAATTATTGTCAGCTTCATCAAAATGAAAACTACAGGACAGTGTAAACAATTTTGATTGTAGTCAATATCATCTAATTAATAAAACTCCCATTGACAATGTATTCAAACTTATATTTTAAAAAGTATTTCGAAGTTATAAGTGTAAATGATCTTGTGTTCTGCCTGTAGATGTTTTGACTTAGTAACACGGTTTTGTTTTTAGGTATTATTATTTTGTGTCGACTAACAGTGGTTTTATTGACAGTTGTGGGAGATACTACAGAAAAAGAGGAGAGTAAAGTAGAAGGTGCTGAGGTCGGGGAGGAAAAACCAAAACCAACAGCTGTACTCCGCCGGGATGATGATGACGACGACCTGGATAAATACAAGGTCTACATTTAAATAGTCTTTATATTATTGTAATACAAGGTCTATATTTATATAGTCATAATATTATTATAATACGAGATCTACATTTAAATAGTCTTTATATTATTGTAATACAAAGTCTTCATTTAAATAGTCTTTATATTATTGTAATACGAGGTCTATATTCAAATAGTCTTTATATTATTGTAATACGAGGTCTATATTCAAATAGTCTTTATATTATTGTAATACGAGGTCTATATTCAAATAGTCTTTATATTATTGTAATACAAAGTCTTCATTTAAATAGTCTTTATATTATTGTAATACGAGGTCTATATTCAAATAGTCTTTATATTATTGTAATACAAGGTCTACATTTAAATAGTCTTTATATTATTCTAATACAAGGTCTATATTTAAATAGTCTTTATATTATTGTTGTGTTATTGAGTGAAGATGCCAATGTCCTATTCTTACATTAACATATTATTAATTGAATCTCTATGTAAATGTAAGTTGAAGTATTTCAACTGTTTCCCAGTAAGATTGCTAGAAAATAGTAACAAGCAGGTCAACAGTCAAAGTTGTTGACTGGCATGAAACATTAAAAGTCACTGAAGCATTCAAATGATCATGATGAAGCGCCTCTCTGATCGTAATTGCCGATGTCTGATACATGATGATTTAGAGATATCATGCGAGGGTCTTCTATATCTGATATTTAAATGGCCTATATCTGATTATGTTTGGTTATTCAGGTAAAACAGTTTCATGACTTTGATATCAGTCAACAATAAACTTTTTTCATCTCAATGTTGGGACCAATATGTCAATTTTACCTGCTTTTGAGTCTCTCAATACCACTGTTAGATTTTTGTTGGACACAATAGTAAAAGAAAAGTGCCCCGCAGGAATCGTAGTCAGGTTTTCAGCATGATAATCCACAGCTCTACCATCTGAGCGAAAGAGTTATGCTCCGTCAGCTGAGAGATAGAGACCGTATCTAACACCATGCTACACATTAATACCTTATTACTGTCAGTCAGACCATGGCCACAGACACTTATACATTTATATTTGGTAATTATCACCTGAAGCTAAAATCCAAAATCCGCGATACCATACAGTACATGGTATATCTGAATATTGGATTTTAATGCGGGTTGTCAATTGCATATTGCTTGCGGCCTTGGGAAACAGATCAGCAGGTTGGTCCCAACACGTCGGGAAAGAGTTTTGACTGTTGACTGAATCGTCATACATAGAAATCCAATATTGGCTATGATATACTGTATTTATTGCAAAAACAGCAATTTTGATTCAGTAATAAGCTAGAAGTGGCCTTCCAAACTTTAATACAAAACATTTAAACTTGGGTAGGGAGCTTATCTCGGGACAAATATGGTATGAAGTCTATTGTTGAGGTTAGGATAGTTCTGGTATATCATTATTTATGCTCATCAGATTGCAAAGAAACAAAAGCCTAAAAAGAAGAAGGAACGAGAAAGGACAAAGCCAGTGTTACTGTCCCTGGAGGTGAACTTCTCTGACGACCATGAGAAACAGCTGTATGGGGAGCATAATGCTGATGAAGAGGAGGAACAACAACAGCAATATCGGAGGTCAGAGGTCAAAGTTATAAGTCAGGGAAAAGTAATACAGTGGAACTTCGTTAACTCGAACTCGGATAACTCGAATACCCCGCTTAACTCGAAGTACCTCGCCGGTCCCGGCCGAATTCTCTCTTTATCTTAGTAAACAAAACTCGGATAATTCGAATTCGGATAACTCGAAAAACTCGGATAATACGAAGTAAAAATTTGGTCCCAACAATAAAAATCCTACTTGAAATGTTCGAATAACTCGAAGTATAATTTTCGTCGATCGGTGGCAAACGCCGACATTTTTTAAAAACTTAATTCCGTTTGTAATACTGAACATATCGGCACTACTAACCTACATGCTATTATAAGTGTTTCATAAATTCATAAAAGAAATTGTCGGTTGAATCTTATAACAACAAGTCTTGGTGATAAAAAGTACTGCTTTACTTACATCAGGTAATTTTCCCAAGGCGGTCGCCGATATCAGTACACACGATAGTCAACAACTCATCTACCCGTTTGCTCAAGCGGAACTAATCTCTGACACACCGGTAGATCTACCCGGCTAATGTTTTTACAGGTGTAGAAATGACACAGTCACCGGCGCCTATTAAATCTTTAAACTGCTGAAACAATAGCGTAATTACTGCCGAGGTGTTCAGAGTACAACTGTAACGGTCAGTGCTGTCTATTAAATCGGGTAAAACGCCAACTCAGTTACAGTAACATTTTATACGCACATGCGCAGCCCAACTTCCGGTGCTAATACACATGGAAATGGCGTGGTTATCAATAAAAAGTAAGTAGGCCGATCAAACAGTATTTTATATATGTCCAATAAAAGGTAATGGTTCTGTTACGTTTTGTATGCAATCTGTGTTAAACTTAAACGGTTATTTGTTTTGACATTAATAACTTGTTATTTTGTAGAATTCCGTTTTATCGTTTACCTTTTGCAAACATGACTTGCACATCAGATCGTTATTGAAGTGACTAAGTGAAAGAACCTTTATCGTGACTCTATATCGGCAAAACTACACCAAATTACAAGTGACATAATGAAACATTACATATGTATTTACATGTATTGACCAGTCTTCACACTAAACTGATGAGCGACAGAGCGAAGTTATAATGATTATATAATGTTGACAAATATTGACCAAACTTTTCACCAAATACGACAACTCGCTTAATTCGAACACTCGGATAACTCGAAGTTTTTTCGTGGTCCCGTCGACTTCGAGTTAACGAAGTTCCACTGTATATTCATACATTAAAAGTCGGTCATAGAAAACAGTGAAATGGTAAATTTGGATTTGACCTTAAAATTCTAAGATTAAGTCTTTTGTCTGTTTCATTATTGAAAGTTTTAGACACTTAAATTAAAAACATTTACATCTAATATTGATAAATTGCAAACTCAGAAATATACAACATAAAACAGTTTTCACACATTGATAAACATCAGTAGGTTTAACTAACCTTGAGGTAAAATCCACAGGTGAAGACAAACACATGCTTTGCTGATGCTGACTTTAGCAGTGTACACTTAACTGTCTGATATTACATGTATTAACTTCAGCAGAGGCGGACGTGAACCCTTCTCCGTACCTAACAACCTTGAACACTCAGTGAATGTCTTTGAACGGTCCTATCACAAACATGAGATTCCTTTTGATGACATCACAGAAAACCTTTTTGTGTAAGTGTTCTTATATATTATGTTGGAAATGATACATAGTAGTTATGTTTATATATTTTATGTTGTCTAGTAGCTCATATGAATATTTACAGAGATTATAGATATATATTCATTGTGGACCCCAAACTAACTAAATGTGCCTTTACCACTTTTTAGTTAAAAAATAGCTGTTACCCTTTATGTGGCCTAAACCTATTTTCTGTAAAACAATTATATAGAGTTGAACCTTTATTGATTTATTAAGATAACAAAAGCAAATTTCTAGAGTTCAAAGATGCCCTTTATGGGGCTCATACATTTTTGCTATAAACTACTCCTTAATTTTGATATCTCTTGTTTGTAAATTAGAAAAAAAAGAAAAAAAACCTGTTAATTTGTGTTCAAGTTTTTTATCATAATATTTTGATCAAAATTATAACATAAAAAAAAATTCAGAGCATTTACAAAAAAATTTAAGAATGCTTTACTTTATATATATATATTTTTTAGGTTCTTCGAAGATTTGTTACGGGCTCATGGACCTCTTCATGTTGAGGATACTAAAATAACCTCTATGTTTGAAGATTTCCCACCGGAGGCAAAGGATCGTGTGACAAAGGTTGGCGGACTAAGTCAGTTCTTACAACAGTCAAAGAAATTTGCAATGATTGACAGCATTGTGTGTTTGTTGGTCGACGCTGGTAAAGCACGTTCAATTTCTTTGGCTCGGGACAAATCTAAGAATGCCATTTTTGGTGGAAAGAGTGATACTTTAAATCCAAATGCTATGGAATTTGAACCTAAACAAAGACCGAATGCATGGAATGTCAAAAGGGGGGATAACTCTGACAATAAAAATGTAGGCAGTAAAAGTGAAAATGAATCGAAAACAATAGAGACTGCTAGTACACGTTTGTTTCCAGAGAAAGCTACTTATAAGAAAGGTGGAGGTATAGATTGCTTGGACGATTTTAGTTTAAATAGTCCTGTGAAGTATGCAAAGCCTGAATCAAGGATGCATGACCTGGATAGTCTGGATTCTATCGACGATATTGATATTTTTAAGCGACCTAAAGGAAACAACTCTATGGATGCATGTGAAGACATTCGTTGGACATCGGAAAATGATACCGAGAGTGTGAAAAGCAGTATATCTGACAGGGAAAGCATAAGTAGTCGCGGGGACTTGTTTGAGGGGCGGGGGTTAGACGACCGACAGGACCTTCCTGGTAAGATCCTCAGTGTGGATAGTAAGATAGACTTAATGAGCCGAAGCAGCTCTAGGTCCGATGTTAGTGATCGCAATAGTGATATATCTGATCTAATGACTAAATCTTATAAAAGTGATCAACGTTTCAGTTCCATTGATAAATCAGACGTTTCAGAAATGATGGCCAACACATATAGTGGGCCTGGTGATGGTTCGTCACCAAGGATGTCGCCCGGCCCCACATCCTGGCCAGCGCCAGGTTCTCCTGCTGTCAGACAGGGCTTTGGTCCCATTGGGTCGCCAGTCCCATCTGCTACAGATAGCTCACCTAGTTCTGTTGTTGTGAACAGACCCGCCCCTCTAGGCTCGCCTCTAGTTAATGTGTCTCGACGCACGGAGGTCTCACCTTCCGTATCGCCAGTTGTGATTCGCCCTCCTCCGATTGGACTAAATTTCGGCCACACACTAAAGGAGGAAGTTACTATGGCTACACAAAAGGAATGCCAGCGCATGGACAATAAATTTGTGAAGGAGCTGGCCAACGATACAGTGGAGGAGATGTTGATGAACGGCATGATCCGTGAATCAGATCGGACCAAGACTCTAGAACAAGTCAGCCAAGATATTTGGCAGGATATGAGTTCACAGAAAAACATGGGTCCACCTCCAACAAAAACCAAGAAAAGTATGGTAGATCAGTATATGAAAAACCATTATGAGAAAAAGAAGGGTTATTCGATGAATGTGACAGGGTTCCCATCTGTGACGACCAGCAGTATTTGGTCGACAGGTGATGATTCTATCAAGAATTCCAACCTTTCCTATTCCTCATTTCCCCCACCACCTATTGCCATGCCACCATCTTTGTCTGCATACTCTCCCTACACCACTATGAACTTCAGTATGGGACAGACAAGTTCCACATCCCCCGGTATGTTTACACAGCCCTCACCATTGTCCCACAACTACCCTGGCACCAAGCCTCCTCTTCAACCTTTTACAACTCACACCGTCACGGCCACAATGGCTGTTCAAGTTTCCGTGGAAACCAGGACGGCTAGTACCCTGACTGACCCTTATGAGCCCTACAAGGAGGACATGTTGCGAGCTGTTAGGGAGAGAGACCACCTACAAGAGGGAGCTACTTATTGCTACAAAAAAATTACAGGACCTAACAATATTGCTTCAAAAACGAAATCAGGATTACCAGGTAAGTCAAAAACAAAATTATTTCTATGATCTTATTCTCATCAAAGTTAAAGGGGCATTCCTTCGTTTGATTAAAGTTTATAGGCCGTCAAAATTAAACTTACTGGAAAATATGCATTTTTTCAAAGTAGTAAAATTTATAATCATTACATTAATTTCTGAGACAGTTTTACTTTCAAGATAAACCAAAGTTCTTCGAGTATTAAGTCCTGAAATTTCTTAATTTGACCCGAAGTATCACTAATTACTGCAAAGACATACGGTATTATTTGTGTATGATGCACCTTTTTCTTGTACATTTCGGCATTAATTTCTTTACATGTAGGCACAAACACTCATATAATCATCGTTCAGACATAGATTCCATCAATAGAAATTGTGCATGTTTCTGATGTCTGAAAGAAGGAATGACCTTTGAAAAAATGATCCTTTTTAATTTTATGTTTTATTGTTATACCCTGTTAGGAGAGAAAGTTGGATATTTCTACTCAAGTATTTTCAGTTACAGATCAGAAATGATAGATAAATCTACAGTAATAAAAATCATATATGCAATTTCATTATTCTGCAATAAGATTGACCCGTATTTTGAATCAAAGTGTTACAGTATTAATACATAGTAAGACCTAACTACAGTGATAACATCTTTCAGGCAATAAACCCAAACTTAAATATGAAAGTTTGGTTCTACAACATTTACCCCAGTAAATACAGTAATTGCCAATCTTGTGTTTCTGATGTATTTATACATAAAAAATACACTATGCATATGTAAGAACATATGTACAAAACATAATCTTTTACGTTTATGCTATGACAGAACATGGAAATAGACTTGAACAACAGGAGTGAGATATTTGAGAAGAATCAGAAGGTCTTTGAGGAGAAGTATACAGCCATGATTGGGGAGCTGAGTCGTCTCCAACAGCAGTTGTCTCACAGTCACGAGGAAATTAACAGGTGAGAGTACACCTGTACTGGTGATTATCTCACAGTCACGAGGAAATTAACAGGTGAGAATACACCTGTATCCAGGTGAGAGTACAACTTTACCTGTGATTATCTCACAGTCACGAGGTAATTAACAGGTGAGAATACACCTGTACTGGTGATTATCTCACAGTCACGAGGTAATTAACAGGTGAGAATACACCTGTACCCAGGTGAGAGTAGGCCTGTACTCAGGTGAGAATACACTTGTCATTTACTGGTGATTATCTCACAGTCATGAGGAAATTAACAGGTGAGAGTAAACCTGTACTGGTGATTATCTCAGTCACGAGGAAATTAACAGGTGAGAGTACAACTTAGCCTGTCATTATCTCACAGTCACGAGGTAATTAACAGGTGAGAGTACAACTTTACCTGTGATTATCTCACAGTCACGAGGTAATTAACAGGTGAGAGTACAACTTTACCTGTCATTATCTCACAGTCACGAGGAAATCAACAGGTGAGAGTACAACTTTACCTGTGATTATCTCACAGTCACGAGGTAATTAACAGGGGAGAGTACACCTGTACTCAGGTGAGAATACACTTGTCATTTATTGGTGATTATCTCACAGTCACGAGGTAATTAACAGGTGAGAGTACAACTTTACCTGTCATTATCTCACAGTCACGAGGTAATTAACAGGTGAGAATACAACTTTACCTGTCATTATCTCACAGTCACGAGGTAATTAACAGGTGAGAATACAACTTTACCTGTCATTATCTCACAGTCACGAGGTAATTAACAGGTGAGAGTACAACTTTACCTGTCATTATCTCACAGTCACGAGGTAATTAACAGGTGAGAGTACAACTTTACCTGTCATTATCTCACAGTCACGAGGTAATTAACAGGTGAGAGTACAACTTAGCCTGTGATTATCTCACAGTCACGAGGTAATTAACAGGGGAGAGTACACCTGTACTCAGGTGAGAATACACTTGTCATTTATTGGTGATTATCTCACAGTCACGAGGAAATTAACAGGTGAGAGTACAACTTTACCTGTCATTATCTCACAGTCATGAGGAAATTAACAGGTGAGAGTACAACTTTACCTGTCATTTTCTCACAGTCACGAGGAAATCAACAGGTGAGAGTACAACTTTACCTGTCATTATCTCACAGTCACGAGGAAATCAACAGGTGAGAGTACAACTTTACCTGTGATTATCTCACAGTCACGAGGAAATTAACAGGTGAGAGTACAACTTTACCTGTGATTATCTCACAGTCACGAGGAAATCAACAGGTGAGAGTACGACTTTACCTGTCATTATCTCACAGTCACGAGGAAATCAACAGGTGAGAGTACAACTTTACCTGTGATTATCTCACAGTCACGAGGAAATCAACAGGTGAGAGTACAACTTTACCTGTGATTATCTCACAGTCACGAGGAAATCAACAGGTGAGAGTACAACTTTACCTGTGATTATCTCACAGTCACGAGGAAATCAACAGGTGAGAGTACACCTGTACTGGTGATTATCTCAGTCACGAGGAAATCAACAGGTGAGAATACAACTTTACCTGTGATTATCTCACAGTCACGAGGAAATCAACAGGTGAGAGTACACCTGTACTGGTGATTATCTCAGTCACGAGGAAATCAACAGGGGAGAGTACAACTTTACCTGTCATTATCTCACAGTCACGAGGTAATTAACAGGTGAGAGTACAACTTTACCTGTGATTATCTCACAGTCACGAGGAAATCAACAGGGGAGAGTACAACTTTACCTGTGATTATCTCAGTTAAGAGATTTTAAAAAGTGAGTTAACGGTTGGGAAAAGAGATGCCTTCTTTATGGTTAAAACCAGTGCATAATGATATTATTGTGAATGTATGTGATGAGCAGGTGTTATGTCAGCTGGTCCCCAAGTTGATGTTTGTCTATGCGTGACTGTAATTGGGGTAGTCTACACTTGGTCAAGTCAGACATATTTCACGTGCTTATACAGGTTGATCATAGACTACACTTGCCATTGTCATCAATATAGATATTGAATATATAACATTGTGTATTCGGTCGTCTTTCACAACAATAAATATTGACCAAATATTCAGATTCTTTGATTTCCTTGTATAACATGACACATCGGATAGTACAATGATACCATTATTTCAGTCAACCAGATATATATATATTGATCTACATTTCATGGTATATCATTAAATAATAGCATGAGTCAAAGAAGTAATATTAAGGTAATAATCCAGGTAACGCTGGATCCTTACAAAGGTTTGTCTGCAGGATACGAATTACTTGAAATGTTAATATGGGGCAAAGTAATTCTAACAGTGTGGACATGAAAAATGTCAATTTTTCTAGGCAATCCACCCCTTTGTCAAGACACAGAGAATACAAATACAATCACATGATATATAAACAGTACTAGAAAATACAATTAGATACAGTAAGACTAGTATTTTGGGTAGTAGTTGAAATAACAACCATGAACCCTTTGGCTGACCTGGGCCGAAGGTGGTGGCTAGCGTTACAGGTACAAAGCCATGTTCTATGATGGAACACTATGTGACCAAAAGCCAAGGCATTTGAACGTGTTGGATATTTTCAAATGTCTTGGCTGTTGGTCACAAAGGGTTCCGTCATAGAACATTGCATTTTCTATGAAAATCTTCATGTGTATCCTTGCTATAAACTGTCTTGAAATGTCTAAGAAATCTCTGGTGAATTACTGAGACATTTAATGTGTTGATGCATTTCAGGTACCAGGGCAAAATGCAGGAAGCTGAAAAGAAGATGACTTTATATGATAAAGCTCTTAAAGAGGACAAGTGAGTTTTCATCCCTTACAGATCTTATGGTGACGGTGATGTTTTCATCCCTGACAGATCTTATAATGACAGTGATGTTTTCATCCCCGACAGATCTTATGATGACTGTGATGTTTTCATCCCTGACAGATCTTATGATGACGGTGATGTTTTCATCCCTGACAGATCTTATTATGACGGTGATGTTTTCATCCCTGACAGATCTTATGATGACAGTGATGTTTTCATCCCTGACAGATCTTATAATGACAGTGATGTTTTCATCCCTGACAGATCTCATGATGACGACGATGTTTTCATCCCTGACAGATCTTATGATGACAGTGATGTTTTCATCCCTGACAGATCTTATAATGACGGTGATGTTTTCATCCCTGACAGATCTTATAACGACAGTGATGTTTTCATCCCTGACAGATCTTATGATGACAGTGATGTTTTCATCCCTGACAGATCTCATGATGACGGCGATGTTTTTATCCCTGACAGATTTTATTATGACGGTGATGTTTTCATCCCTGACAGATCTTATTATGACAGTGATATTTTCCTCCCTGACAGATCTTATAATGACAGTGATGTTTTCATCCCTGACAGATCTTATGATGACGACGATGTTTTCATCCCTGACAGATCTTATAATGACAGTGATGTTTTCATCCCTGACAGATCTTATAATGACAGTGATGTTTTCCTCCCTGACAGATCTTATGATGACAGTGATTTAAGTTCTGTCGTCCTTGGTCTGTACAGTCCTAAACATTTCCTGTTACCACTTTTGTATGTCCCCATATATACTACTTAGTCAAGCTTATATATCTAGGTTTTAACCCTGTTCTGTCCACCATAGCATCTGCTGCCACAATATAGGTTAAAGACATTTTGGAAATCTTTTCGTCGTTTGTAGAGGTAAAAAAACCAGTAATGATACAGGCTCCTTTTATCATATGACATCCTAATAGATCAACAGATTTAATGGTTTTAGTAAAATTACAACAATTGCTCTGAGGTATACGTGTTCTTGATAAGTGAATATTAAACATCAGAAATTGATGTAATGGAACATGTAGTAACAATGTAATGTATGACTATTTATGGAAGAAAAAAATACCCAATTGCAGTTTCTTCAATACTGAAGAATCTAAATTAACAAATGTTGCTTACCCTTGGTCCCTAGTTTTACATTTTAAGTTTTGGGACTAATCACGGCAACAGAAGTTTTAATTGTGAATGAGTTTATGCCCAAAGATAAGTCTCGGACCACAAGTAAGTCAGTACCTCTTTCTCCCAAACTTAACAATAGGGGAGGATTGATACGGTACTACATTTTCCTGAAACAAGTAACAGAGATATAAGAGATGAAAAGTACAGGCGATTAGAATAGGTCACTTGAAACTTCTTCTCAGGTGACCTAAAAAGTCAAAACAAAAAAACCTTTAACAATAGGGGAGGGGATTTATTTGAGGATTGATATGGTACTATAGTTTCCTGAAACAAGTAACAGAGATATAAGAGATGAAAAGTGAACAAAAGACAAACCATGTCTAGAACTAATAACAACTGTATGATGGGGATCTCTTTGTTTTATCAATGTGACGATCTGGATTCTGGGAGGATTTTACGTGATGAATGCTTTTCTGTTACAGAGACCAAATTATGAAGATTACAGCAGAGAAGGATGAAGCCATAGCAATATCTAAGACATCTAAGAAGTCACATGACCAGGATATTGCACGAGCCACCAGTGCCGAGGTTAGTCTCCGCAATAGATGTAATATCACGACCCACCAAAGTTCAATCTAGCAAAATGTGGACAGGTAGAGGTCGTAGGTCATAGCTTTATTTGAGAAATTATTGACCGTTACAATTGTAGGTATGGAAGCAGAGAAAAACTGATACTTTTAAAAGAAATTATTAATAGAAGCTGTTTGTTGATTAATCACAAGGAGAAATCTGAAAACAGAAATAATGGAGATTGAGGTCGGACGTGATGTCGTAGCTTTGTTGTAGTTAGATATTATTGACTGTATATCAGGTGTGGGTATTTAGAAAAAGAGAAAACTGTGATCCTTTAAATTTTTAAATCTACTTTTATCATTAAATTATGTAATCAACTGTTTTACATTTAGAGGTATTGAGCATTAAAGAAAACTATGATATATACAATACATGTATGCATGATATCAATAGTATTTTTTTGACTAACTTACAAATGGAGGTATTGAGGTTCAAAGGAAACTAAGATATTGTTTTTTTAATCGATATTATTTTGTTGACTGACTTACAAATGGAGGTATTGAGGTTCAAAGAAAACTGAGATATTGTATGATACCATTTATTAATTTATTATTATTTCGTTGACTGACTTACAGGTGGAGGTATTGAAGCTGAGAAAACAATTTACTCTGTCAATGTTAGAGCGTAGTCAGAAAGAAGCAGATTTCCACCAACGAAGACTTGGATCAATGATCCAAAAGTAAGTAACTGGTTAAGTTAGGGGTATATTTCACCTGACATGTTACTGAGAAAAGAAATACTGTTCCAAAAGTCATGTCACATGACTGGAGGTGCCCTGCCAAAACAATATCGTGTGTTCCACATTCACACATTTATTCAGTATCAGACGAAATCTGTGTTAGATGATAACTGACAATATTAATACATTGCAATGACATACAAACAACATTACCTATGGAATTACATATCTGACAGAGAACAAAGTACAAAAATATCACCCTGACAATGTGGTGTCAGCTAAATGCCTGTGAATTAACACTATTTACCAGCCTACATATCACATCTTCACCAATTATAGTACAAATGTATTACTACAGAAATATACCTGTACCATTTACCCCAGCACAGCTGTAAAATCCTACCATGAGCATTATGTAACCATACATGTAGGTAGATGACCATGTCTGTACAGGTCGGACCCAGACCTGGAGAAAGGACAGGTAACATTCACTTACTCTCACTGTGTTGACCAATCAAACTCAGTCTTCAACATTTATACCTGGACACATCACACCAGAGCCAGACACTGCATCAAGACTGCGACAGGACCCTAGACATGGACATAACATGTAAGATATATAGACACAGGTCACTACACACGATCCTACACTTACATAGACACTGGTCACTACACACGATCCTACACTTACATAGACACGGGTCACTACACTTACATAGACACGGGTCACTACACACGATCCTACACTTATATAGACACAGGTCACTACACACGATCCTACACTTATATAGACACGGGTCACTACACACGATCCTACACTTACATAGATACGGGTCACTACACACGATCCTACACTTACATAGACACGGGTCACTACACACGATCCTACACTTACATAGACACGGGTCACTACACACGATCCTACACTTACATAGATACGGGTCACTACACACGATCCTACACTTACATAGACACGGGTCACTACACACGATCCTACACTTACATAGACACGGGTCACTACACACGATCCTACACTTACATAGACACAGGTCACTACACACGATCCTACACTTACATAGACACGGGTCACTACACACGATAAAGGTCACTACACACGATCCTACACTTACATAGACACGGGTCACTACACACGATAAACACCCTACGCTTTCATAGACACGGGTCACTACACATGATAAACACCCTACACTTACATAGACACGGGTCACTACACATGATAAACACCCTACACTTACACTTACATAGACACGGGTCACTACACACAATAAACACCCTACACTTTCATAGACACGGGTCACTACACATGATAAGCACCCTACGCTTTCATAGACACAGGTCACTACACACGATCCTACACTTACATAGACACGGGTCACTACACATGATAAACACCCTATGCTTACATAGACACGGGTCACTACACATGATAAACACCCTACGCTTTCATAGACACAGGTCACTACACACGATCCTACACTTACATAGACGCGGGTCACTACACACGATAAACACCCTACGTTTTCATAGACACAGGTCACTACACACGACAACACCCTACACTTACATGCTACATGTTATATACACGCTCGCTACACCATCACACACAGAGCCTGTGCATAAATCATTCTAGTGATGTTGGATTAGGTAGGGTGGATTTTTGTCACATAAGAATGAAGAGATCGAGTAGACATACACATTTTGCTTTTTGCTGTAACACATTTTAAAATGGCTGCTGCCTTCTCTGATTGGTAAAAAAAATAACATGTAGGTGTTTGATGTTGCTGCAAAAAAAAAAAGGTGGGGGGGAGATGTTTGATGTCAAAGCAAAAAAAAACACAAAAAAAAACATGTAAATGTTTGATTTCACAGCATACTACCTTTATTGATATTAATGATTTGAGTGAGATAGGATGACAAGCTTTACATACATGTTTGATGTCCGACACTTTTATAACGTGTTTGATAAATATCTCAATATGTTCTTTTTTTCCTCCAAAGAATGCTTGAACAAAACCAGACAATCCCGAAACATTTCCAACAAGTAATGGACCATTACAAGGTGATCACCCCGAAGTGTAAAGATACCATCAACAGACTGACGGTAAGATATAGGTTTACACACTCACCCGATTCGCTTAGACCAGATCGTGACCTCACATTGTGGAAAACACTGGAATTACGATTATTTAGTTACATTTGATTACAAAAATAATAGAAATAAAATAAAAAATTAAATGATCAAGGCATTGGATGCTACCTTATTTTAATATATACAAATGTGATGAGAACTATTCTAGTAAAATATCTGCAAAACAGGCTTGTCAACCATGGCCCACCTATAGAAGTGATTAAATTCAAACAGTACCAAAGGATAAGCTGCATTTTCTTCATTCTTTATTTCTGGATTTTTTTTCGTAGGTTTTTGACTGGAATAGCCCTAATTATTTATAAATATTGCCTTTAGAAATTTTAGGCACTATGGTCTGATAGTGTTGTCGAGTGCTAGCAAAAAATAATATTATTTTAGCACATCAAAATTATTTATTTCAATATTTCACAACTGTCAGCTTTGAGCCATTTGTGTCATCTGCATCAATCACAACAGTGTCATCACAATAGATTTATGCTCGCGCCAAATTTGGTAGTGGCCAGAGGATCAGGCACTATCACGTAATACTGTAAACGTACTTATTTTAGCGGTAATTTTATTTTAGCGCTTTTCGCGCTGGAAGCCTTGCGCTAAATTATGATTGCGCTAATTACTTTTTGTACGTTCTATTTCTATAGAAAGGTCTGTGGATGCGCTAATTCATCATTGCGCTAACTGGCTAAAATCTGCAAATGCGCTAAAATTTGATTGCGCTAAAATAAGTATGTTTACAGTGTGTAGCCAATGGGAAGTCACTATTTTGTCATTTGATCTATTGATATATAAAGTTGGTTGTAAAAACATTGTATTGACAATGTAAACACCATTTCACCCTTGATTTTGAAGGTTGTGACTAGATATTTGGTCATTACACAATGTTATTATGTTTTCGTATTGCAGCATGAATTTGATGAGCAAATACAACAGGTGAAGAATGGACAGTGTCTGTCAGATTTACCGGAGATCCAAATTCCACCTCCACCCCCAGCTCCCCCTGTTCTACAATCTCTACAGCAGCCGGTAAGTTGTTCTATCACTGTATGGTTGATCATTGTTGAAGAGTAATTAATTTGTAGAGATCATTTTTGAGGGGTATTCAATTTGTAGAGATCATTTTTGAGGGGTATTTAGTTTGTAGTGATCATTTTTGAGGGGTATTTAGTTTGTGATCATTTTTGAGGGGTATTTAGTTTGTAGAGATCATTTTTGAGGGGTATTTAGTTTGTAGTGATCATTTTTGAGGGGTATTTAGTTTGTAGTGATCATTTTTGAGGGGTATTCAATTTGTAGTGATCATTTTTGAGGGTTTTTTAGTTTGTAGTGATCATTTTTGAGGGGTATTCAATTTGTAGAGATCATTTTTGTGGGGTTTTTAGTTTGTAGTGATCATTTTTGAGGGGTATTTAGTTTGTAGTGATCATTTTTGAGGGGTATTCAATTTGTAGTGATCATTTTTGAGGGGTATTCAATTTGTAGAGATCATTTTTGTGGGGTTTCTAATTTGTAGAGATCATTTTTGAGGGGTTTTTAATTTGTAGTGATAATTTTTGAGGGGTATTTGGGGTATTTAGTTTGTAGTGATCATTTTTGAGGGGTATTTATTTTGTAGTGATCATTTTTGAGGGGTATTTATTTTGTAGAGATCATTTTTGAGGGGTATTTAATTTGTAGTGATCATTTTTGAGGGGTATTTAATTTGTATAGATCTGTAGTGAATTGAATTTCCATCTCATTGAATGAAAATAAGGATGGGATGGTGATTTGATGGTATACACATTTTGGACCTGACTGACCCCCTGGGGCTCTGATTGTTAGGTTCAAAATGGATCATATTGACGAAATATTTTACAACTCGAGTGACTGTAAGACCCTTTAGCCTGAATTTTGTAATTGCTTTTCCCAGTGAAGTATTGGAAGAATGCTATTTTGAAAGTAAGTGAAAAACAGGCAGCCATCTTGGATTTTTACACCTGAAATTTCTTATCACTTTTTGTCAGAGAATTTTTCTTAAATGTTTCGATTTCATATGGAAGTTTCACTTGTTATCAAATCAAAAAGAGGAAAAGAGACAGGAAGGAAAAAAGTAGAGGAAACATCGTCTTACATAAAACCATTGAAATTGTTTATTATTACAGGGAGGCATAACATTTAGCTCACCACTGTCAGGTATGAAAGGAGGGGGAGATAACTCTCCGGAAGCTGATGGAATGGCTTCATTCACAATGCCATCCATTAATGAAGTCAGTTTAGATCATGGAGCCAGCAGGACCAAACTTGCTGAGAAACCTTTGCCACCGAAGCCCTTAGCTACTCCCAATGGCTCCCAGCCACGTCCGTTGGCTCCACCTACGAGGACACCAGGGTTCCTTCCTCCACGTCCATTAGGCCCACGCCCACCACTCATTGCCGGGGTGCGTCCCCCACTTAGACCAGGACTTTCTGTCCCACAGCCAAAGCAGAACAGCTTTGAGAAACTCATTGCTAAATTACAAGTGGCTGTCCCCAAATATAACAGGTAAATCAGTGTCATTAAATTATCCCAGGAGATGTAAACGGTCTTTGTGGCAGATATTTAATGCTCCAAGTTGCTTTTCATTGCAATGAGTGTGTATATCACACAGTGTATTGGATTTTGTGACATAATCATTACAGTCACTACACTCTTGTCACATTCATCATGCAGTGACTTAATTCTTGTCACATTCATCTGACGGTGACTTTATTCTTGTCACATTCATCATACAATGACTTTATGCTTGTCACATTCATCTGACGGTGACTTTATTCTTGTCACATTCATCAGACAATGACTTCATTCTTGTCACATTCATCGGACAATGACTTCATTCTTGTCACATTCATCAGACAGTGACTTTATTCTTGTCACATTCATCAGACAATGACTTCATTCTTGTCACATTCATCAGACAATGACTTCATTCTTGTCACATTCATCAGACAGTGACTTCATTCTTGTCACATTCATCAGACAATGACTTCATTCTTGTCACATTCATCAGACAATGACTTAATTCTTGTCACATTCATCTGACGGTGACTTCATTCTTGTCACATTCATCAGACAATGTTTTTATGCTTGTCACATTCATCAGACAATGACTTAATTCTTGTCACATTCATCTGACGGTGACTTAATTCTTGTCACATTCATCAGACAATGACTTCATTCTTGTCACATTCATCGGACAATGACTTCATTCTTGTCACACTCATCAGACAATGACTTCATTCTTGTCACATTCATCGAACAATGACTTGATTCTTGTCACATTCAACAGACAATGACTTTATTCTTGTCACATTCATCAGACAATGACTTTATGCTTGTCATATTCATCTGACGGTGACTTTATTCTTGTCACACTCATCTGACGGTGACTTTATTCTTGTCACACTCATCTGACAATGACTTTATTCTTGTCACATTCACCAGACAATGACTTTATTCTTGTCACACTCATCTGACAATGACTTAATTCTTGTCACATTCATCAGACAATGACTTAATGCTTGTCACATTCATCTGACGGTGACTTTATTCTTGTCACATTCAACAGACAATGACTTCATTCTTGTCACATTCATCAGACAATGACTTCATTCTTGTCACATTCATCTGACGGTGACTTTATTCTTGTCACACTCATCTGACGGTGACTTTATTCTTGTCACATTCATCAGACAATGACTTCATTCTTGTCACATTCATCTGACGGTGACTTTATTCTTGTCACATTCATCAGACAATGACTTTATGCTTGTCACATTCATCAGACAATGACTTCATTCTTGTCACACTCATCTGACGGTGACTTCATTCTTGTCACATTCATCAGACAGTGCTTTATTCTTGTCACATTCATCAGACAGTGACTTAATGCTTGTCACATTCATCAGACTGACAAATCTTGTCACATTCATCAGACAGTGACTTGATTCTTGTCACATTCATCAGACAGTGACTTAATGCTTGTCACATTCATCAGACTGACAAATCTTGTCACATTCATCAGACAATGACTTAATGCTTGTCACATTCATCTGACGGTGACTTTATTCTTGTCACATTCATCAGACAATGACTTAATTATTGTCACATTCATCAGACAATGAATTCATTCTTGTCACATTCATCAGACAATGACTTCATTCTTGTCACATTCATCTGACGGTGACTTCATTCTTGTCATTCATCAGACAATGACTTCATTCTTGTCACATTCATCGGACAATGACTTAATTATTGTCACATTCATCAGACAATGACTTAATTGTCACATTCATCAGACAATGACTTCATTCTTGTCACATTCATCAGACTGACAAATCTTGTCACATTCATCAGACTGACAAATCTTGTCACATTCATCAGACTGACAAATCTTGTCACATTCATCAGACAATGACTTTATGCTTGTCACATTCATCAGACAATGACTTTATGCTTGTCACATTCATCAGACAATGACTTCATTCTTGTCATTCATCAGACAATGACTTCATTCTTGTCATTCATCAGACAATGACTTAATTATTGTCACATTCATCAGACAATGACTTAATTGTCACATTCATCAGACAATGACTTAATTATTGTCACATTCATCAGACAATGACTTCATTATTGTCACATTCATCAGACAATGACTTAATTATTGTCACATTCATCAGACAATGACTTAATTGTCACATTCATCAGACAATGACTTAATTATTGTCACATTCATCAGACAATGACTTCATTATTGTCACATTCATCAGACAATGACTTCATTATTGTCACATTCATCAGACAATGACTTAATTATTGTCACATTCATCAGACAATGACTTCATTATTGTCACATTCATCAGACAATGACTTAATTATTGTCACATTCATCAGACAATGACTTAATTATTGTCACATTCATCAGACAATGACTTAATTATTGTCACATTCATCAGACAATGACTTAATTATTGTCACATTCATCATACAGAAGACCGGTGAAGTTTATGTACACCAAGGTGTTACGTGGACAGGATTATAACTTCCTGTTCTGTGACCTGTCTTTAGATAGACAGCTTGATGTTTTGATACTTATGAATGCACTTGTCTACATTATAGTTTAATATCACTGTTTCAATTCCAGGCCAGTATTCGTAAGGCTGATCCAGGAGTTAAGACAGGCCAAAGGAGGCTCGTTGTCAGGGGCAACTATGGACGAGATCGTGAACCAGATTGTAGAACTCATTCATACTCATGAACAAAGACAACAACAAAATACTTCCTCAAAGGTAGAGATATGTCTCCAGAAACAAAATACTTCCTCAAAGGTAGAGATGTGTCTCCAGAAACAAAATACTTCCTCAAAGGTAGAGATATGTCTCCAGAAACAAAATACTTCCTCAAAGGTAGAGAGATATGTCTCCAGAAACAAAATACTTCCTCAAAGGTAGAGATAAGTCTCCAGAAACATAATACTTCCTCAAAGGTAGAGATGTGTCTCCAGACATAAAATACTTCCTCAAATGTAGAGAGATAAGTCTCCAGAAACATAATACTTCCTCAAAGGTAGAGATGTGTCTCCAGACATAAAATACTTCCTCAAATGTAGAGAGATATGTCTCCAGAAACAAAATACTTCCTCAAAGGTAGAGATATGTCTCCAGAAACAAAATACTTCCTCAAAGGTAGAGAGATATGTCTCCAGAAACAAAATACTTCCTCAAAGGTAGAGATAAGTCTCCAGAAACATAATACTTCCTCAAAGGTAGAGAGATATGTCTCCAGAAACAAAATACTTCCTCAAAGGTAGAGAGATATGTCTCCAGAAACAAAATACTTCCTCAAAGGTAGAGATAAGTCTCCAGAAACATAATACTTCCTCAAAGGTAGAGATGTGTCTCCAGACATAAAATACTTCCTCAAAGGTAGAGATAAGTCTCCAGAAACAAAATACTGTCTCCAGAAACAAAATACTTCCTCAAATGTAGAGATATATGTCTCCAGAAACAAAATACTTCCTCAAAGGTAGAGATATATGTCTCCAGAAACAAAATACTTCCTCAAAGGTAGAGATATGTCTCCAGAAACAAAATACTTCCTCAAAGGTAGAGATATGTCTCCAGACATAAAATACTTCCTCAAATGTAGAGATGTGTCTCCAGAAACAAAATACTTCCTCAAAGGTAGAGAGATATGTCTCCAGACATAAAATACTTCCTCAAATGTAGAGATGTGTCTCCAGACATAGAATACTTCCTCAAATGTAGAGATATATGTCTCCAGACATAAAATACTTCCTCAAAGGTAGAGATATATGTCTCCAGAAACAAAATACTTCCTCAAAGGTAGAGATATATGTCTCCAGAAACAAAATACTTCCTCAAAGGTAGAGATATGTCTCCAGAAACAAAATACTTCCTCAAAGGTAGAGATATATGTCTCCAGAAACAAAATACTTCCTCAAAGGTAGAGATATGTCTCCAGAAACAAAATACTTCCTCAAAGGTAGAGATATGTCTCCAGACATAAAATACTTCCTCAAATGTAGAGATGTGTCTCCAGAAACAAAATACTTCCTCAAATGTAGAGAGATAAGTCTCCAGAAACATAATACTTCCTCAATGGTAGAGAGATATGTCTCCAGAAACAAAATACTTCCTCAAATGTAGAGATATATCTCCAGACATAAAATACTTCCTCAAATGTAGAGAGATATGTCTCCAGAAACAAAATACTTCCTCAAAGGTAGAGATAAGTCTCCAGAAACATAATACTTCCTCAAATGTAGAGAGATATGTCTCCAGAAACAAAATACTTCCTCAAAGGTAGAGATAGTTCCGAAATCTTCTCCAGCAAAGAATACTTCCTCAAAGGTAGAGATGTGTCTCCAGCATACCCAAAAAAATACTTCCTCAAAGGTAGAGATATGTCTCCAGAACATAAACTTTCTCAATATTTCCCAAACTGTTAAGGAGATTGTCTCCAGACAAAAATACTTCCTCAAAGGTAGAGATGTGTCTCCAGACATAAATACTCTCCTCAATTAGAATATGTCTCCAGACATAAAATACTTCCTCAAATGTAGAGAGATATGTCTCCAGAAACAAAATACTTCCTCAAATGTAGAGATGTGTCTCCAGACATAAAATACTTCCTCAAATGTAGAGATGTGTCTCCAGACATAGAATACTTCCTCAAATGTAGAGATGTCTCCAGAAACAAAATACTTCCTCAAATGTAGAGATATGTCTCCAGACATAAAATACTTCCTCAAAGGTAGAGATATATCTCCAGAAACAAAATACTTCCTCAAAGGTAGAGATATGTCTCCAGAAACAAAATACTTCCTCAAAGGTAGAGAGATATGTCTCCAGACATAAAATACTTCCTCAAAGGTAGAGATATATGTCTCCAGACATAAAATACTTCCTCAAAGGTAGAGAGATATGTCTCCAGAAACAAAATACTTCCTCAAATGTAGAGATATATCTCCAGAAACAAAATACTTCCTCAAAGGTAGAGAGATATGTCTCCAGACATAAAATACTTCCTCAAATGTAGAGATATGTCTCCAGACATAAAATACTTCCTCAAAGGTAGAGAGATATGTCTCCAGACATAAAATACTTCCTCAAAGGTAGAGAGATATGTCTCCAGAAACAAAATACTTCCTCAAAGGTAGAGATAAGTCTCCAGAAACAAAATACTGTCTCCAGAAAGAAATACTTCCTCAAAGGTAGAGAGATATATCTCCAGAAACAAAATACTTCCTCAGAGGTAGAGATAAGTCTCCAGAAACAAAATACTTCCTCAAATGTAGAGATGTCTCCAGAAACAACATGCTACCTTAGATATGTCTCCAGAAATAAACATTATATTTGAATATTTGATATAGATGTCTTAAGTCCTTGAAAAATTCATTAATGGAGGCTTCTGTCATAAATAATTTTCACGTTATACCCCACCATGAAGTGGTCAGAGAAATAAAGTGTTTCTTTTTGCCAATCTTTCTGTCAATAACAGATTTAGTTAGTTGAGAAATTTCACTTTTTAACAATGATATAGTAAAAGGATGCTATTATTTAGCATTAGTAAGAGTTCTTATGGAAAAAATGTTTATGTTGTGCTCTAAATTTAGAATGCCCTCCTCCCTCAAATTTTTGACACATTTGGATCTGGCAAAATGTTTAGTTCAGTTCCATTTTCATCAAAAACAGAAGTTGGGTTGTGTGAGTTTCACCACAATATTTCTAGTTGAAAAATTATTAGTATATTGTACCCTTATTAAATGATCCAAAATTTTTACCACACTTTAAAAGATTTTACCAAACAGATCTGAAACCATCTGACAGCATTTTAGGAGTGGGTTGACTGGTTCACCCATTGTTTATAGAAAGCATCAATAGAATCCTCCTCAACTGAAAATTGTTTTGTTTTATTTATCTTGAAACAAAATAAATGAAAATTTAAAAACTTTTTGATCTTGTCCCTAGATGTCTGCCACACAAAGACCTACTCCCCCTAAGCCTATTGCCCCACCCCCGGGGCTAGCCACCAACTGGGCCTTCCAGGCGTCTGATGGTACAAATGAGGTGTTTGAGGAGGATGAAGATCCATGTGTTATTTGTCATGAAGAGATGACACCCACAACTACACGCACTCTGGACTGCAGTCATAGATTCCATGATGAGGTATGTATATCAGCAACTCCCCAATACTATACGGGGCTGTGTCTCCTACAGACTCCCCAATACAGGGTCTCTACAGACTCCCCAATACTACATAGATGTCTGCCACACAAAGACCTACTCCCCCTAAGCCTATTGCCCCACCCCCGGGGCTAGCCACCAACTGGGCCTTCCAGGCGTCTGATGGTACAAATGAGGTGTTTGAGGAGGATGAAGATCCATGTGTTATTTGTCATGAAGAGATGACACCCACAACTACACGCACTCTGGACTGCAGTCATAGATTCCATGATGAGGTATGTATATCAGCAACTTCAATTATTTTTTGTTTGCAAATGATTTTTCCCAATGAAATGCGCTGGATATTTCAATTCATAAAGAAAGACTTGGGTGTAGGGTTGGGGGGGGGCTCCCCAATACTATACAGGGCTGGGTCTCCTACAGACTCCCCAATACTGTACAGGGCTGGGTCTCCTACAGACTCCCAATACTATACAGGGGCTGGGTCTCCTACAGACTCCCCAATACTGTACAGGGCTGGGTCTCCTACAGACTCCCCAATACTATACAGGGCTGGGTCTCCTACAGACTCCCCAATACTATACAGGGCTGGGTCTCCTACAGACTCCCCAATACTATACAGGGCTGGGTCTCCTACAGACTCCCCAATACTATACAGGCCTGGGTCTCCTACAGACTCCCCAATACTATACAGGGCTGGGTCTCCTACAGACCCCCAATACTGTACAGGGCCGGGTCTCCTACAGACCCCCAATACTGTACAGGGCTGGGTCTCCTACAGACTCCCCAATACTGTACAGGGCTGGGTCTCCTACAGACTCCCCAATACTGTACAGGGCTGGGTCTCCTACAGACCCCCAATACTGTACAGGGCTGGGTCTCCTACAGACTCCCCAATACTGTACAGGGCTGGGTCTCCTACAGACTCCCAATACTGTACAGGGCTGGGTCTCCTACAGACTCCCAATACTGTACAGGGCTGGGTCTCCTACAGACTCCCCAATACTGTACAGGGCTGGGTCTCCTACAGACTCCCAATACTGTACAGGGCTGGGTCTCCTACAGACTCCCAATACTGTACAGGGCTGGGTCTCCTACAGACTCCCCAATACTATACAGGGCTGGGTCTCCTACAGACTCCCCAATACTATACAGGGCTGGGTCTCCTACAGACTCCCAATACTGTACAGGGCTGGGTCTCCTACAGACTCCCCAATACTGTACAGGGCTGGGTCTCCTACAGACTCCCCAATACTATACAGGGCTGGGTCTCCTACAGACTCCCCAATACTGTACAGGGCTGGGTCTCCTACAGACTCCCCAATACTGTACAGGGCTGGGTCTCCTACAGACTCCCCAATACTGTACAGGGCTGGGTCTCCTACAGACTCCCCAATACTGTACAGGGCTGGGTCTCCTACAGACTCCCCAATACTGTACAGGGCTGGGTCTCCTACAGACTCCCCAATACTGTACAGGGCTGGGTCTCCTACAGACTCCCCAATACTGTACAGGACTGGGTCTCCTACAGACTCCCAATACTGTACAGGGCTGGGTCTCCTACACACTCCCCAATACTGTACAGGGCTGGGTCTCCTACAGACTCCCCAATACTGTACAGGGCTGGGTCTCCTACAGACTCCCAATACTGTACAGGGCTGGGTCTCCTACAGACTCCCCAATACTATACAGGGCTGGGTCTCCTACAGACTCCCCAATACTGTACAGGGCTGGGTCTCCTACAGACTCCCCAATACTATACAGGTCTGGGTCTCCTACAGACTCCCCAATACTATACAGGGCTGGGTCTCCTACAGACTCCCCAATACTATACAGGGCTGGGTCTCCTACAGACTCCCCAATACTGTACAGGGCTGGGTCTCCTATACACTCCCCAATACTGTACAGGGCTGGGTCTCCTACAGACTCCCCAATACTATACAGGGCTGGGTCTTCTACAGACTCCCCAATACTGTACAGGGCTGGGTCACCTACAGACTCCCAATACTGTACACGGCTGGGTCTCCTACAGACTCCCCAATACTATACAGGGCTGGGTCTTCTACAGACTCCCCAATACTATACAGGGCTGGGTGTCCTACAGACTCCCCAATACTATACAGGGCTGGGTCTCCTACAGACTCCCCAATACTGTACAGGGCTGGGTCTCCTACAGACTCCCCAATACTATACAGGGCTGGGTCTCCTACAGACTCCCCAATACTGTACAGGGCTGGGTCTCCTACAGACTCCCCAATACTGTACAGGGCTGGGTCTCCTACAGACTCCCCAATACTATACAGGGCTGGGTCTCCTACAGACTCCCAATACTATACAGGGCTGGGTCTCCTACAGACTCCCCAATACTATACAGGGCTGGGTCTCCTACAGACTCCCCAATACTGTACAGGGCTGGGTCTCCTACAGACTCCCCAATACTATACAGGGCTGGGTCTCCTACAGACTCCCCAATACTGTACAGGGCTGGGTCTCCTACAGACTCCCCAATAATGTACAGGGCTGGGTCTCCTACAGACTCCCCAATACTGTACAGGGCTGGGTCTCCTACAGACTCCCCATACTATACAGGGCTGGGTCTCCTACAGACTCCCAATACTGTACACGGCTGGGTCTCCTACAGACTCCCCAATACTATACAGGGCTGGGTCTCCTACAGACTCCCCAATACTATACAGGGCTGGGTCTCCTACAGACTCCCCAATACTGTACAGGGCTGGGTCTCCTACAGACTCCCCAATACTGTACAGGGCTGGGTCTCCTACAGACTCCCAATACTGTACAGGGCTGGGTCTCCTACAGACTCCCCAATACTGTACAGGGCTGGGTCTCCTACAGACTCCCCAATACTGTACAGGGCTGGGTCTCCTACAGACTCCCAATACTGTACAGGGCTGGGTCTCCTACAGACTCCCCAATACTATACAGGGCTGGGTCTCCTACAGACTCCCCAATACTGTACAGGGCTGGGTCTCCTACAGACTCCCCAATACTATACAGGGCTGGGTCTCCTACAGACTCCCCAATACTATACAGGGCTGGGTCTCCTACAGACTCCCCAATACTATACAGGGCTGGGTCTCCTACAGACTCCCCAATACTGTACAGGGCTGGGTCTCCTATACACTCCCCAATACTGTACAGGGCTGGGTCTCCTACAGACTCCCCAATACTATACAGGGCTGGGTCTTCTACAGACTCCCCAATACTGTACAGGGCTGGGTCACCTACAGACTCCCAATACTGTACACGGCTGGGTCTCCTACAGACTCCCCAATACTATACAGGGCTGGGTCTTCTACAGACTCCCCAATACTATACAGGGCTGGGTGTCCTACAGACTCCCCAATACTATACAGGGCTGGGTCTCCTACAGACTCCCCAATACTGTACAGGGCTGGGTCTCCTACAGACTCCCCAATACTATACAGGGCTGGGTCTCCTACAGACTCCCCAATACTGTACAGGGCTGGGTCTCCTACAGACTCCCCAATACTGTACAGGGCTGGGTCTCCTACAGACTCCCCAATACTATACAGGGCTGGGTCTCCTACAGACTCCCAAATACTATACAGGGCTGGGTCTCCTACAGACTCCCCAATACTATACAGGGCTGGGTCTCCTACAGACTCCCCAATACTGTACAGGGCTGGGTCTCCTACAGACTCCCCAATACTATACAGGGCTGGGTCTCCTACAGACTCCCAATACTATACAGGGCTGGGTCTCCTACAGACTCCCAATACTGTACAGGGCTGGGTCTCCTACAGACTCCCCAATACTATACAGGGCTGGGTCTCCTACAGACTCCCAATACTGTACAGGGCTGGGTCTCCTACAGACTCCCCAATACTATACAGGGCTGGGTCTCCTACAGACTCCCAATACTGTACAGGCCTGGGTCTCCTACAGACTCCCCAATACTATACAGGGCTGGGTCTCCTACAGACTCCCCAATACTATACAGGGCTGGGTCTCCTACAGACTCCCAATACTGTACAGGGCTGGGTCTCCTACAGACTCCCCAATACTGTACAGGGCTGGGTCTCCTACAGACTCCCAATACTGTACAGGGCTGGGTCTCCTACAGACTCCCCAATACTGTACAGGGCTGGGTCTCCTACAGACCCCCAATACTGTACAGGGCTGGGTCTCCTACAGACTCCCAATACTGTACAGGGCTGGGTCTCCTACAGACTCCCAATACTGTACAGGGCTGGGTCTCCTACAGACTCCCCAACACTATACAGGCCTGGGTCTCCTACAGACCCCCAATACTATACAGGGCTGGGTCTCCTACAGACTCCCAATACTGTGCAGGGCTGGGTCTCCTACAGACTCCCCAATACTGTACAGGGCTGGGTCTCCTACAGACTCCCCAATACTGTACAGGGCTGGGTCTCCTACAGACTCCCCATACTATACAGGGCTGGGTCTCCTACAGACTCCCAATACTGTACACGGCTGGGTCTCCTACAGACTCCCCAATACTATACAGGGCTGGGTCTCCTACAGACTCCCCAATACTATACAGGGCTGGGTCTCCTACAGACTCCCCAATACTATACAGGGCTGGGTCTCCTACAGACTCCCCAATACTATACAGGGCTGGGTCTCCTACAGACTCCCCAATACTGTACAGGGCTGGGTCTCCTACAGACTCCCCATACTATACAGGGCTGGGTCTCCTACAGACTCCCAATACTGTACACGGCTGGGTCTCCTACAGACTCCCCAATACTGTACAGGGCTGGGTCTCCTACAGACTCCCCATACTGTACACGGCTGGGTCTCCTACAGACTCCCAATACTGTACAGGGCTGGGTCTCCTACAGACTCTCCCAATACTGTACAGGGCTAGGTCTCCTACAGACTCCCAATACTGTACACGGCTGGGTCTCCTACAGACTCCCCAATACTGTACACGGCTGGGTCTCCTACAGACTCCCCAATACTGTACAGGGCTGGGTCTCCTACAGACTCCCCAATACTGTACAGGGCTGGGTCTCCTACAGACTCCCCAATACTGTACAGGGCTGGGTCTCCTACAGACTCCCCAATACTATACAGGGCTGGGTCTCCTACAGACTCCCCAATACTATACAGGGCTGGGTCTCCTACAGACTCCCCAATACTATACAGGGCTGGGTCTCCTACAGACTCCCCAATACTATACAGGGCTGGGTCTCCTACAGACTCCCAATACTGTACAGGGCTGGGTCACCTACAGACTCCCCAATACTGTACAGGCCTGGGTCTCCTACAGACTCCCAATACTGTACAGGGCTGGGTCTCCTACAGACTCCCAATACTGTACAGGGCTGGGTCTCCTACAGACTCCCAATACTGTACAGGGCTGGGTCTCCTACAGACTCCCAATACTGTACAGGGCTGGGTCTCCTACAGACTCCCAATACTGTACAGGGCTGGGTCTCGTACAGACTCCCCAATACTATACACGGCTGGGTCTCCTACAGACTCCCCAATACTATACAGGGCTGGGTCTCCTACAGACTCCCAATACTGTACAGGGCTGGGTCTCCTGCAGACTCCCCAATACTATACAGGGCTGGGTCTCCTACAGACTCCCCAATACTATACAGGGCTGGGTCTCCTACAGACCCCCAATACTATACAGGGCTTGGTCTCCTACAGACTCCCCAATACTGTACAGGGCTGGGTCTCCTACAGACTCCCCAATACTGTACAGGGCTGGGTCTCCTACAGACTCTCCAATACTGTACAGGGCTGGGTCTCCTACAGACTCCCCAATACTGTACAGGGCTGGGTCTCCTACAGACCCCCAATACTATACAGGGCTGGGTCTCCTACAGACTCTCCAATACTATACAGGGCTGGGTCTCCCACAGACTCCCAATACTGTACAGGGCTGGGTCTCCTACAAACTCCCAATACTATACAGGGCTGGGTCTCCTACAGACTCCCAATACTGTACAGGGCTGGGTCTCCTACAGTTTCCAAAATAGGTTAAATATTGTAAAGGGCCAGATCTTCTATGGACTCAAATACTTGATTTAGGCTTGGTTTCCTACGGACTCCAAAATAGATTTAGTACTGTATGGGGTTTGGTCTCCTACCAATTTTATGCAATTCATTAAATTTGATAGAAGGTAGACTTGATAGAAGGTAGACTTGATAGAAGTAATGTTTGATTGAGGAATTATTTGCTTACAAATGTCCAAATATAATTCAAACTGAGATTTTATATTAACAACTTGTACTTTCTCTGGTTTACAGTGTATCCGTAAGTGGTTTAAGGAACAGAGCACCTGTCCTAATTGTAGGATCCACGCACTGCTGCCAGACGAGTTCCCTTCTCTCAAGTGAGCTTCTGTCTATGGAGTAAACCTCTTGGGAGAGCTAGCATTTTCAAAGCAACTGGAGTCTTTTAGGAGTGAACTTTCATCATTTGAAATTTGAACCCTGCTTATTGTATCGAGTTTATCAATCATCTCATTTATCCTGCATACTTTTGACTTCAGGTGGACTGTATAAGTCAAACCTCAGGTCAAAATCATTTGACTCTAAGAGGACATCATCAGAGATAATTTATTTTAAAAATGATTGAATTTCGTCACTAATATAAAGTGGATTACATCAATCAAGATCATCACATTCAGTTTTGCAAGGGGCTTATCATTAGAACCTTAAAATGGGGGAGTTTATGCTGTTTTATTTATTATTTAATGATCTATACTGCTTTTAAACTGATCCATTTGTAATTATTGTTGATTTTATGATTGATATTGTTGGTCTCTATTTATAATGTTATGTTTGAAGTTTTATTGTAATCCCTTTAGTTTTACCATTGATGATGATATTATATGTATGTCTTTATGTAGTGGGTCTCAGATTTCATCTTCAATGTTCAGCCAGATCACAGAACTACCCGTAACAATATTTCTCCTTTGAGAATTATCCTGCTTGCGAGTACAACTACTAGAAACTTACATTTGTTTATTTTAAGTTAACTGGTGTATATTTATATGGTTAAATTATACAGCTCGGCTTCTATAGTTAACACCATGTCTATAACTACAACCTGTCTACAACACCTGTTAGTCAATACACTTCAAGGATGTTAAGATACGAGATGTGTGGTTCGATTCAGGCAAGGGTGGTTTGTGTTACTCAGGAAAATCATAGATCATGGACCATCCTGTGCTGTTGTGGTTTCATGCTGTTCATGCTGTTGTGGTTTCATGCTGTTCAGTGATGTAGCCACTAACTACTACAAGGAAATTCTGACTCTGGATGTTGATGGGGTAATAAATCGTTCATTGCTACATATTTTTTGTATCATGTATTAAAGAGATATTACAGTAAAATATATATCCTACGAGACAACGAGAAAAAGAAAAGAAATTTTATATGTGGTTGTTACTGAAGAAAACCCAGCTTATTATTATGATTAGTGATTGAATCACTGGTCCCTGTTGGACAAACCTGGAGTCCTTACATTGGGTAGATATTTTACTGGAATAGCCCTAACATTTAGAAATTAAAACATCCAGAGAATTTCGGAGTGCTTTCTTGTTTGGCCGAGACCATTCATTTATCCAGCATAATGTTTTTTAACATTTCATAAGGGGCTCTGAACCTACATTTGTCTGTCTTTACTATTGAAAGCTTGTGATCCTCTGTCTACACTTGTTTCACAGATTTTTTTAGTACTGAGTTTTACATCTTGTCACAAAACTCACCCGAGTCTTGACCTAAGTTCTCATTAAGAGAAATACAACAAAATGTAAATGTTTGTTTTTCACTATAGAATTGAGGACCATAGTTTTCATCTTTATGTTAGAAGTGTGAAAGTCCCGATGAGAATGTCTTTATAATGTAGTCTGTTTACATCACAAGTTTCTAGCATGTTCTCATTTTAAACCAGGACCTTTTTCCTTTATCGTGGTCCGAATTGTTGGACCCTGAGTTCTTCATTTAGGAAATAAGATGTTATGTAATTGATCTTATTTTACTTTCTGAAGACTTCCAAGGTATAAACATCTAAAGTCACATGTACAATCTATGGTATATTGATCCTCACAACAACATTGTATGTTTTAATTGATTTAACTATACATGTATAATCTGTAATGAAAGGTGTTGGCGGGAAACGATCATCAATATCTCTAGTTACGATTATGAGTGTGTCTATGTAAGGTATTTTTTAAGAGTCGTTTTACTGAAATCTTTACATTTTTCACACGAATATCCTAAAGCCTATGATTGATGCATGTTGGAACCATTGAAGCAGTTGGTCCAAATAAATGGAAAAGGCCTTGAATTCTGTGTTCACTGTATATTATTGCTTTAGTCCCAGGTCCAGGCAGTTAAAATGGGGAAGAGGGCTGAGTGTAGTTCTCATGAAATCCTGAATTTCCTAAATTGTATGTAATGGAAACGGACACTAGCGAAATTTAGAAAATGTATCTCCTGACCAGAAATGGACTGATGTCTCGCCGGGGCCCTTTATTGCCAAAACAAGAATTAGCCTATCATTATCTAACTAGGAATGTTATCGCCAAAACAAGAATTAGCCTATCATTATCTAACTAGGAATGTTATCGCCAAAACAAGAATTGTCATGTACATGTATTGGGATTTTTTTTTAATTTTTTTTTTTAATATCATATTGGCTAAATTGTCATTTTTCCATATATATATAAAGTTATTCATAGCAATTATAGCTTACTTGGTTTGATGACAGTTTTTCGAGATCTTTGAAATCTAGATCAATTCATTAGAATGTAGATGTTTGATATATTATGTGAAACAAGCTGCTTAATGGCCTTAATCCACTCAAATGCCTAATTTTTCAACTCCCTCAAAAAAAAAAAAAAAAAATGATAGAAAAACAACACAAGAAAGACAACTCACAAATTGATTATTAATTGTATATTTTAATCTACCAGTGACAGATAAATGTGAAGTAATCCAGTATTGTATGTCTTAATAAGAGATTTTACGTGCTTCACTGTTAAATTGATTTTTATATTGATTTTAATCAACTTCTGTATGATAAAATATTTATGATGCGAGACTCTTGATCCTTATCAATACAATCATTGGTGTTATCTAGTAATGTGTGATGTCGTCTGTTCTCAATTTGTAACTTAAATATTATTAATGATCAAGAATAAAATAAATTTCTTTTGAAACGCAATCTATTTGTTTTAACTTTACTTACCAAGACAGTTCAAGGGCTGCACTTCAGTATAACCTCACTATTATTTCAGAAGGGTCAGCTATATATAAACTCGGTGAATTACTTCAGACAGGTCAGTTACTTGAGAAGTTTATTTTGTTTAACGTCCTATTAACAGCCAGGGTCATTTAAGGATGTGCCATGTTTTGGAGGTGGAGGAAACCCGGAGAAAAACCACCGGCCTACAGTCAGTACCTTGCAACTGCGCCCACGTAGGTTTCGAACTCGCGACCCAGTAAAGTCAATTTAATTTTCTTAATTTTATGAGGTATTTATATAACCCTTCCTAATAAGGGGAGATAAAGATATCAGTCTGAACATCTGTGTTGGGGTCCATTCGTGTGTGAATGTCTTCAGTCCATAACCCAATATCCTGGTCGGGGACTAACAAGTCAATCGCATAAGAACCAATGTCAAGTGGGAATGACACATGCTATCGGACTTGCAAGAAGTCCGCTCATTTTTGGATTATCTCCCTTGGCTTATTGCAGGTAAGGTATGTCTTGGCACAAACATCATCTCCCCAATTCATAACAGGCCAGGCACAAACATCATCTACTCATTTCATAACAGGCCAGGCACAAACATCACCTCCCCAAATCATAACAGGCCAGGCACAAACATCACCTCCCCAAATCATAACAGGCCAGGCACAAACATCATCTCCCCAAATCATAACAGGCCAGGCACAAACATCATCTCCCCAAATCATAACAGGCCAGGCACAAACATCACCTCCCCAAATCATAACAGGCCAGGCACAAACATCATCTCCCCAATTCATAACAGGCCAGGCACAAACATCATCATCTCCCCAAATCATAACAGGCCAGGCACAAACATCTCCCCAAATCATAACAGGCCAGGCACAAACATCTCCCCAAATCATAACAGGCCAGGCACAAACATCACCTCCCCAAATCATAACAGGCCAGGCACAAACATCTCCCCAAATCATAACAGGCCAGGCACAAACATCTCCCCAAATCATAACAGGCCAGGCACAAACATCACCTCCCCAAATCATAACAGGCACAAACATCATCTCCCCAAATCATAACAGGCCAGGCACAAACATCACCTCCCCAAATCATAACAGGCCAGGCACAAACATCATCTCCCCAATTCATAACAGGCCAGGCACAAACATCACCTCCCCAAATCATAACAGGCACAAACATCATCTCCCCAATTCATAACAGGCCAGGCACAAACATCATCTCCCCAAATCATAACAGGCACAAACATCATCTCCCCAAATCATAACAGGCCAGGCACAAACATCATCTCCCCAAATCATAACAGGCCAGGCACAAACATCTCCCCAAATCATAACAGGCACAAACATCACCTCCCCAAATCATAACAGGCCAGGCACAAACATCATCTCCCCAAATCATAACAGGCCAGGCACAAACATCATCTCCCCAATTCATAACAGGCCAGGCACAAACATCATCTCCCCAAATCATAACAGGCACAAACATCATCTCCCCAAATCATAACAGGCCAGGCACAAACATCATCTCCCCAAATCATAACAGGCCAGGCACAAACATCATCTCCCCAAATCATAACAGGCCAGGCACAAACATCACCTCCCCAAATCATAACAGGCCAGGCACAAACATCACCTCCCCAAATCATAACAGGCCAGGCACAAACATCATCTCCCCAAATCATAACAGGCACAAACATCATCTCCCCAAATCATAACAGGCCAGGCACAAACATCACCTCCCCAAATCATAACAGGCACAAACATCATCTCCCCAAATCATAACAGGCCAGGCACAAACATCATCTCCCCAAATCATAACAGGCCAGGCACAAACATCATCTCCCCAAATCATAACAGGCCAGGCACAAACATCACCTCCCCAAATCATAACAGGCCAGGCACAAACATCACCTCCCCAAATCATAACAGGCCAGGCACAAACATCACCTCCCCAAATCATAACAGGCCAGGCACAAACATCATCTCCCCAAATCATAACAGGCCAGGCACAAACATCATCTCCCCAAATCATAACAGGCCAGGCACAAACATCATCTCCCCAAATCATAACAGGCCAGGCACAAACATCACCTCCCCAAATCATAACAGGCACAAACATCACCTCCCCAAATCATAACAGGCCAGGCACAAACATCACCTCCCCAAATCATAACAGGCCAGGCACAAACATCACCTCCCCAAATCATAACAGGCCAGGCACAAACATCACCTCCCCAAATCATAACAGGCCAGGCACAAACATCACCTCCCCAAATCATAACAGGCCAGGCACAAACATCACCTCCCCAAATCATAACAGGCCAGGCACAAACATCATCTCCCCAAATCATAACAGGCACAAACATCATCTCCCCAAATCATAACAGGCCAGGCACAAACATCATCTCCCCAAATCATAACAGGCCAGGCACAAACATCACCTCCCCAAATCATAACAGGCCAGGCACAAACATCACCTCCCCAAATCATAACAGGCACAAACATCACCTCCCCAAATCATAACAGGCCAGGCACAAACATCATCTCCCCAAATCATAACAGGCCAGGCACAAACATCACCTCCCCAAATCATAACAGGCACAAACATCACCTCCCCAAATCATAACAGGCCAGGCACAAACATCACCTCCCCAAATCATAACAGGCCAGGCACAAACATCATCTCCCCAAATCATAACAGGCCAGGCACAGACATCACCTCCCCAAATCATAACAGGCCAGGCACAAACATCACCTCCCCAAATCATAACAGGCACAAACATCACCTCCCCAAATCATAACAGGCCAGGCACAAACATCATCTCCCCAAATCATAACAGGCACAAACATCATCTCCCCAATTCATAACAGGCCAGGCACAAACATCATCTTCCCAAATCATAACAGGCCAGGCACAAACATCATCTCCCCAATTCATAACAGGCCAGGCACAAACATCACCTCCCCAAATCATAACAGGCCAGGCACAAACATCACCTCCCCAAATCATAACAGGCACAAACATCACCTCCCCAAATCATAACAGGCACAAACATCACCTCCCCAAATCATAACAGGCCAGGCACAAACATCACCTCCCCAAATCATAACAGGCACAAACATCACCTCCCCAAATCATAACAGGCACAAACATCACCTCCCCAAATCATAACAGGCCAGGCACAAACATCACCTCCCCAAATCATAACAGGCACAAACATCACCTCCCCAAATCATAACAGGCCAGGCACAAACATCATCTCCCCAAATCATAACAGGCACAAACATCATCTCCCCAATTCATAACAGGCCAGGCACAAACATCATCTCCCCAAATCATAACAGGCCAGGCACAAACATCATCTCCCCAATTCATAACAGGCCAGGCACAAACATCACCTCCCCAAATCATAACAGGCCAGGCACAAACATCACCTCCCCAAATCATAACAGGCCAGGCACAAACATCATCTCCCCAAATCATAACAGGCCAGGCACAAACATCATCTCCCCAATTCATAACAGGCCAGGCACAAACGTCATCTCGCCAAATCATAACAGGCCAGGCACAAACATCATCTCCCCAAATCATAACAGGCCAGGCACAAACATCACCTACTCATTTCACTACAGAGATCATCTCACCATTTCATTACAGAGAACCGGCACAAATTCACAAAAAAAAAAAACATTTAAGATTTTACAATATTTATTGGCTTTATATACATCAAATGTACATATTTACACCAGCATCTGTACAAATCTACATCGGCATGACACATGATATACAATGTAACCGTATTTATACAGAAATGATTCCTACCATAACCAATGTAACTGTCTACAGACATGACAGGGATGACACACAACAGTTGATCTGACATCCATGTTAAAGAGATGACTGGTTCGATGTGGCTGTTGTTATCCTCGGATCTCCAGAACTCATCCGATCAGACGACTGCCGGCTGTACTCCATGTGAATTTGTTAAGGCCGCCCATTATCTACAGTTTTCCCTCGCGTGACTTGTTTCAGTACTGGAAAAGAACAAAATCAAAAAATTTGCAACATCAATGGAAATAATGTGTGTTTTTTTTAAAAATAAGATGATTAAATATACAAGTCCGACTGATTAGTGATAACTGAGCCACGGTGCCATCAATATACAAGTCAGACTGATTAGTGATAACTGAGCCGGCGGTTCCATCAATATACAAGTCAGACTGATTAGTGATAACTGAGCCGGCGGTTCCATCAATATACAAGTCAGACTGATTAGTGATAATTGAGCCGCGGTTCCATCAATATACAAGTCAGACTGATTAGTGATAACTGAGCCGGCGGTTCCATCAATATACAAGTCAGACTGATTAGTGATAATTGAGCCGCGGTTCCATCAATATACAAGTCAGACTGATTAGTGATAATTGAGCCACGGTTCCATCAATATACAAGTCAGACTGATTAGTGATAACTGAGCCACGGTTCCATCAATATACAAGTCAGACTGATTAGTGATAATTGAGCCATGGTTCCATCATTTTTCCTTCACTTAGAGACATACTTGTACTTAACTCAAAATTTGCCACAGGAAAGCATTATAGAATTTAAGGAATGTTCCTTAACTAACGGTTTTATCTTAATTAATAACAGTTTCCTATGGAATATTGATGAAACTGAGACAGTTCAAGGGCTGCACTTCAGTATAACCTAACTATTATTTCCGAAGGGTCAGCTATATATAAACTCGGTGAACTTACTTCAGACGGGTCAGTTAGATATAAACTCGATGAACTTACTTCAGACGGGTCAGTTAGATTTAAACTCGATGAACTTACTTCAGACGGGTCATGTTTTTAGACATTACAATAAAGTTTATAAATACTGTTTCTAACATCACATCAAAGTTTATAATTCCTGTTTCTAGACATCACATAAAAGTTTATAATTCCTGTTTCTAGACATTACAACAAAGTTCATAATTCCTGTTTCTAGACATCACATAAAAGTTTATAATTCCTGTTTCTAACATTACAACAAAGTTTATAATTCCTGTTTCTAGATATTACAACAAAGTTTATATTCCTTAACCTCCAGAAATATTTGCTCAATTGGATTGATTGGTAAGCTTACAAAATCATCCTTTAACTTTTCCTTGTGTTTAGATTTTTCTTTCGGGGGTCTCTGTTTAGGACGGGTTTTCTTTCCGGCATTCTTTTCATTTGGTTTTTTCACATTCAACAACGGGTGTATTTCTGTAAAGGAAAAATATTGTATAATTATGTTTAATTCTGTAAAGGAAAAGTTAATCGTATAACTATGTTAAGGTTAAAGTAATTATGTTAAGGTTAAAGTAATTATGTTAAGGTTAAAGTCATTATGTTGAGGTTAAAGTCATTATGTTGAGGTTAAAGTCATTATGTTAAGGTTAAAGTCATTATGTTAAGGTTAAAGTAATTATGTTGAGGTTAAAGTCATTATGTTGAGGTTAAAGTCATTATGTTAAGGTTAAAGTCATTATGTTGAGGTTAAAGTCATTATGTTAAGGTTAGTCATTATGTTAAGGTTAAAGTCATTATGTTAAGGTTAAAGTAATTATGTTAAGGTTAAAGTCATTATGTTGAGGTTAAAGTCATTATGTTAAGGTTAAAGTCATTATGTTGAGGTTAAAGTCATTATGTTAAGGTTAAAGTCATTATGTTAAGGTTAAAGTCATTATGTTGAGGTTAAAGTCATTATGTTAAGGTTAGTCATTATGTTAAGGTTAAAGTAATTATGTTAAGGTTAAAGTCATTATGTTGAGGTTAAAGTCATTATGTTAAGGTTAAAGTCATTATGTTGAGGTTAAAGTCATTATGTTAAGGTTAAAGTCATTATGTTAAGGTTAAAGTCATTATGTTGAGGTTAAAGTCATTATGTTAAGGTTAAAGTCATTATGTTAAGGTTAAAGTCATTATGTTGAGGTTAAAGTCATTATGTTAAGGTTAAAGTCATTATGTTAAGGTTAAAGTCATTATGTTAAGGTTAGTCATTATGTTAAGGTTAAAGTAACTCAAAGTTCAGTCAAGGTCAGCAGATTGGCAAATATAGTATCAATGAAAAGGTTTTGGCAAGGAACACACATATCAAATATGAAAGTTCTGTCTCATACAGTTAACATACTATGGCCATGGTTAAAGCTATTTAAAAATAGGTCAAAGGTCAGTCAAGGTCAGCAGGTCTGCAAATGTAGTACCAATGGCAAGGTCTTCTCACAAGGAACAACATGTCAAATACCTAAGCTGTATCATCATTAGTACCGATACAATTTTTTATAAAAACTTTAACCTAGCTGTCTATGAAGAAATAGCTCCCCTGGGCTTCGTCTTTGCGAGCTAAAAACAGTTACCAATTATTTACAATATTTAACCAAACTGTAGCTGTGGATGTATTAAATGTGAATGTTTTGTCTTGTGTATTTTGTATATGTCATGTTTTGTAAACAAATTTTAAAATGAATAAAAAATATATTAGAATTTTTTTTTTTTAACCTAACTTACCATCAATGGGAGCATTAGGTAGATCAACGTCTATGGATTTAAATTTCTTTTTCTTTGGTGACGGAGTATGATCAGTGGGAGCAGGACGTTTCTTTTCCGGGGCGGGGGGCTCTTCTAACACCTGGAATCAAACAAATTACATTACTGTCACATGGCTAATTAGCTGGAACGGACATCACTATGGAAACACAACAGGTCATCTAATTAAATAATCACTTTATTTTACATTGTGTATATTTCTCAATTAAAGACATCAGCTCTGTTGAGATTTTACTATGATCAGTAAACATACACAACAAATTATTGATTATGAAATCAGTCATTATCACATATTATGTATTAAAACTCCCTATTGACCTTTAAAGGGATGTGGCATGGTTTTTATTTCTGGTGTCTTAACAAGGTATCAATAGATGATACTAATCCCACAATTCGTTCATTGTCCTTTGACCTGAAAAGAAATCCCATCAGACAATGACAGGAAGTAGTGGGTGAGCTGGCATTCATCAGTCCACTTCAACTTCGAGTTATTGTACAGAACCAAAATTCTATTTATAGTAATAGTGACCTTGACTTTTGACCTTATAACTATTGAACCTCTACATACCCCTTCAGGGAGAGCCTCTGGCTCGTCCAGCTCTGGTGATACAGGCAGGAACAACAAGGCTTCTGTGTCCTCATCCTCCTCATCACTACAACAGAGAAACGGAATTGTCATACAAAAACACAGAGAAATTATCTACCGATAAGCAAACACCTGGTAACAATTGGTTCTATGGGCATGCTTTGCGCAATTGGTTTACACTGCTTTGATGATTCTCGGTCAATCAGTAGAAATTGTTTGAGTGTTTTAACAAATCTGACCCCTGTGGCCTATAGGTCGAGGTCATTTCTTTTCATAAACTTTGTCAAGCATCATCCCAGCAATGTTTGAGAGTTAAACAATGTATCAGCACATCAGGGAGAAAAAGGCTACAAAACTGTATATCATACATTAATCATTATCCTCTTGTATATACAGCCAACACCTCCCTGTAAATATCATACATTTATTATTACCATCTTGTATATACAGACAACACCTGTAAATATTGAGAGTTTGTTGTTTTTGTGAGTTTACCTGCTAACAAACACCTGTACGGGTTCTATAGCGGTGACGACCGTTTGTTGTCTTTGTGACCTACCTGCTAACAAACACCTGTATGGGTTCTATAGCGGTGACGACCGTTTGTTGTCTGTGTAACAAACACCTGTACGGGTTCTATAGCGGTGACGACCGTTTGTTGTCTATGTGACCTACCTGCTAACAAACACCTGTATGGGTTCTATAGCGGTGACGACCGTTTGTTATCTATGTGACCTACCTGCTAACAAACACCTGTATGGGTTCTACAGTAGTAACATCAACTTCTATGTCCTCTTCGTCAGGCCCTGTCAACACAATGAATGACAGATCTTGAAAATGAAAAACTTTTCAAATCAGATGGTGATTTTTCTTAATCTACATATCAACTACATGTATATCAAACTTTTAATTAAATAATGCATCTTAGTTTGTATTTTTTGGGTTACCTTGTATTAAATAAAGTACTTATTTTCACACAAAAAAGTCAGACACCAATACACAGTCTGTCGGAGTACAAACCTAAAGTCTGCATCCGTATGTAGTACCAGCAGGGCCTGTTCGTTTATGCATACAAACCAATTCATTATTTTTTTTACTGTAACATTCACACTGTATGTGACCTTACCTTTAGCCTCCTCTTTTTCTTTATCCTCATCTTCAATGTCAAACTCTGATTCTCTCTCCTCATATTCTACATTCTCATCAAGTTCCTTAAAATCTGGCGCAAAGGCACTCCAATTTTCCTACAACAAATATGGAAATAGACTGAAACAGATTTTTTATTTGTCTTATTTCAAAACGAAAATTGACAGATTTGGAGGCAATTTTTTGTGAGTAAATGAAGAATTTTAGGAATTAAGCATTAATATTAGATAATTTCAATTAGATATGGGACCCATTTTTGTCTCCAAAAAGTCCTTGTAAACCTACCACTTGATTCTGTGCCCAGATAGACACCAGACCACTGGATATAGAGGCTATAATGGGACGCACAGGGTGCCACTGAAACAGATCAACAACCGGTAATACACAACAGTGGCTACAGTACGATGGGACACACAGGGTGCCACTGAAACAGATCAACAACCGGTAATACCGGTACTAAACAGTGCCTACAGTATGATGGGACACACGGTTGCCATGGAAACAGATGATATTACTAATTATTTAAAGTAAATCTGTCCAGCAATTCATACTAGAGACGACTACACACATTTTATCTTAAAATTGGTTAAGTTCGATCACTGACTAATTAGTTTTGACCACTGACTATTTAGTTTTGACCAATGACTATGAAGAATATAAGAAACTGAAGTTAAAAGTACTGATGCAATAATCAATTGTAATTTTTCAAAATGTTTGAAAAAAAATTTTAACCAATAATTGATTACAAATTTGCGACAGATGTCCTATCATCACTGGGTAACAGTCTCCTATAAGAAAACTCCAATGAAATAACCTACCACCACATCAAGTAGAAGTTCCCCTTTTGTTCCGTGGAGAATTTTTACCAGATTACCAACACTTTTCTCCCATATATACAAGGAATGCTGACGTGCCGATCCAGCTACAATGTATTCACCATCGCCGGAGAAACAACATTTTTTCCACAGAGTTCTGAAATAAACAAACAAACACATAACAATTCAAATTATAAAAATTAAAATTCAATGAATTCAGAAATGTACCCTCATCATCTCAAACTTAAATTAAATAAATAAATTAAATAATTTCTGAGGATCCAGAAAGACGAACTTGCTGATAGGAAAGACACAAGATTTTCTTGCTTATGGTAAATATTCAGTCTAAAAAATCAATTCTACCTTGTTTACGAGATCAATAATTACTTGTTTACGAGATCAATACTTACTTGTTAACGAGATCAATACTTACTTGTATACGAGATCAATAATTACTTGTTTACGAGATCAATACTTACTTGTTTACGAGATCAATACTTTCTTGTGTACGAGATCAACGAGATCAATAATTACTTGTTTACGAGATCAATAATTACTTGTTTGCGAGATCAATACTTACTTGTTTACGAGATCAATACTTACTTGTTTACGAGATTAATACTTACTTGTTTACGAGATCAACGAGATCAATAATTACTTGTTTACGAGATCAATAATTACTTGTTTGCGAGATCAATACTTACTTGTTTACGAGATCAATACTTACTTGTTTACGAGAACAATACTTCCTTGTTTACGAGATCAATACTTACTTGTTTAAGAGATCAATACTTACTTGTTTACGAGATCAACGAGATCAATAATTACTTGTTTACGAGATCAATAATTACTTGTTTGCGAGATCAATACTTACTTGTTTACGAGATCAATACTTACTTGTTTACGAGATTAATACTTACTTGTTTACGAGAACAATACTTCCTTGTTTACGAGATCAATACTTACTTGTTTACAAGATCAAAACTTACTTGTTTACGAGATCAATACTTACTTGTTTACAAGATCAATACTTACTTGTTTGCGAGATCAATACTTACTTGTTTACGAGATCAATACTTACTTGTTTGCGAGATCAATACTTACTTGTTTACGAGATCAATACTTACTTGTTTACGAGATCAATACTTACTTGTTTACGAGATCAATACTTACTTGTTTACAAGATCCTGGAGTTTTTGTATTGGTTCCGGTTCGCCATCTTTCCCACAGGTCATGACCTCTCGACTCTCGTACACACGGATGATTCGGTCTGCAGAGTTGACCAAGAAACACCTAAAACAAGTCGAGGTTCATACAGACACCCATACAACCAAGGCCCTCAGATTGACACACCACAATTACAGACATCAATAAACTAAAACAAAAAAAACTCAGATTTTAATACAAACATCAATAAACTATGTAAAAAGATACTAAAATGTGTTCAAGTTTTTAATTGCTAATAACTTTTTATGACAACACATTTTAAGTTCATCTATTTCTGACATTATGAAAGAAGGTCTAAGTCTATGATTTGGGTTAATAGAGCTTTTCCCCCATAACAGGGAAGCATACTAGTGTACCCATTCACTTCTTTCTATAACAAAAGTGAAAATGATTTGTTCTAATTCTCTGGAATACTCTAAAGAATTAAACCAGAGAGCATTTTAAAATTTCTGATTAGAATAGGAAGATTCTATTTTAGTTTGTTTAAATTTGGCATTTCCATTATCTTTGTATTTCACACGTTTCTAAAATCAGGTCATATAGATCCTCAGATTAATAAAGGGCTACAACTCTGGTAATACAATTCACACGATTCTAATCACATGTAAAGTTAAAGGATTGTAATCTGGAGCTAGCTTCTTCCCTGTGAACTGATACTCACTCTCCCCTCCGAGCAAACTCGATAGATTTGATAGCTGTCGTGTTTAACGTCCCAGTTGTTACACGGAATGAAGCTACCAGCTTAGTGAGATCTTTAATAGGAAAAACAAGCACCTGTAAAACATAAATATCAAATCGTTAATGACTTAATTTAGTAAATCATTTACCCAAGTTTATCTATGTTATTGTGGTTATTAAGATAACTATTAATCAACATCAAATGAGAATATTTGTACCCATACATAAAGTCTCTCATTTAATGAATGGGACTTTTATGTACTTTATGTAGACTTTTTGTTTCTGTCCTAAAATATTTACTACCGAAATTGATAAGAATTCTACCATTATCATTTTCATACAAAATTGTTTAATATTTTGTTTCATGAAGTAAAATGAAAAATTTTGATTGCCATTCTTAGGCTTCATCCATGAAGATATGTAATATTTACCCGTCCCTTGGCATTACCCGTGTAGATGTGTATAACTTACCTGTCCCGTGACATTGCCCATATAGATATATATAACTTACCTGTCCCTTGACATTACCCATATAGATATATATAACTTACCCGTCCCTTGACATTGCCCGTATAGATATATATAACTTACCCGCCCCTTGACATTGCCCGTGTAGATATATATAACTTACCCATCCCTTGACATTGCCCGTATAGATATATATAACTTACCCGTCCCTTGACATTGCCGTATAGATATATATAACTTACCCGCCCCTTGACATTGCCCGTGTAGATGTATATAACTTACCCGTCCCTTGACATTGCCCGTGTAGATGTATATAACTTACCCGTCCCTTGACATTGCCCGTGTAGATGTATATAACTTACCCGTCCCTTGACATTGCCCGTATAGATATATATAACTTACCCGTCCCGTGACATTGCCCGTGTAGATGTGTTTAACTTACCCGTCCCTTGACATTGCCTGTGTAGATATATATAACTTACCCGTCCCTTGGCATTGCCGTATAGATATATATAACTTACCCGTCCCTTGACATTGCCCGTGTAGATGTATATAACTTATCCGTCCCTTGACATTGCCCGTATAGATATATATAACTTACCCGTCCCTTGGCATTACCCGTGTAGATATATATAACTTACCTGTCCCTTGACATTACCCATATAGATATATATAACTTACCCGCCCCTTGACATTACCCGTGTAGATATATATAACTTACCCGTCCCTTGACATTACCCATATAGATATATATAACTTACCCGCCCCTTGACATTACCCATATAGATATATATAACTTACCCGTCCCTTGGCATTGCCCATATAGATATATATAACTTACCCGTCCCTTGGCATTACCCGTGTAGATATATATAACTTACCTGTCCCTTGACATTACCCATATAGATATATATAACTTACCCGCCCCTTGACATTACCCGTGTAGATATATATAACTTACCCGTCCCTTGACATTACCCATATAGATATATATAACTTACCCGCCCCTTGACATTACCCATATAGATATATATAACTTACCCGTCCCTTGGCATTGCCCATATAGATATATATAACTTACCCGTCCCTTGGCATTGCCTGTGTAGATATGTTTTCCCCGTCTGTCAAATGCTGCCACAATATTAAGATCTGACTGAAAACAAAACCAATATATTATAAATTGTCAGTGAATATTACCGCTATGATTCTAGTTATAAACTGTTCTTCTATTTGATACTACAGAAAGTATCTCTGCATTTATTTCCAAATTAGCTTCATTCATTATACTTTTTGTGTTTCACAGATACAAGTACAGGCAGATGTTTATCACAATTCTGGTTGAATAAACGGAATTGTTCATCTCTGAAAAACTAGAGTTCTCTTTCAGAAGAAATTTTCAGTCGTTAAATGAAATTTTCAGTTGTTAGACAAAGACAAACATGTCAAGCTTACATCGTCGTCCATCTGTATGGAGGTATGTGTCCCGTCGATGGACATCATAACAGCAGGGTGTTTCATAGGGCAGACCAGGAACCGCTTACTGTAACAGTAGGTAAGGTTTAGTTTATTAAAATAGACACTTCATGAAAATATACATGTATTATATGAATTTAGATCACAAATATTGTACACATATTACAATTAGGAGAAGTCCTACATGTTTCTGGGGTAGAACTGTACTTTGAGGATAGGAGATGGATACTTTATCTGTTTCTGGGGTAGAACTGTACTTTGAGGATAGGAGACGGGTACTTTACCTGTTTCTGGGGTAGAACTGTACTTTGAGGATAGGAGACGGGTACTTTACATGTTTCTGGGGTAGAACTGTACTTTGAGGATAGGAGATGGATACTTTATCTGTTTCTGGGGTAGAACTGTACTTTGAGGATAGGAGACGGGTACTTTACCTGTTTCTGGGGTAGAACTGTACTTTGAGGATAGGAGACGGGTACTTTACATGTTTCTGGGGTAGAACTGTACTTTGAGGATAGGAGACGGGTACTTTACATGTTTCTGGGGTAGAACTGTACTTTGAGGATAGGAGATGGATACTTTATCTGTTTCTGGGGTAGAACTGTACTTTGAGGATAGGAGACGGGTACTTTACCTGTTTCTGGGGTAGAACTGTACTTTGAGGATAGGAGACGGGTACTTTACATGTTTCTGGGGTAGAACTGTACTTTGAGGATAGGAGACGGGTACTTTACCTGTTTCTGGGGTGGAACTGTACTTTGAGGGTAGGAGACGGGTACTTTACCTGTTTCTGGGGTAGAACTGTACTTTGAGGATAGGAGATGAGTACTTTACATGTTTCTGGGGTGGAACTGTACTTTGAAGATAGGAGACGGGTACTTTACATGTTTCTGGGGTGGAACTGTACTTTGAGGATAGGAGACGGGTACTTTACCTGTTTCTGGGGTAGAACTGTACTTTGAGGATAGGAGACGGGTACTTTACCTATTTCTGGGGTGGAACTGTACTTTGAGGATAGGAGACGGGTACTTTACCTGTTTCTTGGTGGAACTGTACTTTGAGGATAGGAGACGGGTACTTTACATGTTTCTGGGGTGGAACTGTACTTTGAGGATAGGAGACGGGTACTTTACCTGTTTCTGGGGTGGAACTGTACTTTGAGGATGGGAGACGGGTACTTTACCTGTTTCTGGGGAGGAACTGTACTTTGAGGATAGGAGACGGGTACTTTACATGTTTCTGGGGTGGAACTGTACTTTGAGGATAGGAGACGGGTACTTTACCTGTTTCTGGGGTAGAACTGTACTTTGAGGATAGGAGACGGGTACTTTACCTGTTTCTGGGGTGGAACTGTACTTTGAGGATAGGAGAGGGGAAGCGGAATGTCTTGTCACACTCCCCGGCCATTACATCCCACACTGACACTGTGTTGTCTGTAGCAGCACTAAGAAGTTTATGTCCATTCCGACTCCAACTGTAAGTAACGATACAATCCTGGTATTCAAATATATCACAAAGACAAACAGAGGCCTTAGCATTACTGACGAGGCCTAGAGGGATGGGTCACATGTATGATCAGTTTCAATGTACATTCTGACTCTACAGTATTTTACAAAAGACACATACAATATTAGCACCAGTCAATACAAATTCAAAGTTATAAACTAACGCTGAATTTGTATTAAATAGCGTGACTTTTGTATAATTTTTTGATATCTTATCTGGGAGACAAATATGTAAATGGTTTATTACACAATTCTCACTATAGATTATTGGCTAAATCCATATTGGTTTTCTGGTAAGTATAAAGTATTTGGTGGACAGTCATACAAAGCAAAACCGATACCACTCAAAATATTGAATTAATATTCCCTATTTTGCTGCTCAGAGGTGAATGAGGCGATTTGGTGGCTTTAAAATGATAGTAGCTATGGTGTCCTCGATAGTATTTGGGATTTAAGACTACAGAGGTTGATCTGACCAATATGATTTGTTGTGTCTCACATTTACGGAAGCGTAATTAGGACCACAAAGAGAACTTAGGTGGTTGGTACAATGAACAAAATTCTGTCTGGTATTGACTTTTACTCTCTGTTTGATGGCTTTGTTTCTAAATTTTGACAGTTTTTAAATCTTGTTATATCATTATGCAGTAACAACCATTCATACAGTATTACATGTAGTAATGACCATTCATACAGTACTACATGTAGTAACGACCATTCATACAGTATTACCTGTAGTAACGACTATTCATACAGTATTACCTGTAGTAACGACCATTCATACAGTATTACCTGTAGTAACGACCATTCATACAGTATTACCTGTAGTAACGACTATTCATACAGTATTACCTGTAGTAACGACCATTCATACAGTTATACCTGTAGTAACGACCATTCATACAGAATTACCTGTAGTAACGACTAATCATACAGTATTACCTGTAGTAACGACCATTCATACAGTCTTACCTGTAGTAACGACCATTCATACAGTATTACCTGTAAGTAATGACCATTCATACAGTATTACCTGTAGTAACGACCATTCATACAGAATTACCTGTAGTAATGACCATTCATACAGTATTACCTGTAGTAACGACTATTCATACAGTATTACCTGTAGTAACGACCATTCATACAGAATTACCTGTAGTGACAACCAATCATACAGTATTACCTGTAGTAACGACCAATCATACAGTATTACCTGTAGTAACGACCATTCATACAGTATTACATGTAGTAACAACTAATCATACAGTATTACCTGTAGTAACAACCATTCATACAGTCTGACCTGTAGTAACGACCAATCATACGGTATTACCTGTAGTAACGACCAATCATACAGTTTTACCTGTAGTAACAACCATTCATACAGTATTACCTGAGAGAACACACTGGATGAACATGAGCATTAATAATCTTGGCAATTCCTCTGGTCAGGAAATCCCAGATGACGATCCTTCCATCGTTACACCCAACAGAGAGTAGTGTCCCTTGTCTGTTGTACGCACATGTGATGGCGATGCTCACACAGTCCAAAGTTCCATCAAAATCCTATTAAGGAAAAGAAGTTGATTTAATTGATTTGAATTCAATCCGACACTAAATATAACAAAATATCTATTGTACAAAATAGACAGAATATAATTTTGTAATATCAAGATTTTTTTTAGAATTTAAATTCTGAAAGTGGAGTGTATAGGTCACCTAACTAATTACTATTTTTCTAACTGGCTTTGATGAAATGTTCCCATTAGTAGTAGGACATGTTAAACAGTAAGGTTCCCTTATTTATTCAAAAGGTTTTACGTTTCCCCCATCCTTTCACATTAAATATTGTAGTGGTAATTGTGATTATGTTGATTACAGTACACATTACTGTCAACTAGCAGGTTTGGAAAAAGTGCCATCTTGCATTTGATACTCAAACTACTACTTGCTAGTTTGAGTATGGATTGGTTACTAAAATAGATTTTGATCAAACAATAATTTTTTAAATGTATTATCTAAAGGCATATCAATTTATGACAAGGTAAATTATATTTTACTAAAAGATGTTTACTGAAAGCGTTGTGCCCTTAGAAACTTGATGTTTCTCTACCAGAAGTATTGCATCAATTTTTTTATACTTTCAAAAGTGCAGATAATTTTTATTTTCGCATTATGTTTCATGCCAAAAAAATATGATTTGGACGAAAATTAGAAAAAAAATACTATCAATTCAAAGTGATTTTGGCTATCTTTAGTGTTAAAAATACACCTTAATTGGGTTAATAACAAGCTTGCATATTATAAGAAATTTGGTGGTTTTCTCCAACCTGACACTAGTTAATAACATTATAAATCCAGCCTCATTACCTCTGGGTAATTCTGTCCAAAGGATTCTGAAAAGAGAGAGAAAAAACTATTGAATACATTAGACACGATAGACCTGAAATGGAGCATAAATCAAACGATGATAATATAATCCTTCTATTTTCGCTTTTTCCCAAACAAAAACAATCGGGTCTTCCACGACCACTCTGTGATAAGGTGGTGTTTGACCATTGATCGGTGATTTCACGCACACAAAAGGTATCACCGAAGTGATAATGTCTTGAAAAATAACATGGAACGAGAAAGAAATGATAGGATAACGGAAAACCTCACCGAGAAGCTCTAAATTCATGTTTCTGGCGCCAGCGACCAACTGCAGATCAAAGCGGAAGTCATTAATGGAACTATAAAAACGAAGGCAAATGTCTGCACAATATATCCGGATCTCCAAATAATCAAGGTTTTATTGTTACATTAAAAGTTATCAATGTGCCGCGATTTTTTCTGCTATGTAAGTTAACATGCGATACATTAAACCAAGGCCCAGAAATATCTCAATTTGGTTCAATATAACTATATTTGAGAGATTTTGTTTATCATAAAGTTTGGATTGAAATTTTTTTAGTTTTGTATCAAGCTTGACTGATTTTGATTTTAGTCATCCTATATTGAAGAGCTTGGCTACCCCGTAAACCATGGCTTTACTAATCTGAAAATGTATAGTTTTAGGTAGACAAAAAACCCAAATCAAAACCGGAAGCTACAACACTATATTTTCAGGTCACTATATAGGTCGTCCATGAATCCAGGATCAGAAATGTCTCGGCCATCCGAGCGACAGTGGTAAGTCTTCACACTCTTCATTTGATATTCCAGTATATCATACTTTATATGGACGTGTAGAGCTATATCCTCATACAACATTTTGTATAAATTTACTGAAGTTTTTTTTATAAATATGGTAATTCCCGATTGATCATCCTTCACATGTGAAAATGTACGAAATAAAAAAAAGATATTAATATGGCTGGCCGTTACTACCAAGATTGTATCACGGTAGCATGTCTATAATTAGCATTAGGCCTGAGAGCTAATGAGATATGATTTAGGGGAGGTAACTCGTATACAGATATGGGATGTTGATTTACATTCTAGGCGGGCGTTACTCCAGTACCTCATACTTCCATCGACTGTGATTTTGGGTGGGGTTTTTTTCCACGCTGTTTTTGTCAACACGGTGATAAAAGTAAATAAGCTTCTAAAAAGTACTTATGCTCTTATACATTTTTATTATTATTTTGGTTTATTTCTTCGAAATGTTTGAACAGGACGTTCTGATAACTACGTAGTAATTAAGTTATACTTTGACTTGCTTTCACGCTTGAATGATCACGATGACGAATCATGACACAATTTTCACATCTGAAAACTTCTATAATATTTTCTTTGGTACTTTTTATCATTTTTATCTGATGAAATCCGAATAAGTATGACATGATGCAATAGGTAAACTTATTACTTAGACCGGGCTACTATTTATAGACGGCGATACGGATACTCTATACTACATATACTGATTCTCCACACGTTTATTCACCAGGTAGAATCTAAGGAGTCAGCATTACACCGATTCTGAACGAATTCGAACAAGACTTTATCGACGAGAGACAAAGGACCACCGAGAGGTAAAACTGTCATTTTAACACTGCCAGATACTTAACATGTCTTAGGGGACTGTTGAGTTCTGACGATAATCGTCCCGTGCTTGGGCTCCAACTATCGCGAACTATCGCTCTCAATACAAGCATCATACCACTAGACTAAAGGGAATTAACTGGGTGACCACATACTCTCCGCTTTCACACTACTTCCTCATTCACAAAGTTTTTTTTCGCCAAAACATAACAACAGTGTTATTTTTTTAGTTACTCGAGTGTCTGACAAGACTGAGCATTTTAATGTATCATATGTATGTGAATTACACGTATGTACTTTTATGTATTTAAAATGTGTGACACTTAAATAAGATATATCTTATCTTATCCTATCTTACAATGAATAGTAAAAATCTATTTTGTTCAACCATACTTAAGCTAAATTTGAACAAAATCCGGAATACCTTACGGGAGTAGCCTTTTAAGTCAAGTAATATTCCCCTAATCGTGTGTATTGGTAACTAGATTTCTCTCATGAATCGCCGAATGGTACTATTTATATTTTATCTGTTTGTACACTACAGAGCCATGGACAACTTGATACAGATCCTGCTCACCTTGTTGCTAGGATACGTGCTGTGGGTTATCGTTACGACCCTGTGGAGATACAACACTCTCTGTCGGACAGTTAAAGACTTCGCCCAATTAGCCCCCGCTCATTGGTTTTGGGGACATATGAAACTGGGATATGTAAGTGAAAATATACATGTACATGTACATATGTTCAATATAAAGTTGAATAGTTTTGTTAAGGTTTTACGTCAACGTAAGTTCATGTGATAGGCGATTCCATAGTACTGTCACACTGAAATGCCAGTGTCTGAGGGGACGAACGCTCTACTACAGACCAAAGGCTAGGCAGTCTCAAGGGAGTCACTATAAGAAGAAAGTATTAAGAAAGAAGAGAAAAGATCCTAAACTTAGTCTCATGAATCCTGCAATGGGACTTCATTTAGCAATGAAGTGCATAGCACAAAAACCGAACTGCTTTGATCAGAGACCGTTTCTTAGCAACGGCATGGAATGGGACGCCCATGATCGGACCTCATAATATATGAACAAAAGCTTCTTCGTCTTCTATTGACGAAACACCGATGAGGCTAAAATAGATCTTCTTTTTTTTATTAGATTTTTCTTATTTTACAGATGAGTGATATGCGGCTGCTGTTTGACCTACCCAGAGAAGAGGCGTACAGGATTAACCATAACAAGAAATGGTCAATCTTCTGGATGAGTTTTATACCAATGATCCAGGCCACCCACCCCGACAGTGCTAAAGCCGTACTGAAACTGTCTGATCCAAAACCAACGGGGCGAGGACAGGTCTATAACGTTTTGATTGATTTTATAGGTAAATAAATGTTATTCTGAAATTAAATCATAATCCATTATTATAGAATGAACCATCATATTCTGATTCACACCCAGTGGCTGAGGGGCGGGGCCCAAATAGGTCAAATTGACTAAACATTAAATAATCGGTTTTTTTTTCAAAACTCTGATTATCTAGAATGAATAACGTTTCAAACTTGAATCTGTGTACCAGATGTTAGCACCGTATTGACAATATTTGACTACTTCAATTCCGTTATTTTTGATTTTCCCCAAGTTAGGTTTTTCTAAACTTTTGGTATGATTTAATGGATGTCGTATGCTATCTAAAACCAATAAAATTAATTCTTTTGCAATTAGTTTGAGGTCAAATCATAAAATGACTGGTAAGACAGAATCATTCGCTCACCATGTACTTGATTTGTTTACATGAATTATATATCAAATCACAAAAGACCGACTATCGATATATCAGAACAACACGGGAGTCGTTAAGGCTCATTGGGCCTCTTCTTCTTGCAGCAGCAAGGGTGATCGTTGTATGTCGTGTGTACCTATATGCTTTGTTTAATTTGCATAGCGATGTATATTCATTGTCATCTTCTGTTTTTGTGTTCCGGTTGTTAACAAAACCTGTAATTATATATTGCAAAAATACATGATGACCTAATTTTGTGTTTCCTAGGCGACGGTTTGGTGACCAGCAATGGGAAGAAATGGGAAAGAAACCGGAAGTTACTTACTCCAGCTTTCCATTTCGATGTGTTACGTCCATATGTTAGGATCTACAACGAGGCCGCCGACATTGTACTGGTAAGTATTGTGTGTACATGTACTATACAAGGAAAATCTCTTTTGATGGTTATTTTTTTCCCTCATAAGTGCTTGCTGTCCTTTCTGTATAATTTGATAACCGAATTGTTGTTCACCAGAAGTAATTAAGTATATTAACTATGATATGTATTAGAATCCCCAAAACTGTCCTATTTTATAAATATTTGCAATTCACACTTTTCTAATTCAAATCGTTGGCAAAAACTCCCATTCTCTGAGTGCTAAAAAAAAACAAAAACAAAACAAAAACAAAAAAACAAGGAAAATCTGTTATCGAAGGATTTGACTAGATATGGATCATTTCTCTCTCGATAAATTCAAATACCTGACAGGGAGATGAACGGTTTTCAGGTATATAGAAAATATTGCCGCTAAATTAAAAAACAAAAACAAAAAAAATGTACTGGAAATTGAATCATTAACATGTTCATATAATTTTGATATAATAACTTAATTTGTAACAATGGAGGAAGAAAAGTTGATTATGACTTCCGACGTCATCTGTTGTAGAGTGGATTACCTGCCTTAGTATCACTGAATCACTGAATCACTGGAAGACATCGATATAAGTCTTATTTGACTTCTTTGATGTATCTTGACGTTTTCCCACAACTAATGTTTGTCCTTCGCGACTTCGTTCCGGTTGCACACACACTTAATAATCACAAAATTGTATATACACTTAAACAGTTCTAAAAAACATAATGTATACTCAGAGTATATTATCGAAGTTGGTCATAAAAAACTGGGGTATGTCTTACTGAGAAAGGTAGACGTTACGACTGTATACATTTATGGGTTAACTGATAGTCCAATAGTTCTACTATGGTTATATTGTATACACAGTTTGTGGAATACTTATGACGTAGTTTCCCAGTGGAGCTGGATTGGAACTCACACATTCTACATGTACAGGTTAGTTGAACGAGGGTTCAAATTTAGGGGGTGGTTACGCCAGTGCTTGTTTAACCTGTCCTTAAAGCTATTTACTGACGGGACTGAAACCACACATTCTGGTAGCGAGTTCCAGTTTAACACCACTCTGTTGCTGAAGTAGTTTAGGGTTTTCTGCTTTTTACATGGTTTTTTAAATAACATCTTTGTTAGTACCATTTCTCTCCGCTAGGCTGCGCTCATGAATACCTGTAGTAACGACCAATCATACAGTATTACCTGTAGTAACGACCATTCATACAGTATTTGAACCTTTACAAACAACCAATCAGTTTTACCTGTAGTGACAACCATTCATACAGTATTTTCGAAGCGAAGCCTAGCGGAGAGTAGAAAAACTACGGCAGGTAATCCAGTCTACATTTGTTGTCGTTGATAAACTCGGTAGTTTCGTTGTCACCATCCTGGTTCTCAAAGACTGACATAGCCTACACTGGACTGTTGTTTTACCACGCGAGTATCGTCGATAGAGCTGGAGAGTACACTGGACTGTTGTTTTACCACGCGAGTATCGTCGATAGAGCTGGAGAGTACACTGGACTGTTTTACCACGCGAGTATCGTCGATAGAGCTGGAGAGTACACTGGACTGTTTTACCACGCGAGTATCGTCGATAGAGCTTGAGAGTACACTGGACTGTTGTTTTACCACGCGAGTATCGCCGATAGAGCTGGAGAGTACACTGGACTGTTGTTTTACCACGCGAGTATCGCCGATAGAGCTGGAGAGTACACTGGACTGTTGTTTTACCACGCGAGTATCGTCGATAGAGCTGGAGAGTACACTGGACTGTTGTTTTACCACGCGAGTATCGTCGATAGAGCTGGAGAGTACACTGGACTGTTTTACCACGCGAGTATCGTCGATAGAGCTGGAGAGTACACTGGACTGTTTTACCACGCGAGTATCGTCGATAGAGCTTGAGAGTACACTGGACTGTTGTTTTACCACGCGAGTATCGCCGATAGAGCTGGAGAGTACACTGGACTGTTGTTTTACCACGCGAGTATCGTCGATAGAGCTGGAGAGTACACTGGACTGTTTACCACGCGAGTATCGTCGATAGAGCTGGAGAGTACACTGGACTGTTTTACCACGCGAGTATCGTCGATAGAGCTGGAGAGTACACTGGACTGTTGTTTTACCACGCGAGTATCGTCGATAGAGCTGGAGAGTACACTGGACTGTTTTACCACGCGAGTATCGTCGATAGAGCTGGAGAGTACACTGGACTGTTTTACCACGCGAGTATCGTCGATAGAGCTTGAGAGTACACTGGACTGTTGTTTTACCACGCGAGTATCGCCGATAGAGCTGGAGAGTACACTGGACTGTTGTTTTACCACGCGAGTATCGTCGATAGAGCTGGAGAGTACACTGGACTGTTTTACCACGCGAGTATCGTCGATAGAGCTGGAGAGTACACTGGACTGTTTTACCACGCGAGTATCGTCGATAGAGCTTGAGAGTACACTGGACTGTTGTTTTACCACGCGAGTATCGCCGATAGAGCTGGAGAGTACACTGGACTGTTGTTTTACCACGCGAGTATCGTCGATAGAGCTGGAGAGTACACTGGACTGTTTTACCACGCGAGTATCGTCGATAGAGCTGGAGAGTACACTGGACTGTTTTACCACGCGAGTATCGTCGATAGAGCTTGAGAGTACACTGGACTGTTGTTTTACCACGCGAGTATCGCCGATAGAGCTGGAGAGTACACTGGACTGTTGTTTTACCACGCGAGTATCGTCGATAGAGCTGGAGAGTACACTGGACTGTTGTTTTACCACGCGAGTATCGCCGATAGAGCTGGAGAGTACACTGGACTGTTGTTTTACCACGCGAGTATCGTCGATAGAGCTGGAGAGTCAAACTCCTCAACATCAACTTCTTACCTCAGGGACTCGAGAACCTGTTACAGTCTACATGTATTTGGACCTTCCGTAGTGTGTATAATTCAGCACCCCACCGCGAATCTTCATACAAATCTATGCTTTTTATGCATATTTTGCTCTCGTTAAATCGATTTTCAATTTGAATTATGGTTTGGTTCTTATTTCGCTACTCAGATGAAAAAAGAATCCTTTATATAAGATATTAACTGTACTATACATATATAATTTAAAATTTTCCCGCAGGACAAGTTTGCCACAATGATGAAGGAAAGTCCTAAAAGTATTGATATCACCGACGTTCTAAACCTCGCCACGCTGGACGTCATCCTCAGGTGTGCTTTGTCGTACGAGGGCAACATACAGAGGCAGTAAGTACGCCAACTAATTGACTGTTTAGTTAAAAGTTTAATTGACCGGCAGTTTAATTCCGATTGGTTGGTGATTTAATTGAGTAATGTTTTCTTTGGTTCATGTTTACCAGTATTGTTTTCGTTGGTTCATGTTTACCAGTATTGTTTTCGTTGGTTCATGTTTACCAGTATTGTTTTCGTTGGTTCATGTTTACCAGTATTGTTTTCGTTGGTTCATGTTTACCAGTATTGTTTTCGTTGGTTCATGTTAACCAGTATTGTTTTCGTTGGTTCATGTTTACCAGTATTTTTTTCGTTGGTTCATGTTTACCAGTATTTTTTTCGTTGGTTCATGTTTACCAGTATTGTTTTCGTTGGTTCATGTTCTGAACAATTATAATTGGTGCAACAACCTTGGATAAGTGGAGGTGGCCAAGTCGGCCAATGATGGTACACTAAATAATCGCAGTTTATTTTGCGGATAAAATTTTCGCAACCACGTCAATGGCCTACGAAATTGCGAAAATATCACCCCCGCAAAAATAATTAGCATTACGGTAAGTTCTAAGATTAAGGTCAGCGTTTGCGACAGTCAATTTAGGCACTTATATAATTAAATCTGATTACTTGATTTTGGACATAAGTTTTGACTTGGTCTATACTAATTTCGTTCCAGAGAGAAACACCCTTATGCCATGGCGGTACAAAGGATAGGGTCTCTTATAATGAGCAGAATGACGTAAGTATAAAACAACACACTTTCCCTCTCTATCAGCTTCTGAATGTTTAAAATGAGATATCCCTCGTGTATCATCTCGATGGCAAATTCAGATATTTATTTTTTTTAATTTGCAAACTTTTATTTGCGCCAATATATATATGTGTGTGTGTGTGTGTGTGTGGCTGGGTGTGTGGCTGGGTGTGTGGGTGTGTGTGTATAGGGTGTGTGTGGGTATAGGGTGTGTGTGTGTGTGTGTGTGTGTGTGTATAATTGGAATTAACACCTATTTTATCGTGTCTTTATAGAATAGACTTTCCTCAATAATCAAGAGATAGGACCATCATTGTACGATTATTTTACAGTGTTGACCATTATCTTGGTGTATCGTTTATTGACATCATTCTGTCTCGATAGGTACCCCTGACACCATTGTGTCTCGGTATGTACCCCTGACGTAATTCTGTCTCGGTAGGTACCCCTGTCATCATTCTGTCTCGGTATGTACCCCTGACACCATTGTGTCTCGGTATGTACCCCTGACGTCATTCTGTCTCGGTATGTACCCCTGACACCATTGTGTCTCGGTATGTACCCCTGACGTCATCCTGTCTCGGTATGTACCCCTGACGTCATCCTGTCTCGTTAGGTACCCCTGATATCATTCTGTCTCGGTAGGTACCCCTGACACCATTTTGTCTCGTTAGGTACCCCTGATATCATTCTGTCTCGATAGGTACCCCTGACGTCATCCTGTCTCGGTATGTACCCCTGACGTCATTCTGTCTCGGTAGGTACCCCTGACACCATTCTGTCTCGGTAGGTACCCCTGACATCATTTTGTCTCGTTAGGTACCCCTGACATCATTTTGTCTCGTTAAGTACCCCTGACATCATTTTGTCTCGTTAGGTACCCCTGACATCATTTTGTCTCGTTAGGTACCCCTGACACCATTGTGTCTCGGTAGGTACCCCTGACGTCATTCTGTCTCGGTAGGTACCCCTGACACCATTGTGTCTCGTTAGGTATCCCTGACACCATTGTGTCTCGGTATGTACCCCTGACGTAATTCTGTCTCGGTAGGTACCCCTGACACCATTGTGTCTCGTTAGGTATCCCTGACGTCATCCTGTCTCGGTATGTACCCCTGACGTCATTCTGTCTCGGTAGGTACCCCTGACACCATTGTGTCTCGTTAGGTACCCCTGACGTCATCCTGTCTCGGTATGTACCCCTGACGTAATTGTGTCTCGGTATGTATCCCTGACACCATCCTGTCTCGGTATGTACCCCTGACGTCATTCTGTCTCGGTAGGTACCCCTGACGTAATTGTGTCTCGGTATGTACCCCTGACGTCATTCTGTCTCGGTAGGTACCCCTGACGTAATTCTGTCTCGGTAGGTACCCCTGACACCATTGTGTCTCGGTATGTACCCCTAACATCATTCTGTCTCGGTAGGTACCCCTGACGTCATTCTGTCTCGGTAGGTACCCCTGACGTCATTCTGTCTCGGTATGTACCCCTAACATCATTCTGTCTCGGTAGGTACCCCTGACGTCATTCTGTCTCGGTAGGTACCCCTGACGTCATTCTGTCTCGGTATGTACCCCTAACATCATTCTGTCTCGGTAGGTATCCCTGACACCATTCTGTCTCGGTAGGTACCCCTGACACCATTGTGTCTCGGTATGTACCCCTAACATCATCCTGTCTCGGTATGTACCCCTAACATCATTCTGTCTCGGTATGTACCCCTGACGTCATTCTGTCTCGGTAGGTACCCCTGACGTCATCCTGTCTCGTTAGGTACCCCTGACACCATTGTGTCTCGGTTTGTACCCCTGACGTCATTCTGTCTCGGTAGGTACCCCTGACGTCATCCTGTCTCGTTAGGTACCCCTGACACCATTGTGTCTCGGTATGTACCCCTGACGTCATTCTGTCTCGGTAGGTACCCCTGACGTCATTCTGTCTCGGTAGGTACCCCTGACGTCATTCTGTCTCGGTATGTACCCCTGACGTCATTCTGTCTCGGTAGGTACCCCTGACGTCATTCTGTCTCGGTAGGTACCCCTGACGTCATTCTGTCTCGGTAGGTGACCCCTAACATCATTCTGTCTCGGTAGGTACCCCTGACACCATTCTGTCTCGGTAGGTACCCCTGACGTCATTCTGTCTCGGTAGGTACCCCTGACATCATTCTATCTCGGTAGATACCCCTGACACCATTCTGTCTCGGTAGGTACCCCTGACACCATTCTGTCTCGGTAGGTACCCCTGACATCATTCTGTCTCGGTAGGTACCCCTGACACCATTCTGTCTCGGTAGGTACCCCTGACGTCATTCTGTCTCGGTAGGTACCCCTGACATCATTCTATCTCGGTAGATACCCCTGACACCATTCTGTTTCGGTAGGTACCCCTGACAGCATCCTGTCTCGGTATGTACCCCTGACATCATTCTGTCTCGGTAGGTACCCCTGACACCATTCTGTCTCGGTAGGTACCCCTGACATCATCCTGTCTCGGTAGGTACCCCTGACGTCATCCTGTCTCGATAGGTACCCCTGGCAGTTCCTGTCCTGGACACTCTATATGATGTCCGCTGACGGGCAAGAATACAAACGACATCTGGATTACGTCCATGGATTTGCCGACGATCTGATAGCGAAACGAAAGAAGGCTTTGGTGAGTTTTATTAACGGTACAAGTTCAAATTCAAATTCAAATTCATTTTATTCTCTTTTCACATACTCACTGATATGGTGTATAGAGAAAAACATATTTACAATTTGATATATACAGTTATAGTAGTGTTCGTAGTTGATACACAGCACTGTTTCAAAACAAAGCATTTTCATTTTTATCAAGGAGGACAGAGAAGAGAATAGTTATCGCAGTGGGGACGGAATGACACATATTGATGTATAAAAGATTGGGAGTTCGTGCCAAATCATGTTTGATTTCTTATAGAAATACGAACTGGAAATAGTTTATTTCTGGATTTTATTCTGTTTGCGATTTCAGACAGAAGATTCGTCGTTGTTGGAAGGGAAGCATAGACTTGATTTCCTGGACATCCTAATGACAGCTAAAGACGAGTCCGGAGTCGGATTGACGGACCAGGAAATCCGGGACGAGGTGGACACTTTCCTGTTTGCTGGTAAGTAAAGATTGGTAGCTGAAATAACATATCGAGTTCCCAGCATCACTTTATATGCTAATAATAAAAGTACAATAATGTAACAAAGTTTCGCCAAAATTGCTGAAGTAAAAAGAAAACAAAAAAGGAAAAATTATAGTCTGTTCTATTTTATCGAACTTCTGCCAAAACCGCAAAAAATTGGACTTTTCTAAAAAGGGGATTAAGAAAGGCTATGGAAGTGAAAGCATTCATGTAATCTCTTCGCTGAGAGAGCTTGTCTTCGGCCATTTAGGGTTTCAGAAAAAGCACGAAAACGAGCCATAATTCCACTTGATAAGACATATGTAATGCCACTCTATTGAGACACCGAGACAGGTGTCTTTTACAACCAGTGAGGACAGAGAAACCTGTCTAAAAGCTGGACGATTGTTGAGAAACACACCTTTTTACTTTCCAGGACACGATACTACCTTCACGGCACTGAGATGGGCTCTGTATAACTTTGGGAAGTACCCGGATGAGCAAGACAAAGTTTACCGGGAAGTGTGTGACGTCATGGGAGACCAAAAGTACACAGAATGGTAAGAATTATGGGAAACCCTGGGCTATTTTTGATCATTTTAGGTCAGATGTAATTTTATTCCCTTACATAGTTTTCGACTTTCGCACAAATTTGCGTCTCACAAGTAGCTTTAACATTAAAGAAAACAGAAACAGTTGACAAAGACCGGTTAATTTATAATGACCTTAGGATGCTTATCCCAAGATATTAATAAAATTATCATTTTAAGTCACGTTACTAAAACACATACACGTTAACGCCACGCAATTAATCAGAAATGGTATGTTCCTTCCGTTATTCACAAAAAATCTATTTCGCAAGCAAATGTATTTTTGATTGGAAAAAACTTCAGCAAATCAGTTTTCGTAAATGACATTCCAAAATACTTTTATTCAAAGAAAATGAAATTATAATTCTTGTTTTTTTCTTTCTGGCGTCTTTCATATTAAAAAGAACAACAGCTCCGCACCAATGTTGAACATTGTTTTCAGCGAACATAGTTGCCAAACCTAGAAGGCCGACAGAACATCTTTTATCAGGCACAATATAGACGATTAAATTATATTTCATTTTCAAAATTTATACAGTAAACACATACCAAAAGTACTTAAGCATCACTCTTTTAACATCTATTTGCTTAACAACTTATTGGCTAACCTCACTCAGCCTCGGGTAGAAACTGGAGAGAACAAAAATGACAAATTTGATTTATTTTAAGATACAGTCACGACCTACCTATCCTATATGCTTGGCCTGTTAGCGGAAAAGCATTTAATTTTAACGTTGAACATGTCCGTTTTTACGGCTTTGGCTGTTCGGGATGACGAGGTCGTGTGTATACTGAATCCTTTATAGATATAGATTTTGTCGTGTATTTAAGTATATAAGTAATCCCCATTCGGCTTCAGGGAGGACCTGGGAAAGTTACAGAAGCTGACCATGTTTATGAAGGAGAGTATGAGGCTGTACCCCCCGGTGACTTCCAGCACCAGACTCCTCAAACAACCACTCGAACTGGACGGAGTCTCCCTCCCGGCCGGGACTTCTGTCACTGTAGCAATGATAGGTGTACACTACCATCCTGATGTCTACCCGGACTTCAATGTAAGTGACGAGTACCACTTGTGGTGACGATCGCTACATGTTGGGACACCATATACTGTAAATATCGTGACGAGTACCACATGTGGTGACGATAGCTACATGTTGGGACACCATATACTGTAAATATCGTGACGAGTACCACATGTGGTCACGGCGGCTACATGTTGGGACACCATATACTGTAAATATCGCGACGAGTACCACTTGTGGTGACGGCGGCTACATGTTGGGGCTACATATAGTGTAAATATCGTGACGAGTACCACTTGTGGTGACGATCGCTACATGTTGGGACTACATATTATAGTGTAAATATCGTGACGAGTACCACTTGTGGTGACGGCGGCTACATATTGGGACACCATATACTGTAAATATCGTGACGAGTACCACTTGTGGTGACGACGGCTACATGTTGGGGCTACATGTAGTGTAAATATCGTGACGTGTACCACTTGTGGTGACGATCGCTACATGTTGGGACACCATATACTGTAAATATCGTGACGAGTACCACTTGTGGTGATGACGGCTACATGTTGGGACACCATATACTGTAAATATCGTGACGAGTACCACTTGTGGTGACGATCGCTACATGTTGGGACACCATATACTGTAAATATCGTGACGAGTACCACTTGTGGTGACGATAGCTACATGTTGGGACACCATATACTGTAAATATCGTGACGAGTACCACTTGTGGTGACGATCGCTACATGTTGGGGCACCATATACTGTAAATATCGTGACAAGTACCACTTGTGGTGACGGCGGCTACATATTGGGACACCATATACTGTAATGGTCGTTAGGGATATATCTTGACGGAGTGGCTGAAGTCATTATGACACATATTGCAAATGCCAATTAAGGAACAAAATCTTTCTTATCCATTCTTGAAGATGGTAGTAAAGAAGCAGGATATTTTGAAAAATATTTGGAATTTTTACTCACAAATAAAAACTTATTTTCGAATTGGCCTGTATGCCAAATAAAAAGCACACACAACAATTTATTAAGATTGCTGAATTCTCCAATGTTGCAAAATTCATGTGTTGATTTTTATAACTACCTGATTCAGATAAAGATATCAATGGGGCCAAACGAGCACATCACGAGATCATAAACGAACACTTTACAGACATTTAACACAAATGCCACCTGTCTAATTAGTACGATTTTCATTTAAGGTATTTCGACCTGAACGTTTTCTTCCCGAGAATTCCGAGGACAGGGACCCTTATGCTTTCATTCCGTTTTCTGCCGGTCTCAGGTAAGAACAATCCTTTCTATTCCTCACTTAATTTTAATGTCTGTTTATTCTGTGTTGTGTCAAACACATATAAATCATAATATTTTACTTCATCTCAACTTCAACGTTGTGTAATTGTTTTACGTGGGTCGTCGATAAAAACGCTTGAGATGTCGGAACGTCTGGTCTTATTCCCCTCGTTCTATTTCAATAGTCTCGATGTAAATTTATATTTCGTATTTGCCTTTGTTTTACAGACTTTCGGTTTAGAATTTCGTCTGCATTCTGTCAAAAATCTGAAATGTTTAGTTTTTTTACATGTATAATCATTATGTAAGTTAATGCTTTCAGTAAATAAACAGAATTCAGACTCCAATTTCTATATAAAATCTTAAATCACATACATATACATGCTTATTCCTTAGACCGCTTATCAATCTATTAATTTGATTTTCCAGGAACTGCATTGGACAAAACTTTTCCATGAACGAACAGAAAGTGATGTTATCCAGAATACTTAAACGGTAACAAGCTGAGCACGTTTTACTGAATTAGCATTATAAAATACACTGTCATAACCAAACATATCAATCTACTATACAACATCGTCTGTAGTCGTCGAGTATTGATACACGAGTTATTCTGTCTGATAATGGTATCCAGCTTTGTTTGTACAATAAAATACTCTTGTCATTAAGTAATTACGTCACGTTGTAGTGTTCGTGGGAATCCATGTATAATTAGGTCACGTTGTGGTATTCGTGAGAATCCATGTATAATTAGGTCACGCTGTAGTATTAACGAGAATTGAAGTATAATTAGGTCACACTGTGGTATTCACGATAATCTGTGTTTAATTAGGTCACGCTGTGGAATTCACGAGAATCTATGATTATTTAGGTCACGTTGTGATATTCAGGAGAATCCATGTTTAATTAGGTCACGCTGTGGTATACATGAAAATCTATGTATAATTCAGTCACACTGTGATATTCATGAAAATCCATGTTTAATTAGGTCACGTTGTGATATTCAGGGGAATCCATGTATAATTAGGTCACGCTGTGGTATTCATGATAATTCATATATAATTAGGTCATGTTGTAGTATTCACGAGAGTCCATGAATAATTAGGTCACGTGGTAGTATTCGTGAGAATCCATGTATAATTAGGTCACGTTGTATATTCGTGAGAGTCCATGTATAATTAGGTCACGCTGTGGTATTTATGATGATTCATATATAATTAGGTCATGTTGTAGTATTCACGAGAGTCCATGAATAATTAGGTCACGTGGTAGTATTCGTGAGAATCCATGTTTAATTAGGTCACGTTGTAGTATTCGTGAGAATCCATGTTTAATTAGGTCACGTGGTAGTATTGGGGAGAATCCATGTATAATTAGGTCACGTTGTGGTATGCAGGATAATCCATGTTTAATTAGGTCACGTTGTGGTATTCGTGAGAATCCATTTTTAATTAGGTCACGTGGTAGTATTCGTGAGAATCCATGTTTAATTAGGTCACGTGGTAGTATTCGTGAGAATCCATGTTTAATTAGGTCACGTGGTAGTATTCGTGAGAATCCATTTATAATTAGGTCATGTTGTAGTATTCGGGAGAATCCATTTATAATTAGGTCACGTTGTGGTATTCGGGAAATCCATGTATAAATAGATCATAGTATGGTATTAAAGAGAACAACATCCACAGCTGGTCATTATTTTGGTACATAGTATATGTTGAACAAGGACAAGATATTGGTTGTTGAGATTAGCGTTTTGGTTTCGAGGTCACTTAGATATGTTTTAGCCAATTTCAGCCAAGTTTGAAAATCGAATTAGGGAAACTCAATTATGTATATCTTACTATTTGTCACGTGGTGTTTGGTTCTGTTTTCAGGTTCAAAGTCGTGTTGGACGAGGATCATGAAGTTATTCCGATACCCGAGTTGACACTCCGACCAAAGACTGGCATCAAAATTCGATTTGAGGAGAGAGACAATAATCAGAATAACATCCGAGGAGAGATCGAGAAAGAGTAATCATGATAATATCCGAGGGGAGATCGAGAAAGAGTGATCATGACAATATCCGAGGTGAGATCGAGAAAGAGTGATCATGATAATATCCGAGGGGAGATCGAGAAAGAGTGATCATGATAATATCCGTGGAGAGATCGAGAAAGAGTGATCATGACAATATCCGAGGTGAGATCGAGAAAGAGTGATCATGATAATATCCGAGGAGAGAACGAGAAAGAGTGATCATGATAATATCCGAGGAGAGATCGAGAAAGAGTGATCATGATAATATCCGAGGTGAGATCGAGAAAGAGTGATCATGATAATATCCGAGGAGAGATCGAGAAAGAGTGATCATGATAATATCCGAGGTGAGATCGAGAAAGAGTGATCATGACAATATCCGAGGTGAGATCGAGAAAGAGTGATCATGATAATATCCGAGGGGAGATCGAGAAAGAGTGATCATGATAATATCCGTGGAGAGATCGAGAAAGAGTGATCATGACAATATCCGAGGTGAGATCGAGAAAGAGTGATCATGATAATATCCGAGGAGAGATCGAGAAAGAGTGATCATGATAATATCCGAGGTGAGATCGAGAAAGAGTGATCATGATAATATCCGAGGAGAGATCGAGAAAGAGTGATCATGATAATATCCGAGGTGAGATCGAGAAAGAGTGATCATGACAATATCCGAGGGGAGATCGAGAAAGAGTGATCATGATAATATCCGAGGAGTGAGATTTAGGACCACAAACACGAAAACAAATTAGGAAGACAAATGTAATCATGTTTTGATTCTTCTGATAATATAATGATAAATAATGATCAATAATAAAATGTCAAAGTATCATTTCCGGAGAGGAAAAGACATAGAACCTTGATCTATATCGGGTTTTGAAGATAGGGAACACTTTTATATGTTATTTGTGCTATATTACAACACATATTATAACATATCATATTATAGCACATATTATGAGGACTGTGTTTTTGAGAGAGAGATGTTAAAGGGTCGTCGGGTATAAGGAACAAGTATTTGGAGTGATGTTAAAGGGTCGACAGCCTCATAATCATTAATTATCACAAATTATATTGTATATCTATCACATATTTTTGTATTACGAGAGTATAATAAATGTATTATTCCATGACGTACTGAAACATCATTTCAATTGTTTTTTTGTTTTGTTTTTATTGTTTGTTGTTGTTTTTTAAAAACAATTTAGATGTGGCCGCGATAGCCCAGCGGGTCAGAGCGCCGGCCAGGAAACCTGAGGTGAAGATCCGAGGTACAGGCGTCGACCCTCCTGTGATGGTTTGTGTTTCTGGAATGGACCTGTCTATGCTGTCGTGGTTGTATCCTTGGGCAAGGAGCCACTTTACACTTATTACTTTCGGTGGCATGCGACGGGCCTTCCGTGTGTTGTTAAGTGAGGTAGTCACCAACTACTACATAATGACACTGGCTATTCACGGGGTTATAAACCCAGCAATAAAACTTTTTTTTTCTGATCAAATGTAACGAAACATCTTCCGATTACATCAATTTTCATGCTTAAAGTTTGCTTGGACTATCGTATGTTCAAGTGGTGGTGACACTCAACTAATGGAGTCACAGAGTACAGAAAAATAATGTATATGTTAATTATTGACATCCTTTTTCTGTTGTGTTTCCTTAAGGGATATTTTCATGTATGAATGTGTGGACATTATACAGTGTAGCTGTATAAGTTTTGCGTAACCATCAACACAATTGAAAAACATTCTGTCAGTTACACATGTTCAAATTCTCCCTACATATTTTTCACCTGTTTACCTGTTTCGAGCAGGTATTTCACTTTTAATAATAACCAAGATTTATGGATGCATAACCTTTAAGGAACTCCACTAATGATAGAAATAACGAGTCAGTTATAGACGACCCATTCAGGCCTTCACAAGTCAGTCACGTTTTGTCATGTTGCCAATTTTCTGTGTGTTTCATAAATAGATAGTGATTGCAGTGACAGAGGTGCCTAATATTGTATTAGTATGTAACATGAACAATTAACCTCCTTATATTCTATGAGAGAGAGAAAGAATCTAGGTAACATACTGCCCACCAGCTGTGTGGACATTGGCCTCTTGTTTTTGTCTGTTCTTCATGTATGGATGTTCAGTTTGGGAATATAAACAAGAGGCCCATGGGGCCTGTATCGCTAACCTGGTTGGATTAGACCAAATGTCGAAATAATGTTCATATTAAATTTGTTTTATTTGTAAAACTCTAACAATGCTATATATGGTCATAGTGTGGGAATCCGAACTGCTTTAAAGATTAATGAAGTCCAGACTCTCTAAGGTCTGAAAGACCTCAAGAATTGTTTATAGAACATGCATTCATCATTCTATGACTAGCAGCGATTTAAAGGAATTACCTCTATTTCACCTATTGGGCCCCGCCCCTTTGGCCATTCGGGGGTCAGAGTCACCATTTATGCAAAATCTGTTCCCCTGTTTCTGACCAAATTGGGTTCAAATCCATTCATAACTTTATGACTAGTAGCGATTCAAAGGAATTACCTCTATTTTCCCCACTGGGCCCCGCCCTTTTGGCCCCTTTAGGGTCAGAGCCACCATTTATGCAAAATCTCTTCCCCTTCCCCAAAGGATGTTTCTGACCAAATTGGGTTCAAATTCATTCATAACTTTATGACTAGTAGCGATTCAAAGGAATTACCTCTACTTCCCCCACTGGGCCCCGCCCTTTTGGCCCCTTTAGGGTCAGAGTCACCGTTTATGCAAAATCTGTTCCCCTTCCCCGAAGGATGTTTCTGATCAAATTGGGTTCAAATCCATTCATAACTTTATGACTAGTAGCAATTTAAAGGAATTACCTCTATTTCCCCTATTGGGCCCCACCCTTTGGCCCCTTTAGGGGTCAGAGCCACCATTTATGCAAAATCTGTTCCCCTTCCCCAAGGATGTTTCTGACCAAATTTGGTTCAAATCCATTCATAACTTTATGACAAGTAGCGATTTAAAGGAATTACCTCTATTTCCCCTATTGGGCCCTGCCCCTTTGGTCCCTTTGGGGTCAGAGCCACCATTTATGCAAAATCTGTTCCCCTCCCCCCAAGGATGTTTCTGACCAAATTGGGTTGAAATCCATTCATAACTTTATGACTAGTAGTGATTTAAAGGAATTACCTCTATTACCCCTATTGGGCCCCGCCCCTTTGGCCCCTCGGGGGTCAGAATCACCATTTATGCAAAATCTGTTTCCATTTTCCGAAGGATGTTTCTGACCAAATTGGGTTCAAATCCATTCATAACTTTATGACTAGTAGTGATTTAAAGGAATTACCTCTATTACCCCTATTGGGCCCCGCCCCTTTGGCCCCTCGGGGGTCAGAGCCACCATTTATGCAAAATCTCTTCCCGTTCCCCCAAGGATGTTTCTGACCAAATTGGGTTCAAATCCATTCATAACTTTATGACTAGTAGAGATTTAGAGGAATTACCTCTATTTTCCATATTTGGCCCTGCCCCTTTGGCCCCTCGGGGGTCAGAATCACCATTTATGCAAAATCTGTTCCCCTTCCCCCAAGGATGTTTCTGACCAAATTGGGTTCAAATCCATTCATAACTTAATTTATGACTAGTAGCGATTTAAAGGAATTACTTTTATTTCCCCTATTGGGCCCTGCCCCTTTGGTCCCTTTGGGGTCAGAGCCACCATTAACGCAAAATCTTTTCCCCTTCCCCCAAGGAAATTTCTGACAAAATTGGGTTCAAATCCATTCATAACTTTATGACTAGTAGAGATTTAGAGGAATTACCTCTATTTCCCATATTTGGCCCCACCCCTTTGGCCCCTCGGGGGTCAGAATCACCATTTATGCAAAATCTGTTCCCCTTCCCCAAGGATGTTTCTGACCAAATTTGGTTCAAATCCATTCATAACTTTATGACTAGTAGCGATTTAAAGGAATTACCTCTATTTCCCCTATTGGGCCCCGCCCCTTTGGTCCCTTTGGGGTCAGAAGCCACCATTTATGCAAAATCTGTTCCCTTTCCCCCAAGGATGTTTCTGACCAAATTGGGTTCAAATCCATTCATAACTTTATGACTAGTAGAGATTTAGAGGAATTAGCTCTATTTCCCATATTTGGCCCCGCCCCTTTGGCCCCTCGGGGGTCAGAGCCACCATTTATGCAAAATCTGTTCCCCTTCCCCCAAGGATGTTTCTGACCAAATTGGGATCAAATCCATTCATAACTTTATGACAAGTAGAGATTTAGAGGAATTAGCTCTATTTCCCATATTTGGCCCCGCCCCTTTGGCCCCTCGGGGGTCAGAATCACCATTTATGCAAAATCTGTTCCCATTCTGCCAAGGATGTTTCTGGCCAAATTTGGTCAAAATCCAATAAGAACTTTGTGACTAGTAGCGATTTGAAGCAAATGCTGACGGACGGACGGACGGACGGACGGACGCCGCGCCATGGCATAAGCTCACCGGACCTTCGGTCCAGGTGAGCTAAAACTAGAGGAAGTTACTAACACATCCAAAGATTTCAATTATAATGACCAAGTATCATTGTAAGAGTTCTTTTGATTCTTGTACACAAAATTCACTTCATGAAACAAAACATGGTTTGATTTGATTGCCTCCATTTTTAGTCCCCAACTGGTGAAATCAGGGAGACTATATATAGGTTTCCTCCCCTCTGTTCTGTACGTATATACATAACACCAATGCTTGTCAGTAATCTAGTGGCTCTGTTCCTTGAGAGAAGCTTGTCAGTAATCTAGTGGCTCTGTTCCTTGAGAGAAGCTTGTCAGTAATCTAGTGGCTCTGTTCCTTGAGAGAAGCTTGTCAGTAATCTAGTGGCTCTGTTCCTTGAGAGAAGCTTGTCAGTAATCAAGTGGCTCTGTTCCTTGAGAGAAGCTTGTCAGTAATCTAGTGGCTCTGTTCCTTGAGAGAAGCTTGTCAGTAATCTAGTGGCTCTGTTCCTTGAGAGAAGCTTGTCAGTAATCTAGTGGCTCTGTTCCTTGAGAGAAGCTTGTCAGTAATCTAGTGGCTCTGTTCCTTGAGAGAAGCTTGTCAGTAATCTAGTGGCTCTATTCCTTGAGGGATTTGGATCAAACTTCACACAATGATTTCAGACTGTAATGTGATATATCAGATGAGTTTGAGGTGTATTGTTTTGCGTCAAGGTCAAGGTCACATACAATTTTTGTTGGTTTTTTTTTGGGGGGGGGGGGGGGGAGATTAGTAGGGGATATGTATTGCATTAGCAAGCAATACCCATCATACCTGTTTGATATCACATGATCATCACATTCTTACTTTTCTGTAACAGATCAAGGTCCAGGTCTCCACCCACTCGAGGTCGTAGCAGGAGTCGGGAGAGGAAGAGGTCACGAAGTCGGGAGAGGAAGAGGTCACGAAGTCGGGAGAGGAAGAGGTCACGAAGTCGGGAGAGGAAGAGGTCACGAAGTCGGGAGAGGAAGAGGTCACGAAGTCGGGAGGAAGAGGTCACGAAGTCGGGAGAGGAAGAGGTCACGAAGTCGGGAGAGGAAGAGGTCACGAAGTCGGGAGCGAAGGTCCCGGGAGAGGAAGAGGTCACGAAGTCGGGAGAGGAAGAGGTCACGAAGCTGGGAGCGAAGGTCCTCATCTTGTGGCCGTGATCGCCGCAGCAGAGCGCGATGGTCGTCAGGGACGATACTAAACGTACCATCAAAAGTGACATGATGTCAAACAAACATTTTTACGTAACAATGTTTTTAACTACATGTAATTGTCTTTTGAATGAGAATTGGTTCTGTGAATTCATACCCTCAGTTATCATAAAGGACATATACGAATATTTCCTTTGGAATTGGTATTTATCGCCTATATTCGTCCCGATCTCAATGGAGGAGATTCCAACAAGGTTAGCACTTCATCCAGCTTTGAAAATATATTCAGATGTGACCAAATTCAGATTTTTTTTTAGACATTTAGGGCCTAGAGTAGTTTTTCCTTCGTTATGAACACTACTCACTACAATATATTGTCATCATATATAATATTGTTGAACATTTATGACCATCTGACCATCTGATTATATGAATTATGTCCGATCTACTTACAAGACCAATGTCTGTACATTTCTACCACAGATTCTTAAAAGGACTGACTCATGAGAAAGTACTCCATGCAGTTGAAAATTCGATAGACAAGGAGAAAATAAGATCCATCCAAATACTTGACAAAACTTGATAAACAAAAACGGCTTTACTAACAGAAGGAACAGTTATAGATTTCCAGACCATCCGTTTTACCAGTGTAGAACAAAATATTACAAATGTGACAATAAAGGATGCACCGGTTGAAATGTCCGATGAAATCATTTGTACTCACATGTCGAAATTTGGAGAACTAGTAAATGGGTCTGTGAAAAGAGGGAAAATCAGGGGAACTGATATCGAAAACGGATCTAGGTATCTTGCGTTAGTGAATTGTGTGTCCTCGTTGCCATTAAAAACCAACTTTGGGCGATTCACAGTTAGACTGTTTGGCGACAACAATCGTACGGCATGTTTCCGATGTGGAGAAACCGGCCATCCTTCATATCAGTGTCCGATTAGAGGTGAAATTATCAGAAAATGTCATAGATGTGGTAGTCTTGATCATGTCATTAGAGACTGTTCGGCTGTAGACGAAAGGACATGTCATTTTTGTAAGGAAATGGGTCATCTACAGCGCGATTGCAAGAAAAAATTACGCTTCGACCAATACGGTGAATATGTCGACGAGATAGAAGAAGTAAACAATACATCCACGTGTTCGACAGAACAACAACAAACGAGTAACGATGTAAACAATAAGGATACACCGCAAAGTGAAAATAAAAACGGACATCAAGTTTCAATCAGGGTCATTGACGCGCTTGATAAAGTCAATAGTGCATTTCCAGATGCAGCCATCGGACTGTGCACCGTGATTAAACGCAAGGCGAAAGGGCCAAGACCCGCAGTCTACAATGAAGCAGTTGTCAAACTGAACAGTTTCATCAAGAAACTGTGTGATAGCAGGGAATACTTAACTGTTATAGACTGCTATGATGTTTTCACCAAAGACAATCAAGCTGTAGGTAATATGTATGACAATCAAAGTACTGTAAGTACTGTAGCGCTAAAACTCTTGTGCAATTTTATCAGTTGACAATATTTTACACGTTTTTTTTTCTGTTGGAATTGTATCACAAACAGGATTTCCCTTATTTTTGAGCAAGTCGATATTCAGTTCTTCAATTGGTTCATTATCGTAATTTCACAGATAACACGTTTGGACCTGACCAAACTCACATGTCCATTGTATTCATTTCAGTTAGCCAAAAGCCGTTTGAAAGTGTTAACAAAGTTGTTTCATTGAATATGGTTGATGTTAACTTATTCCAACACACGTTGTTGACTTCTATTACATGAACGCACAAGTCAAATGTGTGAAGCAGTGTCAAGGTAAAAATGAATGTCAGACGGACACTGCAACATTTTGAAGCGTTTTACCCTGGTCGTTGTATTGAAAAGATTTAGTGAAAAGACTATTCCGACTCTCAACGCTATCAGATTAATTAAATCTTAAAGAATGAAGAATTTCGTCGGACTCTACAATTTTTAAGGAAACTCGCCATATTCTGATTCAGTCAATGCATGGAAAGGGTAGGTGGTATATCTTATCAATAAACGGGCCACAAATCCACCAATTGCAAAAGTGGCAATCGAATATGGCCTAACTGTTAAGGCATGTCAACATGTTACTAAGGTTGATGGAAATCTCTCGGACTACACATACTCCCAAACAACCTAAAATTCTACTTGCACACATGTATTAATGGCAACCCAAGATCACATATATATGGCTTGGTCGATGCCTCCATAATAGTTATATCTGTTTTCTATGTCAATGCCACGAAATTGCAAAAAAAATAGGGACGGAGTTATTAGGAAGAGTACCGGGAACTGGCAACGGTGTTTTGTGTATTTGAGGTATTTGCCGAAACGAAGAAAAACAAGAAATCCCAGAGGGATCTTGGCGCCCACCATTGAATGATCTTTATATATTCCATGTCAGATTGATCTTCTCTATATTTTCTCTTCCTCTTACTAATCTGTGTAAATTGAGAAACATCCCTCAGTGTTTTCAAACAAATTGGTTTGGTTTAGTTTGTTTAACGTCCTATAAACAGCAAGGGTGTGCCATGTTTAGGAGGTTGAGGAAAGCCGGAGTACCTGGAGAAAAAAACCACCGGCCTACGGTCAGGACAAAGGGAACCTATATATGAAATTTGAGATTTAGCGATAATGGCTGTCTGTCTGCCATGTTGTTTTCAGATTGGTCCCAAAATGAAATACGAGGGACTAAGAGGAACCTACATATGAAATTTCAGGAGGATCCCTTCTGTACTCTCTGAGAAATAGCGATAACAAACTTCAATTGTCAAAATCTAAGATGGCTGCCTGTCGGTCATGTTGTTTTCCGATTGGCCCCAACATGAAATATGCATACATTGTTACTAGGGTCCAAGGGCAACAACCTACATATGGAACTTCAGAAAGATCCCTTTAGTACTTTCTGAGAAATAGCGATAATAAACTTCAATTGTCAAAATCCAAGATGACTGCCTGTCGGCCATGTTGTTTTCTGACTGGTCCCAAAATGAAATATGCATACATTGTAACTAGGGACCAAGGGCAACCTACATATGAGATGGTGGGCTAAAAATGAGGTCATAATTGGTATTAATTTCAGAGAATGGACTCAAGTATATGTTCTACATTGCACAACTGTATCTTATGTAAAATTTTAGGGGTTTATTTTTCAATCTTTCGTGATTCACAGCCCGATTCCCGTCTGAGTTGAATATTAATTCAATAGTTCTATATGTTGTTTAAATAGCATAATTATTAAGACATAAATTGAAATATTAAAGACACCTGAATAAACTATATATTTTTTTCAATAATCAACACAAAGGTTGCTGCATTGAAATCATCTAAATTTTAAGAACATCTTTTTTTGATATACATATGTTACACCATAACTTTTTTACACGTTTTATAATTCCAACATCCTCATTATGCAAATTCCACATGAACTTGTATAATACAAAATAAGAATAAAAGATAATGATTTAATATATTATCCATGGTTATACATATTACATAATATGCAAGAAATAGTGAGTGCGTGGCACAGTAGAATGGTGATTTGCAGTCTTTTGTGGTATTTTATATAAATTATACAAAGGCAACGCAATTACCAGTTTGCATTATTACTTTACCTTGATAAGTAAGATTATGAACTATATATGATTGACTACTCGGATTCAATTTCTGTATGAAATATTTATTATATAGATTTACTAGGCAATACGACTTTCAACATATTTCAATTATACATTCACAGTTATGGAAGTAATTTCTACCATATATGAAGATAAATTTCTCACACATGGGAAGATTTATAAGTTGACATATCTGTGTATCTCTATAACCGGTCAGTGTATTGAAAGATTTCCTGAGGCTATACCTGAACTGTCCAGGTAATCAAAGAGTGTCACACCTGTACCAGCAGGGGTGAGGAGAGGAGGGGAGGGGGAGGTGGTGGTGGTGGTGGGGGTTGTTAACCTATATACCTTCATTTTTCACCTGCGAGATATACCCAGAGTTTCATAAGACTGTCTTTATAATAACTTTAACAAGATGTATACCAGTAAGATGGCGGCACCTTGATAACACCGGTCGAGTCCCGCTCCGATATTTTCGAGAAGAAACTATGTTTCCAGGACATATAGTTAACCCAAAATGAGCAGACTGGCAAGGGATGTGATCGTCTGAAACGGTATTGTACCATTTTACGATTTGGTGCACTTGTTTGTTGAATTCTGGAGCCTTTTATTCCGTAACTATCGATCTACTATATTGACTATATGATATATATACACAACTTGTACAATCGATATGAACTCTATGAACCGAGTCCTTGTGTGAACCGGTTATATCGCTGAAGATTCGTCACGCACTATTGATTTACCTGTATACATGCACGCGTACATGCCCGTGACAACACAATGTCTGTGACTCCGACATCAGCGATACTTCACCAAACTAGAGAGACTTTATTTGGTGAAGTCAAAAGTGATGAATCAGTAACACAGTTGAATAAAATTATTGAACTTGTCCAAAACATTGATATTCGCCTCAAACGCCTTGAGCCCATTGAGAACAAACTCAATACAGTACAGAGCTCGTTAGACTCACTAACACTGAAAGTGCATTCCCTTGAAAACGAAATAACGAGTCTGACAGAAAAAAATGTTGAAATGGAAGTGAGCTGTAGAACAATAAGTGACATGTTTGATGAAATGAAAATCACAACAGAAAAACAAACTAAACAAATAAAAACAATTCAACGCACGGTATCAACACCCTCACAAACAGACACTAAAGTGAACGAGTTAGAACAATCCGTTAAAGAGCTAAAGGCTGAAAAAGAAGACATGAAAAACAGTGTTACAGAGCTTAAGTGGCGCTCAATGAAAAACAATCTAGTGTTTAGTGGTCTACGAGAGGATAATGGTGAGGACACTGAATCCAAACTTCGGGATTTCCTTAGTATTGAACTCGGAATCAACGGGGTGGAACTAGGTAATGTCCATAGGTTCGGAAGTTTGTGCGCGGGAAGAACAGACAAATAGTTGCGAGGTTCTTGTTTAATCAAGATAGGTCCAATGTTCTAAGAAACGCAAAAAAACTCAAAGGAACCACATTTTACATAAATGAACAGTTCCCATCTGAAATCGAAGATAAGAGGAAATTGTTGTATCCCAAACTCAAAGATCTGCGACGAGCCAAATTAGTTCGGGATAAATTGATCGTAGACGGACGTCTTTATACGGGTGACATCGGTACCACTACGGGGGAGGGACAGGCGAGAAGTGTTCCGAGTGAAAGAGTTCGGAATGATCGCGCGGCTAGCAACGACAGAGCGCGCAACAACAGACCAACTGTAGGTAGGCCTAATGTTCAATCCGTCAGCGACAGTGACACTCTGCGTCCATCGCCCAATAACAATACAACACAGAACTTCAAGGAGCCACAAACGACTACAGGCTATCCACACAGAGTGACACCACCGGCAAAACGCGTGCGCACATCTGGTCGATCCAACTTCTCGGCCGACGCTAGACAGGACCGATCCGACGAGGAAACTTTTGTTAAAACAGTATAGGGGCACGCGGAGGGAGAATCATCAAAATGTCTGCAAGATACTACATTCAAAATAACAAGTATTAATGTAAATGGTCTCACTAGCAAACTTAAATGCCCAGAATTTATAGAATTTATTACAAAACATGATATGATCTGTATCACAGAGTCTAAGACTGATAGTGCAGACTTGGTAGATATTGAAGGCTACACTTCATTTTGTAAACATAGAAAGTCATTATCAACCATCAAATCTGGTGGTATTGTTGTATATATCAAGGATGAATATGTAAAATATGTATCTCAAATAAGAACAGACAATGATAATGCACTATGGGTTAAAATGAATAAGTCTATTTTCAACAACGATGGCAATGTATTGTTTGGTGTAACATATATACCTCCTGCCAATTCGAATTATTCTACACTTGATTGTTTTGAAGAAATCGAAAACGAATTACTAAACTCCAGTAATGATGTTAAATGTATTTGTCTTTTGGGCGATTTTAATAGTAGAACAGCAAACGCTCCTGATTTTATAGATGATATAGATGATGATCTTGATGACCAGGATGTAAATAAATTTGAAGAAATACATGTACCAAAGACAAGATTTTCTCAAGATCCAGTACGAAATAATTATGGCGGGCGTTTATTAGACATGTGTAAACACTGTAATATCTTTATTTTAAATGGTAGAATGGGCGAAGACCGAGATGTCGGTAAACTTACATGTAAGAATGCAAGTGTTGTAGATTATTGTATAGGGAATTTTGAACTGTTTAAATTAGTAGATAATTTTTCTATTAATGAATTTTCTTCTCTTTTGTCAGATGTACACTGTCCAATGCACCTAAATCTACTTAAAACATGTAATATTACAAACGATTGTGATAATGAGATTTCCGAAGATGATTGTTTTATTCCCAAACCAAAAAAATGGAATGATATTGAAAAGGATAAGTTTGTACAGTCAGTATCTGAAAGATACTCGTATATAGAGAATATTGTAAATAACATGTGCAATAATGAAATTGAAAATGTAACTTTTATCATTGAAACTGTAAATACTTTGAGTGAAATTTTCGTCGATGCCGCTAAACATGCTTTTGGTACTACCCAACCTATGACCAAACATTCCAATTTCAAAAAGCCATGGTTCACTAAAGATTGTAAATCAGCAAGACAGAATTACAGAAAAGCCAAAAGATTATATAAAAGGTATGGTGACCAAGTATTTAAAGAAGATTTATACGATAAGGAACGCAAATATCGTAAAACGCTGAAGTCATCAGTTACTGCACATAAAATTCAGATTAAAACGAAATTAAACAATTTAAGATCTAGAAACCCAAAAGAATATTGGAAAATATTAAACAAAGGTAGTCCTAGTAAGAAAAAAACATGTAAGGCAGATATCGAGGATCTCTACAATTATTTCAGTAAATATTTTAACCATAATGTTGAGGGAACTTATAATAATATATTTTCCAGTGAACAGCTCCAATAGTTATCGAACCTGGGAGCCAATACTTGTTTAAATATACCTATATCTTCATCAGAAATATCAAAATGTATTTTTAGATTAAAAAACAATAAGGCTTTTGGTGAAGATCTAGTATGTAATGAATATATAAAATCTACTGCAGATATCATGCTACCATTATACGTCAAACTCTTTAATTATATATTCGACACTGGTAATATCCCAGATGTGTGGTTGATGGGCAATATTATACCAGTTTTTAAAAATAAAGGAGATATCCATGATGCTAATAATTACAGACCAATTACACTGGTAAGCTGTCTGGGTAAGTTATTTACAACCATTATCAATGAACGACTCACCAATTATGCAGATAGCATTGAACTTATACTAGAAAACCAAGCGGGATTTAGAAAACATCATTCCACAACTGATAATATTTTTTCACTCTATTCTTTAATTGAACTATCAAAACAATTCAAAAGTAAAATGTACTGTGCATTTATAGATTTTGAGAAAGCCTTCGACAGTGAGCAAGCGTTTGACGCCTACCGAACATTGGACTTTTCAAGGGAAGGATATAGATGTAGTTGATACTTTTTGTTATTTGGGATTAGTTTTTAATTATAATGGAAGATTTACTGTCGCACACAATACATTAGCATCGCAGGGAAGGAAAGCTTATTATCTTCTCAAAAGTAGAATTAAAAATTATATGCTTAATGCCGAAACTAAATTATCACTATTCGATACATATGTGTCATGTATACTTAATTATTGTTGTGAAGTATGGGGACATCACCCAGCACCTAAGATTGAAGCTGTACATCTTTTATTCCTTAAAGGATTACTAAACGTGAAGAAAACAGTCAATAGCTCCATGGTGTATTTTGAGACTGGTAGATATAGTTTACATGTACAACGAAAAATAATGATCATGATGTATTGGTTAAAGTTGTTAAAGACAAATAATTGTATATTGAAGTCATGCTATGTGGCACTGCTAGAGCTCAATATTAAAAAGCCTAATTGTAAATTAAACTGGGTCTATGAGATAAAAGATGATTTATGTAGACATGGCTTTAATTACGTTTGGATTGCTCAAAATGTTAACAATGAAAAACACTTTTTAGAATTGTATACGCAACGCTTGCATGACATATTTATACAAGATTTACATAGTTCCTTTAATAATTCTTCTAAGTGTCAAATTTATAAATATCTTGCGAATGACTTTGAACTTCAATATTACCTGACGAAATCTCTTAATTCTAAAACTAAACAGATTTTAAGTAAATATCGTATGCAGGCACACTCTCTTCATATTGAGTCCGGACGCTATAATGCAGTTCCGAGAGGTGAGCGAATTTGCACCTTGTGTAACAACAATGATATTGAAGACGAAATGAATTTTATTTTATTATGTCCTGTGTATGTAGAATTAAGAATTAAATTTTTAAAGAAGTACTATTACAAACATCCTAGTGTATTCAAGCTAATAGAATTATTTTCATATAAAAATATTAAAACATTACGTAATTTGGGTAAATATTTGGTGCATGCAACAGATCTAAGAAACAATCTAATGAATTTATGAACCTATGCGGTATCGTCTATAGTGCTATATTGTACTTCATTATTTTAATGATATTAATGGTAATGGGTATTAATATTAATTTTGTACATGTATAAGGAATTATCCTCCGCCATCTTGGGACATTCTATTATTATGATTCTTGTATTATGTATTGATATATACCTATATGTTATATGACATTTGGTAAATAAAAAACTTGAAACTTGAACTTGAGTGTCTGGAGATTAGGACTGTGGAACAAATTAATTACAAGTAATATAGGAGGGAAATGTTTTAAAGTCATAATTAATATGTACAATGGAATTAAGGCCAAAGTAATTAAAGGCGGTTCTGTCTCTAATATTTTTAATTGTAATTCCGGTGTAAGACAAGGGGAAAATTTGTCCCCATTTTTATTTTCAATCTTTTTAAATGATCTAGAACATTTCTTAATATCACATGACTGTAGAGGTTTATCTAATTTGGCGGGAAAACTAGAGACAGAGCTACAAGTTTATCTCAAGTTGTATGTAATGTTGTATGCCGATGATACCATTCTACTTGCAGAGTCAGTAGAAGATTTACAAACACAACTTAACGTATTTCACACCTACTCAAAATTGTGGCATCTTAAAGTTAACATTGACAAGACTAAGATAATGGTTTTTGGGAGAGGAACGGTGTCACGAAATATACAGTTCACCTATGATGGCAATAATTTAGAAATTGTGAAAAATTCTAAATATCTCGGGGTTTGTTTCACTAGAAATGGTTTTACACATTTGAATATCAAACAATTATATGAAAAAGGCCTTAGGGCCATGTATGGCGCTATTTCAAAATGCAGAAATCATAATCTGTCCATCGATTGTAAAATGGATATTTTTGATAAAGCAATCAAACCGATTATACTATATGGCTGTGAAGTTTGGGGGTTTTGTGACACCAAACTCTTAGAACGTCTACATTTGAAATTCTGTAAACATATCCTTAGATTAAAAACATCTACACCAAACTTTATGATATATGGAGAATTGGGAAGGTTTCCATTAAGTATAAATATAAAAGTTCGTATGATTGGATTTTGGGCCAAAATGATGGTCTCAACTCATAATAAATTGAGCAACAAATTTTTCCAAATTTTAAGACATTATAATGCTCAATGGTCTAACTATATTAAAAACATTTTTGAAGAATGTAATTTATTAGATGTAAATGAAAACCATGAATTTACTAGTATACGCTGCTTAAAAAATACTGTTTTTCATACCCTAAGAAATTTGTTCATATGTAATTGGAAAAATGACGTTTTCAATTCTCCGAAAGGGACCAATTACAGAATTTATAAACATGATTTAAGTTTAGAAAAATATCTACTTGACCTCCCTCCTAAGCTAGCTAATTCCTATTGTAAATTTCGAACTTGTAACATTAAATTACCAATCGAATACGGAAGATGGAATAACATCCCAAGAGAAAATAGAATCTGTAGTCTGTGTAACCTGAATGAAATAGGAGACGAATTCCATTATCTATTTCATTGTAGCGATCATCAAATAGCATTAAACAGAAAAAAATATATATCTAGATACTATTATGAAAGACCAAGTACATTCAAATTTAATACACTTTTTAATTTTGTAGTAGACGATGAATTGAAATCACCTGTGAAATTAACTAAAGAAATAAGTATACGACTCAACAATATTTAAGATAATCTCTTGCTTAACAAATGTATCGATGTATTATATCATATGTCCTGTACAAATTTTGTATGTATATAATTCTCTACACTTTATATGTTTATGAGAATAAAATATTGTCATTGTCATTGTCATTGGAAGGTTTAAAGATACAGTATAATTTGTCGTTTTGTATCGGATTAGAAAACTCTACTGAGCTAGATCTAGTTACACTTCTTTTGCATTAAAACATATGTACTTGTACAATTAATATAATAATTAGAATAAGACCATCAAATGTTAGACGGCTATAAAAATTCAAAATTTACACGGTGCAGATATCATTAAAAAGTTGTTACATTTCAATCTAAATATATAAAGTAAATTTCGGACCAATATTAAAACGATTTCCGGTGAAGATAGACGACAGAGTTTTTACAAGAATTTATTTAATATATCTGTGTTTCTTCTATACTCAGAACATTTTTAACATACAGTTATTACAGTCACAATATGTATATGTATAAGTAGATATACGTTTCTGTCTTTTTTCTCCTTTTTTTTTCTATAAAAATTCATGTTTATAAGTTTCGTTTGAAAAATAAATAAAAAAAAAAAGAGAGAGAGAGAGAGAGACAGATTTTGCCGATTTTTGTGAGAGAATGGCTGCAGTTCGGTCCCAATATTCTTAAGTCAATTGAAATATACTGTTTCTTAGCAAATATATCTAGGTTGTAAATAACATAATTTCAATTTAGGTAAATTTGTTAATTGGAGAATTCACCTGTGACCAAATTTGGCGACAGTCGGAGTGTTTCACGGTTGGCTGACTCTTGTAATTAACCACTTGGGGTCAATTAGTGTCACTGACCATAGCTAACCTACACTTTGGTGAGTCTGTATATAGGACATCACAAAAGAACTTTCATGCAGCACTAGTGGGTGTCATCCTGTTTCTCCCAAAAATGAAAAATATATATCCTGTTTCTCCCAAAAACTTATGTAAACAATATAGGGAGAGTGTTGTTTTAACAGTTAGGTTAACTTCTACCTGTACAGGTAAATCAACGTTCCTGTTACCGGTACAGGTAAATTAAGGTGTCTATGTGTGAATGTATCAGTTGACAAATAAATAAAATAATATATTTATCCATATATTCACAGATGGTTTGAATTTAAAAATAAAACGTATAATTTAATAAGAAATAAATAGATAAAAATAAAAAGTTATGTATGTATACATGTGTATTTATGATAAATTCATAGAAGTGATTATAATTGACTTCTTTTAGATTGATCCATTTATTCATAGATGGCTTGAATTTAAAAATAAATGTGGAATTTAATAAGAAATAAATAAATAACAATTTATGTATATAATTTATAATAAATTTATAGAAGTGATTATAATTGACTTCTTCTAGATTAATCTATATATTCATAAAACGCGCAATTTAATCAGATGATACATTAATTAAAGTTATTGATATTTTAACATTTTTTATATAATTGACTTATTTTTATATGTATCCCCATATTATAAAATTTAAAGCAATTATACACCATCCACGCCATCATAGACGACCAGATGTACCCACTTGTTTACGCACTCCTACCCGGGAAGACACAGTCCACCTACGCCAGACATTTGACGTTTAATATTCTTTTGGTCCCGGAAATGACGCGACAGGTGGTGCTACTGGTCAAGATGAAGCATGTGATTGGTCAATGTAGCGGTCAATGTAAAATGCAGACATGCAGTAAAAAACGAAACAAAGTTAAGATTGGATGCAAGCTGGATGTATCCTTTCAAATGACATATCAATAAAATTATATTCCTGATTCAAATGGAGTCTTTTTATCACCGAAAATGATTCAAACTGATATAAGTTTGGTATCCGTGCTGAAACGCATTAGCTTGTTAATTTATTTCACCAGCAGTTTTACATTATAACCAACAGCATTCAAACTATGCCGTTTATCTTTTTTAAAGAAATTTTCTTGTTTGAAGATAATATAGTGCTTATTAGTTATCCATTGTACAAGTATCATATCACCAGTAAAAAGTACATATATGTGTGTAATATAAATGCATTATTTTTAACTTTTTAAAGTTTAGAAAATGTTTGAAATATATATTCACATATATATGAATATTGATTTTGTCAATGTTATAATATGTAATTTCACATCTCACAGTATAACATTAAATTGACATTTTTGTAGTTCTATTACCTATCTACCTGTATTTACCTGGATTTTGCAATAAATGAATGAGAGAGATAATTACCTTCTGTGTTTACTTAATAATTAGACCTCTGTGTAAACAAATCCTGTTTCTCCCAAAAAATTTTTACCTAGATTTTCATTTTTGGGAGAAACAGGATTAAACCCACTAGTGTTAGTCAAAATTTTAAGCGTCAAATTTACGAGCGGCTCAAATTATTTTCTGCGTCCATACACTGATTTAAGATATAGAAATTATTATAAAATCATATTTGCAAATGAGCTACGAAAAGATAGTACTAAATCTATCTTTAGCCTACTGTACTACAGCTAAGCCTTACTGTTTGTTTGTGTTAAAAGGCCATTTACATTCCGAGCAAATATGAATTAAAACAACTATAAACACGCATACGAATATATATCTTTTCTTGAAATATAGATAGATATAATTATAATAAAAAAAAAAAAAATTTGCTGCTGCCGGGAATTGAACCCCGGCCGTCACGGTGGAACGCACCACCTCAACCTACTGAGCTAACCGGGACGTTAGTTAAACTTAAGACATTTTATAAATAAGAGGCTATTCAGTCTAACATTAGTTTTATTTTCTTTCAAAATTCATTTTTATATTATATTTTCATTGCAAAATAAGTGAACAGAATGATGAAAAACCTTACAGTGTTGCATATTTGTGCAAATTTGCCAATACAGATATCACAGTAGTCAAGTAATTTTACAAAACACCAACCGGGGGGGTAAAAAGCGCGTTGCGTGCCCATCTCTCAAAAGCGCTGACAATAGCTGCTAAAACCTATGGTTTTAGCGCTTAGGTTTTAGCGCTAAAAATGACTCCTCAGGAGTGCATGTAAACCAGTCTGGTGCCAAGAAAATGTGGGGTGTTATGTGCGACTTCATGCGTTCTAGTAGTATTGTTGCCAGTAACGATGAAGACCCGAAAACACCACTTAACATTAACAATAGAAAGCGCTTCATGAGTGACAAGTCCACGCCACCAGAAGACACGTTCAATAGTAAAACCCAAAGGGTAATTGAGTAAATATAAGACTAGCATATAATCCTCAGTCGATTCTTTAGCTAGACAAGAAGCTTCATTAATATTGTTTTATAAACCACTAGCAACATCTTACTTATTGTATATATCCCATACATGTATATAACAATTGTTCATTTTTTTCCTATTTGCAAGCTGGTTCTTTTAACAAAATGTGTATGTATGTCTGTAGTCAAGAAAGACAACATTGTTAAATCAAAAATAATTGTTTTTTTTAATGACAAGTACAAATAACACTTTAACATTTTGCAATCTAAACGTAAACGGCCTCAGAAATAGCAATAAAAGAGCACGATTAATGCACTGGTTAAAAAGTCAGAAGTTTGAATTTTTTTCTTTACAAGAAACACACTGCATAGAATCTGATATGATAAAATGGGCTAAAGAATGGAAAGATATTTCGGGTGGGGATAGTATTTGGAATAATGGATCATCAGAATCGAGGGGGGTAGCAATTTTGTTTAAAACCAGATCTTATTTCAAGCTGACAGAAAATTCAAGAGACCACCAAGGAAGAGTTTTATCATGTAAAATAGACTCGGAAAATAAACAATTTCAAATCATCAATATTTATACGCCTAATAAAGGGAATGAAAGGAAGTTATTTTTTAATACACTTAGAAGATTTTTTGTGAATGATCAAACTACAGGGAAAATCCTAATGGGAGATTTTAACTGTGTTGTTGATAAATCAAAAGATAGAAATTCAAATCAATATAGAGAAGACATGGGTAATACAGAATTAAAAGACTTAATTTCCAACTACCACTTACAAGACATATGGAGAATTCACAATCCAGATGCAAATAATTATACTTTCCAACGTGGATTATCTAAATATCGAATTGACCTTATCCTGACACATGATTCACTAGAACCATCATTAAGTAATACAAAAATCAAAAACTGTCCGTACAGTGACCATAAATCTATTTCAGTGAATGTATTTCTTTATGATTTAGAACGAGGACCAGGGTCATGGAAGTTAAGTGACAAAGTTATTAATGATATGAAATTTCAAAACTCACTAGAAGCATGTTGGAAGCATTGGAAAAATGAAATAAATTTACAGGGAAACATATGTGAATGGTGGGATCTCATTAAAATAAAAATCAAAGAATTAGCGATTGAAGTTGGTAAGCATATTAACACGAACCCAAAAGAAATACAAAAGATAGAAAAAGAATTAGATATACTTGCAGGAAAAGAAAATAATGATCCAGGTATTCTAAATAGAATAGACACACTAAAGGAAAAAATAAAACAATACCACAATAACAGAGCAGATGCAGCTAAAGTGAGATCAAGAATTCAAGAATTTGAAGAAGGTGAAAGGTCATCAAAGTATTTTTTTGACTTAGAAAGAAAGAATGCAGAAAACAAACTATGGTACAAGATAAAAACCGAAGAAGGAATATATAAAACTGGGATTAAAAATATACTTTATGAACAAAAGAAATTTTATGAAAAATTGTTTACAACAGAAGGATGTGATATTGAGAAAGCAAATAACTTAACGAGGTGCTTAGAGGAAAAATTAACAAATGAAGAGAGTAGTTTTATTGATAGGCCGATAGAACAGTTAGAAATAACAAAAGCAATTGAATCATTGAAACAAAACAAGTCACCTGGAGAAGACGGATTAACAGCAGAATTTTACAAAAAACATTGGTACTTGATAAAAAACGAGATGAACATATTATTTATAGAAATTTTTGAAAACAATAAATTAACAAATTCTCAACATAAAGGTATTTTAAAACTACTGTATAAGAAGGGTGAAAGAGAAGATATAAAAAAATTGGAGACCTCTAACACTATTAAATACAGATTATAAAATCATTGCAAAAATTTTGAGTAACAGATTGAAAACAGTTTTACAGAAAATTATCCATACCGATCAAAAGGGATTTGTAGCAGGACGCAACATTATGGACGCCAATAGACTACTACAAGATATAGTAGATTACTGTGAATTAGAAGACCAAGAAGGATCAATTATATTTTTAGACCAACAGAAAGCCTTTGACAGAATAGAATGGGAGTGGATTTTAAAATGCTTACATGATTTTGATTTTGGGAATAAATTTTGTGACTGGGTTAGTATGTTATTGCAAAATTCAAAAACCTGCTTACAGACCAATGGGTTTATATCCCCATACTTTGAAATAACAAGATCAGCCCGACAAGGCTGGCCGATTGCACCATTACTCTACATAATACAAGCTGAACCATTAGCATGCGCCATTAGAGCAGATCCAGATATAAAAGGTATAAATCTACCTTGTAATATTGAAGCTAAACTAAATATGTTCGCAGATGATACTCAACTCATGAATAAGACAGAGAAATCAATAGAAAAAAACATTTAAATTATTGAAAATATATGAAGAAGCATCAGGATCAAAAATAAATTACAATAAAACAGAAGGTATTTAGTTAGGACCATGGAAAAACAAAGATCCTTTATTTACAAAAATAAAATGGACAAAGTCTGCTGTTAAAACTCTTGGTGTTTTTCATGGTCATGAAATAGATAACGAGGGTATATGGAAAGAAAAAATACAAAAAAATTAAAAACTGTCTCCAAGTTTGGAAAACAAGAAATCTTACCTATAAAGGAAAAGTACTCATTATTAAATCTTTCATTATCTCATTGATAGGATTTGAAAATTTGGAATCCCAGAAGTTTACTTACAAGAAATTAATAAAATGATATGGAATTTTATTTGGGATGGGAAAGTTCATCAGATAGAAAGGAAAGTTTGTTGCAATAGCAAAGAAAACGGGGGGATGGAAATGATAAATTTGATAGATTTGGTAGAAAGTAAACAGATTAAAAGTATATACAAAATTCTGCATACAAAAACTGAAAGCTGGAATGCTATAGGGAAATTTTATCTAAAAATATTGGATGCCAAATACATGCAAAATAATTTCTTAACAGCCTGTTCAGACTAAACAGGACTAAATATTAACAACCGAATGTCAAAATTCTATTGTACTATTTTGAAAGCATGGACAAACTTCAGATCAAAAATAATACCAAATGGTAAACAACAAATTTTATCATGTCAACTTTTTGGTAATAAAAACTTGCAGTTAAACAAACAACCATTATTTATACCAGCTTTTTCCAAAAGTAGAATAACTAAAATAGCTGACATATGGGATGAAAACAGTAACACCTTTATAAAAAATCATCAGTTATTAAGAAAACTTACTTTTAAACAAAACTGGATTGCAGAAATTTCAAAAATAAAGAGAGCTATTCCCAAAAGTTATATCACTACTTTGCAAGGACCAGATGATGAAGAATAAAAAAAACCCAGAATATTTACATCAACAATAAATCAGAAATATGTATTTTTAAAATAGATCACTTTAAAGTTCTAAAACCAAAAGAACTTAAACTATCACTTCTACTTGATAATAAAGTAACAATTACAAGACCAAAGGCAGAAGCAAAATGGAATGATCACTTTCAAAAAGAGATAGAATGGTGTAAAATATGGAAGAACCTAAACAGCATTGACATAGCAATAACAAACAAAATGAAAGATTTTCAGTGGAAAATCATTCACAGAGTAATATATACAGAACAAAGATTACAGGTAATGAATAGGTCAAATGGGATTTGTCATTTATGCAACATTGAAACAGAAACCTTGCCACACCTATTCTTCAAATGTAACTACACAACTCAATTACTAGATTTAATTCAAAATACACTATACAATAACACTATATTTGATTCAACAACACCACTAAATACTATAAACGAAGAGATAATGATGTTTGGAGATGTATCTGTCAATTTGACAACAGCTCTTTTTAACACAATAATCAATACAACTAAGTGGGTCATTTGGAAAGTGAGAAACATAAAAAAAAATCAGAATAAATCAACAACTCCTGCATCTGCCTTAATTATTATACGAAGGATACTGAAAGAAAACATATATTTACGTCTTAAAGTTACACCAGAAACTAAAAACTGTTCATCAATATCAAAATACAAAACACTATTTCAAGAACTGTAAACTTTACTTACAGTAAAACCATTTGTTGCTATAAACCGGAAGTATACAATAGGTGTCTAAATTTTTGTTTGAACAGTACAATACATAAGATAGTGAAACCTGCATACTATAATTATGATTACGATTTAACTCCATGTATTATATTTGAATGAATAATATACGATGATGCATGCGAGTGAATGTTTATGGTGTAAGGAAATATATTGGTGTGAAAATTAGAGCGGTGTCGAAAGTAAAGGAGACTGAAAGTTGCGATATATTGTGTATGTATGTGTGATATGGGTCAATCAAGTGCGATTACAAGTTGCGAATCAGTCATGGTAAGTGTGGATTTCCACGCTAGACCATAACACGACTGGCTCATAGCTGGTGATCATGATTGAACTATCAAACTATCATGAACTGTATGTATATATGTATGTATGTATGTACATGTATGGTATGTATGTGTGGTATTTATGTAATTATGTATGTGTGGTATGGTATGGGTCAATCAAATGCGATTACAGATTGTGGGTCAGTAATGGTAAGTGTGGATTTCCACGCTAGACCATAACAAGACGGACTCACAACTGGTGATCATATTTGAAGTATCGAAATATCATACAGTGTATGTATGTATGTGCGAGATGCAATCAAGCATGATGACATATTTGTCCGGATACTGAATCCAGGGTCTCAACCCTGGCAGCAGTCCAAATCGTTAAATGTTCTGTGGCAATAAAAATTTTGAACAGTCAAAAAAAAAAAAAAAAAAATGCTAGACCCTACTCCTATTTTTTTTCTATAAACTACTAACCAGAAGCAGGCGCCTGTGATATAAAATACAAAATAATGATGGCCAGGCGGCATAACTTTGAGGAACCTGCACTATCCATTTTGAAACTGCTGTTTACAATTTGTACATTTTCCGTGTCATTGATTTTGTCAGTGTTCCCAATTCTTCTATACTATCTTGAAGAGTGCAGTCAGATAATTTTTGTGAAGTTACTTCCCTTGACATCGTTATTGGTCAACTTCTGCTTGTGTTGTTGCGCTTTCAAATTCATAGTAATTATTTGTTGATGGTTTTTGATTGAAATTACAGTCAAACCTGCTATAACGACCGCCTGTATATAACGACCGCCTGTCTATAACAACAAATTTTAAGATTCCCTGTGATATTTTACTATATAACGACCCTATATATAATGACCACCTGTCTAATGGGACTAACGACTGGTGATTTTGGAACAACGGTCGCTCGTTTGTTTTCAATAGCGACCGATTTCTGTCAGCCATCTTCTGCTCTCGGCAGTCATCCCGGAAAATTCAGATACTTTGACCCTGACCTGATTATATCAACAAAAAATTGAAAAATGACAGGCGGTTTCGGTAATTGCACATCAAATGTACAGGGTTAGCACAGGCCTTGAAAAGCCTTGAATTTCATTGTGGGCCTTGAAAAGCCTTGAATTTCATTGTGGGCCTTGAAAAGCCTTGAAAATAGGTTAACAGCCTTGAAAAATCCTTGAATATTAAGGTTTCATTAGGATAAGTGAAACCCTGGCCAATAATCATTTGGATTGAACTTTGTCTATGACACCTTCCCCTAAAGCGTTACTGTTTTAATAAATGTTTATAAGAATAATCACCATGTCAAGCTGTATTTTGATCACAGTTATAAGTTGCTTTTTTGTTTTCTTCTTCCCTCTCAAGATGACTTAGATGGAGGGTAAAATGGGCCTTGGATATTTAATTAAGACATTGAAAAACCCTTGAAAAGACATTGAATTTGGTTTGTTATAACCTGTATGAACCCTGATTTAGATATTCATAGAAATTTTGATATGTCTATTTTTTTCAAATAACTATAGATGTAAAATATGCAAAGAGAGAAATATATGTATTTGATATTAGTATTTGATATTAGTATTTTTGATATTAGTATTTTTGATATTAGTATTTGATATTAGTATTTGTATCGTTTGGGTTTCACCCATTTGATTTCAGATGTCTGCTGCTTTAAGAGATATCCATAAAAACAAATCATTATCTCTTAGGAGAAAAAGTTGAGTGGAAATATTAGTCCAGAACCTGGGTATGTTGATACTTGGATATATGGTAATACTTGGGTTAAGTGATACTTGGGTACAGTAATACTTGGGTATAGTAATACTTGGGTATAGTAATACTTGGGTATAGTAATACTTTGGTAAAGTAATATTTGGGTATAGTAATACTTGGGTACAGTAATACTTGGGTACAGTAATACTTGGGTACAGTAATACTTAGGTATAGTAATACTTAGGTATAGTAATACTTGGGTACAGTAATACTTGGGTACAGTAATGACTATACTTTGGTATAGTAATACTTGGGTACAGTAATACTTGGGTACAGTAATACTTAGGTATAGTAATACTTAGGTATAGTAATACTTGGGTACAGTAATACTTGGGTACAGTAATGACTATAATTTGGTATAGTAATACTTAGGTATAGTAATACTTGGGTAGAGTAATACTTCGGTACAGTAATGACTATACTTGGGTATAGTAATACTTAGGTATAGTAATACTTGGGTACAGTAATACTTGGGTACAGTAATACTTGGGTATAGTAATACTTGGGTACAGTAATACTTGGGTACAGTAATGACTATACTTGGGTATAGTAATACTTGGGTATAGTAATACTTGGGTACAGTAATACTTAGGTTTAGTAATACTTGGGTACAGTAATACTTTGGTAAAGTAATATTTGGGTACAGTAATACTTAGGTTTAGTAATACTTGGGTACAGTAATAGGTACAGTAATACTTGGGTATAGTAATACTTGGGTACAGTAATACTTTGGTACAGTAATACTTTGGTAAAGTAATATTTGGGTATAGTATAGTAATACTTGGGTATAGTAATACTTAGGTATAGTAATACTTGGGTACAGTAATATTTGGGTATAGTAATATTGGGTACAGTAATACTTAGGTATAGTAATACTTGGGTACAGTAATATTTGGGTACAGTCATATTTGGGTATAGTAATATTGGGTACAGTCATATTTGGGTACAGTAATATTTGGGTATAGTAATATTTGGGTACAGTAATATTTGGGTATAGTCATACTTGGGTATAGTAATACTTGGGTACAGTAATACTTGGGTATAGTAATACTTGGGTACAGTAATACTTTGGTACAGTAATACTTTGGTAAAGTAATATTTGGGTATAGTAATACTTGGGTACAGTAATATTTGGGTACAGTAATATTTGGGTATAGTCATACTTGGGTATAGTCATATTTGGGTACAGTAATATTTTGGTATAGTAATACTTTGGTAAAGTAATACTTGGGTACAGTGATACTTGGGTACAGTAATACTTAGGTATAGTAATACTTGGGTATAGTAATACTTAGGTATAGTAATACTTGGGTACAGTAATACTTGGGTACAGTAATACTTGGGTACAGTCATACTTGGGTACAGTAATACTTGGGTACAGTAATATTTGGGTACAGTAATACTTGGGTACAGTAATACTTGGGTACAGTAATACTTAGGTTTAGTAATACTTGGGTACAGTAATACTTGGGTACAGTAATACTTTGGTAAAGTATATTTGGGTATAGTATAGGAATACTTGGGTATACGATAATACTTAGGTATAGTAATACTTGGGTACAGTAATACTTGGGTATAGTAATACTTGGGTATAGTAATATTTGGGTACAGTAATACTTGGGTACAGTAATACTTGGGTACAGTAATACTTAGGTATAGTAATACTTGGGTACAGTAATATTTGGGTACAGTCATACTTGGGTATAGTATACTTGGGTACAGTAATATTTGGGTACAGTTAATACTTTGGTATAGTCCATACTTTGGGATAGTCATACTTGTGTATAGTAATACTTGGGTACAGTAATACTTGGGTATCAGTAATACTTGGGTACAGTAATACTTGGGTACAGTATACTTAGGTAAAGTAATACTTTGGGTAAGTAATATTTGGGGTATAGTATAGTCATACTTGGGTATAGTAATACTAGGTATAGTAAATACTTGGGTACAGTAATACTTGGGTACAGTACATACTTGGGTACAGGCAACTACATTCTGGCCCCCATGACAGTAATACTTGGGGTATCAGTAAATACTAGGTATAGTAATACTTAGGTATAGTATACTTGGGTACAGTAATACTTGGTACAGTGATACTTAGGTATAGTAATACTTTGGTAAAGTAATATTTGGTATAGTATAGTAATACTTGGGTACAGTAATATTTGGGTACAGTAATACTTGGGTACAGTAATACTTGGGTACAGTAATACTTGGGTACAGTAATACTTAGGTTTAGTAATACTTGGGTACAGTAATACTTGGGTACAGTAATACTTTGGTAAAGTAATATTTGGGTATAGTATAGTAATACTTGGGTATAGTAATACTTAGGTATAGTAATACTTGGGTACAGTAATACTTGGGTAGAGTAATACTTGGGTATAGTAATACTTGGGTACAGTAATACTTGGGTACAGTAATACTTGGGTACAGTAATACTTAGGTATAGTAATACTTAGGTATAGTAATACTTGGGTACAGTAATACTTGGGTACAGTGATACTTAGGTATAGTAATACTTTGGTAAAGTAATATTTGGGTACAGTCATATTTGGGTATAGTAATACTTGGGTACAGTAATACTTGGGTACAGTAATACTTTGGTATAGTCATACTTTGGGATAGTCATACTTGTGTATAGTAATACTTGGGTACAGTAATACTTGGGTACAGTAATACTTGGGTACAGTAATACTTGGGTATAGTAATACTTGGGTACAGTAATACTTAGGGACAGTAATACTTTGGTAAAGTAATATTTGGGTATAGTATAGTAATACTTGGGTATAGTAATACTTAGGTATAGTAATACTTGGGTACAGTAATACTTGGGTAGAGTAATACTTGGGTATAGTAATACTTGGGTACAGTAATACTTGGGTACAGTAATACTTAGGTATAGTAATACTTAGGTATAGTAATACTTGGGTACAGTAATACTTGGGTACAGTGATACTTAGGTATAGTAATACTTTGGTAAAGTAATATTTGGGTATAGTATAGTAATACTTGGGTATAGTAATACTTAGGTATAGTAATACTTGGGTACAGTAATACTTGGGTACAGTAATACTTGGGTACAGTAATACTTAGGTATAGTAATACTTAGGTATAGTAATACTTGGGTACAGTAATACTTGGGTACAGTGATATTTAGGTATAGTAATACTTTGGTAAAGTAATATTTGGGTACAGTCATATTTGGGTATAGTAATACTTGGGTACAGTAATACTTGGGTACAGTAATACTTGGGTACAGTAATACTTGGGTACAGTAATATTTGGGTACAGTAATACTTGGGTAGTATTGTTAGTAATCCTTGGGTATTAATAACGGGGGTTTAAAAAAACTGGGTAAGTAATACTTGGGTACAGTAATATTGGGTACAGTAATACTTAGGTTTAGTAATACGGGGGTAGTATACTTGGGAAAGTAATACTTGGGGTTACAGTATTATTTGGAGTAATATTTTGGTACAGTATATTGGGACAATTTGGGTTTTAAATAGTAATCTTGGGTACAGAAATACTTGGGTACAGTTTTTTGGTGTAATATTTTGGGGAAAGTATATTGTATATTTAAATTGGTAAGTATATTGGGTACAGTAATACTTGGGTAAAATTTTTTGGGTAAGGGAATACTTGGGTACAGTAATACTTTGGTTAGTATACTTGGGAAGTATCCTTGGTTAGTAATACTGGGAAAGTACTACTGGGTCCCGTAATACTTGGGTAAGTAATTGGGGTATAGTAATTGGGATGAAATTTTTGGGGAAAATTGACTACTTGGGTAAAGTAGGGACTTGGGTACAGTAATACTTTGGTATAGTCATACTTTGGGATAGTCATACTTGTGTATAGTAATACTTGGGTACAGTAATACTTGGGTACAGTAATACTTGGGTACAGTAATACTTGGGTACAGTAATGACTATACTTGGGTACAGTAATACTTTGGTATAGTCATACTTTGGGATAGTCATACTTGTGTATAGTAATACTTGGGTATAGTAATACTTGGGTACAGTAATACTTGGGTACAGTAATACTTGGGTATAGTAATACTTGGGTACAGTAATACTTGGGTACAGTAATGACTATACTTGGGTACAGTAATGACTATACTTGGGTACAGTAATACTTTGGTATAGTCATACTTTGGGATAGTCATACTTGTGTATAGTAATACTTGGGTACAGTAATACTTGGGTACAGTAATACTTGGGTACAGTAATACTTGGGTACAGTAATACTTGGGTATAGTTATATTTGGGTATAGTTATACTTGGGTACAGTAATACTTGGGTACAGTAATACTTGGGTATAGTAATACTTAGGTTTAGTAATACTTGGGTACAGTAATACTTGGGTATAGTAATACTTAGGTATAGTAATACTTAGGTATAGTAATACTTAGGTATAGTAATACTTAGGTACAGTAATACTTGGGTACAGTAATATTTGGGTACAGTCATATTTGGGTATAGTAATACTTTGGTACAGTAATGACTATATTTGGGTATAGTCATACTTGGGTATAGTCATACTTGGGTACAGTAATGACTTTATTTTGGTACAGTCATACTTGGGTATACAAATACTTAGGTATAGTAATACTTAGGTATAGTAATATTGGGTACAGTAATACTTTGGTAAAGTAATATTTGGGTACAGTAATACTTTGGTATAGTCATACTTTGGGATAGTCATACTTGGGTATAGTAATACTTGGGTACAGTAATACTTTGGTATAGGAATACTTTGGTACAGTCATATTTGGGATAGTCATACTTGGGTATAGTAATACTTGGGTACAGTAATACTTTGGTATAGTAATACTTTGGTACAGTCATATTTGGGTATAGTAATACTTGGGGATAGTCATACTTAGGTACACTAATACTTTGGTATAGTAATACTTTGGTACAGTCATATTTGGGTACAGTAATACTTTGGTACAGTAATACTTTGGTACAGTAATACTTAGGTATAGTAATACTTTGGTACAGTCATATTTGGGTAGAGTAATACTTGGGTATAGTCATACTTGGGTATAGTAATACTTGGGTACAGTAATACTTTGGTATAGTAATACTTTGGTACAGTAATGACTATATTTGGGTATAGTCATACTTGGGTATAGTAATACTTAGGTACAGTAATACTTGGGTACAGTAATACTTGGGTATAGTCATACTTTGGGATAGTCATACTTGGGTAAAGTAATACTTGGGTATAGTAATACTTAGGTACAGTCATACTTGGGTACAGTAATACTTATGTACAGTAATACTTGGGTACAGTAATACTTAGGTATAGTAATACTTTGGTAAAGTAATATTTGGGTACAGTCATATTTGGGTACAGTAATACTTGGGTACAGTAATACTTTGGTATAGTCATACTTTGGGATAGTCATACTTGGGTATAGTAATACTTGGGTACAGTAATACTTTGGTATAGTCATACTTGGGTACAGTGATACTTGGGTACAGTAATACTTTGGTATAGTAATACTTGGGTATAGTAATACTTGGGTATAGTAATACTTGGGTACAGTAATACTTGGGTACAGTAATACTTTGGTATAGTCATACTTTGGGATAGTCATACTTGGGTATAGTAATACTTGGGTACAGTAATACTTTGGTATAGTCATACTTGGGTACAGTGATACTTGGGTACAGTAATACTTTGGTATAGTAATACTTTGGTACAGTCATATTTGGGTATAGTAATACTTGGGGATAGTCATACTTGGGTACAGTCATATTTGGGTATAGTAATACTTGGGTATACTGTAATACTTGGGTATAGTTATACTTGGGTATAGTTATACTTGGGTACAGTAATACTTGGGTATACTGTAATACTTGGGTATAGTTATACTTGGGTATAGTTATACTTGGGTACAGTAATACTTGGGTATACTGTAATACTTGGGTATAGTTATACTTGGGTATAGTTATACTTGGGTACAGTAATACTTGGGTACAGTCATATTTGGGTATAGTAATACTTGGGTATAGTTATACTTGGGTATAGTAATACTTGGGTATAGTTATACTTGGGTACAGTAATACTTGGGTATACTGTAATACTTGGGTATAGTTATACTTGGGTATAGTTATACTTGGGTACAGTAATATTTGGGTACAGTCATATTTAGGTACAGTAATATTTGGGTACAGTAATACTTGTGTCACGGTGGTCAAACTTTAATAGTCTGACCAACACCTGTACATGTAAAGTGTGTATAGATACTTGCGCTGTGTATCGTGTATAATGTTTGTACAAGTCCCTGTGTCATATAATGTCCTATGTACCTGTGTATATAGTTGTTATGGTGACGTATGAGAGGTGAGCGCAAGGATTGGTTGAGTGTGTCACTTTGACCCTGCATGACCCTATACCCGTGCACGTGGAAAACCTTACCTGGGCCTTGCCCAGGTGAGTGCAGCCACAACGGCTATAGATCCCACACAAGCCACACGTCCGGTATAAGCCTGTGTGCTTTATGGCCACAGTGCTTCTAGGTAAGTTTATTTAATTTAAAATAATAATATAAATACATATTTAATGTATTTTAGCTATTTGATATATAAAATACATTAGACTAATATATTTGCATTTTAAATATCTTGCCCTTAACATGTTAAAATATTCTACATATGACGTACACGTGGTCGGGCTCCATAGGGTCAAAGCTATTGTAAAAATAATGTATTATAATTGTGAATTGTAAAAGTGTAACTATGGAATAAAATAGAATATAATATATACATATAAAATATACCTAAATGAATATTTAATGCGTTAAGTATTAAATAATGTAATTGTCGGCATCGTTTACACGTGTCCGTATGTATTTTAGGTATTGTTCTTTTTATTTCAGGTCACTGTCTCAATGTGTGTGTCTGTGTTTATGTTAAATAAACTGTGCTTCATTTGAACATTGTTTGTGCATAATTGAAGAAATACCCACATATTATACTACTCGTGTGACATTGGCGCCCAACGTGGGGCCAAAGAAAAAGATTCCCTGGGTATGGGGGGATAGTCAGCAGAAGGCTTTCGATACCATAGTCAGTCTTCTAGCTTCTCCACCTGTGTTAGCATATGCAGACTAGAGGCACTGTTGCAGCTTGCCATAAACAGTGGACATGTAAGCCCTTCAGCCAGGGATGACATGATCCGATCCAAATTTTGGACTGGCTTGCGCTGCGACAGATTGAAAGGCCAGACGCGTCACAAGTATGACTCTATTAAGTCATACGACTTGCTGTTGAGGGAGGTTAGAGCGGTAGACCTAGAGCTCAACCCAGCACAGAAAGCGGCCAATAAGCCTACAAAGGCTAAAGCCCAACACAGCCCTATACAAGTTTCGGAGAGTGATAAAAAGCTTGACAAGCTCAGTGAGCAGGTAAGTGCCTTGATGAGCAAAATCAAGTCTCTCGAAAAGAAACTTGAGGGTACTGGTAAGTCTGGGGCATACCAAAATAAAGGTAATGCTGGACGCGGCAATACTTACCAGAAACAAAAAAATGGTAATACCCAGAAGTCCTCAACAGGTAAGTCTGAGCCAAAAGAGTAACCTCCCCTGTTGTAGGGCAAATGGGGGGTGGTGAAGGTAGGAATGGCCCAAGTAACAATACCGCTACAGACAGTACCCTGTATGAACGAATGGTTGGTAGCTCAAATATTGACCAGATCATAATAGGGGGGAAGACACATTCTGCTCTCATTGATAGTGGCTCTATGATCACTTGCATTTCAGAGAATTGTTATAAATCTCTGAACCCCAGGCCTGTTCTGATGGATATCAAAGATTTTGATCTTCAGGTATTCGGAGCAGGTGGGTCCAAGTTACCATACTTGGGATATATTGAGGCAGATGTCAGTATTCCATTTCTGTCTGATTGCGTGATGTGTGTACCTATATTGGTAACACCGATGACCAACTATAACAGACAAGTTCCTGTTATTGTTGGCACAAATATTATACGTATGTGTAGGGATATACAACAGGCTAGCTCTGATTCTACTTTTCCAGATGCTTGGCAGTCTGCTGTTGACAGTTTGTGTGTCAATAATCCCATGGTGGTGAAATCTGCCAATACATACCCAGTGTCCATAGGTCCAAACCAGGTAAAGACTGTCCATGGGTTGGTACGCAAGGTGGGGAACATTAGTACAGCTGTGACAGAACAGGACAGCTCACTGCAATCCGGGAACCTGGTGGTATGTCCAAGGGTAGTGTCGCTGGAATGCGCACCTGGTAGACTCAAACGTATACCAGTCCGGATCTGTAATCTCTCTACAGAGTCAATTACTATCTCTCCAAAATCACCCTTGTGTACTCTAACAGATGTAAAGGTAATGGACAGGTGGTCCCCAGAACCCTCTGACAAAGATGATACTGAATCCTCTAAGGATCAGGTGGAGGGGGAATGGTGGGACAAACTGGGGGTCTCAGTAAACAAGGACAACCTCTCTCCTGAACAGTTGGAGAGAGCATACCAGATACTGGGCAAGTGGCAGCATATTTTCTCCACATCCTCAAAGGATTTGGGAAAGACAGACTTGGTGCAACACGAGATAAAACTCTCGGACGATGTTCCATTTAAGGAACCATATCGTCGTATTCCACCAGGGATGTATGAGGAAGTGAGACAACATCTTAAGGAGATGATGGAGTCTGACGCTATCAGAGAGTCTCACAGTCCCTACTGTTCGAATGTGGTCCTCGTTCGAAAGAAAGATGGGTCCCTAAGATTTTGCATTGATTTGCGTAAACTCAATGGGAAAACCATTAAGGATGCCTACACCCTACCTAGGGTGGAGGAAACCTTGGACTCCTTAATTGGATCAAGATACTTCAGTAAGCTGGACCTGAGGTCTGGATACTGGCAAGTCGAGATCAAGGAGGAGGACAAGGCAAAGACAGCTTTTTCTGTCGGACCACTAGGTTTCTTTGAATGTAACCGCATGGCATTTGGTCTAACTAATGCGCCAGCAACTTTTCAAAGATTGATGCAAGCTTGTATGGGTGAAAGCCATCTTAAGGAATGTTTAATTTTCCTGGATGACATTCTCATATTTTCAGACACCTTTGAGGAACACCTCAAAAGACTGGAGGGTGTGTTTGAACGGCTTGAAAAACACGGCTTAAAGCTAAAGCCCTCCAAATGTGAATTCTTTAAGTCTCAAGTGTGCTATCTGGGGCACATTGTTTCTGAGGAAGGAATTCAAACTGACCCAGATAAACTTGCGGCGTTGAAGACATGGCCAGAACCTGTCAATGTCAAGACGCTACGCTCATTTCTAGGTTTCACAGGGTACTACAGGAGGTTCATTAAGGATTATGCAAAAATCATAAAACCTTTAAATGATCTTCTTGTTGGACACTGTACCCACAAAAATGTTAAGGGGCCAAAGAAAAAGATTCCCTGGGTATGGGGGGATAGTCAGCAGAAGGCTTTCGATACCATAGTCAGTCTTCTAGCTTCTCCACCTGTGTTAGCATATGCAGACTTCACTAAGCCTTTCATTGTTAACACAGATGCCTCTGTAGAAGGTTTAGGTGCTGTGCTGTACCAGAATCAAGGGGGCCATGAAAGGGTGATTGCGTTTGCCAGTCGAGGTTTACGTCCGAGTGAAAGAAACTACCCAGCTCATAAGTTGGAATTTCTTTGTCTCAAATGGGCACTCACTGACAAGTTCCATGATTACCTGTATGGCAACACTTTTGAGGTACGTACAGATAACAACCCTCTAACCTATGTGACGACCACAGCGAAGCTGGACGCAGCAGGTCATAGGTGGTTAGCCTCACTCTCAAACTATAACTTTAAATTAGTTTATAGAGCGGGCCGTCTCAATGGGGATGCTGACGGGTTGTCAAGACGACCGTATCAGCAAGAGGAAGTTTTCCCAGATGTAGTGAGAGCAGTTACCTGTGCTTCTTTGTCCACTAGAGAGGAGTTGCCTTTAGCAGAAACTGTTGTACTCTCAAATACATCATCCCTAGAACCGGAGAACAACACCCTAAATATAGGGAATGTAAAACTCTCTGGTGTGGATTGGGAAAAACAACAGTCCTTAGATAAACATCTTAGGAGGGTGATAGATTTTGTCAGGGAGGGGATTCGACCTGATAAAAAGATATTGAAACACGAACCTGAGGAGGTGTGTCAATATATGCGGGAGTGGCGGCTGTTGAGGCTACTTAAGGGTGTTCTGTATAGAAACACCACAGTAGATGGTGACCCTGTTCAACAGTTAGTCATTCCCAAGGCATATAGGGAGAAAGTCCTCAGGGGAGTGCATGAAGATGTCGGTCATCAGGGACGTGACCGTACAAACTGGTTGGCAAGGCGAAGGTTTTTCTGGCCAGGCCTTGATGCTGAGGTGAATAGTTGGGTTGAAAGCTGTGGTAGGTGTGTTCGTAGAAAAACCCCTACTGTCCCAAGTGCAGAGTTAGTCAATATCCAAAGTTCCCGTCCAATGGAGCTTCTCTGCATTGACTATTTGACCTTGGAAAGGTCAAAGGGGGGCTACGAAAACGTGCTTGTTATCACTGACCATTTCACCCGCTATGCCCAAGCAATTCCAACCAGGAACCAATTAGCGAGTACCACCGCCAGGGTGTTGTACGAACAATTTATGGTCCACTACAGCTTTCCTGCCCGTATTCATAGTGACCAGGGCAGGAATTTTGAAAGCAAAGTTATCAAAGAACTTTGCAAGATAGCTGGAGTGGAGAAAACCAGAACTACCCCTTACCATCCTATGGGCAATGGCATGGTCGAACGGTTCAACCAAACACTGTTGAAAATGTTAGGTACTATGGAGGAAGAACAAAAATCCAGTTGGAAATCCTATGTGGCTCCTCTTGTTCATGCATACAATGCAACAAAACATGAGACCACAGGATATTCTCCTCATTACTTAATGTTTGGTTGGCACCCGAGACTTGGTGTAGATGCATTTCTTGGCATCGATACCAGTTCTGAGACTGTAGGGAGTCGTCAGAATTATGCCCAGAAACTTAAGCGTCGGTTAGACTTTGCCTACAAAGCTGCCTCGGCTGAAAGTGAAAGGAAGGGTAAGCGGTACAAAGATAGGTATGATAGGGGGGTTAGAGAAGCTACCTTAGAAGTAGGAGACCGGGTTCTGATGAGGAACGTTGGTATATGTGGCAAGCAAAAGTTGGCAGATAAATGGGCTAAGGATCCCTACATTATCCTTAGTGTGCCAAATGTTGATATGCCTGTATACAAGATCCAGAAAGAGTCGGGAAAGGGACCTATAAAAACTGTACATAGGAACCTGCTCCTCCCTTTCATGTGGTTACCCAGAACAGCGGGTGCCCAGGAACCAAGGGAGACAACCCGAAATCATCAGAATGCCGGAATAGAGTTAGTTGAGAGTTCCTCCTCAACTACTGACTCTGATAGCTCAGATGAGGATGGGAGTCAAACACCCAGATATGTTATTCCTGCTAGGAGACCCAGACGCACTGTTGCTGAGTCGCGACAGCCAGTGCAACCACATACTGTTGGTTCAGGGGATTCTCCGAAACAGGGGGTGTGTCGAAATTCCAACACTGCAGGCAGTGAAGGTCAGACACAAGACTCTATACCAGCTGCAAGGCCCAGGCGAGTCTGTAAATCTCCTAACTTGTATGGGGAATGGCTCATGGGAACCTTGCTACCGTCCAATTCTGGAGCTGAGGTCTACGTCTAGATACTCAGAGCAGTGGGAGAATGTCGTGGTGGACAAAGTTTACTTCAAATTGTGAAATTAATATTTAATCTCTACAGCTACTTGTGTGTATTACCTTATGGTTTACCATTAAATAAGTAGAAACTGCAGCATAATTGTAATTTACATTCAGTTATAAAGTAAAAGATTAATATTCACATCAGGAAAGCTTTGTTCCACATGGCAGAGGAGAAAATCTCTAAGTAGTTATGGAATATATAATTATATTACCTTGGGACACTGGCCAAGGTGATAATTTCATTTTATACAGATGTTAATTTTAGATTTTTCATTCTATAGTGTTATATGAGCAGTTATCTTGTATTCCTCGTAGGTAGGGATTGCCCCAATCACTTGGATATTAGATAATTAGCTGCTCATTCTTTTATATTATTAGTAGATTCAACCATTGTGGTTGATATATTAGTTTAAATGCCAGGAGTCATTTTCCTTTGCAGGGGAGAATGTCACGGTGGTCAAACTTTAATAGTCTGACCAACACCTGTACATGTAAAGTGTGTATAGATACTTGCGCTGTGTATCGTGTATAATGTTTGTACAAGTTCCTGTGTCATATAATGTCCTATGTACCTGTGTATATAGTTGTTATGGTGACGTATGAGAGGTGAGCGCAAGGATTGGTTGAGTGTGTCACTTTGACCCTGCATGACCCTATACCCGTGCACGTGGAAAACTTTACCTGGGCCTTGCCCAGGTGAGTGCAGCCACAACGGCTATAGATCCCACACAAGCCACACGTCCGGTATAAGCCTGTGTGCTTTATGGCCACAGTGCTTCTAGGTAAGTTTATTTAATTTAAAATAATAATATAAATACATATTTAATGTTTTTTAGCTATTTGATATATAAAATACATTAGACTAATATATTTGCATTTTAAATATCTTGCCCTTAATATGTTAAAATATTTTACATATGACGTACACGTGGTCGGGCTCCATAGGGTCAAAGCTATTGTAAAAATAATGTATTATAATTGTTTATTGTAAAAGTGTAACTATGGAATAAAATAGAATATAATATAAACATATAAAATATACCTAAATGAATATTTAATGCGTTAAGTATTAAATAATGTAATTGTCGGCATCGTTTACACGTGTCCGTATGTATTTCAGGTATTGTTCTTTTTATTTCAGGTCACTGTCTCCGTGTGTGTGTCTGTGTTTATGTTAAATAAACTGTGCTTCATTTGAACATTGTTTGTGCATAATTGAAGAAATACCCACATATTATACTACTCGTGTGACACTTGGGTACAGTAATACTTTGGTATAGTAATATTTGGGTACAGTAATACTTTTGTACAGTAATATTTGGGTATAGTCATATTTGGGTACAGTAATACTTGGGTACAGTGTTACTTGGGTAGTACTATGACCTAGCTTTTCGTCCACTTTTTGAGGAGCCATGGCTTCAATGAGGAGCAAATTAGGAGTGTGCTCATCAACTGCTTTTGTCCAGATCGTATTAAAGAAATAGAGATATCAAAAAGAATATCTCGCTTTCTCTGTCTCTGAAAAAATATAGCATATATCAGTAGAATTCAAATTAACAGAGATAACATTTATTCATGTATTTTAAAAATAACATACAGGGCAAACTTACTATGGAAAAAAAACCCATCAATATGATAAAAATATATAACGAATGTCGCAGTATCGGTCTAGTGACTATTACTATACAACTGTTTTAACATCCTAGTTTTGAAAAAGGACGGGAGGTCAGTTAAACATGTACTGGTACCCACATCGGTTATCTAACGTTAACATAATGGATATAATTAAATCAGTCTAGTCTTAGTCAGTTGATCGAATTGGGACTCGAGTTGGGCTCGTGAGTCTTGAAATGGTCCAGTTAATTTTACCTCTTTTTTTTTTTTTTGCCCCGCCTATCGGCCCGGGGGGTCAATCATGACCTACAGGTGCATACCATCAAACTGCCATCCAAAGTCTTTGTCAAAGCTCGCCTAAAAACAGCAAAAAATCACCAGGTCTGGCCTAATTCCAGAACGAACAACGGCCCAAGTCATACATGAACGCTCGTGTATGAGATTCGAGAAACGTGTCGGAAACCTCGTCTGCGGAAGAAGTAAGACGCTTAAGAAACAGCAAAAACAATATGTCAAAGTTTGGGGAAAGTCGTGAAGTATCTGGAAAAAAGAAAAGATATTATCCCGTATTAAATCACCGCTTATGATCATGCAATTAGGGCGGCAGGTGCATCAAGATATCAATTAAACCAAGTTTAATAGACACCCAACCCCTTTGCCTTTTATTTATTTATTTATGAGTTTTACGTCTGCTATTACGGCCTTACGGCCTTTCAGCTGACGAGAACAGATAGGAAATTGAGTAGAGTAGGTACAGTATGGAGTAAAAGGAGAGATTGGAAAGAAGAGAAGGGAGTCGGTTGGAGAACTTATGGGTAATTTTTGAGACGACTCCTTGAGTCCGAATGAATCCTATAACCTGGTACTGTTTAGTAGCAGTTACGCCTACCCTATCGAAGATGAGTGGAGAAGAGAGAAGACCCCCTTCGCCGCGTTGGGTCACCCTATGGCGAATGACGTCAAGTCTCAAGTCTATATAAATAGGATCGGGTACTATAACAAGGGATCGTATTCTTAATTCCAGATCTCCAGCTACAGTTATCATAGGACAAACGGTTCTACAGAGGTCAGAACATTAATGTCGACAGAACACTGACGGTGAGACAAAATCTAGATTATACAATAATGTATCGGATAATGCAGGCGATACCAATATCTACCTAAACAACTAATGTGGTACTTAGTGAGTATAAATCTGGATAGAGTATACAACATTCTGTCAATCGTGAGCACGAGATTATTTGATGGAGTCACTGCAACAAACGCGAAATGGAGAATGCAGACATGCACTTTTCGGAATGGTTTCATAGTAAAAGCATCCGTTTGTGGCCAAGTAAAAACGCGCAGTTTGTTCCAAGATGTAGGGGTATAGAAGCGGGATTCGCTATAACAAGCTGTTCAATATAAATCACTAACAGCCTATTGATTGGTTAAATTCGCAAACAAACTGCTTCTCGTATGAGCAGTAAGTATCATCAAACAGGTAATTGTAGGGCTTCCAGAGATATACACAGTCTCCGCCGCCTGAAGGTTCGCCTGGGGACCATAATTTGCGAGAAATGTTAATTGGTGCTCCATCAAGCCATTCCCAGCCGTTCTCTGATTTAATTCCACCAACCCAGCAACTTTCAACACCTACAAAATAAGATAAAGCGATTTCGGACATTCTAAATGCTGGCCACTTGATATATAATACATAGCGATACACATAATTATAGTATATATCTTATAATATGTATACAAAACGCCATGTGACGGAAAGCTTACTTTCTATATAAATTATGGGTAAAGGTATGTCAAGTGTATTATTTATTGTCACCTATAATAATTAATGTTGTGTTTCTTTTATATATACGTATATATGTCATCATCATTCATTATAATTGCTGCCATTGTATATATCATCTCATACTTGTATATGGAAAAGGACGATATATAAGTTGAATAACTTGTGTCCAATTCCTATTGAATTTTTCAATAAAAATATGTTTAAACTAAACTAAACTAGCCATACACTGTATGTCAGTATTGTTATATTACATGCATTATATTAAGACAGACATAAAACTTCAATTAAGAGATACTAACTAACGTTTAAATACAGTATTACGAAACGTAAGCTTTACCAGACACACAAATATTTTCCTTTTTTTGATAACTGGCATATTGTGGCTCGAACGATTTAGAAAATCTTCGGATTACTGACCGAGTTAGTACATGATCAGTTTAGAGTTAACAATTTACATTAAATGGTGAAATGTTCCAACTTCGGTTATCTGCCGCATTCACTAAATAGCATCGCTTCGCCATTGATGTATGGCGCGCATGTGCCCGATTCGATCTAATCTGTTTTACACTTCAGCAAAGTAGGTTTGTTTGTTTGTTTTGTTTAACGTCCTATTAACAGCCAGGGTCATTTAAGGACGTGCCAGGTTTTGGAGGCGGAGGAAAGCCGGAGTACCCGGAGAAAAACCACCGGCCTACGGTCAGTACCTGGCAACTGCCCCACGTAGGTTTCGAACTCGCAACCCAGAGGTGGAGGGCTAGTGTTAAAGTGTCGGTACACCTTAACCACTCGGCCACCGCGGCCCCTCAGCAATGTAGGAGTTGAAAGTATCTGACATAGCTTATCTAAGTTACCGTAATCAGTAAGTGTTGTTTGGTCAGTCATATCGGCACAATGATGTCGAACCAACGCTTTGACAATTTTCAAATCAACAGAAATGTGACACTAGGAAACGGCAGCGACAACCCACCAGTTCAAATAATACACGGACAACAGACAAACCAGTACTTAACAATGACGTTAAATAGAAAGTGGCGGGAACTGATTCTTTATATTTGGTTGATGTTTGGTTTTGTCTGGTTAATAATTATTTAACGTCCTATCGACAGTTATGGCCATTTTAGGACGGTCTAATGCGATTATTAGATGATGAGCGTGGTGAGTGTCTGTGTTTTGGGAAGCTGGTTGTCTCTCTGTGATAGAGCGGAACTGATGCCAACTGTAGTGCTACCTCACACATCACGTATGTTGTTAAAGACACATTATCTATTCAACTGTTTATTTTCACTTCTATTGATTTTTTTCTGTTAGGAACCAGCGAAAAATGTCACTTGTTAACTAAGCAGAACACTTTGCGATAAAACATAAGCTTACAAGAAGGCCTGGAAAATAGATGACTTTGACATAAAAACCAATCTAATTAAAATCTAGATGGCCACTCTCACTCCATTACATGAACATCTATATATAACAACATCCCATAAGGGGTCACGTCAGGGTGACCTTTTGGATTAGCCAATCAAATGACTACTTCCAGAATCTTGGAAGTGAATTTTATATGTCCGAATTGGCATCACTAGAGTGCATAGCTCGTATAATCTGTCAATTTGTTTCAAGTCACTTCGTCCCACATAGCATATAGCTATATACTTTGCCGAATTGGTTTGCTTCAGATGCATAATGTGACGAAATGTTTTGATTCGATGACATCGACAAAATGCCAATTCGCCCAAAAAGTGAAATACACACATCTCAGAGGTTATCAGAACGTGACCCCTTATGGGATGTTGTTAGATGTTCATGTAACGTAGTGAGAAAGACCGTCTAGATTTTAATTAGATTGACATCAAAAAACAAGAGGCACATATGGTATATATCACTCACCTGAATACTTTAGTGATTATGGGAAAAATACACTTCCCCTTGGACCCGAATGACATTGACCTTTGACCCAGTGACCTTGATCTGAAGTCACTTGAGTCGTCGTTTAATTAATTCCAAGATACAGAGTTTTGCCTTGACCTATTGGCCTAATGATGTTGATCTTGTTTTTTACTTCAATTTAGAATCCAAATCTCATATCAATCGGTCAATGAATAATTAAAATAAAGGCCTGAAACTAAATCAAGGATGAAAAAACAGAAGGGCGGACGGACAGACAAAGTGATTGCTAAAGAGCGCCCGTATCTCCGATATAAGGGCCTTTAGTAAATGCAACATTCTGGCATTCCTACAAGAGACACATTCTAAAGAAGAATCTAAGTTTCCACTGGACCGAGCGTTTAAACTAAATCAGTTTCCCTTAACTAAATAATGGATCAGGCCTAATTTAACAGAATCGTGCAATTGAAACAAAAGAAAGATTATGAAGAATTTGCAATATTTTCCCTATTAGGCCCAACCCCTCATACCCCCGAGGTTAAAGATTGAAAGTTTATTACAATGTATTCCCCTTTACAAAAGCATGACGAAGACAAAATAAGGACCAAATTATTTCATTTCGCCTGAAGAAAGAATTTTCTCTGTTGCCTCTGTTCGGCCTCGCCACTTAGGCCTCTATAGACTCAGACCTACCACTTGAACATGAATTCAAACCACTTATTGATGTTCTTAATAAATTATGAATGTTATCCTGGTATATCGTTTTAACGAGTAATCATTTATTGCAATGCAATATAGCTACATCGCCGCATGGGGCGAACTTTAAGTCAGTTTCTTTTCTCTCTTTTTTTTTTTTAAGGCTTAGGGGTGTGGACGGTCGAGGTAACAATAAAAAAAATCAGTCATAATTAAATCAATTACAAACTGTCCACAGAAAGTTAATATAATGAATCATAGAATGGGTACCTATGAACTATACCGTTTAGACAAAAGAAGACAGTGTCCTCGGCTAAGAAATTCCTGCCCGAGTTGTAAACTCATACCAGCTTCTATCGTCAGTAACAAGTTGTGTTATATCATTTACATGCATATCGTTACTTTTCGATACATTTTTTTTCATGAATACCATGTTGCTGATGATACGTTTTATACTTGTCAGTATATTTTTCTTCTAGAGTGCGGGAGTACCCGTTGAACTGTATGTGTAAGGGTTTTGTAAAACAAAGTATGGCACATTAATTTTTTAGAATGCCATCAGCAGCTATGGGCTGGTGGATTTCGATCTATAACAGGATACCCCGGACCACACACACCACGTTTACCTGAGAAGCGAGCTAGGTAATCAATTTCAGAGTGTGTACCTGAGCCATCGGCAAATAACGAAGAAAACTATAAACATTCGAGGAGTTCCGAAACGATTATTTGAATCTGTGTATTTTTTTTTAGATTTCTCGTCGTCACATTCTTTTACAAATAACGGATATCTTAAAATTGAAAATTTCAACTGAATTATCTTCACAATATAGTTGACAAATTGGAATTCATTAAATCAACAACACATCTTTCTAATTCTAATATAAAGGGGTTTTATTTGTATGGGCATCGTGTCAATAGAGAGGACACTCCCTCCGGTTATACCACACGGACAATGGGCAAACCAGTCTCTGGGAACTACATTGGTTGCCTTTAGATGGACATCGAGAAAATAAAATTTAAATCTAACTCAAAAGAGACTTCTTCCGACCCTTGTCTTATTGTGTCACAATGACCCGAGTGACGTCGTAATAATTATAATAAGATAAGAAAGTATACAGTTTTGAACTAACAACTAAAGATGTGCATATAAGACACTTTGGAACTTAGCAATAACTGCTTCACAAATCTGTGAATTTCATAATTTTCAATAATGGATTTAAAAGGAAGGACAATTATATGTGTATGAATGACAATTTTGTGTTAAAACGAGGTGAAGAAAAAAACAAACCTTGTTTCTGTCCGAGAATCTGTATGAGATTTTCCATCTTTGCATCCGTGGAAGGCAAAGCCAAGTGTCCACCGAAATCTGCACAAAACTTGTTGGCCTGCGTGAAGGTCAACCTGATATGTCCGAAGTGTGCATACGGCCATGTACCATTTTCCAGGCAAGCTTGAAAAAGAGATAGGAGAAGGGACCTAACTAATTTTCTCAACAATTCCTGATATCAATATATATATATGCATATCTTTAAACAATGTGCGCAGCTTGGTTTAGTTTTGGTTTTTATTGATTAGCATCCGATCAAACAACTTTCTAATGTAAGGACAACACCCGATGTATAAGAATTGCACCAGAGTGGTATGAGTGTGTATCGCCGTATGATCCGGTAGAAATGGTTACAATTTAATAGTGCCACCTCACTGAAGCATACTTTGACAGCCGAAGACTTTCAACAGGACACAAAATAGTGTCATTTTACACTCGTTTATATACCAAAATGTCCGTTAGGAATCTGTCGTCTTGTCGAGACATACCAGAGTCTACAAAAATGGTATTTGCTTCTTCTACTAAGAGAACAGCATTTTATTGTTAATCAGGACGATTAGTCCACCCCTTGTCAGTATAATATGCCGGGGTGTGATATCCCCTTGGGCGTGTATGACAGTATGCTTCAGTAAGCACTTCCGAGCTACCACATGGAGACAAACACAAACATACCAAAGCCTCCGCAAACACATACATATACCTCACGCATGCATGTTGCACTCTTAAATGACTTACCCGTTGATAGGACGTTAAAATTACAACAGCAAACATTCCAGTTTTTTTTATTAACCACTAAAACGGTGACAAGTATTTTACTCTACTTGCAAATCGATTTATACGAATACACTGCTAGTCATTGTATCATTTTCTTATGCTTTCAAAGTTTATATGAAGGAAACACAGTAACATAATCTTATTTCCAAATCCTTTATCAATCTGTATTTTGTGATGTATTTATATTAATCATGACTGTTATAATATACTGTTAAAACTATGGAAATGATAATATATACATGATCCAACTAAACAACAAAATAATCATTTTCATCAAACGGCAATGAATGAGTCAGATTACCTTTCCATAACGACGTGTTTGTCACGTGCACTGGTCCATCAAGGAATGCATAGGTCTTGCATTCTCGTGTGAAGCTGTTAAATGTTGCAAACTGACATTGTGATGTGGATGAACAAATCAAAATGCATTCTGCTGAAAGTCGCACCGTCGATCTGGACAAGAATGACTGGAACTCTGTGTTACCAAGGTTAACATCAGGCCTCCACCAGGAAAACTGTATCTCTACAAACGTAAATGTAATGTAACGTTAATGTAAATGGAGATGTTGCCCTCAAAGCATCATGTTCATTTCATTTATTTTATTCTTTTACAACGGTTAACAATTGATACAGTTTGATATATAGCAGGCGCCATCCCGAAATAGTTTTTAATAGAACATCCATCTCTGCAAACGGAAAAACCATAGCATCCAATAATCCTTCCATGAATACGGTGGCTTATTTCGGCACGTGAATAATAATAATCATTATTACAGACTTGTCGGCATATCAACACTGAAATGGCCATTAGGTCAAATAAATGGTAAGTAAAAAAGAAACAGCATCAAAAAAGGAATGATTTGAAAATGAAAAACTGATTGCGAAATTTCAATAAGGCTATCGCTAATTATATCTTTTCGGTACAGACCGACTGTTTGTAAATCAGCACGTCATTTTAACAAAAACGTAATCACAATGAAATTCCAAACCTGGCCACGGCGGGGTGATACACCACCCGGTCAAAGAATAAAGACAATGGACACAGCAGACTTTAAAGAAGAGAAAGGCTAACATCTCCAAAGTCATCGAAAAACATCCACGGCTGTGATACCGGGTTTTAGAACAAGTTGATATATCATGTGAAACGTAACTCTTTGACTTGTTGATAAGGAACAGTGTAGTGTTATTGAATATAAGAGGAAAAGCGACGCCGCCCCATGCGTTTAATATTAAAATGTTAACAATATAAAGTTGGCTGGTTAATGTAATTAGAAATGTTGCGCTTGAAAGCATTTTGTTCATTTCATTTATCTCATCATTTTACAACGATTAACTATTGATACAGTTTGATATATAACAGGCGCCAACCCGAAACAGTTTTAATAGATAAAACATCCATCTCAGGAAGTAAGTACATGATGAGACAGCTCTTTACAATTGCAAAACTATCAATAGATTGATTAGATACAAAATACCACTTGAGGTCTAAGTATGTTAAATAAATATTTTGTTTGTATTGATTGACATCTACTCGACAGCTTTGAAGTCATAAGGGCAAAACAGTCTAAGAAAAAACGAATTATTTCTTTTGTTGTACACCAAATTAAACCCAAAATTGGAATGATTAAAAACATCATCAATACCTTTATTAAATACAAACACATAGAAATATTATAAAGTTGGCATCAGATCCTTGCTACGACAGGGAGAGAAACATGAACATGCTTCAACCTCCCAAAACACACATTTAACACATGTATTCATCTCGCACACGAGAAGTCGTCGTTAAGTGACCTTAAGCTGTGGGACGTAAAACGATACAAAACCAAACCAAACATCAGACACTTAAAGTGCGAACACATGAACACCTATATACATATCCATTGCACGAAAGGCATTTAGGTACATCGCACCTGTTTTGCTATGAATATAGAACGAGATTCAGTATAAACTCAATATAAATTAAAAGTTTTATTTGATAATTCTAGGAATCGATAGTAATACAGTGCTTATATTATTTATTATTGATGCATTAGTTCTTGTAATGATAACGACATTTCCAGTCTATCTGTTCTTTCTGTGCTTTTAGTGAAACACTTGTACTCGCGTTCCTTATATATTATTTACTGTGTACCATACGCATTAGGGTTAATGTTATGCACCATTGTGTTGCTCATGTTATTCTATTGAGATTATATTGACTTCTGGTTCTGCGTCCTGTGTGCACTACCTGACACGATGACTGTATTTTGTGTATTGCTTTAGAAAGACTGGTGAATTGACGTCATGGCGCGGCACACCGTCGTCTGTCCGTCAACTTTTCCTTTAAATCCAGTAGCTGATCCTGATTCCTGGGGGTCAGATGAGGAAATTTTTTGTATAGCCTTAAAAAAAAGAACGCCAAAGTCAACCAAAATCAAAAGGTCCCAGAGGGCTGTGCTATGACCTACTTATTGTAATCTATCAAAAAAATGCTGTCAGGTGTTTTTATGTTCTGAAGAGTCTGATTTGTTGCAAATCATGAGCTCAATTGTGTAAGTAAAGATTACACACTGAATATGAAGCACAATTTTAAACAAAAAATTTAAGGCACATTTTTAGCTACGTCAATGTTTTAAGGAAGTGATACACCCACTTTCAGTTGTTATACATCATACATATTTTATTATTATTTGGCACATCATAATAAGTAATGGTTACAGAGTACTTTCGGTTTATTCCTGTAGATAATTTTTGTAGTCCTTCATTTCAGCATACTTACGGCGCAATATCATATCTAGGAGGCTCTTTGCGATCGAGAAATCATTGTTTGAAGATTTTAACACATGACCTTTGTGATATTTGTAAATCAAGGTCGTTGGTTCCCCTTCATCCCAGCATGCTATAGACCCTTTATCAAGTCCCTGGACCTCCTAATTATTGAGAAGAAGTCGTGTAAAGATTTTAGCCTATATCACCCCTGTGAACTTGAATGTAGGTCTAGAACACGTGATAACCCTACATCAAAGCATGCCACAGGACCAATATCAGGTCTCTGTGTCCCATGGTTGTTGAGAAGAAACTATTTTTTTGTTTAAATAGGCCAATTGTCCTGTAGGTTAAGGTTATTCATTTGAACAAACTCAGTAGCTTTTCGCCCCAGAATGCTACAGGTCCAATAGCAGGTCTTTGTGTATCATGGTTTTTGAGAAGCAATTGTTTAAATGAAAACGTTGACGCTAGACGGATAGGCCCTTCGGGCAGGTGAGATAAAAATCAGAACCGGTTAATTTGCCATTTCAATGTTGCGGGAAGGTGTATTTTTAGAATATTCCAATAATTACAAAAATATTCATGTTAAATAATTAAACACAAAATCAAAAATGATTTACTTTTAAATTTGTTCATATAGCTGATATGTGTCTTTTAATCTTCTGAATCACTGGACGAAGATGAGGCCATATTGCGGCAGGTCCATGCTTCAAGCTGTCGGACATGGGCCAGAATGTATATATCCCGAGTAATGTGTACGCAGCCCCTTTATATCAAGTAGTTTGACTTGATACGCAGAAGTGGGTGGTCTTGAGTAATTTACAGAAGTCTTTTTGGACCATAATTTCCCCATTACATAGACCACTCTTTCGGATATTAAGGGCTTTACGTTAGTGCCTGATATTGTTTGACCTTTTTATATTGATTTCGATTTAACAGGTGGACCAGAGTACACAATGTCATATGTATGGAGATAGAGATAGGTGTACTTATGGGGATAACAGGGCAAAAAATAATGAATGTGATTATCGTTGCATATTTATAAACATAAATTGCAATAATCTCTAATTACCAACGTAAATTGTACTAATATCCAAATCTTTAATGTATGTAGCACCATATTGTATTGATCTGCTGGTGAAAACAATGGACATATCAACAGTATTAAATGATCACGTGGTGAAAATATCGATTCATAATATGACAAATTTTACAAATGCTGTATTACAGCTAACGATGTGTTACATTTTATTCTACCAGACTGTGTACATGTAACCATGCACGAGCTTGTGCTAGACGATGACAGAAAAAATAAACGCTCAAATGTGTTGTACTTATTTTATCAGTCACCTAATACATCTTTACCCAACTGGAGACAGTGTGTCCTTGCCCTGAAAACAGGGCGTAAGGATCGCATATGAAATTCGTAAGAGGCGTCGGCTTTATGCATCCTAGTTATTCTTTTGCATTAATTTACACTGAACATTGATTATGATCTTGCAAAGAAGCTGCTGCCAGCTTAGCTTTAATTTTGATAAAATTAGAACGTATTAACTATGATTGTAATTCGTTAGCCATTTTTGGGCCTGAAAATGGTATAAGCAGCACTACCATAACTGTCATCTGATAAAGTCGAAGTGTAATAGCTGTATTATTCGCTTGAATTTACCGTCGAAAACATATGTTAGTTAATGAATGCAAAATGGGGTCAAATTAGGGCATTCGTTATTGGGACCATTGTTTATAAGCTAAGTTTAGTTTATTGTACGAGTTGCAGAATATTTAACAATAATAGTGGTGCCTGTGATATTTTGAAATATCGACAGTGATGATAAACATATACTTACATGATATTTAAGGTGTATTTTAGGTGTAATGTACATGTAGTACTGTGTACTAAATACAATTTATGAAAATGCGGCCTTAGAAGTCCCGATGTTATTATATATATACAGCTAACATGTCACCGTTCAGAAATGCAACAATTGATAATATTCTGGGTTCTGCCAGAAGATGAAAATACATGTTTAGTTATAAACTACACAAACAAAACTTCGATTATGGTCACATATCCAACCTCGTCAAGGTCAATGTCATAGTCAAGGTTACGCTCGTTGAAGACATCCATGGATATGGATTTTATGTAGGTAAAAATGTATGTGGTTTACGAATTATACTGTTAATGTATGGGCTGATATTCCAAAATACAATTGTATAAAAGATTCTATAACCAAAAGAGTTTTTTATTTTCTATATATTTAGAAGCGTTGTCTTCTTTCATTGAATATTTTCTGCTAATAACCCTGTCTGATGTGATTAATTTTACAAATTTATTTTGAAAATTTCTATTAAATCTTGTATGCGTATACGCTGATATTTGAAGCTGCAGTAGTAAAACTGTGTAGTTTGGTTCCAACTTGTTTAATTAATGTTGCTGGATACTAATTATGTTATCATCTAATACACGTAATACAGTTAGATTTTAATATGAAGATTCTCTCTATAAATATAGGTTATATTTGTATTCAGTGGTCGGAAATGAAGCCACTAGACTATCCACTATTGGTATTAAGTATGTACACGTATTTGCAGTGCTGCCTTTTATATGATTATCCTGAATACGAGGGCATAATATTGATTTGAAGGCTAGTTTTCATTCTAGAAACTGGAGTGTCTATTCATATAATATGCTAGTATTTCACATAAAAATGATCTAATAGATAGTCAAACCTCTGTCATTTTTGTAAATAATTATTCTGCTATGAACGTGTAATTTCTTGATCTTCTACTGTGTTATATAATATACTTAGTGAATGTATGTTTTGAAAAAGGCAAAAACTGAACTAATAATAAAAATATTAATAACAATAGTCAATACATGTCCTTATATTTCATTGATTATTTTTTGTAAGCTGAATGACCACTAAAGAGGAGAGCTGCCTCATTGCTTATTTTCAATATATTTGTATACATCGTATATGTAAAACTACTTCGTACAGAGAAACTTCCCAAAACCGACCACCTCTTGATATTGGTCCTTCTTTGTTATAGTAATACAAATCTTACCGATACCGATCACTCTGAATTTTGAATACAAAATCGATTTTGTATCCAGAATTATTCTGTTAACCGGATCTACCTGAGCGAACATGACAGTTTCATCGTCAACCGACCGTGAAATCAACCCTGTAATCGTAACCTTTGTCTTGGAGCATACGCGCGTAGTACATGTACAATATCTATAATTTTCATGTTGAGTATTTAATTCACCGAAATGGTCAACATTGAGTCCAAACTGCAAATATATTCGTATACAATGTATATAGATAGAGTTGATTATGCCTAATCATAAAAAAATAAATGTCTTTGGTATTTTAATTTTGAAGAAATAAAAAATTATCTATTTTTTATCAAGCTAACCAACCTTGGATTTGTTTACACAGCGTATCAGCTTTTATTTGTCATTCATTCGCAAATAAAACCCCGAAAGGGATACCTACATCATTGTCAATTGAATGAAATCAGCTCAAATTACATGTCAGTAATGTTTTGATGTTTTCACAAATGGAGAATGGCGAAGGCGATTTGCTACATTTTGTTTTTATTAGATAATGTTACGTGATAATAACAGAAAGATGAAACCCAGCAGCTAAGTTCAAGAAAGTATTTAATGATATATACAAAACTATGCAAGCAACAATAATATTTCACAATTAAAATCAATGTGGTGCACAAGGTGGTATTGAGTCAACTGTTAATTACGTATCTTATAACAACCTTCCTTGAGTTATTCTTTCCTATCTGTTTCTCCAGAATTAAGAATGTCAATAAAGCCCACACTTCCAAGTTAAAGGCAATTAATAATTCAATTGTATTCATATAGCTCTCATTGAAAATTGTAAACCAGTTCTGAATAACAATGTGTCTCTCCCGTTATTAATACTACATTGTCAAACATTCAAATAATTTTCCAACTATCTTTTTTTTCTAGAATTCTTTAGCACACTTCTTGTAAACAACCACTTAAAATATCTTAAAGATTATAGACTATTAAAGATTACAGAAAAATCTATTTACATCAAAGATTGCAAGATTTACGTAACTCGTAATTGCGTGTGTATGCATGACATGGCTGTGTGCTAATCTAACGACGTTTGTATTATGATCTTCTCAAAATTAAATTCAATAAAAAAAATCGATGTGAAATATTTGGTTTCATCGAATGCTTTGTCACAAAATGTTATCGCACATGTATATATTGTAGACAATTGGTCATCTACGTCATTGTATATTTCCATACATAAGAACACAGTTAAGTCGAAGAACCGGATGCGTCGAATATATTGATTGGTTCCGTCGACATCGACTTATCCGTGTTTTACTGTGTAACTGACTCCATATTGGTTCCCAAAACAACATCAACCTTTTGCTGAAAAATATGTTATCATTCAGATATCACCCCATGTAGTCACGGTCTATTTAAAGTAACCCAGTTGAGTTAATTGGGTAAGAAAAACAGTAATAATCACACCGAGATTATCAGGACAAATATGTTTATTTATTACATGGCAAATTGATGCCCACTATTTGAAAAAAGTAAATATATATCTCAAAAGCCATCTTCAATCTAAAACACTTTCAAAATAAAATGCAAGAGGACAAGAGGGCCTGTATCACTCACCTGAGAGGATTTCAAAGTATAGTTTTCATGTTTATTTCGTTAATAATGTTATTTGTTGATGTCAAACATATATCAATGCTTTACATGGTTTTGGGGTGGTAGGTCAACAAATTCAAAAATATAACAAAGGAACTTATACCCTAGGTGTGGGGAAATACCCAAATGTCTTCTTCTACAACTGAATAGTGTCTATCTTTTGATACCCAGCATATATATGACTATTGGTTGGCAATATAAACACTTTTATAAATACAAGAAGTCGTCCATAGCAATATTGTCAAACTGTTCCCTTTTGGCCCCGCCACTCAGCCTCCAGGGGGTCGGCCCACAATTTGTAGCTTTTGGAATTCCCATTACCCTAAAGATGCTACCAGTCATATATCAGCGATATCCATCTGTTCTAGAGAAGAAATCGTTTATAGCAATATAGCCGAATTTCCCCCAATTTGAAGGTGGTTGAATCTTCATCACTTCGGGATGCGACCAGTCATATATGAGTGATATACATCATTAAGTTTCTCCGGGGATGTAGTTTGTAGCAATATAGCCGAATCCCTCCCTTTTAGCATCCCCCCAACCCAACCCAACCCAACCCAGTTTTTTCTAGATTGTGGTCATGACGATGGTTTTTGATTTCGGACCGATGCACCTACAAGTGGTCAGGACCATCGGAAGATTAATTCAAGCGAACCACACTGGTCGGGTGAAACTTGAGAAGGTGAAAAAGTCGTTATTCAAGAAAACCATGATGGCGCAATCATGTTTCGACTTTTTACGAGGCTGAACATGACATTGAGCTGAGTCCCATTCAAGGAATCTGAGAAGTTTGAAATTCGAAAAGGAAGGGCACAGCGGACGGCGACAGAAGAAGCACTATGGTTCTTGGTTGTTTCTACTGTTTGGGTCAGATAACGTAAAAGTAAGCCTCCTATTCCCATCGATTTGTGACTGATTTGGACTTGAAGATATATCCACGGTTGGTCATACTACATAGACTTATTTGTAATTAGGCAGGGCCAAAAGAATAAATTAACCTTCATTGCAACTCGGGTATATACCAATATCATAAACAGTGCATAGGAGGAACCATTGTTAGACATAAACTAAAAAGTAGAACGAGTTAATTACGTTTGATAGAAGCAAGTGTGAAAATCCACCAATAAATCAAATCTTCACAACCCAATATACCTAATCTCAACTTAATTGATCGTTATGCCGTAAACAAAACCTCATTCAACCCCATCCGCACCATCGAGAAACTCAAGAAAATGCGTACCCCATCGTTTATGTTTTGTCGAGGTTATTTTACGGAATCATCCTGGTCACAGCAGCAAAGCGTACGGTAGTATGCGGACATACAATCTTTGAATGGTTTCATAATGAAAACAACCGTTAGTGCCCTAATACAAGCAGAAACAGACATCCTGACAAGTTTTCTCTCAGATATAAAGGGATAGTAGTGGTAATCTCTATAATAAGCTGTTTGATAGAAGTCACTCACAGCCCAATGACTACTTAAATTCACAAATAAATTGCTTCTGGTCTGAGCAGTAGTCATCATCAAACAGGTAGTTGTGTTCGTCCCAGAGCTTCACACAGTGTCCGACGCCAAACGGTTCGCCCGGAGACCATAATTTGCTATGAATGTTAATTGGTCGTCCATCAAGCCATTCCCAGCCGTTCTTCGATTTAATTCCACCAATCCAGCAATTTGATACACCTACACAACAAAATAAACGATTTCGGACAATGTTTATATTTTAATTTCAGATTTAACTAGACTGACTATAAATGTTGATAGAAATATTTCCCTTGAAGACTACTTAGCTCTTATATTAAAGCGAGTTCGAATCACTACGATGTCTCCGATGATTTCTTGGTATGTTTCCAACTTCCATTTTAGTTATCACGACAAGAGAAATCCATGGAAAGATATTGTAAAATTCCAATTGATGTTATCAAATTTACGTTTTATTTCAGTTTTTTTTAAGTTATTGCATGACTAAATATACACATTGTTTTCGTAATCGTTTCACAACGCACAACGTACCAGCTGACCACGACTATCTCTTTTGGTACTTTAGGAATTATAATAGGTCACGTGATATTTGCCTATCCGTGGCCTAAGTCAGGTTAAGCAAAAACGGGCCAATACTCTTTCATGATTTGCTATAATTTATTTCAAACGAAGATCAAGTATATTTGCTGGAATGATCTTTTTGTGTTGATAGGACATTATAAAAAAACAAACCTTGTTTCTGTCCGAGAATCTGCTTGATTTTTCGCATCTCCGCATCTGTATCAGGCAAAGCCAAGTGTCCCCCGAAATCTGCACAAAACTTGTTGGCCTGCGTGAAGCTCAACCTGATATGTCCGAAGTGTGCATATGGCCATGTATCAATCTGCAGGTAAGCTTGAATAAGAGATAGGAAAATACATAATGCGTGCGGTTTGGTTTGGTTTTGGTCAATATTGCTTAACATTCGATCAACAGTTTCCATTATTTACGGACAGCCTATGATGTATGAGAATGGCGTATGTTTGTCACGTTGTGATAGGGTAGAACTGATCCTGACTTAACCATAGTGCTACCTCACTAAATCATACTATACTGCCCAAGTCTTTCAATATGGTACAACATACACATACTTTACATTGACAACGAGGAAACCGTCGTTTTACTCCCTACATAATGAACGTTAAGATGAAATAATAATTAATCAATTGATTTATAATTATTAATTGATGGCCTATTAACAGTTGGGGTCATTCAGTTTCGAACAATACTGAAAATGACGTTCACAAAATTAAATTTACGAAACAATTTTGAAATCTGAAATGATAAACGATCTGATTGGAACATAGAAATAAACCATATAAAGTGTTCAATGTAATCGAAATGGCTTTCAAAAATCAAATTTTGTGGAAAATAGTTCTAAAAATATGAAGAACAGTCAGACAATTTCGAACTACTATTTCTGCTATGACTGGTATACATACATTTTATTTTTTTATCAACCACGTAAACGTTGGCTAGTACTTTTCCTCCATTAAGCAGATATATCTGCTAATTGCATTCTCATTAATTTGGTATGAGAGAAATGTAGTAACACAACCTTTAAGTTTGTTTCCAAATTCTTCATCAATATATATTTTATGATGTATTAATCATGATTGTTCAAATAATATACTGTTTAAACTACAGATAATGATAATATTTACATGACAAAACGTAAACAAGAAAATAACCATTAACATAAAGCTCCAATGAATGAGTCAGATTACCTTTCCATAACGACGTGTTTGTCACATGTACAGGTCCATTAAGGACTGCATACGTCTTGCATTCTCTTGTGAAGTTGTTGAACGTGGCAAACTGACATTGTGATGTAGATGAACAAATCTGATTGCATTCCGATGAAAGTCGCACCGTCGATCTGGACAAAAAAGACTGGAACTCTGTGTTAAGAAAGTTAACGTCACGTCTCCACCAGGAATAGTGTTTCACTGAAAACAGAAATTCGAGCCTATACTATTCTTTCCGTGAGACAGTGTGAATACACCAACTGATTTCATAGAGGAATTAGCATTAATGTTATTGTTAGTGTTAGCCCATCAACACTGAAGCGGTCACTACAGGTAAATAAATAGTAAGTAAGAATATCAAGTACACTCGAGTAAATAGTTCAAATTACAAATATTGCTTTGATTAGTTATATCCTATAGTACTGATGACATATTTTAGATCGGTATGTAAGAATCGCGTCATATTAACATGAAAAGATCATCACACCTGACCACGGCGGGGTGACACACCAGCTAGTCACATCAAAAAGAAAATGAACAAGCCAAATTTTAAAGACGAGAAAGGCCAACATTTCCAACGTCCTCAAAATGCTCCTACGCTTAGAATACCAGGTATAATTTCAAAGTGTTATAATATGAAACGGTTACCTTTGGCTTGTTGCTAAGGAATTTTGTTCAATAATTGATTGTAAGAAAAAAAAGCGAAGCTGCCCCGCGGGTACTACATATCAACATTTTAAAGTGGGCTGTTAAAGGGTAGATAGTATATGCTTCGCTTCAAAGGAATTGTCCTCATTCCATGTATATTACCCTTTTACACCGTTAATGGTTAATGCAATTGGATGTATAACAAGCGCCAACCCGACACATATTTGACACACATTCTTCTGGCGAAGCAGGTATATATTGATGCGAAATCTCACTACAAGTGCAAAATTGCCAATAGATTAATATGTATAAATAATATTACAACACGTGATCTGTGAATCGCCCTTAAAGACGTTTTGTTTCATATTGATTTACATCCAATCGACAGTTTTAAGTCATATTGGGAACTATGAAAATACGTTTACAAAGCTAAATTATTTTTTGTACACTAAACTATCCCAAAATTTAAATGAAAACAAAATATCTGCAGTACATTTATTTTAAAATGCACACAAAGTAGTGTTATATAGTAGGCATCAGTTCCTTACAACGAAAGGGAGACAAACATGAACATACTGGAGCCTCCCAAAACGCACACTTTTAACGTATTCATCTGACACACAAGGGAAGCCGTCCTTAAATGACCTTAGCTGTGGGACGTAAAACATCATAAAACCAAACCAAACATCAGACAGATAACGTGAGAAAACATTAATACCTATATAAACACCCATTCTACGAAAGGAATTTATGCACCTGTTCTGCCATGAATATCGTCTGTTGAATTCCACTTCATGTGACCTAGAGAGCGACTAACATAACATCCTAAAGAATATGTCCTTCCATCTATATATTCTTATTTATCATTTGTCACCGTTTATATGTTTAACATCTTAATATATTTTCTTTACTTCCAGACAGGATTTTCTATACAGTATTAGTTTTATTTATCAGTTTTCAATCTCTCTATTCCTCTCTATCCTTCTTTCTATCCATCTCTCCATTCATATCTCCATCAATCTCTCCATTCATCTCCCTATCAATCTATTTATTTACCTCTCTAATTGTCTATATCCATCTATCAATTTTTATCCTGCAACTGCCACCGCATTGTCGGAATACACCCACCGTATATATTTTTGCTCTATACGGCAGTGACGGAAAACAGCTGTATTTTGGAATCCTAGCACGCGCGTCAGTTCGACTGACCTACTTCAAAGTGAAACTACGTTTGAAAGGCGAACATATTTCTGTCATTTTTGACACCGTTTCACTTAAAAATGATTATTTTTGATGATTATTTTGATGACTGTTGCAGGATAAATAGAATACATGGTCAGTGTCTTAAATATAAGCTGTATTTTTGGCTCGGGACAGAAAGACAAAAGTGGCTCGCCAAGGCTCGCCACTTTTTATCTTTCTTTACCCTCGCCAAAATACAGCTTATATTTTAAGACACTGACCATGTATTCTCTATATATCCATTCACATCTCTATTCATCTCCCTATCCATCTCTCTTTTCATCTTCTATTCACCCATTTATCCAATCCTCTATTCATTTCTCTGCCCATCTCAGAATTCATATCTCTATTTATCTCTCTGTCCGTCTCTCTATTCATTCCCTGCAGGTAGGGCGTAAGAATTGTACCTGCTGCCCCCATTGCATGATCGTAAGAGGCGACTAAATTTGGGATCTTATCTTTTCTCTTCTTTCTTAACAACTTTCTTCTTCCTAACGTCTCCCTTGACACTGCCTCACTTTTGGCCTTTAGTTGAGCGTTCGCCCCTGTGAGGAAGGCTTTGGGTTCTGTCCCCTGGCCGAGACATACCAGAGTCTTTAAAAATGGTAGTTGCTGCTTCTACTTAGCGCTCAGCATACAAGGAGTGGGACGACTGGTTCGCCCGTTGTCAGTATAATGTGACCGGGTGGGGTGTGCTGCTGGGTGTCTTCGGCAGTATGCCTCAGTGAGGTAGCACTATAAATCGGCAAAAGTTCCGGCCTATCACAAGGAGACTTAACACGAACATACCGCAGCCTCCCAAAACACACATACGCACTAACCACACGCATGCATGTCGCACGCACGGGAGGCCGTCCTTAAATGACCTTAGATGTTAATAGGACGTTAAACAAAATAAACCAAACCAAACCAAAGTCTCTCTATTCATCTTCTATTCATTTTTCTATTCGTCTATTTGTTTTTATTCATTTCCTTACACATTCTATGTTTTTCTTTGCTCGGTCGCTGTCGGTTCGAGCCACTTATTATCCTGGGTAACAAAAGTAGTAAATACCTAATGGAAATTTTAGAAATTCTGCGAAGTCGAAACTAATCTGTCAGCGACGGGCTGCATAGTAGTATAACACTGTGACCTTGGCACACATATATTTGTTATAATTAAACCCCTATCTATGTATGCTATGATAATATGTAATTAAACCCCTATCTATGTATGCTATGATAATATGTAATTAAACCCCTATCTATGTATGCCATGATAATATGTAATTAAACCCCTATCTATGTATGCTATGATAATACGTGTCGCGAGAGTGTTATCCTATCTGTACAGAGTCACAGGCTTCTCCATCACAAACAGACAACCGACAAGAATAAAACGGAAGTGCGACGATCTGGCCTCTTCAATGGTCAACTATAAAGAGTGTTCAGACAAACAAACTTTAATTTCCAAATGCAAGAAAATTGACAACAATGAATTAAATACTAATGTAAAAGGATCGGCTTTTCACCTCAAACCGACACCTTTAAAATATTTATACCCAGGTTCGGTGATCTTGGGTCCGTCAGGGTCTTACTTTCTGAGCCATAATTTGTACGTGAAGTCTGGCAAATAAACACAAACTCAAGATATATCAAGTTCAGGTAGTTTTATTATACAACACTAGTAATGTGTAAAACACACTGACATATAGACAAATTATACCACTCTGTCATACACTCCAACACACATACTCTGACGTGACAGTAGTGTCTAGTGAACTCTCGGCCACATGGTCCTAGTTCTAGAAAATACTAACGGCTACACGGCCATACTCCTATATGATAGACGACGGTATAAAAACCTACAAACAATTCAGAGTCGAAATATACTGACGACTACATGACTGACGTGAAACCTACCCCTAATGACTGTGACTGGTAAGCTATCCTATTCCCTATACCCTAACATAATTATATCTAGCAATACCCTACATGATCTACCTACAGCTATTCCTATCAAGGAAAGAGAGCCAAACCAGTCTTGTCAAGACTTTAATTCTGACTGACGAACAATAGCGATGCACCGGCTTAAATAGGCAACCGCGGCGACCCGCACGTGCAATATTCGCGCCAAATTGTTCGGAACACTTCCGCTGCTACACTAAATACAGAGTTCCGAATGGTATAAACTTCCGGTATAGGAACACATGGATAAACCAGATTACGGTAAGCAGACGACAGCCAAATTCCAACTAACGATTTTCCTCAACTTCTACACTAATACCATGCCCAGAGAACTACTTGGCCCTTGGCCTCTTGTTTATCATAAAGTTTGGGTGGAGAAATTTGATAGTTTAGTGTAATGTTGTGAGGTATGGGGAACTCGCTTTACGCTACATAGCGTCAGGCAAAACAACAAACGTCTTTTCTGTTCCAAGTCTTTATAAAGAATCATCAAAATGTATCTCACAAACGAAAAGAATTACAACAAAGGGGAATAACTCATATACATATGGAGTTAGATTATCTCCCCTAGACTGTACAATTATGTGATCTCGTAACACCCATACAACCTACATACACAACATCACCGCCCACAAAATAAAATTTGGCATACACAATTTTACCATGGGTGTACGAAATTATCATAAATGATGTAAAGGTAAAAATAATATCGAACCAAATAGATATACTGTATTTGACCTGTTACGAAAATGTTAGAAAATTGTTGAAAATAAAGTACTATAACCAGAAGATAATGTCCAAAATTTGCATCAATGGTATGTACCTGGTAGTATAAAAATCACTCTCATACAATGCAATTCCTGATAACTAACTCTCACACTTGCACTTTCCATTGAGCTCAATATGGATCACACATACAACATCCAGACAACAATAGCAAAGATGAAAGAGATTTTACATACAGATGACATTAGATATTCAGCTAAGCATATCAAGTTAAACTTCTGTAACATTCTATCAAGCTCATGATTCAATAAAATTATAAGACAATATCGATACATGTTTAAGAGATATCCAAATAGTTTGTTCTGGCATTACTCAACTAACTGCTTATATCATTGCAGCATCATCACGTTGCGTCATAAGACCATGTGATTAAAAGTTATAGAGTAATGAACCGTAATAAAACTTTCAACTAATCAAACAATATATAACATTAACCTACCAGCTTTATACTTATCCCTATCAGCCTTGCCGTAGCTTCATATACGCGCTGAAAAATATCTCGGCATGGCCTTATGGTTCTTCAATCAAAACACAAATACAATAACTAAATATTACTAAATACATACCAAAGCACAGAATTCCATGGCAAAATACATGACACACAACATAATACCATCCTAAATCTATCCAATGACATATGCTCATCCTAGTATAAATTGTTAACCAATATGACATGTTATCACAGTAATATCAGCAGAGATTTCGCTCTTAATTAATAGTGTATTTATGATATAATTCATCTGAGAAACCATTCATAGTATTTGGAAACAATGATGTTTTGCAATATAAAACTGTCTGGATATGGCTAGATCTAGGCAATATTGATTTTTAAACAAAAGTGAATCAAGGGCTAGATAAAAGGAACACAACTTTTTTTTTTGATAATCTAAACCATAGCTCACGTTAGCCATTCTCAATATATTTGTAAATTTACGAGTAAATAAGTTTATTATGATCTTGCTTTATTGAGGCACTCATCACTTGAAACATCTGCTTGAAAGTTCAAAGTTCTGTATTGTGTAAGCTTTAGAGACTGGAACTGTTCTTCTGAAAACGGTGATAAACAAGGATCTCATCGATCAACTGTCCTTGTGAAAAGGGCAACAGGGAACAAAAACTTCAAAAACACATCTGGTCCATAGCCACTGCATACTGAATAAGTTGGCATCCGCTGCCCAAATTATGACATGCATGTTATTACATATCTTCACCAGATGACATCCGTGTGTTCAATGATGATACATACATTGTATTGTAATTATAATTCAAAAAGGAATTCTTTTCCTTGGAAAATAAAACTAGTATTGTAAGGCACGGGCAAGCACAAGTGTCGTCCTTCTCATCTCATAATAGAGGGATATCTTGGTCCAAAACTCCAGTGACGAACTTCGAATCGCCGACAAATGTTGGTGACGTGAATTTAACACATCCAATGTTTTCTAGATTCACATGTAGTCGTTCCATTGATATATCAGTATCAACATATAAAAGTTATCAGTAATAAATGATGAGTATAGTAAAGTTTCAAATATTTCCCGCCAAAAAGCACATGGCAGCAATATATATATAATATATGTCTCTGGTCTGACCGGCGAGTCGTGACCGTCGACGAGTAAAACTCGCCGGCCACACGGGCGAAAATACAATAAAAAGTTACATAATGGCACAGTGTCACATAACTAACCGCTTTGGATTCTCCACCATGTACTATTGTGAGGTATGGGGAACTCGCTTTACGCTACATATCGTCAGGCAAAACAACAAACGTCTTTTCTGTTCCAAGTCTTTATAAAGAATCATCAAAATGTATTCACAAACGAAAAGAATTACAACAAAGGGGAATAACTCATATACATATGGAGTTAGATTATCTCCCCTAGACTGTACAATTATGTGACCTCGTAACACTCATACAACCTACAGACTGATTTTGATTTTAGTCACCCTATCTTGGGCTGTTCCGTAAACAGTGACTTTACCAATCTGAAAATGTATATGTTGTGACTGGTGTTCACATCTGTTTTAGGTAGACAAAAAAACATCAAATCAAAACCGGAAGCTACAACACTATATTTTCAGGTCACTAGATATAAAGGTCGTCCATGAATTCAGGAATAGGATTTATCAGAAATGTCTCGGCCATCCGAGCGACAGTGGTAAGTCTTCACACTCCTCACTTGGTATTCCAGTATATCATACTATATATATGCGCGTGTAAAGATATATCTTCATACTTGGTTTGGTTTGTTTTGTTTAACGTCCTATTAACAGCCAGGGTTATTTAAGGACGTGCCAGGTTTTGGAGGTGGAGGAAAGCCGGAGAAAAACCACCGGCCTACGGTTAGTACCTGGCAACTGCCCCACGTAGGTTTCGAACTCCCAACCCAGAGGTGGAGGGCTAGTGTTAAAGTGTCGGGACACCTTAACCACTCGGCCACCGCGGCCCCATATCTTCATACAACATTTTGTATACACTTTCTGAAGTTTTTTTTATGAATATGATTATTCTCGATTGAGCATCCTTCACATGTGAAAATGTTCCCAATAAAAACAAAGATATTAATATGGCTGGTCGTTAGTACGAAGATTGTATCACGGTAGCCTGTCTATAATTAGCATTAGGCTAATGAGATTTGATTTAGAGGGAGGTAACTTGTATACCGATATGGGAAGTTGATTTACATTATAGCCCTTACTCCAGTGCCTCATACTTTTCATCGATTGAATTTGGTTTATTTGTTTCACGCTGTTTTTGTCAACACGGTGATGAAAATAAATAAGCTTCTATAAAGTACTTATCCTCTTATACATTTTTTAAATGTTTGAATAAGGCGTTCTGATAATCAGTAGGTTATACTTTGACTTGCTTTAACGCATGAATGATCACGATGACGGTCATGACACACTTTTCTCACCAGTAAACTCCTATAATAGCTTCTTTTGTACTTTTTATCATTTTTACCTGGTGAAATGCGAACAGGTATGACGTGATGCAATAGATACACTTATTACTTAGGCCGGGCTACTATTTATAGACGGCGATACGGATACTCTATACTACATATACTGATTCTCCACACGTTTATTCACCAGGTAGAATCTAAGGAGTCAGCATTACACAAGACTTCACTGACGAGGGACAAAGGACCATTGAGAGGTAAAACTGTCATTTTAACACTGCCAGATACTTAACATGTCTTAGGGGACTGTTGAGTTCTGACGATAATTGTCTCGTGCTTGTGCTCCAAATATCGCGCCCTCTCGCTCTCAAGGCTAGCATCGTACCACTAGACTAAAGGGAATTAGCTAGCTGACCTTTCACACTGATGAATTCCTCCTTCACAAAGTTTTTTTCGCCCGAACATAACAACAATATTTTTTTAGTTACTCGAGTGTCTGATAAGGCTGAACATTTTAATGTATCATATGTATGTGAATTACACGTATGTACTTTTATGTATTTAAAATGTGTGACAGTTAAATAAAAAATATATCTTATCTTATCCTATCTTACAATAAATAGAAAAAATCTATTTTGTTCAACCATAATTAAGCGTAATTTGAACAAAATCCGAAATACCATACGGAAGGAGTAGTCTTTTAAGTCAAGTACTATTTCCCCTTAATTGTGTGTATTGGTAACTAGATTTCTCTCATGAATCGCTCAATATTACTATATATATTTTATCTGTTTGTACACTACAGAGCCATGGACAACCTGATGCAGATCCTGCTCACCTTGTTGCTAGGATACGTACTGTGGGTTATCGTTACAGCCCTGTGGAGATACAACACTCTCTGTCGGACAGTTAAAGACTTCGCCCAAGTTGCCCCCGCTCATTGGTTTTGGGGACATATGAAACTGGATTATGTAAGTGAAAATATACATATACATCTACATATGTTCAATATAAAGTTGAATAGTTTTGTTAAGGTTTTACGTCTAGGTAAGATCATGTGCTAGGCGATTTTATAGTACTGTCATACTGAAATGCCAGTGTCTGACACATGTATGATATTTTCCCCCGACTGTCAACCGCCTGTTGAAGGGAAAACCGCACACTCTAGTAACGTTAAATAGAGAGTCGCGTGTCCAAACCAGGGGACAGAACCCAAAGCCTTCCTCACTGGGACACAACCTCAACAAAAGGCCAGGGGACAGAAACCAAAGCCTTCCTCACTGGGACACAACCTCAACAAAAGGCCAGGGACAGAACCCAAAGCCTTCCTCACAGGGGACAAACGCTCATCTAAAGTCCAAGGGACAGAACCCAAAGCCTTCCTCACAGGGACAAACGCTCAACTTAAGACCAAAGGCTAGGCAGTCTCAGGCACTAAGTCAGGGCAGTCACTAAGAAGAAAATATTAAGAAAGAAGAGAAAAGATCCTAAACTCATGAATCCTGCAAAGGGACTTCATTTATCAATGAAGTGCATAGCACAAAAAATCGAGCTGCTTTGATCAGAGACCGTTTCTTAGCAACGGCATCATGGATGGGACGCCCATGATCGGACGTTTTAAGATGTGAACAAAGGTGGTATTGTCCAAGGCCTACAATTCAGAAGAATCGGAGTTTTTCTCTTCGTCTTCTATTTACGGGACACCGATGAGGCCAAAATAGATCTTCTGCCTGTCTCCTTTACACCCGTCCTCTTTCCTTGACACCCGTCCTGTCTCCTTGACACCCGTCCTCTTTCCTTGACACCCGTCCTATCTCATTGACACCAGTCCTATCTCATTGACACCCGTCCTCATATGGCACAAACTGTTGCGAGGCCGTCAAACCCCTAAACAATCCAGTTGAACTAATTCAGATCATACTGGATAGAACTCCACGAAGAGAATTCCCGAGGAGATCAGACCATAGTGCCCTGAGGCTCGGGTACAACACCATCCCTTGACAGCACTATCAGACCATATTGCCATCAAAAGGAGGCAATACTGTTTAAATATTACCTATTTTTTACGAGAGACAGTCGCATATTTTACCGCCCGCCGTACCCTGATTCATGTCCAATGGGGCCATGTAGAGGCTTTTCAATAACAACCAACGACCACACATTGTTATAACGGGGTCAAACACTGGCCTAGGTCTTTGTTGATTTCGTTGTTTTTATTAGATTTTTAAACGAACAATGTTCGGTTATTGCAGTCAAGAACACTTTCACCAAACGCCACCTACTTTCTGTTTCAATGAAATATGGCTGCCGCCATGGCCTTACGCTTCAAATAATTTACTTGTTTTATTTCATAGATGAGTGATTTGCGGCTGCTGTTTGACCTACCCAGAGAAGAGGCCTACAGGAAAAACCATAACAAGAAATGGTCAATCTTCTGGATGAGTTTTATACCAATGATTCAGGCCACCCACCCCGACAGTGCTAAAGCCGTACTGAAACTGTCTGATCCAAAACCAACGGGGCGAGGACAGTTCTATAACGTTTTGATTGATTTTATAGGTAAATAAATGTTATTTTGAAATCAAATCATAATCCATTGTTATAGAATTAACCATCTTATTCTGATTCACACCCAGTGGCTGAGGGGCGGGGCCCAAATAGGTCAAAGTGACTAAAAATGAAATAATCGGGTTTTTTTTTTTCAAACTCTGATTATCTAGAATGAATAACTTTTCAAACTTGAATCTGTTTACTAGATGTTAGGCAAGGCAGAATCATTCGCTCAACGTGTAGTTGATTTGTTTACATGAATTCTATATCATATCACAAAAGACTATTGATATATCAGAACAACTCGGGGGGGGGGGGGGGGGGGTCCTTAAGGCTCATTGGGCCTCTTCTTCTACATAGCGATGTATATTCATTGTCATCTTCTGTTTTTGTGTTCCGGTTGTTAACAAAACCTGTAATTATATATTGCAAAAATACATGATGACCTAATTTTGTGTTTCCTAGGCGACGGTTTGGTGACCAGCAATGGGAAGAAATGGGAAAGAAACCGGAAGTTACTTACTCCAGCGTTCCATTTCGATATGTTGCGTCAATACGTTAGGATTTACAACGAAGCCGCCGACATTGTACTGGTAAGTATTGTGTGTACATGTACTATACAAGGAAAATATTTAATTGAAGGATTTGACTAGATATGTAATATTTTTTCTTAACATACTTTTCGATAAATTAGAGTAAAAAGTAAACACCTGAAAAGGGAAAAAAAATAGTTATGCGGTGTAAGGAAAATATTGCCGAATGAAGAAACAAATAAATGTACTAGAAATTTATCACATGTTCATATAATTTTACTTCATAACTTCATCTGTAACAATGGAGGAAGAAAAGTTGATTATGACTTCCGACGTCATCTGTGGTCGTTGATAAGCTCGGTAGTTTCGATGTCACCATCCTGGTTCTCAAAGAATGACATGACCTACACTGGACTGTTGTAGCTGGAAAGTCAAACTCCTCAATATCAACTTCTTACCTCAGGGACTTGAGAATTTGGTACAGTCTACATGTATTTAGACCTTCCCTGGTGTGTATAGCACATTTTGAGACATTTGAGGGGCTAGTGTTCAATATATACACTTCTGTATATAATGAACATAATGAACAACGGGGGTGGAATTTTTACCGACTTTTAATCTAGCCCCCAAATTGTCTCAAAATGTGCTATACACTCTAGGGAAGGTCCAAATACATGTAGACTGTAACAAATTCTCAAGTCCTTGTGCTACTTACCCTGATCTTTACTTACAAAGTAATCAACAGGAACAGATAAACTTAGCTGTAATGATCAGCGTGATGCTTTCAATTTCCCAATTAATATTTCAATATCTAGACACCAACATATCTGCATCCTCTATCTATGGTGTTTACGTATTTCAGTTGATACGATATCCAAGAGAGTATTCCCATTGTCACGATTTCCGTGAGAGTGTCCCCATTGTCACGATTTCCGTGAGAGTGTTCCCATTGTCACGATTTCCGTGAGAGTGTTCCCATTATCATGATTTCCGTGAGAGTGTTCCCATTATCATGATTTCCGTGAGAGTGTTCCCATTGTCATGATTTCCGTGAGAATGTTCCCATTGTCACGATTTCCGTGAGAATGTTCCCATTGTCACGATTTCCGTGAGAATGTTCCCATTGTCACGATTTCCGTGAGAATGTTCCCATTGTCACGATTTCCGTGGGAGTGTTCCCATTGTCACGATTTCCGTGGGAGTGTTCCCATTGTCACGATTTCCGTTGTAGATGCCGACTAGTCTTAATCTCCTTGTACTTTTTCGCGAATCTTCATACAAATCTATATCTTTTATACATATTTTGCTCTCGTTAAATCGATTTTGAATTTGAATTATGGTTTGGTTCTTATATCGCTACTCAGATGAAAAAAGAATCCTTTATATAAGATATTAACTGTACTATACATATACAATTTAAAATTTTCCCGCAGGACAAGTTTGCCACAATGATGAAGGAAAGTCCTAAAAGTATTGATATCACCGACGTTCTAAACCTCGCCACGCTGGACGTCATCCTCAGGTGTGCTTTGTCGTACGAGGATAACATACAGAGGCAGTAAGTACGCCAACTAATTGACTGTTTAGTTAAAAGTTTAATTGACCGGCAGTTTAATTGGATTGGTTGGTGATTTAATTGAGTATTGTTTCGTTGGTTCATGTTTTCAAGTATTGTTTTTGTTGGTTCATGTTTACCAGTATTGTTTTCGTTGGTTCATGTTTACCAGTATTGTTTTCGTTGGTTCATGTTGACAAGTAATGTCCCTTTTTATCTGCCATACGAAACATATATACTTAGTTCTGAACAATTAAAATTGGCGAAACAACCTTAGATAACTGGACGTGGCCAAGTCGGCCAGTGATGGTACAATATGGCGACAGTTTTAATCGCACTTTATTTTGCGGATCAAATTTTCGCAACCACGTAAAAGGCCCACGAAATAGCGAAAATATCATCCCCGCAAAAATAGCTGGCATTACGGTAAGTTCTAAGGCCGGGGTCAATTTTTGCGACAGTCAATATAAACACTTATGTAATTAAATCTGATTGCTTGATTTTGGACATAAGTTTTGACTTTGTCAGTATTAATTTCGTTCCAGAGAGAAACACCCTTATGCCATGGCGGTACAGAGGATCGGGTCTCTTATTATGAGAAGAATGAAGTAAGTATAAAACAATACACTTTCCCTCTCTATCAGCTTATAATGAGCAGAATGACGTAAGTATCAAACAATAACTTTCCCTCTCTATCAGCTTCTAATGAGCAGAATGACGTAAGTATAAAACAGTACAGTTTCCCTCTCTATCAGCTTCTGAATATTTATGTTGAAATTTCCTTCGTGCATCATCTTGATGGCAAATTCAGATATTTTGTTTAGTTTGCAAACTTTTATTTGCGCCAATATATATATATGTGTGTGTGTGTATAATGGGATTTAACATTTTAAGATCATTCTGTCTCCGTAGGTACCCCTGACGTCATTCTGTCTCGGTATGTACCCCTGACGTCATTCTGTCTCGGTATGTACCCCTAACATCATTCTGTCTCGGTAGGTACCCCTAACATCATTCTGTCTCGGTAGGTACCCCTGACGTCATCCTGTCTCGGTATGTACCCCTGACATCATTCTGTCTCGGTAGGTACCCCTGACGTCATCCTGTCTCGGTATGTACCCCTGACATCATTCTGTCTCGGTAGGTACCCCTGACGTCATCCTGTCTCGGTAGGTACCCCTAACATCATTCTGTCTCGGTAGGTACCCCTGACGTCATTCTGTCTCGGTATGTACCCCTGACGTCATCCTGTCTCGGTAGGTACCCCTGACATCATTCTGTCTCGGTATGTACCCCTGACACCATTCTGTCTCGGTATGTACCCCTGACGTCATCCTGTCGCGGTAGGTACAGTGTACCCCTGACGTCATCCTGTCTCGGTATGTACCTCTGACATCATTCTGTCTCGGTATGTACCCCTGACGTCATCCTGTCTCGGTAGGTACCCCTAACATCATTCTGTCTCGGTATGTGCCCCTGACATCATTCTGTCTCGGTAGGTACCCCTGACGTCATTCTGTCTCGGTAGGTACCCCTAACATCATTCTGTCTCGGTAGGTACCCCTGACGTCATTCTGTCTCGGTATGTACCCCTGACGTCATCTTGTCTCGGTAGGTACCCCTGACATCATTCTGTCTCGGTATGTACCCCTGACACCATTCTGTCTCGGTAGGTACCCCTGACGTCATCCTGTCGCGGTAGGTACAGTGTACCCCTGACGTCATCCTGTCTCGGTATGTACCTCTGACATCATTCTGTCTCGGTATGTACCCCTGACGTCATCCTGTCTCGGTAGGTACCCCTAACATCATTCTGTCTCGGTATGTGCCCCTGACATCATTCTGTCTCGGTAGGTACCCCTGACGTCATTCTGTCTCGGTATGTACCCCTGACACCATTCTGTCTCGGTAGGTACCCCTGACACCATTCTGTCTCGGTATGTACCCCTGTCATCATTCTGTCTCTGTAGGTACCCCTGACGTCATCCTGTCTCGGTATGTACCCCTGACACCATTGTGTCTCGGTATGTACCCCTGACACCATTCTGTCTCGGTAGGTACCCCTAACATCATTCTGTCTCGGTAGGTACCCCTGACGTCATTCTGTCTCGGTAGGTACCCCTGACATCATTCTGTCTCGGTAGGTACCCCTGACACCATTCTGTCTCGGTAGGTACAGTGTACCCCTGACGTCATCCTGTCTCGGTATGTACCCCTGACACCATTCTGTCTCCGTAGGTACCTCTGACATCATTCTGTCTCGGTAGGTACCCCTGACATCATTCTGTCTCGGTATGTACCCCTGACGTCATCCTGTCTCGGTAGGTACCCCTGACGTCATTCTGTCTCGGTAGGTACCCCTGACGTCATCCTGTCTCGGTAGGTGACCCTAACATCATTCTGTCTCGGTAGGTACCCCTGACGTCATTCTGTCTCGGTAGGTACCCCTGACGACATCCTATCTCGGCAGGTACCCCTGACGTCATTCTGTCTCGGTAGGTACCCCTGACGTCATCCTGTCTCGGTAGGTACCCCTGACGTCATTCTGTCTCGGTAGGTACCCCTGACGTCATTCTGTCTCGGTATGTACCCCTGATATCATCCTGTCTCGGTATGTATCCCTGACGTCATTCTGTCTCGGTAGGTACCCCTGACACCATTTTGTCTCGGTAGGTACCCCTGACACCATTGTGTCTCGGTATGTACCCCTGACGTCATTCTGTCTCGGTAGGTATCCCTGACACCATTCTGTCTCGGTAGGTACCCCTGACATCATTCTGTCTCGGTAGGTACCCCTGACATCATTCTGTCTCGGTAGGTACCCCTGACGTCATCCTGTCTCGGTAGGTACCCCTGTCATCATTCTGTCTCGGTAGGTACCCCTGACGTCATTCTGTCTCGGAAGGTACCCCTGTCATCATCCTGTCTCGGTAGGAACCCCTGACATCATTCTGTCTCGGTAGGTACCCCTGACGTCATTCTGTCTCGGTATGTACCCCTAACATCATTCTGTCTCGGTAGGTACCCCTGACATCATTCTGTCTCGGTAGGTACCCCTGACATCATTCTGTCTCGGTAGGTACCCCTGACATCATTCTGTCTCGGTAGGTACCCCTGACGTCATTCTGTCTCGGTAGGTACCCCTAACATCATTCTGTCTCGGTAGGTACCCCTGACGTCATTCTGTCTCGGTATGTACCCCTGACGTCATCTTGTCTCGGTAGGTACCCCTGACATCATTCTGTCTCGGTATGTACCCCTGACACCATTCTGTCTCGGTAGGTACCCCTGACGTCATCCTGTCGCGGTAGGTACAGTGTACCCCTGACGTCATCCTGTCTCGGTATGTACCTCTGACATCATTCTGTCTCGGTATGTACCCCTGACGTCATTCTGTCTCGGTATGTACCCCTAACATCATTCTGTCTCGGTAGGTACCCCTGACATCATTCTGTCTCGGTAGGTACCCCTGACATCATTCTGTCTCGGTAGGTACCCCTGACATCATTCTGTCTCGGTAGATACCCCTGACGTCATTCTGTCTCGGTAGGTACCCCTAACATCATTCTGTCTCGGTAGGTACCCCTGACGTCATTCTGTCTCGGTATGTACCCCTGACGTCATCCTGTCTCGGTAGGTACCCCTGACATCATTCTGTCTCGGTATGTACCCCTGACACCATTCTGTCTCGGTAGGTACCCCTGACGTCATCCTGTCGCGGTAGGTACAGTGTACCCCTGACGTCATCCTGTCTCGGTATGTACCTCTGACATCATTCTGTCTCGGTATGTACCCCTGACGTCATCCTGTCTCGGTAGGTACCCCTAACATCATTCTGTCTCGGTAGGTGCCCCTGACATCATTCTGTCTCGGTAGGTACCCCTGACGTCATTCTGTCTCGGTATGTACCCCTGACACCATTCTGTCTCGGTAGGTACCCCTGACACCATTCTGTCTCGGTATGTACCCCTGTCATCATTCTGTCTCTGTAGGTACCCCTGACGTCATCCTGTCTCGGTATGTACCCCTGACACCATTGTGTCTCGGTATGTACCCCTGACACCATTCTGTCTCGGTAGGTACCCCTAACATCATTCTGTCTCGGTAGGTACCCCTGACGTCATTCTGTCTCGGTAGGTACCCCTGACATCATTCTGTCTCGGTAGGTACCCCTGACACCATTCTGTCTCGGTAGGTACAGTGTACCCCTGACGTCATCCTGTCTCGGTATGTACCCCTGACACCATTCTGTCTCCGTAGGTACCTCTGACATCATTCTGTCTCGGTAGGTACCCCTGACATCATTCTGTCTCGGTATGTACCCCTGACGTCATCCTGTCTCGGTAGGTACCCCTGACGTCATTCTGTCTCGGTAGGTACCCCTGACGTCATCCTGTCTCGGTAGGTGACCCTAACATCATTCTGTCTCGGTAGGTACCCCTGACGTCATTCTGTCTCGGTAGGTACCCCTGACGACATCCTATCTCGGCAGGTACCCCTGACGTCATTCTGTCTCGGTAGGTACCCCTGACGTCATCCTGTCTCGGTAGGTACCCCTGACGTCATTCTGTCTCGGTAGGTACCCCTGACGTCATTCTGTCTCGGTATGTACCCCTGATATCATCCTGTCTCGGTATGTATCCCTGACGTCATTCTGTCTCGGTAGGTACCCCTGACACCATTTTGTCTCGGTAGGTACCCCTGACACCATTGTGTCTCGGTATGTACCCCTGACGTCATTCTGTCTTGGTAGGTATCCCTGACACCATTCTGTCTCGGTAGGTACCCCTGACATCATTCTGTCTCGGTAGGTACCCCTGACATCATTCTGTCTCGGTAGGTACCCCTGACGTCATCCTGTCTCGGTAGGTACCCCTGTCATCATTCTGTCTCGGTAGGTACCCCTGACGTCATTCTGTCTCGGAAGGTACCCCTGTCATCATCCTGTCTCGGTAGGAACCCCTGACATCATTCTGTCTCGGTAGGTACCCCTGACGTCATTCTGTCTCGGTATGTACCCCTAACATCATTCTGTCTCGGTAGGTACCCCTGACATCATTCTGTCTCGGTAGGTACCCCTGACATCATTCTGTCTCGGTAGGTACCCCTGACATCATTCTGTCTCGGTAGATACCCCTGACATCATTCTGTCTCGGTAGGTACCCCTGACATCATTCTGTCTCCGTAGGTACCCCTGATATCATTCTGTCTCGGTAGATACCCCTGATATCATTCTGCCTCGGTAGGTACCCCTGATATCATTCTGTCTCGGTAGGTACCCCTGACATCATTCTGTCTCGGTAGGTACCCCTGACGTCATCCTGTCTCGGTAGGTACCCCTGTCATCATTCTGTCTCGGTAGGTACCCCTGACATCATTCTGTCTCGGTAGGAACCCCTGACATCATTCTGTCTCGGTAGGTACCCCTGACATCATTCTGTCTCGGTAGGTACCCCTGACATCATACTGTCTCGGTAGGTACCCCTGACATCATTCTGTCTCGGTAGGTACCCCTGACGACATCCTATCTCGGCAGGTACCCCTGACGTCATTCTGTCTCGGTAGGTACCCCTGACGTCATCCTGTCTCGGTAGGTACCCCTGACGTCATTCTGTCTCGGTAGGTACCCCTGACGTCATTCTGTCTCGGTATGTACCCCTGATATCATCCTGTCTCGGTATGTATCCCTGACGTCATTCTGTCTCGGTAGGTACCCCTGACACCATTTTGTCTCGGTAGGTACCCCTGACACCATTGTGTCTCGGTATGTACCCCTGACGTCATTCTGTCTTGGTAGGTATCCCTGACACCATTCTGTCTCGGTAGGTACCCCTGACATCATTCTGTCTCGGTAGGTACCCCTGACATCATTCTGTCTCGGTAGGTACCCCTGACGTCATCCTGTCTCGGTAGGTACCCCTGTCATCATTCTGTCTCGGTAGGTACCCCTGACGTCATCCTGTCTCGGTAGGTATCCCTGACACCATTCTGTCTCGGTAGGTACCCCTGACATCATTCTGTCTCGGTAGGTACCCCTGACACCATTGTGTCTCGGTATATACCCCTGACGTCATTCTGTCTTGGTAGGTATCCCTGACACCATTCTGTCTCGGTAGGTACCCCTGACATCATTCTGTCTCGGTAGGTACCCCTGACATCATTCTGTCTCGGTAGGTACCCCTGACGTCATCCTGTCTCGGTAGGTACCCCTGACATCATTCTGTCTCGGTAGGTACCCCTGACGTCATTCTGTCACGGTAGGTACATTTGTACCCCTGACATCATTCTGTCTCGGTATGTACCCCTGACACCATTCTTTCTCGGTATGTACCCCTGACACCATTCTGTCTCGGTAGGTACCCCTGACATCATTCTGTCTCGGTAGGTACCTCTGACGTCATTCTGTCTCGGTAGGTACCCATGACATCATTCTGTCTCGGTATGTACCCCTGACACCATTCTGTCTCGGTATGTACCCCTGACATCATTCTGTCTCGGTAGGTACCCCTGACACCATCCTGTCTCGGTAGGTACCCCTGACGTCATCCTGTCTCGGTAGGTACCCCTGACGTCATCCTGTCTCGGTATGTACCCCTGACACCATTCTGTCTCGGTAGGTACCCCTGACGTCATCCTGTCTCGGTAGGTACCCCTGACATCATTCTGTCTCGGTATGTACCCCTGACACCATTCTGTCTCGGTAGGTACCCCTGTCATCATTCTGTCTCGGTATGTACCCCTGACATCATTCTGTCTCGGTAGGTACCCCTGACACCATTCTGTCTCTGTAGGTACCCCTAACATCGTCCTGTCTCGGTAGGTACCCCTGACGTCATCCTGCCTCGGTATGTACCCCTGACACCATTCTGTCTCGGTAGGTACCCCTGACGTCATCCTGTCTCGGTAGGTACCCCTGTCATCATTCTGTCTCGGTAGGTACCCCTGACGTCATTCTGTCTCGGAAGGTACCCCTGTCATTATCCTGTCTCGGTAGGAACCCCTGACATCATTCTGTCTCGGTAGGTACCCCTGACGTCATTCTGTCTCGGTATGTACCCCTAACATCATTCTGTCTCGGTAGGTACCCCTGACATCATTCTGTCTCGGTAGGTACCCCTGACATCATTCTGTCTCGGTAGGTACCCCTGACATCATTCTGTCTCGGTAGATACCCCTGACATCATTCTGTCTCGGTAGGTACCCCTGACATCATTCTGTCTCGGTAGGTACCCCTGATATCATTCTGTCTCGGTAGATACCCCTGATATCATTCTGCCTCGGTAGGTACCCCTGATATCATTCTGTCTCGGTAGGTACCCCTGACATCATTCTGTCTCGGTAGGTACCCCTGACGTCATCCTGTCTCGGTAGGTACCCCTGTCATCATTCTGTCTCGGTAGGTACCCCTGACATCATTCTGTCTCGGTAGGTACCCCTGACATCATTCTGTCTCGGTAGGTACCCCTGACATCATTCTGTCTCGGTAGGTACCCCTGACATCATACTGTCTCGGTAGGTACCCCTGACATCATTCTGTCTCGGTAGGTACCCCTGACGACATCCTATCTCGGCAGGTACCCCTGACGTCATTCTGTCTCGGTAGGTACCCCTGACGTCATCCTGTCTCGGTAGGTACCCCTGACGTCATTCTGTCTCGGTAGGTACCCCTGACGTCATTCTGTCTCGGTATGTACCCCTGATATCATCCTGTCTCGGTAGGTATCCCTGACGTCATCCTGTCTCGGTAGGTACCCCTGTCATCATTCTGTCTCGGTAGGTACCCCTGACGTCATCCTGTCTCGGTAGGTATCCCTGACACCATTCTGTCTCGGTAGGTACCCCTGACATCATTCTGTCTCGGTAGGTACCCCTGACACCATTGTGTCTCGGTATATACCCCTGACGTCATTCTGTCTTGGTAGGTATCCCTGACACCATTCTGTCTCGGTAGGTACCCCTGACATCATTCTGTCTCGGTAGGTACCCCTGACATCATTCTGTCTCGGTAGGTACCCCTGACGTCATCCTGTCTCGGTAGGTACCCCTGTCATCATTCTGTCTCGGTAGGTACCCCTGACGTCATTCTGTCACGGTAGGTACATTTGTACCCCTGACATCATTCTGTCTCGGTATGTACCCCTGACACCATTCTTTCTCGGTATGTACCCCTGACACCATTCTGTCTCGGTAGGTACCCCTGACATCATTCTGTCTCGGTAGGTACCTCTGACGTCATTCTGTCTCGGTAGGTACCCATGACATCATTCTGTCTCGGTATGTACCCCTGACACCATTCTGTCTCGGTATGTACCCCTGACATCATTCTGTCTCGGTAGGTACCCCTGACACCATCCTGTCTCGGTAGGTACCCCTGACGTCATCCTGTCTCGGTAGGTACCCCTGACGTCATCCTGTCTCGGTATGTACCCCTGACACCATTCTGTCTCGGTAGGTACCCCTGACGTCATCCTGTCTCGGTAGGTACCCCTGACATCATTCTGTCTCGGTATGTACCCCTGACACCATTCTGTCTCGGTAGGTACCCCTGTCATCATTCTGTCTCGGTATGTACCCCTGACATCATTCTGTCTCGGTAGGTACCCCTGACACCATTCTGTCTCTGTAGGTACCCCTAACATCGTCCTATCTCGGTAGGTACCCCTGACGTCATCCTGCCTCGGTATGTACCCCTGACACCATTCTGTCTCGGTAGGTACCCCTGACGTCATTCTGTCTCGGTAGGTACTCCTGACGTCATCCTGTCTCGGTATGTACCCCTGACGTCATCCTGTCTCGGTATGTACCCCTGACGTCATTCTGTCTCGGTATGTACCCCTGACGTCATCCTGTCTCGGTATGTACCCCTGACGTCATCCTGTCTCGGTATGTACCCCTGACGTCATTCTGTCTCGGTAGGTACCCCTGACGTCATCCTGTCTCGTTAGGTATCCCTGATATCATTCTGTCTCGGTAGGTACCCCTGGCAGTTCCTGTCCTGGACACTCTATATGATGTCCGCTGACGGGAAAGAATACAAACGACATCTGGATTTCGTCCATGGATTTGCCGACGATCTGATAACAAAACGAAAGAAAGCTTTGGTGAGTTTTATTAACGGCACAAGTTCAATTTCATATTCAAATTCATTTATTAGCTCACCTGGACCGAAGGTACGGTGAGCTTATGTCATTTCGCAGCGTCCGTCGTCCGTCCGTCGTCCGTCAATATTTCCTTCAAATCGCTACTAGTCAAAAAGTTCTTATTGGATTTTGACCAAATTTGGCCAGCAACATCCTTGGTAGAAGGAGGACAGATTTTGTATAAATGGTGACTCTGACCCCCGAGAAGCCAAAGGGGCGGGGCCCAATAGGGGAAATAGCAGCAATTCCTTTAAATCGCTACTAGTTATTAAGTTATGAATGGATTTGAACCCAATTACGTCAGAAACATCCTTGGGGAAGGGGAACAGATTTTGCATAAATGGTGACTCTGACCCCAAAGGGGCCAAAAGGACGGGGTCCAATAGGGGAAATAGAGGTAATTCCCTTAAATCGATACTAGTCATAAAGTTATGAATGGATTTGAACCCAATTTAATCAGAAACATCCTTGGGGAAGGGGAACATATTTTGCATAAATGGTGACTCTGACCTCCGAGGGACCAAAGGGGCGGGGCCAAATAGGAGAAATAGGGATAATTCCTTTAAAACGCTACTAGTTATTAAGTTATGAATGGATTTGAACCCAATTTGGTCAGAACCATCCTTGAGGGAAGGGAAACAGATTTTGCATAAATGGTGAATCTGACCCCAAAGGGTCCAAAGGGGCGGAGCCCAATAGGGGAAATAAAGGTAATTCTTTTAAATCGCTACTTGTCACAAATTTTTTAATGGATTTGAACCCAATTTGGTCAGAAACATCCTTGGGGGAAGGGGAACAGATTTTGCATAAATGGTGACTCTGACCCCAAATGGGCCAAATGGGCGGGGCCCAATAGGGGAAATAGAGGTAATTCCTTTAAATCGCTACTAGTTATTAAGTTATGAATGTATTTGAACCCAGTTTGGTCAGTTACATCCTTGGAGGAAGGGGAACAGATTTTGCATAGATGGTGACTCTGACCCCCGAAGGGCCAAAGGGCGGGGCCCAATAGGAGAAATAGGAATAATTCCTTTAAATCGCTACTTGTCATAAATTTTTTAATGGATTTGAACCCAATTTGGTCAGAATCATCCTTGAGGGAAGGGAACCAGATTTTGCATAAATGGTGACTGACCCCCGAGGGGCCAAAGGGCGGGGCCCAGTAGGAGAAATAGAGCTAATTCCTTTAAATCGCTACTAGTTATTAAGTTATGAATGGATTTGAACCCAATTTGGTCAGAAACATCCTTGGGGGAAGGGAAACAGATTTTGCATAAATGGTGACTCTGACCCCAAAGTGGCCAAAGGGGCGGGGCCCAATATGGGAAATAGAGGTAATGCCTTTAAATCGCTACTTAATTGTCATAAATTTTCAAATGGATTTGAACCCAATTTGGTCAGAAACATCCATGGGGGAGGGGAACAGATTTTGCATCAATGGTTTGTAATTCCTTTAAATCGCTACTAGTCATAAAGTGATGAATTCATGTTCTAAAAACAATTCTTGCGGTCTTTCAGACCTTAGAGCGTCTGGACTTCGTTAATCTTTAAAGCAGTTCGGATTCCCACACTATAACCATATACATGTATAGCATTGTTTGAGATTGACAAATAAAACTAAAATTGAATATGAACATTATTTTGACATTTGGTCTAATCCAACCAGGTGAGCGATACAGGCCCCATGGGCCTCTTGTTCTCTTTTCACATACTCACTGACATGGTGTATAGAGAAAAACATATTTACAATTTGATATATACAGTTATAGTAGTACTCGTAGTTGATATACAGCACGGTTTCAAAACAAATCATTTTTATTTTTATCAAGGAGGACATATAAGAGAATAGTTTGTCGCAGTGGGGACGGAATGATACATATTGATGTATAAAAGATTGGGAGTTCGTGCTAAATCCTGTTAACGGAATGCTTACTGAGTTGTTTGATTTCTTTATAGAAATACGAACTGGAAATTATTATTCTGTTTGCGATTTCAGGCAGAAGATCCGTCATTGTTGGAAAGAAAGCAGAGACTTGATTTCCTGGACATCCTAATGACAGCTAAAGACGAGTCCGGAGTCGGATTGACGGACCAGGAAATCCAGGACGAGGTGGACACTTTCCTGTTTGCTGGTAAGTAAAGATTGGTAGCTGAAATAACATATCGAGTTTCCAGCTTTACTTATATGCTAACAATAAAGGTAACAAAGTTTCGACAAAAATCCTGAAGTGAAAAGAAAGCAAAAAAGGGAAAAAGTATAGTCTGTTCCATTTTATCGAACTTCTGCCAAAACCGCAAAAAATTGAATCCAGGAATAAAAGCCTTTGGAATTGTCTTAAAGGGGATTAAGAAAGGCTATTGGATGGAAGTCAAAGCATCCATGAAATATCTTCGCTGAGAATGGTCCGTATATGTATATGTATGTATAGATAAGAGCTTGTCTTCGGCCATTTAGGATTTCAGAAAAAGCACGAAAAAGAGCCATAATTCCACTTGATGTAAGATAAAAAAAAAACCGAAACTAAAAATAGTTGTGTTACGTTTGTACAGGAAAGATATTAAATCACCGACAAAGTATTTTTAATTGATTGAAAACAAGAATTGGCTTGGGTACAATACCAAAACATACATAAACACCTCCCAGAAGTACGCACTGCTCTTTTTTATCTTTTAGATTCAAGGTAGATACATTTTAGGACGCTACTTTTATTCACTGTTGATGTCCATTACATATATTATATACCATCGGTGACAATGTATGGGTTACTGAGTCCACCAGCATGTCCTCTGGAAGCTTTGTAGCATCTTCAATCTTGATACAATGTCACTTTTTCATTATAATCTATTGAGGCACCGAGACTGGTGTCTTTTACAATCAGAGAGGAGAGACAAACCTGTCTTAAGGCAGGACGATTGTTGAGAAACACACCTTTTTACTTTCCAGGACACGATACCACCTTCACGGCACTGAGGTGGGCACTGTATAACTTTGGGAAGTACCCGGATGAGCAAGACAAAGTTTACCGGGAGGTGTGTGACGTCACGGGAGACCGGAAGTACACAGAATGGTGAGAATTATGGGAAACCTTGGGCTATATTTGATCATTTTGGGTCAGCTGTAATTTTATTCCTTTACATAGTTTTCGACTTTCGCACAAATTTGCGTCTCACAAGAAGCTTTAACTTACCACAAAATAAAACAGAAAAAGTTGACAAGGACTGGCTAATTTATAATGACCTGAGGATGCTTATCCCAAGATATATGATAAAACATTTTCTTATATGACTACACTATTAACTCAACGCTGATTGGTCTAAACAGTCTGTACAGGTCAAAATTAGATACGATATGAAGCCGCAATGACGAAAACTTGCACGGGAGGTTAATATTGAAATCCAAAGTAATAACTGAATCCAAAACACCCGCTGTAAAATATTGACCAATCAGACGTCAATAAAAATTAACTCCGTACAGTAACTATAGCACACGAGTCGGTTGCTTCAGTCATGATATACTTAACAAAACGGACAAAACGCGCTTTAGAAATGTTTCCGAGGAGGAGGTAGTGAGAATATTGAACGTAAAGGATGCAAAATATACAAGGAGAGCAACGAAAACGGCAATTACTGTCCTGTGTTTCTACATGAAGGAAAAGGACTTTAAAGCCGTCTTCGGTTATCGACCTTTTTCAGGTGAATACGAGGATTTATCAAACTGAGAAAGTGATATTTCCCCGAGGCCGATAACTGTTTTATTAGGTCATCTGACCCGAAGGGTCAGGATGACCTATAGTCATCATGCTTCGTCCGTCGTCGTGCGCCGTGCGCCGTGCGCCGTGCGCCGTCTGCCGTCCGCCGTGCGCCGTGCGTAAACTTTTCACATTTCAATCTTCTTCTCAAGTTCCACCAGTGGGATTAAGCTGAAACTTGCCTGAAATGATCCTGAGATGGTCCTGACCAAGTGTTGTTATTTTTCGGGTCAGTCTGAAATCCAAGATGGCCGCCATAGCGTCCATTTTGAAAACACATTTTAAACTTCTTCTCAAGTTCCACCAGTGCTGTTGGGCTGAAACTTGCCAGAAATGATCCTGAGATGATCCCAACCAAGTGTTGTTATTTTTCGGGTCGGTCCGAAATCCAAGATGGCCGCCATAGCCGCCATCTTGAAAAACACATTTTAAACTTCTTCTCAAGTTCCACCAGTGCTATTGAGCTGAAACTTGCCTGAAATGATCCTGATATGATCCCGACCAAGTGTTGTTATTTTTGGGGTTGGTCCGAAATCAAAGATGGCCGCCATAGCCGCCATCTTGAAAAACACATTTTAAACTTCTTCTCAAGTTCCACCAGTGCTATTGAGCTGAAACTTGCCTGAAATGATCCTGATATGATCCCGACCAAGTGTTGTTATTTTTCGGGTCGTTCCGAATTCCAAGATGGCCGCCATAACCACCATCTTGAAAAACACATTTTAAACTTCTTCTCAAGTTCCACCAGTGCTGTTGGGCTGAAACTTGCCTGAAATGTTCCTGAGATGATTCCGACCAAGTGTTGTTATTTTTTTATTGGTCTGAAATCCAAGATGGCCGCCATATCCGCAATCTTAAAAAACACATTTTAAACTACTTCTCCAGTTCCACTGGTGCCATTGAGCTGGAAATTGGTGAGGTTGTTAAGGAAGGAGGGCCAACAAAGTGTTGTTGTGTTTTTCGGCCTCGTTAAAACTTTGACATGGCAGCAGTGACGGCCATTTTGTAACATGATTGCGCAATCATGGTTTTCATGAACAACACCTATTTCAAACTTCTTCTCAAATTCCTCCGGTGGGATTCAGCTCTTACTTACCAGAAATTATCCTTAGATGGTCCAGACCAAGTGTTATTATTTATTGGGTCGGTCAGAAATCCAAGATGGCCACCATGGCCAACAGTGCCACTATATACTTGCTACAGAGAATGCATACTACAATAATATAAGGGTTTTAATTTAGAGTCAGATGACCGTTAAGGCCCCTGGGCCTCTTGTTCTATGACTCGTTAACTTGTTAAATAATCCCCTCCCTTTCAAAAATGTACGTATGTATGACAATATACAGACTCTAGCAGGAGTCTAAACTACCAAGCACAACCCTCAGTAATACTACTGGGATGGAGGGCGGGAGTTTAGCAAACATTATGCAGCACAGCGGCCAGCAGCCATCAACCAAACTAATTGACGCATGCGCAATGATAAATCAAAGTAACGTAGGCGCTTAACTTTTAAAGCAGGAGCATAACGCGGGTCAGCAAGTACGTATACTCGGCACGATCAAACGTATTCTTTACAAAATTATCACTTTAAGTCACGTGACTAAAATACATACACGTTAACGCCACGCAATTAATCAAACATGGCATGTTCCTTCCGTTAGTCACAAAAAAAGCAAATGTATTTTTGATTTGAAAAAAACTAATCTGTTTCCGAAAATGACATTAAAAATACTGTAAGTATTCAAAGGAAAAATGACACATTTGATTTATTTAAAGATACAGTCACGACCTACCTATCCTATATTCTTGGCCTGTTAGCGGAAAAGCATGTCATATTAACGTTGAACATGTCAGTTTTTACGGCTGTGGCTGTTCGGGATGACGAGGTCGTGTGTATACTGAATCCTTTATAGATATAGGTTTTGTCACGTATCTTTGTCGTGTATTTAAGTATATAAGTAATCCCCATTCGGCTTCAGGGAGGACCTGGGAAAGTTACAGAAGCTGACCATGTTTATGAAGGAGAGTATGAGGCTGTACCCCCCGGTGACTTCCAGCACCAGACTCCTCAAACAACCACTGGAATTGGACGGAGTCTCCCTCCCGGCCGGGACTTCTGTCAGTGTATCAATGATAGGTGTGCACTACCATCCAGATGTCTACCCGGACTTCAATGTAAGTGACGAGTACCACATGTGGTGACGATCGCTACATGTTGGGACTACATATACTGTAAATATCGTGACGAGTACCACTTGTGGTGACGGCGGCTACATGTTGGGACATCATATACTGTAAATATCGTGACGAGTACCACTTGTGGTGACGACGGCTACATGTTGGGACCCCATATAGTGTAAATATCGTGACGAGTACCACTTGTGGTGACGGCGGCTACATGTTGGGACACCATATAGTGTAAATATCGTGACGAGTACCACTTGTGGTGACGACGGCTACATGTTGGGACTACATATAGTGTAAATATCGTGACGAATACCACTTGTGGTGACGATGGCTACATGTTGGGACACCATATACTGTAAATATCGTGACGAGTACCACTTGTGGTAACGATCGCTACATGTTGGGACTACATATACTGTAAATATCGTGACGAGTACCACTTGTGGTGACGATCGCTACATGTTGGGACTACATATACTGTAAATATCGTGACGAGTACCACTTGTGGTGACGACGGCTATATGTTGGGGCTACATATAGTGTAAATATCGTGACGAGTACCACTTGTGGTGACGACGGCTACATGTTGGGGCTACATATAGTGTAAATATCGTGACGAGTACCACTTGTGGTGACGGCGGCTACATGTTGGGACCCTTAACACTGTAATTATCGCTAGTGATATATCTTGACGGGGTTACTGAAGTCATTATGACGGGTGTCAGGTGTTGCAAATGCCAATTAAGAAACAAACTCTTTCTTATCCATTTTTGAAGTAAAGATGCAGGATAGATTGGAAAATATTTGGATTTTTTACTGACAAATAGAAAATTATTTTCGTATTGACCTGTATGCCAAAAACAAGCACACACAACAGTTTATTGAGGTTACTGAATTCTCCAAATTGCAAAATTCCTGTGTTGATTTTTATAACTACCTGATTCAGATAAAAATATCAATGGGGCCAAACGAGCACATCACGAGATCATAAACGAACACTTTACAGACATTTAACACAAATGCCACCTGTCTTATTAGTACGATTTTCATTTAAGGTATTTCGACCTGAACGTTTTCTTCCCGAGAATTCCGAGGACAGGGACCCTTACGCTTTCATTCCGTTTTCTGCCGGTCTCAGGTAAGAACAATCCTTTCTGTTCCTCACTTAATTTTAATGTCTGTTTATTCTGTGTTGTGTCAAACACATATAAAATATGACAATTTACTTCATTTCAACTTCAACGTTGTGTAATGGTTTTACGTGGGTCGTCGATAAAAACGCTTGAGATGTCGGAACGCCAGGTCTTATTCCCCTCGTTCTATTTCAATAGTCTCGATGCAAATTTATATTTCGTATATGTTTGCCCACGTTTTATAGACTTTCCATCTAGAATTATATCTGTATTCTGTTTGTCATTTGACAACACTCTGAAATGTTTAGTTTTTTTTCATGTATAATCCCTATGTCTACAGTAAATAAACAGAACTCAGATTCATATTTCTATATAAAATCTTAAATCATGTACATATACATGCTTATTCCTAAGACCGCTTATCAATCTATTGATTTCATTTTCCAGGAACTGTATTGGACAAACATTTTCCATGAACGAACAGAAAGTGATGTTATCCAGAATACTTAAACGGTAACAGGCTGAGCACGTTTTACTGAATCATCATTATAAAATACACTGTTATCACCAAACATCAATCTACAATACAACATCGTCTGTAGTCGTCGAGTATTGATACACGAGTTATTCTGTCTGATAATGGTATCCAGCTTTGTTTGTACAATAAAATACTCTTGTCATTAAGTAATTACGTCACGCTGTAGTATTCACGAGAATCCATGTATAATTAGGTTACGTTGTAGTATTGGGGAGAATCCATGTATAATTAGGTTACGTTGTAGTATTGGGGAGAATCCATGTATAATTAGGTCACGTTGTAGTATTCGTGATAATCCATGTTTAATTAGGTCACATTGTGGTATTCATGAGAATCCATGTATAATTACGTCATGTTGTAGTATTGGGGAGAATCCATGTATAATTAGGTCACGTGGTAGTATTCCTGAGAATCCATGTTTAATTAGGTCACGTTGTAGTATTCATGAGAATCCATGTATAATTAGGTCACGCTGTGGTATTCATGATAATTCATATATAATTAGGTCATGTTGTAGTATTCGTGAGAATCCTTGTTTAACTAGGTCACGTTGTAGTATTCTGGATAATCCATGTATAATTAGGTCATGTTGTAGTATTTATGAGAATCCATGTATAATTAGGTCACCTTGTAGTATTCTGGATCATCCATGTATAATTAGGTCACGTAATATTTGTGAGAATCCATGTTTAATTAGGTCACGTTGTAGTATTCGTGAGAATCCATGTATAATTAGGTCACAGATACAGGTAACAACATCTACATCTGGTCATAAGATTAGTACATAGTATATGTTGAACAAGGACAAGATCTTGGTTGTTGAGATTTGCGTTTTGGTTTCGAGGTCACTTAGATATGTTTAAGCCAATGTCAGCCAAGTTTGAAAATAGAATTAAGAAAACTCAATGATGTATATCTTACTATTTGTCACGTGGTGTTTGGTTCTGTTTTCAGTTTCAAGGTCGTGTTGGACGAGGATCATGAAGTTATTCCGGTACCCGAGTTGACACTCCGACCAAAGACTGGCATCAAAATTCGATTTGAGGAGAGAGACAATAATCAGAATAACATCCGAGGAGAGATCGAGAAAGAGTGATCCTGATAATATCCGAGGGGAGATCGAGAAAGAGTGATCATGACAATATCCGAGGTGAGATCGAGAAAGAGTAATCATGATAATATCCGAGGAGAGATCGAGAAAGAGTGATCATGATAATATCCGAGGAGAGATCGAAAAAGAGTGATCATGATAATATCCGAGGGGAGATCGAGAAAGAGTGATCATGATAATATCCGAGGGGAGATCGAGAAAGAGTGATCATGACAATATCCGAGGGGAGATAGAGAAAGAGTGATCATGACAATATCCGAGGGGAGATCGAGAAAGAGTGATCATGATAATATCCGAGGGGAGATCGAGAAAGAGTGATCATGACAATATCCGAGGGGAGACCGAGAAAGAGTGATCATGATAATATCCGAGGAGTGAGATTTAGGACCACAAACACGAAAACAAATTAGGAAAACAAATGTAATCATGTTTTGATTCTTCTGATAATATAATGATAAATAATGATCAATAATGATCAATAATAAAATGTCAAAGTATCATTTCCGGAGAGAAAAAGACATAGAACCTTGATCTATATCGAGTTTTAAAGATAGGGAACACTTTTATATGTTATTTGTGCTATATTACAACACATATTATAACACATCATACTAAAACATATTATAACACATCATACTATAACATATTATAACACATCATACTAAAACATATTATAACACATCATACTATTACACATATTATAACACATATTATAACATATGTTATAACACATCCAACTATAACATATTATAACACATCATACTAAAACATATTATAACACATCATACTAAAACATATTATAACACATATTATAACACATATTATAACACATATTATAACATATGTTATAACACATCACACTATTACACATGTTATAACACATCACACTATTACACATGTTATAACACATCATACTATTACACATGTTATAACACATCACACTATTACACATGTTATAACACATCACACTATTACACATGTTATAACACATCACACATGTTATAACACATCACACTATTACACATGTTATAACACATCACACTATTACACATGTTATAACACATCACACTATTACACATGTTATAACACATCATACTATTCCACATGTTATAACACATCACACTATTACACATGTTATAACACATCATACTATTACACATGTTATAACACATCACACTATTACACATGTTATAACACATCATACTATTACACATGTTATAACACATCACACTATTACACATGTTATAACACATCACACATGTTATAACACATCACACTATTACACATGTTATAACACATCACACTATTACACATGTTATAACACATCACACTATTACACATGTTATAAAACATCACACTATTCCACATGTTATAACACATCACACTATTACACATGTTATAACACATCACACATGTTATAAAACATCACACTATTACACATGTTATAACACATCACACTATTACACATGTTGTAACATATCATACTATTACACATGTTATAACACATCACACTATTACACATGTTATAACACATCATACTATTACACATGTTATAACACATCATACTATTACACATGTTATAACACATCACACTATTACACATGTTATAACACATCACACTATTACACATGTTATAACACATCATACTATTACACATGTTATAACACATCACACTATTACACATGTTATAACACATCATACTATTACACATGTTATAACACATCATACTATTACACATGTTATAACACATCACACTACTACATGTTATAACACATCACACTATTACACATGTTATAACACATCACACTATCACACTTGTTATAGCACATCACACTATAACACATGTTATAACACATCACACTATTACACATGTTATAACACATCACACTATTAGACATGTTATAACACATCACACTATTACACATGTTATAACACATCACACTATTACACATGTTATAACATATCAAACTATTACACATGTTATAACACATCACACATGTTATAACACATCACACATGTTATAACACATCACACTATTACACATGTTATAACACATCACACTATTACACATGTTATAACACATCACACTATTACACATGTTATAACACATCACACATGTTATAACACATCACACTATTACACATGTTATAACATATCACACTATTACACATGTTATAACACATCACACTATTACACATGTTATAACACATCACACTATTACACATGTTATAACACATCACACTATTACACATGTTATAACACATCACACTATTACACATGTTATAACACATCATACTATTACACATGTTATAACATATCACACTATTACACATGTTATAACATATTATAACATCATACTATTACACATGTTATAACACATAACACATGGTATAACACATCACACTATTACACATGGTATAACACATCACACTATTACACATGTTATAACATATCACACTATTACACATGTTATAACACATCACACTATTACACATGTTATAACATATCACACTATTACACATGGTATAACACATCACACTATTACACATATTATAACACATCATACTATAACACATGTTATAACACATCACACTATTACACATGTTATAACACATCACACTATTACACATGTTATAACACATTACACTATTACACATGTTATAACACATTACACTATTACACATGTTATAACACATCACACTATTACACATGTTATAACACATCACACTATTACACATATTATAACACATCATACTATAACACATACTATAACACATTACACATGTTATAACACATCACACTATTACACATGTTATAACACATCACACTATTACACATATTATAACACATCACACTATTACACATGTTATAACACATCACACTATTACACATATTATAACACATCACACTATTACACATGTTATAACACATCACACTATTACACATGTTATAACACATCATACTATTACACATGTTATAACACATCACACTATTACACATGTTATAACACATCACACTATTACACATGTTATAACACATCACACTATTACACATGTTATAACACATCATACTATTACACATGTTATAACACATCATACTATTACACATGTTATAACACATCACACTATTACACATGTTATAACACATCATACTATTACACATGTTATAACACATCACACTATTACACATGTTATAAAACATCACACTATTACACATGTTATAACACATCATACTATTACACATGTTATAACATATCATACTATTACACATGTTATAACACATCACACTATTACACATGTTATAACACATCACACTATTACACATGTTATAACACATCACACTATTACACATGTTATAACACATCATACTATTACACATGTTATAACACATCACACTATTACACATGTTATAACACATCACACTATTACACATGTTATAACACATCACACTATTACACATGTTATAACACATCACACTATTACACATGTTATAACACATCACACTATTACACATGTTATAACACATCACACTATTACACATGTTATAACACATCACACTATTACACATGTTATAACACATCACACTATTACACATGTTATAACACATCACACTATTACACATGTTATAACACATCACACTATTACACATGTTATAACACATCACACTATTACACATGTTATAACACATCACACTATTACACATGTTATAACACATCGCACTATTACACATGTTATAACACATCACACTATTACACGTTATAACACATCACACTATTACACATGTTATAACACATCATACTATTACACATGTTATAACACATCACACTATTACACTTGTTATAACACATCACACTATTACACATGTTATAACACATCACACTATTACACATGTTATAACACATCATACTATTACACATGTTATAACACATCACACTATTACACTTGTTATAACACATCACACTATTACACATGTTATAACACATCACACTATTACACATGTTATAACACATTACACATGTTATAACACATCACACTATTACACATGTTATAACACATTACACATGTTATAACACATCACACTATTACACATGTTATAACACATCACACTATTACACATGTTATAACACATTACACATGTTATAACACATCACACTATTACACATGTTATAACACATCACACTATTACACATGTTATAACACATCACACTATTACACATGTTATAACACATTACACATGTTATAACACATCACACTATTACACATGTTATAACACATAACACATGGTATAACACATCACACGATTACACATATATACAGAGAGAGAGAGAGAGAGAGTATTTGGAGTGACTTAAAGACGGCCTCATAATCAATTATATTGTATATCTATCACATATTTTTGTATTACGGGAATGTAATAAATTTATTATTCCATGACGTATTGAAACAGCATTTCCATTGTTTTTTTTATTGTTTGTTTGTTTGTTGTTTGTTTTTTTTTAAATAATTTTGATGGGGCCGCGATAGCTCAGTCGGTTAGAGCGCTGGCCAGGTAACCTGAGGTGAAGATCCGAGGTACAGGCTTTGACCCTCCCGTGGTGGTTTGTGTTTCTGGAACAGACCGGTCTATGCGGTCGTGGTTGTATCCTTGGGCAAGGAGACACTTTACCCTTTGTCACGCTCGCATAACTAGATTGGTAATTATGGTAAGTATTTTGTGGTGTTTCTATGTGGTATGTATGTAGGGTTTGTATTTAGTGGTGCGCTACCTATAAGTCGGACCTCTCTGTCAGGTAAGTATTTTCGATAAGGCGCCAGAGATACGAGATGACGGACGATCGGTAAGGCACGCTCTGGACGGAGGATCGTTCGAGGTATTGGAGACATTGTTATATTTGTCTCATATGAGTGAAAGCACAGAAAGCTGACTGTGGTAGGTGTTTGCCCCTTTTTGGTTTATATTGCCCATGTATTTATCCGATTGGATTATAGTATTTACCTGTAGGAGACCGGTCAAGCATTTATAGTTGATGCGGTCCACTCGTGCGTGACTGAGTTGTTTACGTGTATGTTTGAATTTCTATAACTAGTTATTGTTTTATCTATATGTTATAATGGTAACTATAGTATCAATAAGCTGTATAAGCAAGACATTTGTATATCAGTCATGTATTAGTTGTATACGGGCCAGTTATTGTCATGTATTTAGTGTAAAGTAAGCGTATGCGTTTTCTATAGGTATGGAGGCCCATAGGTGATAGACTAATTATTTATTGTACGCTGTGGACCCGTATGTTTACCTAACTGGTAATTCGCATAAGTGTGCTATATTATTCAGTAATTATAGTAATATTTAAGTAATGTTATTTAATTATCATGAATTTACATATAATTGTATATCTAGAAACCCCAGTTTGTTAGGAGTGTAAATGTATGGAAGCGCGTAAGTGAAATAAATATCTAGCTCTTGTATACGCGAAGAGACTTTTAAACTACCTGGAATATTACGGATTTCTACAAACTATGTCCTATTTTCTGCATTTACCAGCTTTCTACCGTGGATTATCAAGGGAACTGGGTGAGATGGATCAGCCAACACAGTAACAGTTTTGATCATGACAGGGTCATCTACATGTGATAGTCAGTGGCGGTATAACCCAGCCTTGTTTCCCGGTGATGCAGTTGACTCATATAAGTCAGTGGTCAACAGTTCGACCTACATGTATACCTGTGTGGTTTCCATGTGGCAGTGATGATGATTCCGATATCAGCTGATTGTTGCGTTAACACTGAAGTGTTATGAGATACTGAAGTATCTACATCTACACTCATAGCTGGCTACTCATGTGACGTGTAGGACAGAGGACCAGAGGAGTTGATTGGAAAGGAAGAGGACAGAACTTTTAAAAAGACTGTATATATCCTTATGTGTAGTGTGAGTGTGAGTGTGTGTGCATTTTGTATATATAATAGCCTTATAAATACTGTAAATAAATATGTATATACTGTATATAATGCTTTATTGTGTTATCAATACTGGGTATGGCTGTGCCGCTCTGACCACAGTTACAATTTGGTGGCAGCGGTGGGATGACTGGTGCTAGTCTGCTCGGTTGATTTCATGATTTACATTCTGTCAGTAGATGCTGGAAAGGTTTTCCACAGGTTACATGTAGTTAGGATTAGGTTCCCCATTTCTTTCACAGCAGTCTGGATACTGTGTGGAAAGTGGTATAGGTGAGCAAGTGAGTAACACTATTCTGAGACGGGGAAAAAGGCCTGTACAAGTATTCGAGGATTTGGGGTGAGTACCTAAGAAATTGTGTTAGTCATAATTATTCATTGTTTTGTTATATGTTCTTTGTTTTACATAGCTTACATCATGTCGACACGCGAGGAATTGATTTTGCATGGTAAGGAGCTTGGTTTACAGGGTCAGGAATTACGCCAGTTCGTATCTGAGGAACAAGCCAAGGCCAGACATGAAAGAGAAGAAGATAGAAGGGTTAGGCTACAAGAGCTTGAAGAGAAAGAGAAGGAGCGTCTTTTCCAGAAGGAGATGCTGATGGAAAAAGCAAAGCTAGAGAGGGAGAGCGAAGCGAGGGCAATTGAAGAACATAAGAGGCAGATGGAATTGCAAGCTTCCCAGTCAAAACCAACGGTGCGAGATGGAACAGCATTTCGGGGTCCTAAGCTGCCCGCATTCGAAGAGGGTAAAGACAACATGGATGCCTATTTGCAGCGTTTCGAGAGATATGCGACCGCTCAGAAGTGGGACTCGGCTAGTTGGGGAGCAAATCTTAGTGCTCTACTGAAGGGGAAGGCACTCGATGTTTTTTCTCGACTTCCAGTGGAACAGGCACTTAAGTATGAGGAGCTTAAGAAGGCTTTGCTCAGGCGCTTTGAGAAGACAGAGGAAGGTTTTAGGAAGGCATTTCATTCTGCAAGACCAGAAAGCGGGGAGACCTTTTCTCAGTTCTCTTTGAGACTGGAGAATTACTTTGAGAGATGGGTAGAGATGACAGGGACTCAAAAGACTTATGAAGGCGTAATGGATCTTGTTATCAGAGATCAATTCATTTATTGTTGTGGGAGAGATCTGGCGTTATTCTTGAAGGAAAGAATCCCGAAGTCGTTGGAAGAGACGGCCAAGCTCGCGGACCAGTTTGCTGATGCCAGGGGTAGTAGGAGTAACTTAATGACTACAAGGACGACCAAGCATGCTGATAGCAAACCACAACAGAACAATAGTCCACACACAGGAGACAACTCTCGTGGGAAGTCGTCACTGCCATCAAAGGAGAGGAAGTGTTATTCTTGTGGAAAACCAGGTCATTTGTCGTACGAGTGTCGGGGTAAGAAGTCATCTAACGTTGCTGCTGTAGTAGGGGAGATTGGCTCGGAGGATGTTTGTAGACGCAAACACTTGTCAACAAGAGGACGAGGGAGAAGATCTACTAGAAGTAGAAGTAAAAGAAGATGCAGTGAAGGTACTCGGGTACAGGCATCATCTCCTTCAGTTGATAGAAGTCCTCCCACTCTCAGTGAGTCATGCAACATAAAGATGGCTGGAGACAGAGGCATGCCGATAGCAAGTGGATATGTTGGCGACCATTTTGTTACGGTGTTAAGGGATAGCGGTTGTAGCGGTGTTGTCGTGAGGAAGGATTTGGTGGACCCTTCTAGGATTTCTAACCGGCAGCAGGTGTGTTCGCTTGCAGATGGATCCAGGATACAGGTGCCTGTGGCTGAGTTAGAAATTGACACACCCTATTTTAGAGGAACAACTGATGCCTGGGTATTGGAGACACCCCTGTACGACCTGATAATTGGTAATGTGGACGGTGCGAGACCCCCCAACCATCCTGACAACGATTGGCAAAGCGAGAATGGAAGAATACAGGCTGTAGAGACGAGATCTCAGAAGAAAAGGAATCAGAATGGATATCGTGCATTACAGGTGAAGGAAGTTACTGACATTGGGACCATGGACGAGATTAAGGAGGAACAGAAGGTGGACCCTACTTTGTCAAGATTTAGGGATATGGCTCAGTTAGACGACCAGCATGAACGACAAGATGGCGGAGTTTCGGTAATATTCTACCATAAGGGTTTGCTTTACCGGAAATTTCGGAGTCCAAAGGTAGCCAATGGTAAGGAGTTTCGGCAGTTAGTAGTTCCCAGGAAATTTCGACAGGCAGTGTTGGACCTTGCACATGCATCCATCATGGCGGGACATCAAGGAGTCAAGAGGACAACAGCACGTGTTCTCTCGGAATTCTTCTGGCCCGGCGTCCAAGCAGATGTGACAAGGTATTGCAGGTCATGCGATATATGCCAGCGAACTATTTCTAAGGGAAGGGTTCCTGTCGCGCCACTGGGGAACATGCCGCTGATTGATACGCCATTCAAGAGGGTTGCAGTGGATTTGATTGGACCAATTCAACCAGCAACAGATAGGGGAAACAGATATATTTTGACGGTAGTAGACTACGCGACAAGATATCCAGAGGCTGTAGCGCTACGTGGCATAGAGACGGAGCAAGTAGCAGAAGCGTTGGTTGACATATTTAGTAGGGTTGGAGTTCCAGCTGAGATGCCCTCGGACCAAGGGGCGCAGTTCACTTCTGGTGTCATGCGTGAAGTTGCCCGGCTGCTGTCAATGAAGCAATTGACAACGACCCCTTACCATCCCATGTGCAATGGGTTGGTTGAGAGATTCAATGGTACGCTTAAGCAGATGCTTAGGAGGATGAGTGCGGAACGACCAAAGGACTGGGACAAGTTCATCAATGCATTGTTATTTGCCTACCGAGAAGTTCCACAGGAGAGCTTGGGGTTTTCCCCTTTCGAACTATTGTACGGAAGATCAGTACGTGGACCAATGATGGTTTTGAAGGAATTGTGGACCAAGAATGTGCCAGATGAAGAAGTCAAATCTACATATCAGTATGTGATGGATTTGAGGGAAAGACTGGAGGAAACGTGTCAGTTGGCAAAGGAACATTTAAAGATGGCCAAAGGGAAGCAGAAGAAGTACTTCAACAGGAAATCGAAGGTTAGACAACTGAAAGCAGGAGACAAGGTATTGGTGTTGTTGCCAACCAAAGCCAATAAGTTGCTAATGCAGTGGCGTGGACCATTTCAAGTAGTTGAGAGAGTTGGACCGTCGGACTATCGAGTAAATCGCGATGGTAAGATTAAGACACTCCATGTGAATCTTCTGAAGAAGTATGTAGAACCAGAAGTCAAAAGGTCGGATTCAGAGGTTAGCGGAATCCTTGGGTGTATAGCCACAGCGGTTCTTCATGAGGACGAAGACGATTATGAAGGAAACCCGGAGTTAGAGACACTTCCGTCTAAGACTGGTAAAGAGGGAGTGGATGATGTCGTCATAGCTGAGGAATTGACGTCATCACAGCTGGAGGATGTCAACGAGCTACTACATTCTTACACAGATGTACTCACGGACATGCCTGGCCACACGAACTTGGCTCAACACGACATTCATACGACAACATCAGAACCAGTTCGTGTGAAGCAGTATCCATTACCATACAGCACCAAGGAAGTCATAATGGATGAGGTCAAGAAGGTGATTGATATGAAAATCATTGAACCATCGGAATCACCCTATGCCGCACCTGTTGTAATGGTGAAGAAGAAGGATGGCAGCAACAGATTCTGCATTGACTTCAGGAGGCTAAACCGTGTGACAGTGTTCGATGCTGAACCAATGCCAGACACAAACAACATCTTCGGTCGGCTTGCAGGAGCGCGTTACTTCTCTAAGCTGGATCTGTCTAAGGGATATTGGCAGGTGCCTATGGCGGAAGATGCGAAACCAAAGACTGCATTCAGCACTCCCCAAGGACTGTTCCAATTTCGGGTAATGCCGTTTGGATTAGTTAACGCACCTGCGACGTTTAGCCGCCTTATGAGGAAACTGTTAGCGGGAATGGACTGGTTGGATAATTTCATCGACGACATTCTCATTTTTACGGAAACATGGGAACAACATCTGGAAGTGTTGAAGGAATTATTTGGTCGGTTGAGGAAGGCGAGGTTGACGGCACGACCTACGAAGTGTTCGATTGGTTTCATGTCTCTACCTTGTCTGGGGTATGTAGTTGGAGATAAGCGACTTCGACCAGACCAGGAAAAGATCAAGGCTATAGAAGAGGCACCGAAACCAGAAACAAAGAAACAAGTGCGATCGTTTCTGGGACTAGCGAGCTTTTATCGGAGATTCATACCGAATTTCTCTGCAATAGCCATACCTCTGAGTGACCTGACCAAGAAAGGACTCGCAAATAAGGTTGAGTGGAACGACAGTCATGAGAAGGCATTTGTAACTTTGAAGATGATGTTGACCAGCAGTCCTGTTCTGAAGTTACCGGATCTTACACAGGAGTTTATTCTCAGGACTGATGCATCCGATACGGGTATTGGGGCTATTCTGCTGCAAGAGGAGAACGACAAGCCGATGCCGGTAGCATACGCTAGCCGGAAGCTTCTTCCCCGTGAGAAGAATTACGCCATTATTGAGAGAGAGTGCCTAGCTATCGTTTGGGGCATACAAAAGTTTGAACCGTACCTGTATGGACGGGAGTTTGTTTTGGAAACAGACCACCAACCATTGACGTATCTGAACCGGACGAGGACAGCTAACGGAAGGCTGATGAGATGGGCTTTGATGTTGCAGCCTTACAGGTTTCGCTTGCGGGCCATCAAGGGTTGTGACAATGTTGGAGCGGATTATCTCAGCCGGATGTAGGAACCTATATTGGATATAGAGTGGGACGTTGCTGTCGTTGGTCCGGGGAGATCACAGGAATTCCAGTTGGAATACGTAGTGTTGGTATTCTTTATGTTATGCGAGGTGGATATTTTGTGAAATTGTGGCAATTTCATCTGAAGCGGGAGGATGTGTCACGCTCGCATAACTAGATTGGTAATTATGGTAAGTATTTTGTGGTGTTTCTATGTGGTATGTATGTAGGGTTTGTATTTAGTGGTGCGCTACCTATAAGTCGGACCTCTCTGTCAGGTAAGTATTTTCGATAAGGCGCCAGAGATACGAGATGACGGACGATCGGTAAGGCACGCTCTGGACGGAGGATCGTTCGAGGTATTGGAGACATTGTTATATTTGTCTCATATGAGTGAAAGCACAGAAAGCTGACTGTGGTAGGTGTTTGCCCCTTTTTGGTTTATATTGCCCATGTATTTATCCGATTGGATTATAGTATTTACCTGTAGGAGACCGGTCAAGCATTTATAGTTGATGCGGTCCACTCGTGCGTGACTGAGTTGTTTACGTGTATGTTTGAATTTCTATAACTAGTTATTGTTTTATCTATATGTTATAATGGTAACTATAGTATCAATAAGCTGTATAAGCAAGACATTTGTATATCAGTCATGTATTAGCTGTATACGGGCCAGTTATTGTCATGTATTTAGTGTAAAGTAAACGTATGCGTTTTCTATAGGTATGGAGGCCCATAGGTGATAGACTGTAATTATTTATTGTACGCTGTGGACCCGCATGTTTACCTAACTGGTAATTCGCATAAGTGTGCTATATTATTCAGTAATTATAGTAATATTTAAGTAATGTTATTTAATTATCATGAATTTATATATAATTGTATATCTAGAAACCCCAGTTTGTTAGGAGTGTAAATGTATGGAAGCGCGTAAGTGAAATAAATATCTAGCTCTTGTATACGCGAAGAGACTTTTAAACTACCTGGAATATTACGGATTTCTACAAACTATGTCCTATTTTCTGTATTTACCAGCTTTCTACCGTGGATTATCAAGGGAACTGGGTGAGATGGACCAGCCAACACAGTAACAGTTTTGATCATGACAGGATCATCTACATGTGATAGTCAGTGGCGGTATAACCCAGCCTTGTTTCCCGGTGATGCAGTTGACTCATATAAGTCAGTGGTCAACAGTTCGACCTACATGTATACCTGTGTGGTTTCCATGTGGCAGTGATGATGATTCTGATATCAGCTGATTGTTGCGTTAACACTGAAGTGTTATGAGATACTGAAGTATCTACATCTACACTCATAGCTGGCTACTCATGTGACGTGTAGGACAGAGGACCAGAGGAGTTGATTGGAAAGGAAGAGGACAGAACTTTTAAAAAGACTATATATCCTTATGTGTAGTGTGAGTGTGAGTGTGTGTGCATTTTGTATATATAATAGCCTTATAAATACTGTAAATAAATATGTATATACTGTATAGAATGCTTTATTGTGTTATCAATACTGGGTATGGCTGTGCCGCTCTGACCACAGTTACACCCTTATCACTTTGGGTGGCATGCGACGGGCCTTCCATGTGTTGTTAAGTGAGGTAGTCACCAACTACTACATAATGACCCTGGCTATTCACGGGGTTATAAACCCAGCAATAAAACTTTTTTTTCTGATCAAATGTAACGACACATCTTTCGATAACATCAATTTTCATGACTTAAATTTTGCTTGGACGCCAAAGAATACCGTCTGTTGAATTCCACTTCATGTGACCTAGAGAGCGACTAACATAACATCCTAAATAATATGTCGTTCCATCTATATATTTGTAATAGGGTTCCCTCCGGGGTGCGTCAATCCCGACCAGCGTCGGAGAGATAGATCCCAAATGTGTGATCGTATAGTTGTTTTTACCGTTACCATCTCCCGACACCGGTCAGCGAACAAGTCCCCAGAGAGAACCTCGCCCACTAGCTGATTACAGGCAGCTATTAACCCAAGTTCGAAGGATGTGGCGGAGAAATTAATTAATGTCAACAAACACCGTGAATAAAGTTATCTATAGCTTTATTATATAATGCAGATTAAAGAATATAAACAATACATATAAGCCTAAACAAAGCAAGTGTAAATTAGACAGCCTACAGCTAACATTCCCACAGTAAATTCTACTACTTCCCCACTAGCAATACACCAGCCCCACTCCCTACGTATACACACCCTAAGTGCCCTAACGTGCATACGCAATGTACGCGTGCTGTTGTCAGCACTGTGTAGCTACTGTTGTCAGTGCCTGATAGAGAGGGTATCCTTGTAACTGTGGTCAGAGCGGCACAGATATACAATTATATATAAATTCATGATAATTAAATAGCATTACTTAAATATTACTATAATTACGGAATAATATAGCATACTTATGCGAATTACCAGTTAGGTAACCCTGCGTGTTCACAGCGTACAATAAATAATTACAGTCTATCACCTATGGGCCTCCATACCTATAGAAAACGCATACGCTTACTTTACGCTAACTACATGACAATAACTGGCCCGTATACAACTAATACATGACTGATATACAAATATCTTGCTTATACAGCTTATTGATACTATAGTTACCATTTTAACATATAGATAAAACAATAACCAGTTATAGAAATTCAAACATACACGTAAACAACTCAGTCACGCACGAGTGGACCGCACCAACTATAAATGCTTGACCGGTCTCCTACAGGTAAATACTATAATCCAATCGGATAAATACATGGGCAATATAAACCAAAAAGGGCAAACACTTACCACAGTCAGCTTTCTGTGCTTTCACTGTTTATCCTCTTGTACAGAATATTTTGTGTGTGCGTGCGTTGTTTGTTTTCTAAACATTATTCTTGATTGATTGAATGGATTTATTAATTAATGAAAAAAGATAATCTTGTTGATATTCATGGTGACCTTAGTCATGATTTATAGAGTAATAATAATGGATATATCTTCCAATCGAAAATTTACTGGACCTTTTATGGCAAATAGTCTCCTTTATTTCTGAGCATATCCAATGTCTAGCTCGGGCCTATCGATGTTGATATAACAATATAAATACAATCCGAATAAGAGAGAGATTCTATCTAATTGATATGTCTTGTCCAAAAACTAATTTGTTTCAGGTTCAAAATCATTTTGGACGAGGACCACGAGGTTATCCCAGTAAACGAGTTAACATTCCGATCAAGGAATGGAATCAAAATACGATTTGAGGAGAGAGAACCCCATACAAAAATTACCGATGTCTGGAAAAGTTATTAATTTGCATTCATCTTGTTTATGGCGACAGAAGTTTATCAATCTCGATTTTCGTCGATCTCCGAGAAGAATCAATATATCATTTTCTGAACTGGAAAAGATATGTACGCCCATGGAACATTCGACTCGGTATTGACAGTCATATTTTTGTTCTCTCTAGACAGAGAGTCTAAAAAATCAACCAATAAACAAAATAAAATTATAGTTTCAATTTGAAGAAATATATCAGGTCTTTTCACTTGAAGTTTATAGTCGGGAGTTCATATCTGAGAGTAGCTTGTCAACCCTGTCTTCAACCACTGGCATGAAGCTCGACGACTCGTCATCCGCCAACTGAACACGTGCCCGACTTCCAAATAAAAAATCCTGTTTGATCAGTGTCTTAATACTAAATTATGTTTTACCTCTCTTCGATACCGTGGCTTACAATTACTAATACTGGGTACATCTTGGAATATCGATAAAGCAGCAAAGACGGTTCCAAGTGTTCATCATCTATAAGTGAGAGTGAATGTTAAAGTCACAGTAATCACAGTAATCACAGAATGACATCAATGTAAGCCTTAAAAGGCTTGTGTGATGTATTATCGCCATGTCATTACAGAATGAGGTTTGTCAAATAGAAGGTTAGCGACTTCGGATTGGTTGTTTCTTCACTAAATAGATTATATATATGTCTCTGGATATACATAAATTATGGTAATGCACATTTTGAACACTTGAACTAATGTGCACTTATTTACACATACTATTTACACTTGATATATATGTATCTTGACAATTCCTGGTGTAGAACTTGTTCCTATAATAGCTAAACAACAGTCTCTCATGTCAATCTGTACTGTGATATATTATCGGAAAGTGTTTCGGAAAGGTAGATGTCATTTTATAAAAAGCAAGTATTTCCTACACAAAGTTGAAATCCTTGATAAAAAACTGATTTAGGTCTCCTTTTTCAACTACCACCCAGCCTAATATACATGTATATATTTTGTCACCTATGCAATCATGTAGATCAACGCGTTTCTATGATAATTAGGTCATTGTGTCTTGCTTTTATTTAAGGTGGTTCTTGGATTTGTCCAGGAAGCCAATGTTGTTATAGCCTCATGAATATTAAAAAAAAATTGATTTCAGTCCCTACATTTACATCATCATTATTATTATTATTACAAGCTAACCGGTAATAAGTAGTTACATATTAAAGTATTTAAAATTTTGCCGTATCCATCCACATAAAGAATATATATAAAAAATACTGTGACCAGTAGCATTGGATTCTAATGCTTTTTTTTATCTAGGGAAAGCATGGTCTTTCGTTGATATGCGTATGCGTATATGCATGTCTGTTTACCCTGTAACTCATAACCAGTAAACCTGTGACGGGTAAATAATAAGTCATAGAGTAGGAGGACCGGTTATGAGTCATAGGGTAAACAGAGGTATGAAGTCAATAAATATCATATGCATGTCTCTGCGAGAAGGTAGAAAGTTAGATGTAGTAATCCAGACGAATCTGCCGTGGATACACAGACATGTATTATGAGGTGTCTACAAAAGGATACGATAGTCACGTGGCCCTGTGATCAGGGTCAGCCGAGGGTCATCAGATCAGACCTGCAGATCTAGACCAGTTTATCTTAAACAAAGATAAAAAAAATCCCACTGATAAGTAATTAGATAAACTATGGTCGAGAAGATGATTTTTTTTACCATAATCGTTAACTGCAAAACGAAAGTAGGTCTAGCCCAACTAGGTGAAGCAAATACTATTTTCGCAATAATTCTTCCTTTTACTTGATACGATAGCTATGAATTACATGTAAATCAGTGTTACCTTCCGTTGTTTATTAGCACATTGGTGTCTCAAAAAATGCGAAAATAATCCGGTGATGTTCAATGATCTTCTGTTTTTATTATCGTCATGTTTTCCTGGTCACGTTCTACTTGCATGTAGGGTTCTGGTTACGTCATCAAATTCATTTCCCGCGAATTTACTGGGAAATCTTAATCAACACTTTAAATGAAATGAAATGAAAGAAATAAAAAAAATGTCTAAATAAAAACATTGTGATCAGTATTTAGTATAACATTAAAGATTTATCGTAAATAATTGCTATGATTCGCTAACCTAAAGCATAAGCAATTGGAATCAAATTATTTTGAAATTCATATTTCGTTTCTATTATAATTTAATTTTTTTTATCACAAGATCGTTTAGCAGCTTTGCTGTACTGACTCTTTCAAACGCATAGATGCTTTGATTGGAACAAAGATGGCAACCTGAAGCTGTAAGGAGGTTTGGATTTGAATTAAATTGCATATATTTCGGCAAGAAAATATCGTTCAATGTTGCCGTGTGATCAGATCATCTAATTTTGGCAATACGTATTCAGAACAGTTGTTGTTTAGTCGCTACGTTCATTGACATACAAATTCGGATTATTATATAAATACTTATTCAACAAGCTAACCGGTAATAAGTATTTATATATTCAAGTATTTAAAAGGTAAAAATTGAAGTAATCCAGACGATTCTGCCATTGATACATTCATTATGAGGTGTTTACAAAAGGATACGATAATAACGTGACCCTGTGGTCAGGGGCTGATGAGGGTAGTCAGATCAGACCTGCAGACCAGTCAATTTTAAACAAAGATGCACTGTACATGAGAAGTACAAATATTCTTAATAGAAAAATCCCATGGATAAGCAATTAGATCGACTATGGTTGAGAAGATGAGTTATTTATACGACCATATCTGTAAACTGTAAAACGAAAGTAGGTTTAGCCAGGTGAAGCAAATGCTGCTATTTTCGCAATAACTGTTCGTTTTACTTGATACGATAGCTATGAACAAAATCAGTGTTACCTTCCGTTGTATTTTAGCACATTGGTGTCCGAACAAATGCGAAAATAATCCGGTATAATGTTCAATGATCTTCTGTTTTTATTATCGTTATGCATGTTTTCCAGGTCACGTTCTAATAGCATTTGGACTTCCGGTTACGTCATCAAATTCATTTCCCGCGAATTTATTGGGAAATCTAAATCAACACTTGAAATGAAATGAAATGAAATGGAAGAAATAAAAAAAGTCTTAATAAAAATATTGTGATCAGTATCTAGTGCAACATTAAAGTTTCATCGTAAATAATTGCTACGATTCGCTAACCTAAAGCATAAGTCAGAGAGAACTGTCGTTTTCGCGAGAAGGTCTCAGACAGTTCGTAGCGCGGTCTTAGCAACCGTCGTACCAACAACACATCCAAAATGTTGTTTTCGGAGAATTTCGGAGTGATTTTTATGTGCTGAACACTATTTTAAATGCTGTGTATCGTTATATCATCAGCGTCGGTTCTGCGATTAATGTATGCTATTATGTTTTCTCTGTGGGGAACAAACCGTGCCTGTTTTTTGTTTCTCGGGAAGCTGACAATAGGTATGCTTTCCGTGAAGCTGAGAAACAGACCGACCGGTCTTTACTGTCCTTGGGCAAGACATTTTAAGTAACTTTTCAGGTGGCATGTAATGGGCCTCCACTATAATGATGTCGACACCAACAGGGAGACACTGATTGGAAATGACTCTAGCTGTTCAGTTGGTGATGAAGCAAACAAAATGTGGCGAACACGTGTTGTAACTTTCTCCTGCTAGGATCAAAACAACAGGAACTTACTGAACGGGGGTATCGAAAATGATCAACTGACTGAACGGGGGTATCGAGGATTATCATCTAACTGAACTCGGGTATCGAGGATGATCATCTGACTGAATATATATATATATATACAATAAAAACAGTTATTTGATCCTTACGGACGGAATAATAATTTTAAAACAAAAACATTTAACAACGTTCTCTTAGCGCTTTCTCTCCATCTTGGGAGTTCTTCAGAGAGGTTTGTTTATTTTTTGAACTAATTATGACGTCATTAACATAGCAACATAGCAACAAGCAACAATGACGGCGCAAAAACCTGTTCCAGTCAGAAAACATATAATTTAGAAAGATAACTATATTTATTAATTTATTATTTGAAGAACATTAAACCGAAATAGTACTGTTAAAGCCAGGCTTAAGAAGTCTGATGAATTCAGATTCTTTTGCCTCACGCTTGAAAGCATCTGTATCATTCATTTGATAAATAGGGAAAATTTAAAACTCTCCATTAGAACATTCGTGAACATGTTTACTAACAGGTAAAAATCTTAAATGGTCGGTCCGAATTTGTGGTCTATGTACCGTTATTCGTGTACGCAGTTCCGTACCAGTCTGACCAATATAAAAATTAGAACATTTGCTACAAATTAAAACATAAATTACGTTGCTAGATCTACAATTCATATTCATTTTAACTTTAAAATTGAAACCGTTTTTTAATTTAATTTCACTTCATTGTATGATATAGCTGCAAGTACCACAACGGGGTGTATTATATTTAGATATATATGTAACGCGCAGCACGTGTACCGCATGGGTGCCACGTGTGTCGGACTGCTACCAAGTTTTTGCCCAGGGTTCGACTGCCGCTTTCGCTTGCAGAATCCAAATACAAATGAATTTTCAAGTAATAGACAATATTTAGTAAACTGGTGAGAAAGAAAATAGACTCGTCATATAAAGTTCCAACAATTTATTAACATGTGTAAAAATAACAAAGTACCAAAATAATACCCGTGAGGCACAGTGAGGAATTCAAAATTATATACGTCTAGCTAAAACATATGCCAACCATCGTTTAATCACAACTAACCATATAAATGGAATAAATGTAGTTTACCCCGAGTCTCAAGCACGTGGCATGTCCGGTCAGAATACAACATTTGCTAACCACCCGTCTTTTCTCCCGTATCTACTAACGAGGTTTCCAACAACCATCCCTCGCCTTACCGGTTTTATAGAAACAGCCCGAGAGGCGGAAATATTCTCTAGCCACTCCGCGAGTGCTCTCAGAATGGAATAATTCCTTCAACCAACAACCTGACTTCCGACATGATATATATAGTCTACTAATATCAGAAACACCGCAATGACATTTCTCTATTCCCATTATTTTGTTTTCATTCATTTTCCACCTCATTTTGTTTTTTGTCTGTGGTTGATCACTGTCGGTACGAGCCACTAAATCACCCATTATCTTGGATAATAAAGGAGCAAGTTAGAAATGTAAACACAACGCAAATCGAAACTAATCTGCCAACCAAATACATGGCTTGTATAGTTTAACAGAGGTGGCCTTGGCATACATATTTGTTGTTATTAAACTCGTATCTATGCATACTTTGATAGTGTTTCGAGAGGTCGTTATCCTATCTGTGAAGGCAGAGTCACGGACTTCCCCATAACAAACAGACAACCGACTAGAATAAAACGGAAGTGTTATCTGTAGATTACCGACCTCGGACGACCGCGGTAAGTCTTGTATCTGTATTTATTATATTTATTACTATACAATGAAACTAGGTCATTATTTCAAATGAAGTTTTAGAAGAGGAAATACACAGCCATATTCCCATTCAGTGTCGTTGGTATCTCACACTACACAGCTGGCATACCTACCGTCTGACTTGGTGGCGGAACTCAGAGGCTGGAGTATAATTTGTAGTATAGCTCTGTATCCATACCTACCGTCTGACTTGGTGGCGGTACTCAGAGGCTGGAGTATATATTGTAGTACAGCTCTGTATCCATACCTACCGTCTGACTTGGTGGCGGAATCCAGAGGCTGGGGTATAATGAGTAGTAAAGCTCTGTATCCATACCTACCGTCTGACTTGGTGGCAGTACCCGGTGACTGGAGTATAATTTGTAGTATAGCTCTGTATCCATACCTACCGTCTGACTTGGTGGCAGTACTCGGTGACTGGAGTATAATTTGTAGTATAGCTCTGTATCCATACCTACCGTCTGACTTGGTGGCAGTACTCGGTGACAGGAGTATAATTTGTAGTATAGCTCTGTATCCATACCTACCGTCTGACTTGGTGGCGGAACTCAGAGGCTGGAGTATAATTTATAGTGAAGCATTGTTTCCATTATCTAGCTTCTGTACGCACTGTATCTATATTACTTACTTATCGGATAAGTCGAGACAACACTTATGGATCCACATCTGGACTGATGTCAGATTTCCTTTCCACGTGCCTCGCGGGGTGATCACGTGGTTGGCGGGGACGTGTTTCTGGAATGGTCCACCACCTTGGAGGTTAGACTAATAGAATATTTCCCTGCCTTGGGGTGGGACAAAGAAATCTCAACCCGTGGAGGAATTCATGAAGGTCTAACCCGACAACAGTATATCTTGTCATTTCATAAAACTCTTTGTTAAACATTAAATATAACGAGGGAACTATTAGTGACGTCATTTAAAAAGTACTTCCGTAAGTACTTCGGGTTCAGATGGTTAGTGCGTGCAATCGGTCATACCCAAGGAGTTGTCATAGACATCTCTTGCGTCTAAAACTGGAGATAAACCGGAGAACTGTGGGGGAAAGTAGAATCTCCACCCGAGGGAGGATTTCTTCAGCTGGCAAACACGCGGCTTGCAGGGTCGAGATGAACAGAATCCTTCACCTCTTGGGGGGAGGGGGGGGGGGGGGGGGGGGGTGACAGGGGAATCTCAACCCGAGTGGGAAGATTCTTAAGTTGCCAATCACAAATATTGTCCAGTGTTTGGCAGCTTAAGTAACTTACCCCGAGGGTTGAGATGAATGATATTTGTTCTCCCTACCCTGTTTACCCTCTTATGTGTCCAATATGGACGTTACATTAACGCAAGGAAGTATTTACGAGACGCCATTGCATTGTTGACATGACGTCATCGTATTGTTGACCTGACTTAATGCAATTTGTGAGAACGTGCAAAGAGCACGTGAAGCTTGTCTCAACCGAGGGTGCCCCGGAAAACCTCGCGATTACACAGTCAAAAGGTCGGAACTAAGTCGATATGGATTTGATGTGTTCCCCGGGAATGTTTGACATGGAAAGCAGAAAAAAAGTTTATAAAATTATTTATATAGCACACGATTTGTGAGCTACGAATATATCTATCAGACAAAATATTAACGAGCAATAATGGATAGAAATCAACTATTTATCCTACCGGCGATCGTACGGCAAACAGCTACAACATTTATTGATAAGGGGTGATTTTAATCTAAAGATTGTAGCTGTAAAAGACGGAATCTTTCGATAAGAGCGGCATATTTGGAAGGAAAAGTGTATTGAATCAATTGAATTAGGGAATCATTCTTATTTTATTATTTACTTTCTTACATAAACAAGATACATGATAAGATCCACTGTCTGGGGAAAGAGTGAAGATCGAAATTACATGTCAAGAGAGGGGAAATCACTGAAATAGTCCCAACAATGAATAAAAAGCGAATGTGTTGGCTGAGTTCTTTTCGTGTATTGGTAACTGAGCCACAAATTGATGTACTCATTCTACAGGATCATGATATATCATGTGGATTCAAAGATACTGAAATAACAGAAGAGGAAACGCTAAATACGCTGAACAGTTCTTCACAATCTCCTGGACAACATACATTCCAAAGTATTAAACGACTTATCAGATACAAAACAAAAACACAACTATGTGAAATGTTCAACAATTTCCGAACAGATGGAAGGAAGAGCTAACAAGAGAGGAGACAGAAAAGGTTCACCAGTATCATATCTAAATGTTTGGGGGGGAAATATACTAGAGCGAAAAATGGTCCACCTGAAGAGAGACAATAGGACAACTGGACAAAAATGATTGTCCAACGATGATCAATTTAGATTTCAGGCGTTTGACGGTGTGCCAAACAATTGTTACAATTTACACTGAAACTCTCTGACAAATGATGTCGTCACCGACGCTGAAAACATTTAAAGCCTGGCTGGATAAGGACTGGGGACAACCAGAAAGGTTTTTTTCAACCATGAAATAGACGATAACATTTGATGGGATATATAGACATTTGCCTGCCTCTAGTACCAGTATTATTGTTATAAGGAAAGGTTAACATCCTTAACCAGCCTGTGAACTATGGGAAACCCTTAGAGTTTATACTACTTCCCTAGACTATCTACTGGTTGTCTGAAGTAATATATTGATAGACAGTCTAGTAAGATAACAGACAAAGGTGTGTTTGGGGAGGGGGTAGTTATATTTAGAGTTCGCCTTCCTTATGTAATCTCGCGTTAATCGTTGTTAGTCTATGTATGATTATGGTGACACCTTATCTAATATCCATGTAACCTTTCCTGTCAGAAACATGGACATTGTTATACAAAGTATTCTCGCTGTGGTGGTTGGGTATGTGGTTTGGGTTGTCGTAGCTGAACTGTGGAGATACAACGCCCTCTGTCGGACAGTGAGGAATTTCGCCCAGCCTGGTCCAGCACACTGGTTTTGGGGACACATGAAGATGGATTTCGTAAGTGAAATACTTGTGCATATTAGCATATTTAGCAACATATTATTTTCACTCCGCCCGCTACACGATTATGCCTTGAACGAAACGATTTGACCAATCAAATGCCGTGTTACATTTTGAATAAAATGGACTCCACTGATATATATTATTCTCATAGCACATATCTGAAATATAACTGTTACTGCACGGGTCATAGCATATATCACAGATATTCGAGAATGTCACTACTTAAACAGGCATATACCATAGCATATAGCATATCTAAAATATAATTGTTGCCATGGAAACTCGATTATACCATAGGTACTCGAGTCGTAGCATGTTTTCCTTAACGTATAGTATTTTAGGAACAATAATTTTAACAGCATGTACACATTACCTTGTCTGGTGCCTATATTTAAATATGAAAGCCTGAGAAAAACAACTAAATTAATGACCAATGCATTAAATAATACTTTTCTAGATGACCGACATGCGGCCGCTGACAAATCTATCTGACGAAGAAGCTTACCGGATGAGCCATAACACTAAGTGGGCCATAACGTGGCTGACTTTTATACCATTGATCCAGGCCAACCACCCCGACAGTGCTAAGGCCGTGCTGAAACTTTCTGATCCCAAACCGACTGGAAGCGGACAGTTGTATAACATTTTGACGAGTTTTTTAGGTAAAAATCGTTCAGAATTGGTGTTATTTTAACTCCATATTAAACAAGATGACATTGAACATACCGATAAAACAGGTGAAAGGTAAACATCAGACACATCAGCTGTCTATACACCCTGTGTGTGGTGATAGGGTTTTATTGTGTTTGTTGTCACAACCTTATGTATGACAACACAGTGATGATAAGTTGATACGTTCTGTTGATTTCAAAGAATTGAAAATTAGTAAATTTATTGAATCGGTGACTATTGTACCACTTCTTTCCAGCGTTTTTTTTCTGTGATTTTCTCTATTCGTGTTCTATGTAACAACACTTCAGCCCTTTAGCGTCACTGACAAGTCCCCGGTATCAACATTTCAGGTCCTTTATTGTCATTGACAAGTCCAAGGTATCAATACTTCACGCTTTTAAGCGTCACTGACGAGTCAAAGGTATGACTATTTCGCGCCCTTTAGGGTCACTGACGAGTCCAAGGTATCAATACATCACGTCCCTTTAGTGTCACTGACGAGTCCAAGGTATCAATACATTCACGTCCTTTAGGGTCACTGACGAGTCCAAGGTATCAATACATCACGTCCCTTTAGTGTCACTGACGAGTCCAAGGTATCAATACTTCACGCTTTAAGCGTCACTGACGAGTCAAAGGTATGACTATTTCGCGCCCTTTAGGGTCACTGACGAGTCCAAGGTATCAATACATCACGCCCTTTAGTGTCACTGACGAGTCCCCGGTATCAACATTTCAGGTCCTTTATTGTCATTGACAAGTCCAAGGTATCAATACTTCACGCTTTTAAGCGTCACTGACGAGTCAAAGGTATGACTATTTCGCGCCCTTTAGGGTCACTGACGAGTCCAAGGTATCAATACATCACGTCCTTTAGTGTCACTGACGAGTCCAAGGTATCAATACATCACGTCCTTTAGGGTCACTGACGAGTCCAAGGTATCAATACATCACGTCCTTTAGTGTCACTGACGAGTCCAAGGTATCAATACTTCACGCTTTTAAGCGTCACTGACGAGTCAAAGGTATGACTATTTCGCGCCCTTTAGGGTCACTGACGAGTCCAAGGTATCAATACATCACGCCCTTTAGCGTCACTGACGAGTCCAAGGTATCAATACATCACGCCCTTTAGTGTCACTGACGAGTCCAAGGTATCAATACATCACGCCCTTTAGTGTCACTGACGAGTCCAAGGTATCAATACATCACGCCCTTTAGTGTCACTGACGAGTCCAAGGTATCAATATTTCACGCCCTTTAGTGTCACTGACGAGTCCAAGGTATCAATACATCACGCCCTTTAGTGTCACTGACGAGTCCAAGGTATCAATACATCACGCCCTTTAGTGTCACTGACGAGTCCAAGGTATCAATACATCACGCCCTTTAGCGTCACTGACGAGTCCAAGGTATCAATACATCACGCCCTTTAGTGTCACTGACGAGTCCAAGGTATCAATACATCACGCCCTTTAGCGTCACTGACGAGTCCAAGGTATCAATACATCACGCCCTTTAGTGTCACTGACGAGTCCAAGGTATCAATACATCACGCCCTTTAGTGTCACTGACGAGTCCAAGGTATCAATACTTCACGCCCTTTAGGGTCACTGACGAGTCCAAGGTATCAATACTTCACGCCCTTTAGCGTCACTGACGAGTCCAAGGTATCAATACATCACGCCCTTTAGTGTCACTGACGAGTCCAAGGCATCAATGCTTTACGCCCTTTAGTGTCACTGACGAGTCCAAGGTATCAATACTTCTAGCTCTTTTGCGCAATGCTTACCGTGGTATAAAAGGGTCATAGCACATGTATAGTTATGCTGAAAAATTGTTGTGGTTCGTAGGTGAGGGATTGGTTACTAGCAATGGGAACAAATGGAGGAGAAACCGGAAGTTGCTCACCCCGGTTTTCCACTTTGATGTGTTGCGTCCATACGTTAGAATATACAACGAAGCCGCCGATATTGTGTTGGTAAAAACATAACTCAAATAATAGCTTTGTTAACTTAAGCTCAATCATGGGGATTAGCCTGAATATATTTATCCATGTTATGAAGGTATACTCCACAAAAAACGGGATGTACTTTAAATAAACCGCGAAGTGGTTTCTGATGAGAGTACTACACTCCGGATTTTTTTGTTATTAACTCAATAATATAAAAGATATATTCAAGGTAATCCTAATGATATAATCTATATTTTGGAAAAATTCACTTTAATTATGGTCACCTTTCTTTAACAACTCATCACGCTGCTCCATTCGCCACACATACAGTGTACGCACTCACCACAGCCATGCGTATCGCACGCACGAGATGCCGTCCTTAAATTACCATAGCTATTAATAGAACGTTCAACAAAAAAAAAAAAAAAAAAAACCAAACGCGGCGTTATAAACGTCGACGTCATTTTTTACGTTATGGACTGATAACATAAATTTCTAAGACAATTAAAATGCTTGTTACAAACAAGATTTAATTATTTCAACATATCCTCTGATAACTCAAACACCAGTATTTCTCGAACTATTAACAAGGTGGGGTTTTAACGTATAACGAAAAAATATCTAGACATAAACATATACTGAAATATTTTCTTCACAGGACAAGTTTGCCACAATGATGAAGGAAAGTCCTAAAAGTATTGATATCACCGACGTTCTAAACCTCGCCACGCTGGACGTCATCCTCAGGTGTGCTTTGTCGTACGGGGGCGACATACAGAGGCAGTAAGTACGGAAGGAATTGGTTGAGTTTTAGTTGTATATTATTATCATTAATCAACTGGGCCTTTTTTCACTGCATATACGCTAATTTAGTCAGCAGGAGAGTTTAATAAGCTGAAAAGGGAGAGATTTAAATATTTAACTATATCTTTTGTAGAAGAACAGATTTGCCAACATTGTTATTTTTACAATAGGTACCAAGATCTTATTTAGATTGTACTAAGAAAACACAGGTATATTATTTATTATTATTATTTCTTTCAGATAAATCATGTTTGATGCTTTTAACCATCAAGCTAATTCTTACGTTTCTGTTTCATAATCATTAAAATTATCTGAAATTTAAAATTTAGTTAAATACCATGATGACCGAAAAAATGAGATTATGATGATGATGCTGATAATTTAAGGTTTATTATTATCATTATGATGATGAAGAAGATAAGAATATGATGATGATGATGATGACTATGATGATGATGATATCAGGATGAGATTGTGATGATGACTAATGATGATGCTGATGATGATGTTATGATGGTAATGATTCTTAGGATGATATGATTGTGAAGATGAGAATATGATATAATGATGCTGATATGATGATGATGATGGTGATGTTGATTTTAGGATGGTTATGAGTATGATGATTATGATGATAATGATTTGTAGGATGATTAATATGATTATGATGATGATGATGAGATTATGATGAAGATGCCTTTGAGGATGATTATGATGATGATGATGGGGATGAGTATGTTGAAGATGACGATTAGTATGATGATGATTAGTATTACGATGATGATTTTAATGTTTAAGTAGGATGATGAGACTATGATGATGAAAAATATAAGTAATGATAACATTGACAAAACAGTCGTGTGGCGTGACTCTAACTGTCCCAGGGTGTGTATTTTTTCTACCTTTGGCTGAGGGACTTTGATCGGGTGGGTGGGATTGCTCATTTAGGTCTTTGGCTACGCCCTTTTTTTGTTCTGTGTATTTTCTGTTTATTTCCCCCTTTTTACACCTATCCCCCTTCCTGGTACTAACCACACACCCCTCCCCCAAATAAAAGAATTCATCAAATAATGTTTTGTGAGTGGGTAAGATCATACCTTTCGCTAGTATCAACAGAGTCCTAGAAGATGTTCAAACTCGCTAATCCCTGTACAAGTATTTACATTGATCAATGGTTAATAGTTTTGCCTTTGTTAAATGCGGCATTGCCAATGTTAAGGTATAACCATTGTGTTTTTGTGTTGTCTTTTTATATTCTCTACTCTTATAAATATGCTGTATCTTCATCGAATTCCCTGCTCAAAGTTGCCCTTGTAAAATGTCTTTTTGCGTAATTTTAGAGAGAAGCATCCATACGCCACAGCCGTACACAGGATAGGGCTGTTAATGATAAGAAGACTAATGTAAGTATATAATATTAATAATAACTTATCAGCTTCTGTATCAAATAATGATTTACTTGCCGGTAGTATAATACGTAGTGTACCTGGTTCTGTTTTGGCGGTAGGTACCCCTGGCAGTTCCTGTCCTGGACACTCTATATGATGTCCGCTGACGGGCAAGAATACAAACGTCATCTGGATTACGTCCATGGATTTGCCGACGATCTGATAGCGAAACGAAAGATAGCTTTGGTAAGGTACAATAATAATAATTCGGTCAGCCTACACACTAACACACTTTGTCGTCATCAACGTATTATAACGTTTTAAGATGAAAGACGAGCGTTTCTCATTTTATACTTTTTTACACAGAGAACCAGATATATACATACATGTATATATATATATATATTTTTTTTTTTTTACCAATGAAATATCGAAAATTATCCATTCTATAAAAGTGATATATATCACTTTTTCTGATATTTTCCAATAGTGAAAAATATCACTTGATATGATTTGAAATATCAAAGCACTGCATATAAACGACAACATTGGAAATTAGAATTTGCATATAGCTCTCTGTCATGTTGAATGACGTCATAATGGAAGACGGAACATTTGGGAGGGAATCGTAATGTATATCGGAGAGATTGAGCTGCCTCGGTATATTTTGCTATAAAATGTAATAAACAGAATATCTAACAGTATGACTTCTATTTTGATATTTTTCACCCGTGCTACGCTCTCGTGAAAAATATTAAAATATTAGCCACTTTTGTGAAATATATTTGGTATTACTGAAGACAAGGTTAGATATCCTCTATATAGATATATACAAACTTTAATGGATAAGGCCAAAAGAACTATTTTTCTCTGTCGAAAATAGTCATACGGTTAAAAATGCAATCATTCCACAACAACTGCCTTATTGTTGTTGTTCGTAGTTGTCATAGAAGTCGGCTTATTGGATTTAGTATTTAGTTTGGTTTCATTTTTCGATTCGTGATCTAACACAAAGATTCCCTGACAGGGAAATACAACTGGAATTTTGATGAAGGTTTATAAAATGTTTAATTTTATAACAGCAATAAGAGCCAAAATGGTTATTTCTGGATTTTATTCTGTTTGCACTTTCAGGCAGAAGATCCGTCGTTGTTGGAAAGAAAACATAGACTTGATTTCCTAGACATCTTAATGACAGCTAAAGACGAGTCCGGAGTCGGATTGACGGACCAGGAAATCCGTGATGAAGTGGACACTTTCATGTTTGGTGGTAAGTACAAAATGCTTTAAGGAATGAAAAAGATAATCCTTTGCGAGGTGACATTTTGCTAGAATTTGCTCAAATAATAAAAAATCAAAATAATAGTAAAAAATCAAATGAACAGAAAAACAGTTGTCGAAAATAATGAAAACACTACAATTCCAAACTAAGTTACGATATAAAGCTAATGCAAATTAATCGGGGATGATGGTTTAAGCGATGATGATTTTCCTCTGTGTCTGATAAAGGATCACTGATCTTCCTGCACAACTTGAGACCCTAAATCTCATACAAACGAACAATATGCTGTATGCGATATAATTTGTAACATTAAATTGTTACAAAACTTAATTACATTTTTTTATTGTGGAATTACCTGGATATGATACAATACCATATTGTAATTGTTCGTTTTACTAGGTAACGACACAACTTCAACAGCACTTAAATGGGCCGTGTATAACCTTGGAAAGTATCCGGATGAGCAAGACAAAGTTTACCGAGAGGTGTGTGACGTCACGGGAGACCGGAAATACATTGAATGGTGAGAACTAGTACGGAGATGCTTACGAAACGCACGACATTCCTCTCTTTGTAGTCCTCATGAAAATCTATATAATTTATGTATTTATGAATGCTTACCCGTTCTATCGATGTGAGCTATAATCCTGATTTTATTTATGTTGGTATTCTCTGGTTTTTGGTGACTTGTCCAGGGAGGATCTGGGAAAGTTACAGAGAATGACACTGTTTATGAAGGAGAGCATGAGGCTTTACCCTCCTGCCACAATTACCACCAGGCTTATCAATGAACCCCTAGAACTAGATGGTGTTTACTTTCCGGCCGGAACTTCTGTCTCGGTCAACTTTTACTATATACACCGTCACCCAGATGTCTATCCTGACCACAGTGTAAGTTTATTCTGGTAACTAAGACTATCATTCATATTTTTTTATGTATCCAACTGTATATTTCAGTGTGTAAAAATATCAATGTTTTCTTTGGGATACTTTTATTTAGGTATTCCCCTGAGGTTTATCCGGAAACGATACGTGATACCATAAACAAATCGGATTGATTTGTGTACCAGATTTCTGGTTGTTTGTTATATCCTAATGTTTCAATGTTTTGCTAAGGCTTTATAAGGCATGGAATGAAGTTAATTGTGATAGAGTAATTTCCCCTTTATATACTAGAATAATCTCCCCTTAATATATCTCCCTTTACCTCGACAAGTGCTTGGCTTTCATTTCTAATGAATTAATGTCCTTATCTGATATCTCTTTGGATACTTCTTAGTATAGAATCTATGAAATATAATGCACATGTGTTTAGAATGAAAATATGCCATATATTTTACCTCTAATGAATGACCACTTGTCCGTTTTAAGGTATTTAGACCTGAACGTTTTCTCCCTGAGAATTCCAAAGACCTCGATCCCTACGCGTTCCTGCCTTTTTCTGCTGGTCCCAGGTAAGGTGAAAACTAGTCTCTTTTCGCATTATTTTTTACTGCTTGTCTACTTATACAATGTCTACTAAAACAATGACACAAGAATGTTTAAATGTCCAGGGATTCACCTGACCTCCCGGGTTAAGAGGTTGAAAAACATTCAAAATTAAAAAAAATGTAAGACATTTTCCATTTTGCCTGACACGGACCACTGGCACAGAGACTGATACTGACTACGAACTACGGGGGATGTCTACATCATAAAATATCTTAGCAGCAAAGTGTCCTTCTCTCATTTATATTATTATGTTCGAAAAGATGTATTCAATCCTTCTGACTAGACTGAAAACAAATCAAGCTTTAAATATATATATATTCAGCTTATCGTTTATTTGGTTATCGGCGTTCATTATGTTGTGTAAAGTGAATAACAGATGGAGCATGTCTACAGTGTCCTGTTACGTTTAGTATATGATGTTAGGAACGTAAATATGATGAAGATTGTGCATGGTCAAATAATAACATTTCACGAAAAAGTACTTCTTACTTCTCATATACCACCATCTATTATAGCTTTGTTGTATTTTCCAGGAACTGCATAGGACAAAACTTTTCTATGAATGAACAGAAAGTGATCTTGTCGCGGATACTAAAAAGGTAAAAAGGAAATCAACAGATATATGTTTTACCTGTTATTTATTTCTATCAATGTATTGTTAAAGTTACATATTTTGTCAGTAGACTGGAATGCTTATCTCCAGGATGGAATGATGCCAGCCAACAATACTGCACCTGTATTTCTTTTTGGCAGCCGTAACAACCCTTGACTCAATTATAATTCTATGCAAGACACATAGCTTACATTTATAGAGCTATAAAATGTGTAAAATTCATGGTATTTAATTTTCGTTCTAATCGAGGTTACGGGATGGAACGTTTATCCTCTTGCACAGAACAATTTTTGTGTGCGTGTGTGTTTTTCTGAACATTTTTCTTGATTTAATGAATGAATAAATTAATCAATGTAAGAAGATCAGCTTATTAATATACTCCTGAGTTATAGAGTAATAAATATAAATTGGGATATCTCTTTGAATTGAAAATTTACTCGGCCTTTTATGGAAAATAGTCTTATAATTTCTCAACATAACTACAAATGTGTAACTCGGGCCTTTCGATGTTGATACAACAAAATTTCAATACGAACTTTAATACAATCTAAGTACGATACAGATATTATCTAATTTATATTTTATGACCATAAACTGTCTGTTTCAGGTTCAAAATCATTTTGGACGAGGACCACGAGGTTATCCCAGTAAACGAGTTAACATTCCGATCAAGGAATGGAATCAAAATACGTTTTGAGGAGAGAGGACTCCATACAAATATTACCGACGTCGGGAGAAGTTATTAATTATCATTTATCTTGTTTATGGCGACAGAAGTTTATCAATCTCGATTTTCTTCGATCTCTGAGAAGAATCAAGATATCATTTTCTGAATTGGGCAAGATATATATGTACGCCCATGGAACAGTCGACTCGGTATTGACAGTCAGAATTATTTTCCTTAGAACAGAGAGTTTTTAAAAAAATCAACCAATAAACAAATCATAATACAGTTTCTATTTGAAGAAACATATCATGTCTCTTCCCTCGTGGTTTATAGTCATGAGTTTATATCTGAGAGTAGCGTGTCAACTCTGTCTGCAACCACTGGCACCAAGCTCGCCCACTCGGCGGATACTTGCTCGACTTCCGAATAAAGAATCCCTTTCGATCAGTTTCCTCGAGGAATAAAATTTTACATAATCTCTAACATTTAGTTCATTCACGCTACTTACACCTGGGTAGAGGTGTTCTATAATAAACTACACTTAATACTCGATTATGTTTTATCTCTCTGTAAGTGAGAGTGAATGTTAAAGTCGGTTGACTTGTTCATGACATTGCTAAACTACAGTCTTTCGTGTCAATTTGTACTGTGATTTGTGATCTCAGTCTTTCGGAAAGGTTGTAGTCATACAAAATAGCTAAGATTTCCAGAGAATGAAACCCGCGTGATGAGGTCTCCCACTCAGCCTATCTTATATATTTTGTCACCTATGTTATCATGTAGATCAACGAGTATTTATGCTAATTAGGTCTGACATTGTGTCCTGTTTTCATATTTCGTTGCTCCCGTACACTATAATCACCAGTAAACATGTAATTAAAGTGCATCTTTGCAACTTATGCATTCTAAGTCACGCGTTTTTAAATGTTGTGTATCATTTTATCCTCGGCGTCGGATCTGTGTTCTATGTATGTCAATATGTTTTTTTCTAGATGTAACGACAATATATCTCTGTGGCAATTTGTTTCTCGGGAAGCTGAGAAACAGGCTTGTCTTTGCTGTCGTGGTTGTGTCATTGGGCATGCCATTTTTACAGTAATTGCACTGTTTGGCATGTGGCGGGACTCCCGTATGTTGTTCAGTGCGGTAGTCACCAACTACTACAATGAGACACCGCCTCAAAATAACCTTACCTCTTCACGGGGCGATGAAGCAAACAAAATGTGGCGAACATATTCTTATTTATTTTTACATTTCATTTTATGATCAATTGTTATTTTTGTACATTTATATATCTTTCTTCGGTTATATTAGTAAAGGAGGAACAGGGGTATCGATGATGATAGATTTCATAGTTTAGAGGCAACCTAGTCAGGTATAGTGATGAAGGTTTCAAATATGTAATTGGAGACCTTAATTCGAGTACAGGTATTAGGCATGAGTCTATTTAAAATGGCCATCCAACTCTCCGTCGAAACGTAATGAATATGTTGGAATGTTTTAATTACAATAAAAACCTGCTAGAAAAAAAAGGAAGAATTTGTTATTCATTTGATTTGGTAGGAGACTGATATCACTATGTTAAGCGGTACTTTAAACAATTGTTGATATCAGTCATAGAATCGTTAGCTCACAAAATGATGTCAAAGAAGTTATAGATTATTTTAGTCAAGTTGTTAATACTTTGTTTTACCTTTTTGTGACGTACGTAAAGTGTGTGAAAAAAATGACAATATGAAACTTCAAAGTAGAACTAACAGGTCAGATGACAAGCCATAGTTTACAAATCAATATAAGAGAAATAAAATAAGTTTGACAACGAACATGCATTGGCAAAACTTCTACTGCCGCAAGTCAGAGGAAAACCATTTTGTTCTTCTAGAAAACAAATCATTGTACAAAAGACTTGAAAACAGATTGAAAGGGCAATATAACAGACATGAAGGTGATATGTTAGATTTGATTCGCAAAAATACAAAACCTTAAACAGTTTTATATTTCTTGAAACCTCAAAGTAGAACAACCCAGCCTAATTTAAGATGAATATCATACAAACTTTCATTTAAATATTGCTGAGTTTGGGAATACTGATGTAGCAAGTACCGCTGGTGAGACAATTATTGAAGAATTAGATTCATAGAGGTGGAAGTGGTTGCTGCAATAAGAAATCTGAAAATGGAAAGCAGTTGTGAAAATCATATCTTAAACGATGGTTGTGCAAATGAATTGCTACCGTCCCTTACAAATTTCTTTGAGAATATTTTCCAATCTGATTTTTTTTTTTTTGAGTCTCTTTCAAAAATGTGATATCGATAATCCGAATAATGGCAGAAGTTTGACAACAATAAGTTGTATGGGCCAAGTATTTACATCTATAAACTTAATAAGAGGCTGATAGAATGAGATAAACAGTATAATAACAGATGCTCAGTTTGGATTTAAGCCTGGTTTTATATAGACCTATATTTGTTCTGCAAACGATGGTTAACAAAACATTAAAATATAAGAAATGATTGTAATGCTGTATATTATCAGAAGAAAGCGTTTGATTTCCGCGGTCACAAGAAGTTTTTGACTCGTGCCCTGACCGGGCCTCGAACTCACGAAACAGAAACTCACAGAAATACCTGCAGCCTATACCGCTGCGCCACATCGGCGTTCTTAAAAAAAAACCGTTTCAATGGCGCAGTGATGGTTGGCCCGATACCCTGACATGATCATTGTGGAAGTCGTCTATAAGATGATATGAATACCTGGATGGCAATGTATTTACATACATGGATACGAATTGTACATATATATATTTCTCTCGGTACAACTACGACAGGAAATTCAAATCTATATCTTCGGATCACCAACACATAGTGTATATGATACATTGTGCTAATAAATAGATATATAACTTAGCAACACAAATGACGAAGGAAGACAACTTTTTGACTCGTGCCCTGACCGGGCCTCGAACTCACGATCTACGGCACCCAATCGCCTAGCCAGAAATACCCGCAGCCTATACCGCTGCGCCACATCGGCGTTCTTAAATAAAGAACGTTTTAATGCCCTGACCGGGCCTCGAACTCACGATCTACGGCATCCATGCAATCGCCTAGCCAGAAATACCCGCAGCACGTTATATATATATTATTAAAAGTATTTCCTAAAAGTATAAGTATCACCATATATAATAATATACGTGTAATGTAATGGATCGGTGTTTATGATATGTAATGTATGCAATATGAATACCATGTATGTTAATGTTATCCTTTGTATTTTGTACAATGTGATGTAGTATGTATTGTGTTTGTACAAAACTGATTGGCTGGCAAGCCAAAGGTAAAAAAATGAATTTAATCTAATTGATTTGATTGATAGAAGCCGTTTATGGTCTAGATCAATAAAGCAGGGAATTGATGGAAAGATATTAAAAATAATACAATCTTTATATGATAATGTGAAGTCTTGTATCAAGCATAATAGATTTTTGTCAGAATACCACAGAAACACGATCGGATTATTAATAGGAAATATGTTGCCATCCATTCTGGACAGTTGATATGTCATTGATTATGAAAGTATTCTATTAGGGAGAACTGTCAATCAGTTTAAAATGGTTTGATCAATTTATTATGAATTATGTATGCGGATGTACCTTTTTTGACTGCAGAGTCATCTCAGTCTTAACAAGAAATTTTAGATGCGTTGTATATATATAATAATAAATGGAGGGTGACACTTATTTTTTTAATGTTGATAAAACTAAAATCATTATCTTTAGAAACTGAAGTAGACAGCGTGACAACGAAGAGTGGTCTGATGATAATGTAGTTTTTGAAGTAGTTGATGAATTCAATTATTTTTTGGAATGTTATTCAATCACAATAAAAAAACCCCAAAAAAACCACTCAAATTCATGTTGCTAATCAAGGTAGGAAAGTTTCTTTCGTCATAAATATTAAGTTGAACAGTAATTCATTTGATATAAAGACACAATGTTCCATGTTTTATTTATATCTTAATAGTATATGAGGATGTGCAAGTAAAATATGGGGACATCATAAAGCACCAGACATAGAAAAAGTGCACACTGTTTTTGCAAAAGATTATTTTGAGTCCATAAAACTAACATGTAATGATTTTTATTTTATTTTTTTATTTTTTTTTTTTTTTGCATTTAGAATTGAGCAAGTTCCCATTACATGTATACAGTGTAAATATAATCAGGAGACTTAAAACTTTAAAGTATTGGCTAAAACTGAAAGTTACTTCTAATTTTGTATTAAAAGCGTGTCTGGGACATAGAATTGAGTCGAATGACGAATGAAAAATTAACATTCAAAACTGAACAAGATAAAATACGACTAACTTATCTCTGGCATGTAACTGCAGTTGATTATTATACTTCAGTGTAATAGAAAATAGAATTAAGGATGTCCATTTTACTCTGATCTTTGACAACAGTTTGTTGAGAATTATCATTACATAATGCTTCTAAATTAGTAACACTGTTAAGTGTAAATAATGTAAAAGAACTAAATGAAACTGGTAAATTTGAACATTTAAGACTTAGGACAGAAAAAATAAATACTGGTTATTTATTTTTTTATCATTTATGTGCACGTTGTTAGAATAAGCTGACTATAAACATCCGAAATGACGCAACAATGCATATGAATGGAATGGCTAAGCGAAAGAGGAAAAAAGAACAGGCTATTACTTCTACAATGATCATTAATCTATAAACCGTTATCATTAATATAGTACCAACCTCGATACTACAGGAGCTAAGTACCCGTTCACTCTCTGCACACCTGGAATATGATATGGCATGTGTAACAATGGAGTTGTCTCCCTTGATACACACCTATATTTTTTATATTGATCAATATTAATTTTTATATCAAGGTCGATTCCTCCTTTTAAAATAATAAATAATCAACATGACAAACATGGGTATCTGTTTTAAATGAAAGAAGGATAAAACTTCGTCATGCGAGTTTGACTCTTAAACTTCAGATCGGTATAAACCTATACAGAGTTTCACACATTCATTTGCTTTTTTCTCCATTCAGAGAATTACCAAAAATTGCACCCAAACCCACACTTACGTGCAGGCGGTGCGGTGAAATTAAATCATGGGTGTAAGCAGTCTTGCCCTCGATTGACTCTCATTGGACAAGCCCTCAGCCCCTCGATAAAGACGGTTAATCCGCGTGTGGTTTGAAATTGTTATTTACAGTAATATAAGTAGCCATAAACGAGGTGTCTTGTAATGAGCGTATGGTTGTTTACACCAATCTCACCACCTACTGTTGATATTTATTATTTCACAATGTTAAAATTATGAAAGTTAATCGTTTCAGTGTAAAATCGTATACGCTTGTGTACAAATTACGAGGAATTTAAAGGAATTTAGTTTCTCTTAATGTCTTAGATGGCGTTTGGATTATTAAAGGGAGGTAACTCTTACAAAATTATCGAACGTTTCTCAACGTATTAGTTCGACTTAGAACTAACTATTTCTATTCATTGTTTTGAAAATACATTAATACTTATGGTGTTTATGTAAAAAATGTGAATCGACAATGTTGATATCACTTTGAATATATATGCAAAATAGTTACGAAAATTATCAGAGACCTAGACCTATATAGTATATAGGTCTCTGAAATTATGTAGTAAGATTTTCCCGTAGAGGCAACATGATTTACCTCCCCTAGTAACCGGAAGTTTTCTCGAAGAGAATTGTGGGTAAAGCGAATTGGAGAAACACGTGTTTGCTAAAGTTTTAATACAGCGTGACAACACATTAAAGAAATGGGACGTCCTGGTAAGTGATCTTAAATGTTGTAGATGCTTTTACATGCACAGTGATATGTTTTGTTATCTCAATAATTAAAATTAGAAGTATGTAATTGGATGCGTGTTGTAAAAGCCGATTTCCAGCCACGTTCCTAGCCCTTGTGCCACTGACCAGTTATTCAGTTCTGATTTTCAGAATCGTCAGTTTATTCAACAGAATCTGATGTATAATTAGCAATCTAGGGCTATATGAGATTACGATGATTTAATTTTTTGTATGTACTTATAAGATGATAATGACAACGAACATGGATGCGTTTATACATTTCTTATCAGCTGAGTATATTGATGGCATATTCAGTACAATAGATTAACTTTATATTTGATTTGTCGGGTTATTGTCTCACCAAGATGTAACGACGAGTTACCGAGATAATTCACTAGACTTATCAAAATAATTAGTCTATTTATTTGTAAACATGACATACAATTTTATAGGCAGTATAGAATTTTGTTTAATTTGCATATTGCTGAAAACAATGAAGCACGTGCACTGTACAGTTAGGTTATTGTGACACGTGACAGACTTTTCATCTCTGCCTGATAGGTCACGGTTGAGTAACAGGTAAAATGTTGACACTCCGGTATGTGCATGTTTTCATTTGATTAAAATGAAAAACACTGACCAAACCACTGCATTTCAGGTTTTTCACCCGGTGGCCGAGGCTTCGGAGGAGGCCGTGGGGGCGGAGGAAGAGGACGAGGAGGATTTGGTGACCGAGGAGGATTTGGTGACCGAGGAGGATTTGGTGACCGAGGAGGCAGAGGAGGAAGAGGAGGATTTGGTGACAGAGGTGGTCGTGGGGGCCGAGGAGGTCGAGGAGGGTTTGGTGGAGGGTTTGGTGACCGTGGACGAGGGGGAAGAGGTGGAAGGGGAGCTGGAGGCCGCGGAGGTAAGAATTTCTTCACAAAGATAGTATCATTAACCAAAGTAAAGAAGTGATTTTGAGGCTTTTTTTTACCACCTATTAGACAGGGGATAAGTTATTATATATTCATGTATGAAATAAATGAAAAGATACCACAATGCAAAACATACACAAATGTAGTATCTGTTATGATTATAGGACAACTCAAATTATTACATTTCCCAAAATTATTTATTTTATTTGTTTCCCTTTTTATCCCCCCCCCCCCCCCCCCCCCCCCCCCCCTATAGTCAGTTTGTAGAATATAAAAAAAGTTTCATTATTATGTTTGTTTATTGGAAGTTTGATGACCATACAAGATTTCCTGTGTTGCTCTGACAAAATTAAAAATGTTGTTTGATGATTATTTTTTACAGGTAGAGGTGGCCGAGGCGGAATGAGGGGTGGAAGGACAGTGGTGGTAGAGCCTCACAGACATCAGGGTACATTGTTTTATCTATACCTCCACTATCAATTGATTTATGTTTTCATCATTCTTTTGCTTTATATGGACTTACGCAGGAATTTAAAAGAAAACTGTAAAGCAATATGTCACATAGATATCAGGTTGTAGCCATATTCTGTACAGAGATAAATGGTCATTGTTTTATCTAATAGTATGGCATTTCACTGAAAGATTGTAATGTTAGAATAATATACAATAAATTAAATGTCTTTATTGAGAGTTGCATTGTTACCACATCTAAAACATTTGGCAACACTGACAAGAAAAAGTACTCCAACTTGTCACCAAGAATTAAAAGTTGTTTTATTATACAAACGGTCCCTAAAGTTAAAATGTTTGCGATACATGTAGTCCCTGAAGTTAATCTGTTGTAGATACATGTAGTCCCTGAAGTTAATCTGTTGTAGATACATGTAGTCCCTGAAGTTAATCCGTTAAGAGATTTATGTTTATTTCCTGTCTGTTGACTAGGTGTGTTCATTGCCCGCGGGAAGGAGGATGCCTTAGTAACACTGAACATGGTTCCCGGGGAGGCAGTTTACGGAGAGAAGAGAATCAGCACAGAGGTAAACAGTGCTCTCAGTTGTCAGACAGAGGGATATATGTTACAGACCAGCTGGTTTAATGTATTTGTTGTTGCATATCATTAAAAAAATGCAGGTTCAAAATCGAAGAAGTGTTTTTGCAAGCTGTTGGCTTTTGATTCTAGGGAATTATATTCTGTAGCTGATCTCAATTACCTTTAATATCTATTATTCCAAGACCTTGAAAGAAATTGTCTAGCATAATGATCCATTCCAATTTTATTATGATAGAATTAGCTTCTATTGTGCTTAGAAATGATCATTGGAAAAAAAGATAATTGACTGTGAATTTTAAATTGTCCAAATATTCTACAATTGAACCATTTAACTGAATATTAAATAAAATCATAGAGTTTGGGAATGATATATTTTGGCCACATTACTTCATGGCTTGGAGTCAGATACATAATCACATACTGTTTGTAGATTGGTGAGACCAAAACCGAGTACAGGACCTGGAACCCATTCAGATCAAAGTTGGCTGCTGCCATTTTGGGTGGTGTTGACCAGATACACATGAAACCTGGCAGTAAAGTTCTTTACCTCGGAGCTGCCTCAGGAACAACTGTCAGCCATGTGTCTGACATCGTAGGGCCGGTAGGTTCTTCTCTTGTTCTATCGTATATACAGTGTACATTATAGGACTGATGAGTCCTTAGTTCTCCCTTGTTCCATTGTGTATGCAAAATGCAAAATTTAAATTGATAAAACATGTAAGATTCTGGTATATGAAAGATATTGAACACTTATACAATTAAAAATTTCATTCTTTCAATTGTTTTCAGATTACAAAAAAATTAGTTCTAACAATGAATAAATGGGGATTAGGGTTGTAACTTTTAATTAAGGTTTTAAAGCAACATTTCATGGCTAAGGCCATCATTAAAAAATTGTTTGTTTGTGGTTACCCGACCGACTCACTAAAATAGGGAAAGAATGGAATGGGGCTGATGGCTGATTTTCTGCAACGAAATCTTAAACAATGGTAATGAGATCAACTCTGACATGCACAACTTATTGAATGATTTCTTGACAAGCATGGTTGATGTTTTTCAGGAAGGCTTAGTATATGCAGTAGAATTCTCACACAGAAGTGGACGGGATCTCATCAACGTAGCCAAGAAAAGGACAAACATCATCCCCATCATAGAGGACGCCAGACATCCTCACAAGTACAGGATGCTAATGGGTAAGGAACAATTTCATAAAATGTGTTGTATGTGTTTCAGATGAACTTTTCCTATACTTCACTGGGTGATCCTGTGGTTGCTAGGGAGGGGATAACTCTATCTCACATGGGGAAAGGAAAGAGAGCTGGCTATTATGCTTTTCGCAACAGTGCAATGACAGCATCAATTTTAGCTCGTCTCTTCAAAGAAGAGGGAGATTTTATGTTGTCACTCCGGCGTCGATGTCAGCGTTGGTTTTTCAAATGATAAGTTTTTGGTGCAAGTGTTGAAAGGCATAGTTATTTATGGTAATATGGGCTCTTTGGAGGTTAAACTGTCCCCCATCGGAGTTAAACTAAAAGATTTTTTTGGTGAAAAAAACAGATTTTTGAAAGTTTTTGGTACAAGTGTTCAAAGGTATTAATACATCACTTAATAATTGTACTAGGGTGCTGATTTTTGGCAATAGAGTCCCTCTGGAGTAAGACTATCCTTTCCTTTAGTAAAACTAAATAGAATTTTATTTTTTTATTTTTAAATCTGTTTTTTTTTTTTTTTTTTTTTTTTTTTAAATACCGTATTTGACCTAATAAGGGAGCAGGGCGTGGATAATTGACAGTGGGGGCGACCTTATTAAGATTAGTTATTCTGAAGTTTTATGAAACAGACTCTACCTTATAGCAGAATACCCAAGGCTTTGGAAACGGTAAAATATTCAGTCATCAAAATTTTCCAGATGAAGATATCTATTCATTATCATATAATAAGCTTAAACATCACTTGAATATTCCTGTAAACTTGTAAACCATGCCAGCTGATCTTTAGACCAGAGAACGTGTGTTCCACCATTTATGTTCAAGTGGAACTCTTTTGTGTTCTATTTATAGACACCGGTGATTTCCTAGATCATATCAGCAGTGTTCTCGATAATAGCCGGTTGCCGGCAAAAATCGTCGGCTATTTCCATAAGCACAACCGGCTATTATTTTGGGAAAAACCACTTACTAAACCTTTTCATCCACTGGTGATTTTACTTATACTGGCGAAACAAAATATTGAGTTTATCAGCCGGACAGAGTCAATCGAAACTTTTCCGTCTTGCTCCCGTTTCTACTTTCGATTAAATAGTACAAAGTCACCAATGCATTTGAATCATACCCCCCACACAGTACACAAGGCTGTGGCTAGACGTCTTGTTGATACAGATTATGAGTCGACAAAAATGGCAACATCAAAGAAAAAGATATAAAAAATTCCGACTTCGCTGTTCCGAGCAAAAATTCAGGTGATGATTACAAAAATTGCAAATTTTAATATTAATACTCCAATTTCACGTGGACAAATATCTGTTTGTTCTTGTCTGAATCGTGATCAATCCGACTGTCGTGATGAACACAACATCATGAACATGCACATATGCCTAAAGTATCGTCGATGGCAAAACAGAAAGATTTTTTTTTAAGATTTAAAAAAAAAAATTGTGCAAGTGTTGAAAGCTATTAATACATCACTTCATAATTGTACTAGGGTGCTGATATTTGGTAAAAGAGTTCCTCTGGAGTTACACTATCTCTTCATGGAGTGAAACTGAAAAGAAAACAATGTGAAAATGCTCACATTAGACAATTATATGGTTTCACATTTTGCAAGGGAGACAACTCTTGTTAGGATAATTATCAAAAAAATGAAGAATTAGGTCCAAAAGTAATAATTTAATATATTTATTCATTCAACAACAGCATAGCTTGTCTCCCGAATGTTTGTCAAGAAATAATTTACATATATATTGGGTGGTTTTGAAAATTGCATGAATACATAATGCACAATCTGATCAATTAAATAAAATAAATATTATTGATGCAATTTGCGAAACCATACCAATTAATATATTTTGATTATTTATTGACAAACATTTGCAAGACGAGCTATGCTGTTGTCCAACAGCTCTTGTTTATACGTCAGTCACCAAATTTGACAGGAGTGTTATGGTATTATAATATGGTGTTGTCCTTTTGTCCGTCTGGCGTTAACTTTTGTTTGTCTGGCAATCTCCTCCTGCATTTTAGACTGATATCTTTGAAACTTATTATATATTTTAATAATGAAATGAAGATGTGTTTCCTGGAAAAGAATTTTGAAATGAAATTTGAATGTTTTTGCAAAAGTTATTCCCCTATATAAATTTCAGTATTTGATTTTTTTTCCTACATTTTTAAACCAATTTCTTTCAGACTTGGTTAGCTTTATGATCATGATATGTTGTTGTGTTTCCCTGAAAAGAATTTTGATTTGGAAAACAAGCCTAACATTTACACTCTGGTTGAGATATCTCCACAGAACCATGTAAGATTCTATCAATCTCTCTTGTGGGCTGACACTTCATAGGAAAATCTCGTCTGAGGTAAAAACTTGAAGAGTGAGATGATGCATAATGACAAAAGGACAGTGAATTAAACCACTTAACCATAAATTTAGATCTTGGGATTACATTATATTTCTTCATTTCATGTACAAGAAAACACTGTCCTTTAGTCTTTTAAATGAAATCTGTTGAACCTATGCCATAACATTAAATTTTGTTGTGTACTCGATCTCCTGTTTTGAGGTTTACAATTATATTTGGGGTACAAACTTTCATGGTTAGCCCATATATATATACATATCAAATACGAAAACAGTTTCAGGACGTGAGAGGGGTAAAGCTTGTACACTACCCAAGACCAGATTAATCTGGTACAAGGTGACATTATATCCACTTGGCCGTGTGTTATACCTGACGAAAGTCCTATGCCATTAATCTGAGATCATATGGCATTAGAAACACCATTGGCGACCATTTACTGACTTATAAGGCGACTGCATGGCCACTAAAAAATTGTGTTAAGTTTAGGGCTGTCACGGGTACAAATGTTTTGCTCCGGCTATTCGGTCTTTACAACCCGACCCTTACCCGGTTACCGTTGGCTCTAGAGTTGTAGCCCTGTACGGACGTTTAGAATAGAACAGGAGAGGCCTTTGATATTATGAACACAGATTTGTTTGTGTTAAATGAATACTTTGAATAGTGAACTATAGTAGTTAGTTCTATGTTCGTACAATTTCAAACCCGGGTCGGGATCAAAACCGACCTGTGACGACGGGTCACCCGGGTACTCATTACAGCCCTAGTGAATTTGCGATTTAGTTAATCTTTCAAAGGTTGCAGTCAATTCTAAAATGATGTTCACAATTGAAAAAGTTACACAGAGATGTTACACTGAGCTACAGAATTAAAAGATTTTTTTAAATGTAAAACAACTTTGTCGGGCGACTAACTTTTCCAATTGGCACCTTGATTTTAAGACTTGGTAGCCAAGTAAGCCACCTGTTGAAAATATCCACTTTGAGCCCTGGAACTCAAAGCTTTGTAAATAACATACCGCTCTGATCATTTTCTCAGTATGACATAGTATAACATGTTTTTTAACAGGAATGGTAGATGTGATATTTGCTGATGTTGCCCAGCCAGACCAAGCCAGAATTGTGGCCATTAACGCACACAACTTCCTGAAGGACAAAGGTCATATCGTCATCTCCATCAAGGTAAATTATTTTTACATGTGTCATGCTGTCTGCAGCATGTTTCAATAAATCAATCTGAATCATCAGTTATTATTGGTTATGATATAGCTAATCGATTATATACACAGTTACTGACTTACTGTATGGACAGATCTTAGAAAATAATAACAATGTTTATAGATCTAGAGTCATATTAAATTTTTGTTGTGTTTTATAAATTTAACTAAATTCCAAAGTTACCTAGAACTTGCACTTGTAAAATTGATATCCTCTTGATCAATTTAAAAAAATTTCAATTTGTTATCAATTTGTTAATTGATTATATCGGATCATAATCTCATCTCAAGTTATTTCACTTACAAAAACCTCTCATCTGCTGAGAGTCAGTATACTATTTTCTAGATTATTCCCCTGGAAAAGTGCTAGTAGGCATAACTAGTGTGTTTGTACCATAAAATGACACTGATAATACTAGTTATTTGTTCTCAAACAATAAACTAAGCTCACATCATTATGAGCTTATGTCTGTCCATCAGTCTGTCCAAATTCAGTGTGAAGAATAATAATGAACAGTGGGATGAAACATTGTGTGCAATCAATTTAGACATTTAAAAAAAAATTAACAAGTTTTGGAATTTGGCAAAAATTTGTATCAAAACAGGAAGTACATGCCTCCCAAAACACACATACGCACCCACCACACACATGCATATCGCACGCACGGGAGGCCGTCCTTAAATTACCTTAGCTGTAATAGGACGTTAAACTAAATAAACCAAACCAAAACCAAACATACCTGTTTCAGAAACTGATTTCTTGTTACCAAATGTTATGAAGTTTGTTTATTTTAACTTGATTGGACATAGCTCCTGTCAGCTAATTAAAGTATGGTATACCTGGAATATTTAAAATTAAAATCCAGAATATTAACATATTCATCCAAAGAAATTAAGAGTATTCCCTTTGTGATACAGGCAAACTGTATCGACTCGACAGCGGAACCAGAGGCAGTGTTTGCTGATGAGGTAAATAAACTAAAGGCGGAGAAGATTAAACCCACAGAACAGCTCACGTTGGAACCCTACGAGAGAGACCACGCCGTGGTAGTGGGCATGTACAGGTAAGTTAAACATGGCTGTGTTTCTCCAAGCTACATCTGCTGGTATCGATGAACTATTGTGTAATTGTTATCGATGAACTATTGTGTAATTGTTATCGATGAACTATTGTGTAATTGTTATCGATGAACTATCGTGTATTTGTTATCGATGAACTATCGTGTAATTGTTATCGATGAACTATTGTGTAATTGTTATCGATGAACTATTGTGTAATTGTTATCGATGAACTATCGTGTATTTGTTATCGATGAACTATTGTGTAATTGTTATCGATGAACTATTGTGTAATTGTTATCGATGAACTATTGTGTATTTGTTTTTAAAACAGTGTGGCATGTTGATATAGAAAAATCAGTGATAGTCTAACATCACCCAAACATACGGACATGGCTGTTTACCGATGTGTCCAAAAACTACTGAAAGATGCTATTTCAAACATATCTTGTATTTTAATTTTAGTTACAAATGTTTAAAACTGATATTTAGAAGTTAAATGGAAAAAATATTTTAAAAAAATAGAAATATGAAGGGTGTCAATGAGCACCAGTTCTCTACCAGTGTTACATCCTAATAAGATCAATATTCCCTAGTTATGAAATGAAAGATTTAATAGTGTGCAAGTTAATTATCATTAGGTAACTTGTAGAGTAGAACTGTACCCAAAGTTAGTCCTTATCAGTCATTGGTGAGAGGTTTCGTCATTGATACTGAATCACTATTTTGGAAATATTTTCCCTCATATATCTGAAAAATTTTGGTAAAAATTGCTCATGTATTTTAAGAATTAGACTCGCCATTTAAAAACAAAATTATGCTTGATTATTTTTTTCCAATTTTTACTGTTATAGTCTCTTTAAATAGAATTAGCAACTACCATTTTACAGACTTTTGTATGTCTCCGTGATGTACATAGATGCTCGACTACAGGATAATTGTGAGGTTTGTCACTAAACTCTTTGTTCTGGTTATATTTCAGACCCCCGCCTAAGAAGTGAAAAGAGCATTGGAGTGAAAGGACTGTATATATGGACAGAAGGCAGGTGTATGAATGTGTGCGAGTGAGAATCACAAAGGAATTGTGAGATGGACCAAGGAATGTTATCAGAATGTTCCTGTCGTACCGAGGAGAGAGGAATCACCATAGCTACTGTGTTCATGAACGAGGTTATATCCCCAATCCACTGATGTCTGTCCCAGTGTTTGTCCTGGAATAATGGTGGATTCTATTATCTTACCGAGTTTCTGAATTCTCCACTTCCTGTCCTGGACTTTTGAGTACAGTTATGTAATAGAGGACTCCGTCATCCAAGTTTTCCACTTCCTGTTCAGAACTTTGTAGAGGAGTTTCAGAGAATGACATTGTTCTCTGCTTGCTATCCTGGACTTTTATTACAATTCTAATTTTACAGAGCTACTTCAACTTATTGTAGCTCAAAGTGTAGATGTTCTTAACTAGACATCTTTGATTGTGATCCTTGAGCAGTGAATTTGACATGTTACTGCAGATCTGTCGTAACTTGTACACCTTAAATTTTGCCCCTGACAGAATTCAAGTTAGTAGTTCTGATTATCAGAAAATATTAAAGATTACAAAAATTAATTTTCTCATATATATTAATAAGTTGCAGATGAAATGGTCTGTATGTGTATTTTACAACATAAAATATTGTACCATGCCCTATTAAAAAAAATCCAGGAAGAATATTAATTGCTACCACAAAAATTCTCACCAGTCAAAGTGTTCCAGTAGTACAAAGGTGTTACTGTACTAGCATTCTCAATTGTTTATTATTACTTCTTTTTAATGATAATTGCAAGACTAAACAAACATTTGTATGTTATATACTTGTTTTATTGTTAATGTGTTCATTGTTTTACAATACAATATTGAATACAAATATATTTACAGTATAATATTGTACAGCTATCAACATGTAGCCGAGGTTGATATAGGTATTCATTAACCTAAAGATTGTGATATTTACCAAGGTTATAATGATATTCTACGGTTTATATGATAATCCAAGGTTAATAAATTTCTATATTCACCAAAGTAAATGACAATAATGTTTATTATATGACCAATGAAAAGGAATCACTGTTGCATTTTAAAGGAAAAATTCAAAATTTGTGGTACCATTTCTCATGGTGTACTCGCTTGATGGGCAGTATTCTATCACATTGTCACATAATAAAGTCTATTAAGTTTCATAATATTTACTCATTTGATATGTCTGGAAAATTTCACAGAAGCAATTAAATTTTATCATATAACAAGCTGTTGTTGTGTCTATAATGATATGTTTGGTATAGGTGTCTTTTACACAAGGTGATAGTTAAGGGTAAGAATTTGTGTAATATGCTGATTCAGGGCCTCAATGTCTTCCACGGAGATATGAGAACCAACCTGTGACTAGGAGTTATAATGGACCACAACAGACTATTTAAACCAAGCAATACAATGTACCTTTGTCCAAACAGAAGGATTTTAAAATTGTACATCTAAACACCCTATCGCGGTGCCACCTCTCATCAGAACAATTGTTCTCAAAATTCTTTGCCAAGAAATGGTTGAAACCAAATTCGGACAAAAAATTGGAACACAAAGTACAACTGAACATCAGTGTGATGAAAACAAAAATACACAATTGTAGGAAAGAGACACGGCTCCCAAAAACCACTCCAGTATCAAGTTAACACATAAGCAGTTAACCTGTGTGACTTTGTACAAGATACTAAATTGTACACAGGATACTAAATGTTACGTACAGGTTACTAAATTGTAGTGTTGGGTAATCGGTTGAACACGGCAACCGATGATCGGTTGTAATCGGATGATCTCTGTAACCGATTATACGATTATTATTGGTTGGTATTGATTAGTCTGTTTGAAATAAAAAATGTAAACAAAATTGAGCCAGAGAAGGCAACTGACACTTACTTATTCATTTGCTATTTATATCTATGTGTCAAAGAATGTATAATGCCATTAAAACATCCTATTGAAATTAAAATTAACAAACTAGTGATTATAAAACTTGACAAGTTTATTATGACAAGAAAATACACACATGATTGCAGCTTGTAAGTTAACACTTATTATCATTTTGTTTTGTTTTGTTTTGATGTAACATGCAGCGTGTATATACATTTAAAAAAATATATTTCAGTAATATCATAGTTCACTGAGCTATGACTCCTATGAGTATCAACTAGACAACTACATTGCCTCAATGATTTTTCAAGACTGAGGGGCTTAAAGATAAGAGCCAAAGATGCCATACTCATGTGAATAAAGAATATTGAATTTTAACTGAATAGTGTCTTAAGAAATATAATTAGTTAACAATTACAATAAAAATTCTGATGGCATTACATGTATATAAACATAGGGACCCGATATATCGATTATACAAAACATGATCGATGATCGTAATCGGTTGACAATAATCAACCGTTAATCAATCATTCCCGATCATCGACACATCACTACTAAATTGTACGTACAGGACAGAAAGTTGTACATACAAGATACTAAATTGTACATACAGGATACTAAATTGTACATACAGGATACTAGATTGTACATACAGGATACTAAATTGTACATACAGGATACTAAATTGTACATAAAGAATACTAAATTGTGCATACAGGATACTAAATTGTACATACAGGATACTAAATTGTACATACAGGATACTAAATGTTACGTACAGGATACTAAATTATACATACGGGATACTAAATTGTACATAAAGAATACTAAATTGTGCATACAGGATACTAAATGTTACGTACAGAATACTAAATTGTACATACAGGATACTAAATTGTACATACAGGATACTAAATGTTACATACAGAATACTAAATTGTACATACAGGATACTAAATTGTACATACAGAATACTAAATTGTACGTACAGAATACGGAGTTGTACGTACAAGATACGGAGTTGTACATACAGGATACTAAATTGTATATACAGGATACTAAATTGTACATACAGGACACTAAATTGTACATACAGGATACTAAATTGTACATACAGGATACTAAATTGTACGTACAGAATACTAAATTGTACATCCATGACACTAAATTGTACGTACAGAATACTAAATTGTACGTACAGAATACTAAATTGTACATACAGGATACTAAATTGTATATACAGGATACTAAATTGTACATACAGGATACTAAATTGTACATACAGGATACTAAATTGTACGTACAGGATACTAAATTGTACGTACAGGATACTAAATTGTACATACAGGATACTAAATTGTACATACATGATACTAAATTGTACATACATGATACTAAATTGTACATACATGATACTAAATTGTACATACATGATACTAAATTGTACATACAGGATACTAAATTGTACATACATGATACTAAATTGTACATACAGGATACTAAATTGTACATACAGGATACTAAATTGTACATACATGATACTAAATTGTACATACAGGATACTAAATTGTACATACAGGATACTAAATTGTACGTACATGATACTAAATTGTACGTACATGATACTAAATTGTACATACAGGATACTAAATTGTACGTACATGATACTAAATTGTACATACAGGATACTAAATTGTACATACAGAATACTAAATTGTACATACAGAATACTAAATTGTACGTACATAATACAGAGTTGTACGTACATGATACTAAATTGTACATACAGAATACTAAATTGTACATACAGGATACTAAATTGTACATACATGATACTAAATTGTACATACAGGATACTAAATTGTACATACAGGATACTAAATTGTACATACATGATACTAAATTGTACATACAGGATACTAAATTGTACATACAGGATACTAAATTGTACATACATGATACTAAATTGTACATACAGGATACTAAATTGTATATACAGGATACTAAATTGTACATACAGGATACTAAATTGTACGTACATGATACTAAATTGTACGTACATGATACTAAATTGTACATACAGGATACTAAATTGTACGTACATGATACTAAATTGTACATACAGGATACTAAATTGTACATACAGAATACTAAATTGTACATACAGAATACTAAATTGTACGTACATAATACAGAGTTGTACGTACATGATACTAAATTGTACATACAGAATACTAAATTGTACATACAGGATACTAAATTGTACATACAGAATACTAAGTTGTACGTACAGAATACTAAATTGTACATACAGGATACTAAATGGTACATACAGGATACTAAATTGTACATACAGGATACTAAATTGTACGTACATGATACTAAATTGTACATACAGGATATTAAATTGTACGTACAGGACACTAAGTTGTAAATGTACATACAAGATACTAAGTTGTACGTACTCGATAATGAGTCGTATGTACAAGATACTGATTTGTATGTACGAGATAATGAGTCGTATGTACGAGATAATGAGTTGTATGTACAAGATAATGAGTTGTATGTACAAGATACTGAGTTGTATGTACAAGATAATGAGTTGTATGAACTTCAAGAAATGCCTCGTGCCTAGTTTTAAATTTGGGCAGAAATCCCTGCCCAGTCATAACTAAGGCGACAAAAGGGCTTGATTTAATCATTTTCGTCCATTTCTCCCATATTTTTTGGTATAATGAGTCCGTGTTTGATGTTGGATATAAGGTGTTTGATGTTGGATATGGTCCTTGTGAAATGGGATTCTCTAACGGTAGCTACAGGACCACACCAGAGATTCAGAGATCAATGATGGGGCCAAAAAAGGGTTCTGCTTTTCATTAAATTCTTCATTGTCGGTTAACCAACCGTTACAGCTGAAGAGCTGTTTTTAATACTTTGGGTTAATTAATACCTGTAAGAGTTGATGCGATTTTAATTTGTTCTTTGATAGCGGAGTTCAATGACAGGTGTATCCCCAACAGACCCCAGAGGGAGACACATGGTACCTAATTCCAACAGCATCCACAATAGATTGACATAATTGGTTATATTTATTGGTTCTAGGCTAAATATATATCGCTCTTTTTGCTTTGATTGATTGCTTCCTCTTAATTATTCTGTTGAATTGACACTAAAGTTTACGGTCAATGCATAATTCATTAATCAATATATTCAAGATTGCTTTTGTTGGAATTAAAATTGACATTTTCAATTTAACTGAAAATCATTCAACCTATTGACTAGAGCATCAAACTGGGCTCGGTGTCTACTACCATCAACTAATGCTGGAAACACAACAGTAAACACATACATCTAGGGGATCTCGGCAACCTTTATCATACTACTACGATCTTTATTAGTTCTATACAAATACATCTAGGGGATCTCGGCAACCTTTATCATACTACTACAATCTTTATTAGTTCTATACAAATACATCTAGGGGATCTCGGCAACCTTTATCATACTACTACAATCTTTATTAGTTCTATACAAATACATCTAGGGGATCTCGGCAACCTTTATCATACTACTATAATCTTTATTAGTTCTATACAAATACATCTAGGGGATCTCGGCAACCTTTATCATACTACTATAATCTTTATTAGTTCTATACAAATACATCTAGGGGATCTCGGCAACCTTTATCATACTACTATAATCTTTATTAGTTCTATACAAATACAAAAAATAACACATACAATTATAAAAGGACAAAGAGGAACATAGACATAGAAGTTGATAAATATCCTGGAGAGATATCCCCAACTACAAGATGGCCACCTTATGGTCAAATCCTTTATGCAATCAATCTGAAAATTTAACGTGCAAAACTATACAAAGACAAACAGCAGTATACACACGACGATATAATAAAAAGGTGTTCAAATCCAGGATGGTCACCTTTGTTTTACTTCTTTTACCTGATCAATCTGACAATTGAAACAGGGATTTAGCGAAACATATCAAAACTATGACATATCAACCCAACACTATAACATCAACTCAACACCATGACATCAACCCAACACCATGACATATCAACCCAACACCATGACATATCAACTCAACACCATGACATCAACCCAACACCATGACATATCAACTCAACACCATGACATACCAACCAAACACCATGACATATCAACCCAACACCATGACATCAACCCAACACCATGACATATCAACCCAACACCATGAAATATCAACCCAACACCATGACATCAACCCAACACCATGACATATCAACCCAACACTATGACATATCAACCCAACACCATGACATATCAACCCAACACTATGACATATCAACCCAGCACCATGATATGTCAACCCAACACCATGATATGTCAACACAACACCATAACATATCAACTCAACACCATGGCATATCAACCAAACACCATGATATGTCAACCCAACACCATGACATATCAACCCAACACCATGACATATCAACCAAACACCATGATATGTCAACCCAACACCATGATATGTCAACCAAACACCATGACATATCAACCAAACACCATGATATGTCAACCCAACACCATGACATATCAACCCAACACCATGAAATATCAACCCAACACCATGACATCAACCCAACACCATGACATATCAACCCAACACCATGACATCAACCCAACACCATGACATATCAACCCAACACTATGACATATCAACCCAGCACCATGATATGTCAACCCAACACCATTACATATCAACCCAACACCATGACATATCAACCCAACACCATGATATGTCAACCCAACACCATTACATATCAACTCAACACCATGACATATCAACCAAACACCATGATATGTCAACCCAACACCATGACATATCAACCCAACACTATGACATATCAACCCAGCACCATGATATGTCAACCCAACACCATTACATATCAACCCAACACCATGACATATCAACCCAACACCATGACATATCAACCCAACACCATGACATATCAACCCAACACCATGACACATCAACCCAACACCATGACATATCAACTCAACACCATGACATATCAACCCAACACCATGACATATCAACCCAACACCATGACATATCAACCAAACACCATGATATGTCAACCCAACACCATGATATGTCAACCCAACACCATGACATATCAACCCAACACCATAACATATCAACTCAACACCATGACATATCAACCAAACACCATGATATGTCAATCCAACACCATTACATATCAACCCAACACCATGACATATCAACCCAACACCATGACATATCAACCCAACACCATGACATATCAACCAAACACCATGATATGTCAACCCAACACCATGACACATCAACCCAACACCATGATATGTCAACCCAACACCATGACATATCAACCCAACACTGACATATCAACCCAACACCATGACATATCAACTCAAGATCATGACATATCAACCCAACACCATGACATATCAACCCAACACTATGACACATCAACCCAACACCATGACATATCAACTAAACACCATGACATATCAATCAAACACCATGATATGTCAACCAAACACCATGACATATCAACCAAACACCATGACATCAACTCAACACCATGACATATCAACTCAACACCATAACATATCAACCCAACACCATGACATATCAACCAAACACCATGACATATCAACCAAACACCATGACATATCAACTCAACACCATGACATATCAACCCAACACCATGACATATCAACCAAACACCATGACGTATCAACTCAACACTATGACATATCAACCCAACACCATGACATATCAACCCAACAACATGACACATCAACCGTACACCATAACATATCAACTCAACACCATGACATATCAACTCAACACCATCACATATCAACCAAACACCATCACATATCAACCCAACACCATCACATATCAACCAAACACCATGACATATCAACCCAACACCATGACATATCAACTCAACACCATGACATATCAACCCAACACCATGACATATCAACCAAACACCATGACATCAACTCAACACCATGACATCAACCCAACACCATGACATATCAACCCAACACCATGACATATCAACTCAACCCCATGATATATCAACTCAACCCCATGACATATCAACCCAACACCATGACATATCAACCAAACACCATGACATATCAACTCAACACCATGACATATCAACCCAACACCATGACATATCAACCAAACACCATGACATATCAACCCAACACCATGACATATCAACTCAACCCCATGACATATCAACCCAACATCATGACATATCAACCCAACACCATGACATATCAACTCAACACCATGACATATCAACCCAACACCATGACATATCAACTCAACACCATCACATCAACCAAACACCATGACATATCAACCCAACACCATGACATATCAACCAAACACCATGACATATCAACCAAACACCATGACACATCAACCCAACACTATGACATATCAACCAAACACCATGACATCAACTCAACACCATGACATATCAACCCAACACCATGCCATATCAACCAAACACCATGACATATCAACACAACACCATAACATATCAACTCAACACCATGACATATCAACTCAACACCATGACATATCAACCCAACACCATGACATATCAACCAAACACCATGACATATCAACACAACACCATAACATATCAACTCAACACCATGACATATCAACCCAACACCATGACATATCAACTCAACACCATGACATATCAACTCAACACTATGACGTATCAACTCAACACCATGACATATCAACCCAACACCATGATATATCAACTTAACACCATGACATATCAACCAAACACCATGACATATCAACCCAACACCATAACATATCAAACCAACACCATGACATATCAACCAAACACCATGACATATCAACACAACACCATGACATATCAACTCAACACCATGACATATCAACCCAACACCATGACATATCAACACAACACCATGACATATCAACTCAACACCATGACATATCAATTCAACACCATGACATATCAACTAAACGCCATGAAGAAATGGTTCGTTAGCTGATTATCTAGACCGAAGCTTGTGACGTGTGTCTGTGTTAAGGAGGCGGTATGTTTGAGAAAACAGCTTTCAGAAAGAAGAAAAATGAACAGGGACAAACAGCCAACAAACTCCCTAGTGTTATCAACATAATTTCACAGTTCTATTTCACATATATAGTGTGCCACATTGCCACAGGGCAAATCATCCCACTGTTTATGGTTGGGCCATACGCCCACACAGTCCACACTGTCCTGTGTAGCAGCCAATGGTTCACCAGGAAGCCAGTAGTAAGGGAGCGGGACCAGAGTGTTGTCCGAGAAAGCTAACACGCCTTCCTGAGCCCTGTCTGTGATGTCCATCCACACGTGTACTCCTAAACCTGGTGGAAATGACAAGGTTTTGATTTAGGTTTCTTATATTTGGTAATTAATTGTCTTACGTCCTACTTTACAACTAAAAAACTTCCATTTGATGGTATGGAAGCTTTTTTGCTGGGTTTATCGCCCATAAACAGCTAGGAAGATTTCGAGGCAGAGTCTTCTTGTAGCAGTTGGTGACTACCTCACTGAACAACATATGGGAGGCCCGTTGCATGCCGACCAGAGCAATATTGGTAAAGTGTGCTGCCGTGGACACAACCACAGCATCACAGACCGGCCAATTTCTTAGCTTCCCGAGAAACACAAACCGACATGGGCACGGCGCGTCGAACCACGTACCTCGGATTTTCATCTGAGGCTACGTGGCCAGCGCTCTAACCGACCGATATATCGCGGCCTCTTAGTATGGAAGCACCCTGTATACAAACGTTATAGATGCATCAATATTGATACATTGCACAAAAGATACAAAGTTTCGAAAATCGTAAATTCTCAAAATGCACTTGAATATGATATTTTTACTCAAAACTAACCTCCCTTTTCTGAAAATTGAGAAGACAATACATCCGATATATGATAACATTTATTCATATGTGACTATTGATACTGAGCTAAACGCCGAGATTACCAGCATTTCCCGAGTCACTGGACAATAAATTATCACATTTCGTAAATGCACTTTGTGATCTAACAATAAGCCATGTTTGGTTAACGTTGATCTTATACTTTTAAGAAACAGTTCCAAATGCGAAACTTTAAAGTAAAATCTCCCCTATTCGTTTCGGTAAATATAGTCATATTGTTGATCAGTCCAGTGATATCATACGTAAAGCGGCGCCAAGTACACTAATATGAAGTAGTAGGAATACAGTTTTTGTACCAAAATATGTTTAGTGCAAAACTGCTTATATCCGCTATCATTACATGCCCTAGATCTAGGTGTTAATTTTCCCCATTTACATACGTGTATGCACAGGATAGATGTACATGATGTAGACGACAACCATTTCTGATTTTCTCGTACCTTTAAGGGTTTGCATGTTGATACCACTATCCACGTCTTATAGCAACGATATATTAAATCAGACGTTCACCCCCATCATTCGCTTTCAAGTGTACCAAACCTCTGTGTACACAGATTAATAGAATCGTTCACCCCTTTTGGGGCGAGATAGGGGGATCTCAACCCGAGGGGGGAGATTGTTAAATTCACAAACACGAGGCTTGCCGAGTCAAACACGAGGCTTGCCGAGTGTTTGGGAACTTAACAATCTCCCCCGAGGGATGAAATCCCCCTATCTCATCTCAAAAGGGGTGAATGATTATTTTTCTCTTACCCTGTTTTCCAATCGAAGTGGAAACCAAATCCAAACGTATACAAACAGCAACACGTGGACGGCGGATGAGTTGTGATAAGGCTGTAGTAGACGCTTTACACCTTACGATGTTGATTTTATATAAAATATAGTTCCGATTTAGCTTGTCAAAAAGAACACCAAACCCTCAGTTAACTCTGATAATTAACACTTATTTTAATTTCTTTTGTGAATACTATTGATATTTTGCATTCAAACGTTCCGGGTCAGGTCATAGTGACGTCACCCTATCGAAAACAAGAGCACGTTCAAAGAGCACGTGAAGCTTGTCTTTCCCCTAGGGCGAGATAAGAACACCTCGGTAAAACTGCGGATATCCCTGTCCAGGATGAGAGAATAATAGAATATTTCACCCCCTTGGGGGTGAGACAGGGGAATCCCGAGGGGAAGATTCTTAAGTGGCCAAACACGAGGCTTGCCGAGTGTTTGGCAGCTTAATTATCTTCCCCCCGAGGGTTGAGATTCCCCTGTCTCACGTCCATGGGGGTGAATGATTATTTTTCTCTTACCCTGTTTACCCTCTTTTGTGTATGATATTAACGTTACATCAATGCAAGGAAATGATGACGTGACGTGATTGAATTGTCGATGTGACGTCATGGTATTGTTGACGTGACGAAATGCAATTGTTGAGAACGTGCAAAGAGCACGTGTAGCTTGTCTTTTCCCCTAGGGTGAGATAAGAAAATCTCACCCCGGTAAAACTGCGATATCCCTGTCCGAGGCAAGAGAATAACTGATCCCCCGCGGTACTGCATAGATTTCTCAAAGTTGTACTAGTAGTTCGTCAGCATTACATACAAGTCTCACGTTAAACATTCATCAATGTTTTACCCCTACAACTTGGAGTTAGGGTATTTGCTATTTCTATAAAAGGTAATTCCATGCTTACTTTTTGTGAGAGAAAAGTCTTTAAGGCAGTTCCAGCGGACAGTAGTTCGTGGTCTTGCGAGATGGCCGCCGTCACCCTCACAGCTTCCCTTTTGCTACATCAAATTTCACCTTGTTTCCGACAAACTTAAGAATAGACTCTTTGCCACAAACTTCTGTATAACCTAATGCTATGTATGGTGATAAATCTGAAATAATGTAACATACATTAATGTTAGACATATACTATAGCCTCCATAATCGTTAAGAAGCTATTTGCCCATATCGCCGAGGTTGATGGAAGGTAATTTGTTTATTCATATTTAGTAACACCACTGACCCTGACCTCTAAATATTGACACTGAAAAGCAATTCTAAGCAAGCTATGTCAATAAGGAAGCACTGTATGAAGTTTGAGGTACACTGGCCTAAGGAAATTTAAGCTATCGCTTGGAAACTAATTTTAGGTCACCTGAGACAACGCCTCAAGTGACCTTTTCTATTCGTCTTTTGTCCCTCGTCGTCGTCGTGCGTCGTCCATCCTTAAACAATTTACATTTTCAACTTCTTCTCCGAAACCGCTGAACCAAATTGAATGAAATTTGGCAGGAAGCTTCCATCGCCAAAGGTCAACCAAAACTGTGAATTATATGGTCCCCAACCCCAGGGGCCTGAAAAGCGGGACCAAAAATTGTCAAATTGACTAAAATTTCAAAAATCTTCTTCTCAACTTCTAGATATGGTAGATTCAAATACTCTTCACAGATAGAAAGGTCTTAAGGTGCTTTACCAAAATTGTGAATTTCATGACCCTGGTGTCTCATGTTTGCCCCTGGGGAGGGGGTCAACTTTACTATAGTTAATATAGGAAAATCACATTTTTGACTATCATTTGTTTTATTTCTATAGGAATTCATTCGAACTTGGTTAACATTATCAGCATGGGATGACAGTTTGATGGTATGCACATGTTGGCCTTGACCAACCCCCAGGGGCTGATGAGTGGGGCCAAAAAGGGTCAAATTGACTAAAATTTCAAAAATCTTCTTCTCAACATTCAGATATGGTAGAATCAAATACTCTTCACATATAGAAATGTCTTTAAGTGCTTTACCAAAATTGTGAATTTCATGACCCTGGGGTCTCATGTTTGCCCCTTGGGAGGAGGTACCCTTTACTGTTGTTTATATAAGGAAATCACATTTTTGACTATCATTTGTGTCATTTCTATTGGAATTAGCGGTTTTGGAAGAGAGTTTGCTGGTATGCAATTATTGGCCCCCAGGGGCTGGTGGGCAGGGTCACATTTACAGAAATATTTCAAAGCTCATGTGACCGTTTAGGCCCATGGGCCTTTTGTTCTATTTATAGCAACAGTGAAATTGACATTTGACGCTGAAAGCAAATCCCAAGCAAGCACTTATAATAAAGACACACTGTATGAAGTTTGAGGAAGATCGTTTTGATGCATCAGTTTGATTAAAAAAGCAATAAGAAGTTATTGCACGGAAACTGATTTTCTGTATTTAGCAAAAGTGACATTGGCTTTTAAATGTTGAAGCAGAACAGCAATAAAAAACCACTTTCAATAAGATAGCATTATATGAAGTTTGGGTTCAATCGGCCCAAAGAAACAAGATATTGTACGGAAATAAAAATACTGATGGACAGAATGTCAGACAGACGGACGGACAGACTGACGCACGGACACGGTGCTTACTATAAGGCACCCGTATTTTTGTGCGGAGCCCTAATAAGTTCGTTGTCGATAATCCTTTCAGAATTTCTACATATATATACATTAAGAAGCCGACATGATGGCCTGAAATGAGATGGTAAACAAAAGCAGTCACTTGTACAAAACAGCCTGCACCAAAGGATAAAATGGCCGAAAGCTGAAAATAGGATTTTCAAAAGTTGCTGAATTTCCACCTAATGAGTCCTTCACTTTTACCATTGTTTCCCTTCCCCAAATAATTCTTCGGACCGAATTTGGTCAACATCTATTGACCAAGTCGTTCATGACGAGAAGCATTCTTTTCAGTAAACTAAGTTGACTGACAGACGGCGGACACTGAACCATGGCTCATCAATCCTTTGGACCACGTGATCTCAGACTTACCTCGGCAGACGACAGTAACGGTATTCCACTGTAGCGTCCCTATCGGACCACGTGATCTCAGACTTACCTCGGCAGACGACAGTAGCAGTATTCCACTGTGCGTCCCTATCGGACCACGTGATCTCAGACTTACCTCGGCAGACGACAGTAGCAGTATTCCACTGTAGCGTTCCCAGGTCACAGGTCATCTCCTTGTTCCCGCTTAATAAGATGGCGTTGATGGTACAGGCGAAAGAGAAAACGGGGATTCCGTTTACAACGGAAAATGTCTGCGTGGTATAGGGAATAATTGGAATAGCACCTCCACAGAACTCTGGAATTAAAGTAAGATTAAAGGTATGGGGAATAATTGGAATAGCATCTCCACATTACTCTGACAATAAAGTTAGTTTAGAGTAATTAGTCTAGAGTAAAACGAGGTTAAAGGTGAAGGGAATAGCTCGATTAGCCGCTTCATTGTTTTCTGAAATCAAAGCGAAGCTAGAGGACCATTAAATGCAATCACAGATGACGTCTGTTTCAATACATCTCATGAGAATCAATAACTTGCCCATTAGTCATAAGTCCTTATACCGAAAATGTTAATGTATTAACATAGTTAATGTATTAACATATATATTGAAAATGAGTTTTGAAGAAATAAAAATATTTTTGATCAATCTTGAAGATAGACTCATAGAGATGTTTGATTTTTCCATTCTTTACACTACCATTCCTCCTGCACTTTACACTACCATTCCTCCTGCACTTTACACTACCATTCCTCCTGCACTTTACACTACCATTCCTCCTGCACTTTACACTACCATTCCTCCTGCACAACTTAACGAACACCTTTTCCAAGAATGGCGAACGGTGTTGTAAGTACACATTTGTGAACTATACTGGAGTCTCGATACCCCACAAGGCAAGCAATTCCATTTAACCGGGTCAGTATTTTATGCATAAAATAATGACCTACCCCATAAAATATTGATCCCCCCTACATTGTGATGAAAACAGTTTACATAAAAGCAAACTTGACAGCATTATTAAATCATCTAAGCTTTTATACATAATTCTTACATGTCAGTCCTGCAAGTAATAAACAGGTTGTCAGTCTCACACCTGAGGATAAGGTCAGGGGGCTAATTATAATCAGCTGCAAAGGTGAGGTCATGACCAGTTGCTATAGGTGACCAGATCTCAGGTGTGGCCTTCAGGCCTATACAATATTACCAGGTATATATATACATGTATATGGCTAAAGAAGGTTTATAGTGTTAATGATTTAGTATCAATTAATGTATCTATATTTGTACATTTTAACATGATATACATGTATATACTATTTATTTTTCTGATTTAAATAAACAAGGATATGATATCAGAAATATGTATAACTATATATATATACAAATGAAAATGAAGTAAGTTATATATCCATCTCTGATTATATATATTAATTGATTCTTAAACTTTGACAAAAGAAAGTTCAATGCTATCTAATGTTTAACATATGTACTTTCTGTACTTTACAAGAAAAAAAAGATGTACATAATTATGTATTTTAAATCAAAATGGCAGAAGAAGATTTTATGTTAGTTTGTGGCTAAATCATACTTAACAACTTATATAAGTAATGATACATAACGTGAAGATGTTTTAAACCCTACTTTAAAACACTGTTTTGTAATTATATATATATACAAGTATATTTTTATTGCTTATATGAGGATATACATTTATATAGATAATATTACTTTCAAACAATAAGTTGAATAAATAAATGCCTCAAAGAAAATTCAATTATCATAAAGGTGTCATCCTGTTTTCCCAAAAACTGAAATCCTGGATGCCCAAAAACTTATAAAATCTATAGAATTTTTACCAAGTTTACTTTAATACATACATATAATTTGTGTAAAAAAATACTTCACATTGCATGGTTTGATAAATAGGATGAAATAGACAGTGTTGGCAAATACTTTAGACATATCAATTTATATAATTGGCTTTTTTTTCTAGGTGATCTATTACATTAGAGCTGTAATGTGAATAAATTCATACCATCACCATCTTATTATATGCTCGAAACAGTCCCAAATAAAAAACACCAACCTCTATCATGCATCCTCCTACCGTAACTATCTCTATCATACAGCCTCTCACAGTAACAACTTCTATCATACATCCTCTTACAGTAACAACCTCTATCATACATCCTCTTACAGTAACAACCTCTATCATACAGCCTCTCACAGTAACAACATCTATCATACATCCTCTTACAGTAACAACCTCTATCATACAGCCTCTCACAGTAACAACATCTATCATACATCCTCTTACAGTAACAACCTCTATCATACATTCTCTTATAGTAACAACCTCTATCATACAGCCTCTCACAGTAACAACTTCTATCATACATCCTCCTACAGTAACAACCTCTATCATACAGCCTCTTAAAGTAACAACTTCTATCATACATCCTCTTACAGTAACAACCTCTATCTTACATCCTCCTACAGTAACAACCTCTATCATACAGCCTCTTACAGTAACAACCTCTATCATACATCCTCCTACAGTAACAACCTCTATCATACATCCTCCTACAGTAACAACCTCTATCATACATCCTCCTACAGTAACAACCTCTATCATACATCCTCTCACAGTAACAACTTCTATCATACATCCTCTTACAGTAACAACCTCTATCATACAGCCTCATACAGTAACAACCTCTATCATACATCCTCCTACAGTAACAACCTCTATCATACATCCTCTTACAGTAACAACCAATATCATACATCCTCTTACAGTAACAACCAATATCATACATCCTCTTATAGTAACAACCTCTATCACACAGCCTCCTACAGTAACAACCTCTATCATACATCCTTACAGTAACAACCTCTATCATACATCCTCTTACAGTAACAACCTCTATCATACATCCTCTTACAGTAGCAACCTCTATCATACATCCTCTTACAGTAACAACATCTATCATACATCCTCTTACAGTAACAACCTCTATCATACATCCTCTTACAGTAACAACCTCTATCACACAGCCTCCTACAGTAACAACCTCTATCATACATCCTTACAGTAACAACCTCTATCATACATCCTCTTACAGTAACAACATCTATCATACATCCTCTTACAGTAACAACCTCTATCATAGTCTCTTACAGTAACAACCTCTATCATACATCCTCTTACAGTAACAACCTCTATCATATATCCTCCTACAGTAACATCCTCTATCATACAGTTTCTTACAGTAGCAACCTCTATCATACATCATCTTACAGTAACAACCTCTATCATACATCCTTATACTGTAACAACCTCTATCATACATCCTCCTACAGTAACATCCTCTATCATACATTCTCCTACAGTAACAACCTCTATCATACAGCCTTATACTGTAACAACCTCTATCATACATCCTCCTACAGTAACATCCTCTATTAAACATCCTCCTACAGTAACAACCTCATATAAATGGACAACATTTTGCCTGCACAAGGACAGCAGATTGTGTGAGGGTCAGACCCGATCATCTGTTGCCCTCCACCCCAGTCAATAATTGTATACATATACTTTTGTTCAATCTAATCTGTTTAATTCTCTGGAACTCTTTTGTTGTGTAATGTGCATGATAAAAATAATTCAAACATACTCATCAAGTACAATTAATTTATTTTATACAAATCAACAAATAGAATAATCAGCAAGTGCTCGATGGGCCTTAACAGTCTCCTGAGTTTTTAAATATTCAAGTTAATGTAATTGACAGTTTTTTACCCCACCCATCAACCAAGATGGTCAGTCTGGGCCAACATATGCATAGCATCGTGTTGAACATGTTAACAAAGTTAAAGTGAATTCCAATAAAAATTGAACAAATGATAGTCAAAATTGTGATTTCCCAAGATAAACTAAAGTAAAGTTTACCCCCTCCCCAGGGGCAAACGTGAGGCCCCTGGGTCATAAAATTCACAATTTTGGTAGAGCACCTTAAGACCCTTCCATGTATGAAGTGAATTTGATTCTGCCTCATTTTGATGTTTAGAATATTTTTTTTTAGATTTAAGTTCATTTGACCCTTTTTGGCCCGCCCATAAGCCCCTAGGGGGTCAGTAAGTGCCAACATGTGCATACCATTGAGCTGTCATCCAATGCTGATAATGTGAACAAAGTTTGGAATTCTACAAAGTTAGAATGAATTCCTATAGGAATAATAAAAAAAAATAGTAAAAAATGTTTTTTCCCTATATAAACTATAGTAAAATTTACCTCCTCCTCAGGGGGAAACATGGGACACCAGGGTAATATAATTATATATAAAATTCACAATTTTGGAAAAGGGCATTAAGACCTTAAGGGTATTTGATTCTACCATATCTTGGAGTTGCGAAGAAGATTTTTGAAATTTTAGTCAATTCGACACTTTCTGGCCTCAACCCCTCAGGCCTGATCTTTGGCCATGGAACCTTCCTGCCAAATTTCATTGAATTTGTTCCATGGTTTTTCGAGAAGAAGTTTAAAAAGAGAATTGTTTACGGACGCACGACGACGGACAAAAGGCGGTAAGAATAGGTCACTTAAAACTTTGTCTCATGTGACCTAAAAATAAATAATATCACCATATATCACATATTGTCAACAAAAATTAAAGTCACATGCAGTAATTATAACAAACTTATACTCGTTTATCAAATCCATTTGTTCGTTTGCTTGAGTGGAACTGCTAACATATTAACATCTAGTAACAGAAGATGCATGTCCTTACTGCTTGCTCCTCATCCAGACCCAGGCAAACTTTATGACTCCCATTTTTCGCATGAGGGACATTGGGCCATCTGATGCTTGGATTTGACGGGGTCCAAACAAAATGGCAGGTCACATCTTCTCCTCTTCTCTTCACGGGATGTCGACGACGAAAGCAGGCACTGAAGGGCATGCTGCCTGTAACTATGGCACTGTCTCACCAGCGTTGGTGGCACATTCTTGAGCACAGCTTCTGTATTCTGAAATAAAATTTACATAATTTATTCCGTTAAATACTATAACTTATAGTTGGTAATATAAGGTTTGTAGACACAAGTTAACCACACACACAAGCAATAACCGTGAATTTCAATAATTGTGGCTTGAGATGACTTTCAGTTATCGTTGAAATTTGAGTATCATCAAAATATTAATGTCAATATTTCTTGCCAATGTTAAGGAATTGTCTTTCAATGTTATGAGTATCACTGTAGCACTAATAATAATAGTAATATCTACAAGTCATAAAATACTGACCTACCCCCATAAAATACTGACCTACCCCCATAAAATACTGACCTACCCCCATACAATTCTGACATACCCTCTATAATATACATATCACTATCCATTAAGTAATATCTCCTGTCATAAAATACTGACCTACCCCCATAAAATTCTGACATACCCCCATAAAATACTGACCTACCCCGTAAAATACTTACCTACCCTCTATAATATATATATCACTATCCATTAAGTTATATCTCCTGTCATAAAATACTGACCTACCCCCGTAAAATACTGACCTACCCTCTATAATATATATATCACTATCCATTAAGTAATATCTCCTGTCATAAAATACTGACCTACCGTAAAATATTGATCTTCCCCCATAAAATACAGTTCTATAATCCCCATAAAATACTGATCTACACCCCATAAAATACATATTTACTTATAATACCCTTTATAATTACACACCCATCCACTCCCACAAAGTACATGTTTATAACCACCTTATATTTGGTTTCCAGGGATATTTATCCATGATTTTTTTTTGTAAAATACTCATATATTCTTTATTGATACATTTGTATACATCAATAAATGATGATTATGTGATTTACATTATCATTGTAACCACATCACATTCATATGTGTCCATCACAATGACATTATAATACTGTATTAGCTTTTTAATCATATGCACCCCCCCCCCCCCCCCCCCCCCCCCCACCCCCCCCCCCACCCCAACACACATACATATAGATGGCACATCAATGTTGCTTTAAACTAAAAAAAGTCAGTAGACAAATCAATTCAATGACGTGATAGTATAAATTTCTTGAGAATCCCAATTAAATACATTGTACAGTGATATTAACATTATAAACCATGCATATACATATATGTTATTACCACTAAAGTACATTAATATATTTATTTTGTATCCGTTGAATTGGTCGTAATGCATGAAATGTAAATCACACAATCATCAAATTAATTATACTGATTAAAAATAAAAGGTACTCACCAGTACTCTTTTCGGCCATCGCCTCTTTTTTGGGTCACTCTGTAAGAAGGTTACAACTTCTTCATAAAGATCAACGTCCATGTTGCACCATTGCTCGATTAAGTGGATATGACGAAAACATTCATACTTGACCAAGCAGTTTCCTGACTTCTTATTGCAAAAACAACACGTAGTTCCCCAGTCTCCATCACTGACCATTTAGTGACAGCCTTCTTATTCACAAGTTGTTACCCAATATTATCAGGGACATATATATATTATTATACGTCCCTGATATAATGTATCAATAATTGTCAACCATTCTGACATGGCAGTGGTAGGGTTTCCAAAATCTAGTACACAGCTTTTTGTTATTTTTTAATTACCTCATTAAAGTAGGGGATGTTATTTAATTGTGCATTTATTTACTGGGAAACAGGATCCATATAGTTATTATAAATACAATGTAATTGATTTCCAAACAGGAATTACTAATGTGATCATGATTGATACAAGTTTGAACACATTCCTGGTAAATTTGCCTGTATAAATGACAATTGCATAATCATGCTTTAGTTTCTTTGATGTATTACACAATATAAATATCATTGATAATAATATATATTAAAAAACATTGATTCATTTAAATTGTTATATTGTTATAAAACCTGTTTCAATGAAATAATCAATGATTGATGGAATTCTAAAATTTTACCATCGCTAAAAAATTATTTCACTTCCAAAATTTGTTCAAAAATATGACAATAGAGTTTGCATTGCATAATTAAACATATTGTTCAGTTTTGAATTTAATCACCAGCATTATAAAAACTTTCAAACTTTTGAAAAAAACGGGGCTTTTATCCTTTAGGTCGCTAATAGTACTCTGGAGGGCTTTTGTATATCAAAACTACACTGCTATGAATAAAGTTTTAACTGTAATTAAAACCTCCATAAAACACTCATCTACCCTCATAAAACTCAGTTTTTGTGTGAATGCAGTATATTCAAAGCAATGATATGTTTATAAAAGTAAACTTTTAGTGTATAACCTTAATTCATTACACTTCTACAGTATTTCATAATTATAACCTAAGGCTTTAATTTTTTTTCTTCAGTAAAATATCACACCTATACATGCATTTGTGCTGGTCACCTGTCTGTGTCACACCTGTACTGTCATAGCTATAATTAGCCCCTGGGGTCCCACAACACATATATGACATTCTGTGTATTACCTGGGCTAACATGTGGAAACAATGAATTACAGATAAGATGATTTAGTAATGTTTTAAATTTTGTATTTATGTAAACTGTTTAACTACAGTTAGGGGGGGTCTATATTTTATTTGGGGGGGGGGGGGGGGGGGGGGGGGGGAGGCAATATTTTATGCATAAAATACTGACCCGGGTCGGTATGTCATGGGGATCAGAATTTTATAGGACATCGGCGACCAAACCTTGTTTCAAATGAGGTGGATATTTAACAAGGGGATACCCAAACCTGGGTTGTGAGTTGTGAGGGTTAAAGACTTTAAAAGGAAGCGAAGAGTGTAGCTTAACTGGACCAGGTCAATCAACAGACTTTTTGTATACCTATGCACAATTAGTTACCTCTCACAGCATACTTTCAATTCGCCTTCACGGGCTAAATGTATTCAAAAACAATACATACAATTTAAAAAGCTTGTATGAACACATCATTAGTTCAAGGTTATTCATAACAGGTAAGTCAATGGCTAGCCATGATTTATATTAATATATCAATTTACATAAAAGAATGAAGGTCGTTTTTACCTCATTATAACATAGGGCACGTACAGCGATAATCTGAGCTAAAATACATGTAAATATCACGTGACATATCATAATTCACGCAGTATTAATATAAATCGCCATGGTTCGTTGGTGCGCTGTGCCTGGTGATGCAATTAATTAATACCGTATGAAATAAAGTAATACTGACAATAGGAAAACTCTCTATATGGTATGTCTTCTCGACCTGCAGTTTGTTGTCATTTTATTTTGAACGGATGCGAAATTATGCGTTGGTTTAACTATATTTTTTTGACCAAAGTGAACATTTCTTATCTTTTAACTGATCGTTTTATATTAAAGATACGTTTAATGTTGAATAGCTTTCAGATATGATCAAGTGAAACTAAATGGTAGTAAGAAACACAACAAAACAAAACGAGATGTCTAGGTGATTCGATTATATGAGCTTGATTACTTCTTGTAAATATTCATATTTATATCATAAATAGTTTGTTTTTAGAGGTTTAACGTCCTCAACAGCCAGGGTCATATCAGGACAGGTGTCAATAAGACATCTATAGAATAAATTAAAGCACAGGAAGACTAGCGAGGGACGAAAGTATTGAAGTTCCCAAGTGTTGCAATAGGGACAGCAGATATATTTTGGTGTCCTCAATGCTCCCTAAATAACATGTATAGTCAGTCTAATTAATGCTAAAGTTTCTAGGAATAAGATTTTAGTTGTTGTTTGTACACAAAATAAAACAAGGAGCCGCAAAGCTTGGCATTACCCCCCGCGCCCCGCAGTTGGTATGAAAACCCAAATACATGTATATATCAAGCTCAAAGTAAGAGTTATAAAGTATAACTTTAAATGTATGTATTTGAGTTTGGCATCGTCCTTGAATGAAATAAAAACAACAAAATAACACAGAATTGATGCAATATATACAAAATGATGATGATATTTATGTAGCAAAACAGGAAATTTAATAATCACTTTTTATGACCAAAGATAGTCCATGTATAATGTTGATATACAATAGTTATCTGATTTTTTTAGAGGTATATAATCAATTCTGAATTCTGA